>NC_086286.1:76820169-77442763 GCF_963924245.1 Chroicocephalus ridibundus | reverse complement strand
AAGCAATAGAATTACAGGACACAATCTCAATCAGAATCATCCTAAGCAGTTACTTCAGGAAGCTGATAACATAAGCCCTTAAAGTTTACTCTCAGATACAGCCTCTGCTCTGTGGCAATTCTACAAGCATTGCCAAAACTTGAAAGGATTATCTTTTATCCAGCACGTGGTATATCTGCATCATATAATGGAACAAAGTGCACCAAAAAGCACGACAGGCTTTCCAATGGGGGGTGGTACAGTACTGTACTACTGCCTGAGGTGTAAAAGCTGTATAACTGCACTAGCACAGCACTGTGCTTGACTTATTTTGACATTAAGATTTACCAGTCCAGAAATCATGACATAGCTTAATTTTCCTTTTATTTCTGCGCCCCCCCCCCACCCCCGAATTGCTTGCATTGACCCAACCTAGGGCATTACGCATTGTGTACAATTACATTTTTTCCACACCACAATGAATGCTGGTGCTTCTGCACTCAAAGGGTGAGATACTCCAGTCAGACCAAACTTTATTCAACTTAGGGAAAAAAGGCAGGGATACTGGAAGACGGATCTAATTCTCCCCTCAATTATTTACCTGCTTTGGGGGATGGTCAAACCGAAATTTAAAGTATCTCTTGGACCATTGTACGGTCAACCACAATAATATTCCAAAAACATCAGCTGTAATTCACTACAGCATCAAATGTTCTGTCCCATCAGAAATGAGGGAAAGAGAGTACAGGGCTGCACTGCATTCCTCAAGGATCTTCCGGCCCCCCACTCAAAGTTCTCCGGACACTTCTCATTAGCTGAGCAACTCACATCAGCCTCCAGTACTCATGTGATTCCTCTAGCTTACACAACTCTGTATACGAGTCCACTATAGTACCAGCAAATCCATCTAGAAAAGTTCTATTTCTCTTCAGGAACTAACAAAACTCAAAGAAGAAAAAACCCACCAAATCAACACTTCGTTTACTTACTATTTCCTTTGTGGTCTTTCATGCCAACCCATACTTTCAATCACTTTGATTCAATTGCTGAAAAAAATCCCCACGTTCCCTAGAAACCCCTAAGCTTGAGACATGCATTTCTGCATATAAAACCATACATATGTGCAAGCACATTTCCAATATTACACAGTTTAATAACCACAGTAACCATAATAAGTCTGTCTGGTTCTTCCAGAGCGTTGTTCATAGCTATTTCTGACAGGATAACTCACCTGGATTAATTATTTTGAACAATGGTATGGCATAGCATAGAAGACTGAAGTTTGTCACTTTTGTGACATCAGGTTTTATGCCTGCAAGTACCTGGCAGGTGAACTAGTTCTTCCTGATAAAATCAAAACAAACGCCACAACAATAACAAAAGGACAAGACCTCACAACATGAGCAACAGAGTTTGAAACCACTCTCCCTAACTAAATTATGGTTCAAGGATAGAGTTAAAAGAGGGGACTGTTTCAGCTCCTGAAAAAGACGAGATTTGAATAATCATTCTTCTGTTTCACAGGTAGGGGAATCTTCCTTGAAACTTCTACAGTATTCAGTGAGATAAGTTCTTCCTCTTTACAAAGAGAAAACAGATGTTTCTATTGCAGCCAAGCATCCTAGGAAATGCCCACAAGGAATGACAATGATGCATTCCAATGCACTTGCATGTGCTTTCAAAGAGGTAAAATTTGAGACAAAATAATTAGTATTTCAATACTATTTCAGTTAAAATTGCATGCTGCATTGCAGCCTTGCCATATGATGGAAGGAAACAGATGATGGCCAAATGCTTTTTAATTAACTAAAATGCAACAGCAATATCCAAGTGCACAACTGTTTTATTCTTGCAAACTGCAGGGATTTTTGTAACTGGATAGATAAGAGATGACTGAATGCTCTTGAGGTACAAATTGGTTAACTCTAAAAAAGCCAGACCCATAGCCACCACTCTTTGTGTAACAAACTTGTCAGATAAAAGGGATTTAAAAACTGTCATGACCTTCTCTGACTGCCTTATATACAATTCCTCTTACAACTCCTATACAACAAGAAATGCTGCTAAGTTGGTATTCAGTAAGCTTGCAGTCTGATCATGATTTGCAACAGAAAAAGCTATCAGATCCTGACTGTCAATTTTTGGGACAGAGGGGAAGGAAAACAAATCCAAACACTTTCAACACATTTAACTACTGAAGTAAGCATAGTTGAAATTGAAATGTAAAGATAGTGTTTTGAGGAGAATACAAAAAAGCAAAATCTTTTTCTAGCACAAACTAAGTGTGACCTAAAACTAAGAAAACTGTAACTTAGGTTAAGATACTAGAATCCTTGATCTACTGTGTTAAACTCATGAACTGCTTGATAAAAAGACTTACCTTGTATCTACATTCCTAAAGAAACTGCTTAATGCTTCATCATAAATTCCTTTCTAAAAGAAAACAACATGACATAAGGCGATACGTAACATCAGAAATTCTCAGTGCTTTTTCATAGAATAATTTAAAAGTTGGAATAGACCTCTGAAGGTCACCTGTCAAACCACCCCACTCAAAAAAGAGTGAAAGTCTATGTTGCAACCAACTAGCTGTAGTCAGCACTAAAAAGAACGTTTCATTGAAGCATCAGCATGATATTAAAAACTGACAGGAGGATGTAACTAGGAAATTAATTTTTCAGCACATGATTGAACAACTACTCTTCCTTCATTTTTAAAGATTTAGGATTTTAGTGACGATCCCAATGCAATTATTAAATTGAATAGCTAACTCAGTTCCTCACTGATACAACACAGTTCACCATGGGCTCCATTTCCATGACACCAACATCCAGGAAGTTCTGTGAAAAGGAAAGTACATCACAGTGTATCAGTGATTGCTAAACTCCCTGCTGATGGGTGGCGTGGAAATTACTTACTCCACTATAAAGCTAAAGAGACCTGTCAAGTTTAAATACTTTAAGATTATTATTTTACAGACTGCTTACCATACTCCTAAAGACCTGATGAAGCAGAATTTGGAAGTCACTGTTCCCTACAAAACTAAAACCAACAGACTCTCCATATGCTTATGAACTTCATCCATTGCCTTTTTACAGCTGCTCCAACAGAAGGCATTGAGAAGGACTGCTCATCATTATCTGTTAACATAAGGTGTTTACCAGGAAATAGTATCTTTGTCGTCATGGCAAGAAGGGTGCATTTTTGTTGAAGGTACCCAGCACAACCCTATGCCGTCTTTACGCTGCTATTTTGGTCTGCACAACTGTACAGTGAGTCACTGCACGGCATCTGCTAACATAAAGGTGGGCTTTGGTGGGCCGCTTTTGTACTTTACCACGCCGGGGCAAAGAACCTGCATTGAACAAAGCTCTCTTTTCACTCATTGCCTCAAACCGGGGTGACATCCTGGGCTTTTCAAGGTGGAAAGGCTGGAGAAAGCAGATCTGAATTAGAGATGATCAGTTAAACGGTATAAAAACCCTGGGGGATAGTTTTGCTCACAACGAAGCGGCCTGGGTTTAACCAAATAAACACTGTGCTTCGTAGTCATGGTAAAGAACACGGAACGAAGCGAGGGCCACCGCTGGCCCCCTGAGGGCGAGAGCGAAAGGCGGCTCGCCCCAACCGCCGCCCCGCTCCGGCCAGCAAGGCGGGGAGCTGAGGTGAGGTGAAGCGGGAGGCGGGGAGGAAGCGGGACCATTACCTTGTTGACCGCGGCGTGCTCCCGCAGCGCCAGGTCCCAGAAGCGGCAGCCCACCTGGTTCCCGCACTGGCCCACTGCAACGGGGATAGACAGACGGATCAGGCACAGGAAAGGGCGCGGGGGGGTGAGCGGGGCTCCGGGCACCACCCTTACCCTGCACCACCACCGACTGGGTCATGGCTGACCGGCCGGCGGCTGCCTCCTCTTTCGAACTCGGCGCCCGGAAGCTGCTCCCCCTTAATGGCCGCGGCGGGCGGGCTTCTCCAACGGCTCGGCCTCCTTCCCCCCGCCTTCCTCCTGCGGTGGAACGTCCCATCGGGCGCTCGCCGCCTACCCATCGCGAGTGGAACGTTCCATTAGGGGGCGGGGGGGGGGTGTGGGTGTGTGGGATCTCCTGAGGGCCCCGCTGAGGCCGGCGGGCCCGACGGGCGGCAGTGTGAGGCAGCGGCGTGTGGGTGCTGATCCTGACCGCCGGGACTGCTGCTGTAAGATTCAAGGGTTGGTGTAAGAATAAGTGTGCACTGAAAGAAGCTGAGGGAGTAGTAGGGTGCCTGTCTCCTGTTTGGCAGTAGGGAAATGGTGGATGCGGTGAGGTACCACCAAACTGGGTGCAGGCCTGAGGGTGAACCTGTCAGGGGCTACAGGGTCTTTGCTAAAGCCCGAGCACGGGAGACATGGCAAAGGCCTCAAATGAAGTCTTTCTGTGGGAGAACAGAAATATTTCCATATGATACAGTTCATTTCCTTTTACGGCTAAAAACGGGTGAGATGATGTGTTTTATTTTCCCCAAATATATCATTCAGAGTGATGGTGTGAAATGTGCCAAATGATACGAAAATACAAATTAAAAATTAAGTGAAAAAATGGTGATGTGGAAATGCTGTAATGATGTACCCTCCCATCAGGCTTGCATACTATCTTCCTTTAAGCTCAGTTTGACATTTCTTATGCAAGTAATTGTCCACAGTGCAATTAGGAGGTGCTTTTGCCTGTGTTGAACATGGCAACTTTGGGACTGAAAATGAGAGACGAGAAATGTAGAGATGCCATTGTCTCAGCATGCTAAGACTGGTCCACAGCATAGCTGCGCTGCAAAATCATGTAAGGAATGTGTGATACGCAAACCAGCCCCTTGCAGAAAGCTCTTGTGTGACACAGATGGCATTTCTGCTTCCTGTGGGAGAACAAAAGTGCTTCCATGCAACCCAGTTCATTAGGTTTTATGGCTAAAACTACCCAACAAAATATGCTTTTCCTAAATATATTATTTCTAGTGCTGGTGTGCAAACAAAATTTGCTAAATGAAATTCTTAATAGAAATCTGAAGTTCAGTGTATCTTAATCCTTTATTTGCTCTGGAGAAACCATGGTGCTGATTCCTGGACATGGCCTAGGATCCTGTAGAGACCAATTATAAGTCCCCAGGAAAATAACATTATACCAAATGACTATTTTAAAAAAACTTTCTTGGAAAGATTAAGTATGTATTGTTGCAAATACAATATTGTACAATACAATATAATATGTAAGAAATACATATCAAGACTAATTTTTTAAAACTTAATTGAAAGGGAAGAATCCATCTACTTGAAATTCATATTATTCTTAAGAAAAAAGTAATGAGTGGCCCAAGCTCATTCAAGCTTCACATTTGAAGTTGCAAAAGACCAATGGCTTCAGTGTTATAAGCAGGTGTAAAGTTTAGCATGAATAGAGTAATACTGCCTCAAACACTTCTTTTATAAACTAATCACCAGTGTAAAACTACATGAATACTAATCGTGAAAGCAGATAGTAATTTCTTATCTCTCTCTGGACAGACTAGATGTAACCTATAGCTTAATTTTGTTCACTGTGGTTATCTGAACTGGTCCGAACCTGTTGGCTGTGGTCTGTTCTAGCTACTAGGTGTGAAACTGTTTCTATTCTTCTTGCCTACTGTCATGTCCTTAAAGCTTCCCTTCACATGTCTTTTTCACCTTACTTAGGCTAGAAGCAGTACAACATTGCTTGTAAGCATTTTAAAGCTTAAGTTAAAGTCTACAGAAATGTCTTAATATTACCATATCTTGCTTTCTTCTTGTGTAGTCAGCTACAATTTCTACTTGTTCTTTCAGTTAGCTGTGGTTTTTGTGTTCTATGTCCCATCAAGATTCAGCTTAGTGGGATTCGCTCCATTGAACATGAGACTGCAGCAAGAAACTCTGTGCTTTGGATTCCAATATGCTATTAAGAGGTCTGTGATGGCAAATGTGAAGTGATTATTCTCACTGAGCTTGGAAACACTGTATATCAGAGATGTAATTGAGATTCATATTCATGTGGGAATATTTTTTAGCTTCCAAAGGAGGTCCAAGGGCAGGAAGTGGATGTGTAATAACCATTTTGGCTTGATGCATGTGCTCAGAGGTTTAATGAAATGAGCAGCTCAACTATGTGAAAGAAATAATCACACACGGACTTTCTGTTTCGTTGTAGATGATGAAGCTCTACTTCATCTACCATAGTATAAATGCATCAATCTAGTTAGGTCCCCTCAGAGACTTTTTGTCTATGTTAATAATTTAATGAACAGTCTTATGCTAATGTGTGTTTCTTACACTTATTTTCTCAGGAACTTTTTGTTGTTGATGGTATACAGTAATAGTGTTCCACAGCTTTGGAACACGAATTGAATAATTGAATTGTAGGAATAACTTACTATGTTATTGAGAGGAAATGAGTTTACATAAACCACTGTGTGAATCTGTGAATAACCCTTAAATCACAACCATAACAAGAGTCAAATGTACATCACACGTTGTGTTATGCTTTCAGCATCTTTTTAATGACAGTCATTTGACTATTTAGGCTACATGCTGCTGTAGGAAGAACACGCTGGAATTTGAACTAATGTTATTCCTTGATTTGTATCACAGCTTAATTCACATATGAAGGTTTATTGGTTTTTTGTTTTTTTGTTTATTTTCTCCACTTAGAGTGGGTGGCTTTTGGGGAATTACTGTCAGACCTGTAATCCTTCATCTTTCATTTTCCTTTTCAGGCTGTTGTCCATACTCGTGGTCCTTGAGGAGAAGTAAAGGTTGGTAAGAGCCTTTAACTATGTGAGATCTCTTCAGATCTTCAGAAATAAGAGATAGAGGGGCCAGAAATCCTGATTAAATACTCTATTTTGAAGCAGTTTGATGAGTACTTCAATAATTGAAATTGGATTCTTTCTTATATAGCCATGCAAATGTCAAATTTCAGAATATTCCATGATATAATAACAGTGTAGTTGTAGCCCTGATTTAGATGATGGCTATAACAACACTGACTAAAACCTTGAAGGTGGCAGAGAAAAGTTATAATCTGCTTAGGGTCAGCATTCATTTTTTTGTAGGCTTCCTGCAGAATTGAGGTCGTTATGTTAATATTGAAAATGCAAGTGGACAATCTGGCAATGTACCTCAGAACTTGGAGGTTTTTCCTAAATCTTTATAGATGAAGGGTTTTGTACTTTGGAGCTATAATTCTTAAGGTAGATACAGAAGACAAATTGAATTCTGGGAAGATTTTGACTTAGGCAGTTGCCTTCTCTTAAACACCAGGAGCTTTGGAATTAATTTGGAGGTGTGTGTAAAGTAATGCATCACATACAGACTTTCTTTGGTGCATATGGAATGGTAATTTCAAGGTCTGTGTGGATGTTGGGGGTAGGGGAATTTGCATTATTCTCTGCTCTCTCCTGAGTCTGGAGGTATCCTCTGGTTTATAGTATTTTTCTTTGGAAACCCTGTTTTGCAGAGGGAAATCCTACATCTCTGAGGCCTAAAAAGGAAAAATGAGGAAGGTATCCTCCATAAATACTGCTGTGTTTGATGAGCTGGTGATGTAGTAAAGAGAAGTAAATTGAATGGTAGCAGTTTATGAATTTTAATGTGTTTTTTATTCACATACTATTTTACTGTATTTTTAGTTTTCCATATATAAAGTATGCAAAGGACTGATTAATCAGAAAAGTCATTCTTAAATGTAAATCCACTGAACAAACCCAAATCTCATTGCAGCAAATATGGCTAAGAAAAATATTGTTTATTCACAGAGCTTGGATGTGGATATGAGAAAATACGCTTTAGTTTGAAGTAGGTGTAAGACGGAAAAGCATTATGAGTATGTATGTACCAGTTAACATACAATGCTCCACTTAATACTAGTATTCACTAAACTGTGATGCTCTTAGGGGGCACAAGGATATGCTATTCCTGGATATCTCTGCTTAGCAGCTGCAGACAAACTTGAAAGGAATTTCAGTAATCCTTGCAACCAACCTATCTAAGCAGGGAATCTGCTGTTCTTTTCTCTCCAGCTATAGGGTCCTGCGGACCAGGCCCTGAGGAAGCTTAGCTCAGGTTGTGGTGTCATCAGATTGATTGAGCCAATCTAACAACTCACTGCCACTGGAAGGAGAGAAACTTCCTTCTTTAACCCTGCTCCCAGCTGCGCAGCCCTGACACCACGCATGGCTGCTGGTACCCACTGGAAACCCAGCTCACTGATCTGAGGACATTCCCCCTCAACCCCAATTATTAAAAAAAAAAAAACCAAACCAAAAGCGCTACATTTTTTCTGTTCAGCGACCGGGTAGTACCTGGGAGCAGGAAAGAGTTGAGCAGGCATACTGGTTTTCGTTTCCAAGATAAAGATGGCATTTGAAGGCAACTGGCTTTGGGAACCCATGATGTGCTTTATTCGGAGAGACCGCAGAAGGGTACTCTTACTGCTTGCTTCTGAAGTATGAACAGTGGGCTATGGAGTGACAAAAAGAAGGGGCTATATACCTGTCTGAGAAGCAAGGGGCCTCCCTATGGGGTTGGGAAGGGAATCAGTCCTGGGAGCATATTGCCTGAGAGTTGCAAGAAACAGAATGGGAGACGTGTCCAGGAAAAGGCAGTTAGAACAGGCATGGGGCTGAAAGCATGAGCAGAGCTGACAAGGCTGGTGGAAGGAGAGACAGTGGCTGCTGGAGCCATGCTATCTTCTCTCATCCACTTACCACCCAACACTGGACTGTAGAGACAAGTGGAGAGGCAGTGACGGGGTCCCAGCTGCCGGAGAGTTCCTGTGCTGGTCTGTCCAGAGCTTGCAGTTCTTTATCCAAAGTAAGCCAAGACCACTTCAATCTGTCAAAATTCTTTTCCTACTGAGAGAGTAGTAGGGAAGCTACTGATTAGTGCTTTCACATGTATCTTATTCTGGTGGTTCCTCCAGCTGTCCATAGATTCAAGATCTTTGGATTCCAGTTGTCACTTGTGTATTTTCCAGATGAGCTCCTACTAATTTCTAGTCTGTAGGGTGTTGTCCTTTATTCTCACCTTTCATACTTTCCTGCTTTGTGGCTGGACATGTTTTGAGTTGGTTCCAACAATAATTTGCCCAACAATCATAAAACTTTCTGTCAACAGCAGTTTATTCTTTAAAGAAAAGAAACCTAAATGGCTTTGATGCCTCGTAGGTTATCACTGAAGAGACTAAGTTTTGCAAGTGACTTGTGTCTGATGTTCAAGCCTACTGTGAACTAAAGGCTTGTATTAACTTCCATCTGCCTTCTATGGTTTTAACGTAGCTCAGATTTGCAGCCTTTTGCCTTCTTTTTACATCTTCCTGTTTCACCCCCAGTTCCTCTGCAGCAGCATATCTTCCAGGATACATTCCACAGGAACATGTTCCTAGTTTGAGGATTACTGCTGTAAACTGAAATCCTGCAGCAGTCTCACAAGGAAGTGGTGATTTTATGTGATAACGGATTTGCCTGAAACTGTGGCTATGATTCTTCTTTCTACGCTTTGTGTTTGCATGTGTTATATTAGTGCAAATGAGATCACAATGAGATTGTGGATTTAGTGCTGTGTCTATTTAAAATGTTTGTGGGCATTTAAAAGTTTAGAGAAAAAACTTGAAATCTGGAATTTTGTCTCGTCTCCCTTCCTACATAAGGCAAGTATTGCTCTAAAATCACCTAGTTTAGGTAAATGATCAGTTATATCAAGTGTCTGTCTTAAAAGATACACATTCTATCTCCACGTTGTGCTAGAACATATCCATGAAGTCTAGAAGCAGGATAAAAATTTTAGTTTTTCATTGTTTGTAAGATTACATAATTGGTATGCTCTCTGCCTCCCATTTTGAGGAATATATAAATGAGTTGTATGGAAATTTAAAAAAAATAATCTTTGAACACAGTTATTTGCGATGTAAGTGTATTATCTAGCTTTATTCTTTAATGTGCATTAGCAGATCTTTTCCTGCGAAACAAAAGGTGACTAAAGTATGGAATGAAGTGATGTGGAAGATCTATCTTGAAAGTAATATATTTAATATAATTTTCATTTCTTTTATAATTGCACATTTTCATGTGACAGACTGGCCACGCATACGCTATAAGAAGTGGTAAAGCTCACTCTTGTGGTATAGTAAGAGAAGTGCAGAAGCAACAGCCCTTTATTTTGCAGTGATTGTTGTTTGCACATGAACATTAGAAGTGACCCTTAAACATACTGCTTTCTGTAGATGGATCCTTGATATTTTCATTCTTCTTCTCTCAATGAACATGGTTTCTTCTGTTCTATTTTTCCTTCTGTGGTCTAAGGAACTTCCTGGGATTGATGCAGTGCACTATCAGGCTGCTGGACAGGTATTGATGCTTACAGCACCACTAACCAAAGCTGCTTTACTAAAACTCACTGGTTTTTCATCAATCATAAAGTTACGAATGCAGCCAATGAAGGAGTTGCGTGTAGTCAGGCTGGATGTTAGCAGAGACTCTGGAAGAAACAGATTTAAAAAAAAGAAAAAAGAAAAAATAAGAGCTCATGATGACCAAAATAATCAGTTTAGTGGCAGAATCTTTTAAATTTGCTGCTAACTGCAGCTCTGCTGAATCTTCTGTGGGTCTTTAAAATATCTGGTCTACTGCCAGCGTCCTAGAGGCCATTAGAGTGAGTATGGGAAGTTACCTACATTTATGTAAAACTCTTGATACTACATAGTTAATAGAGGCCTAATCTCATATTTTTTTGGCAGCTGCATTTTCTTTTAAGTAACACAGTAGATGAAGCCCAGGGTGCATGTTTGCAATTTCTTTTAATCTTACATGTATTGTCATCTGTGTCTGATTTGTTAGTTTGCATTTACTTTACTATATTTACATGCTATTAGTTAGTATTATATCTTGTTTGTTGTCATGAAGTTCTTTGTAAGATTTTTCTGTGCCAGGGTGATAATAGCATTATAGAGCCAATATATGGCATTACTTTAGTATTCTATAATTAATGTAGAAATAGAAGGCTCTATTATGAAGCAGAACAGCATTTGCAATTATCACTTTATAGTACCTCTCTGGAAAGAGTTCTGTCCTAATAAAATTCCAGTTTGCATTTAAAGAGTGAACAGGCATCTGCACATAGATTTTGTTATTCCCTTTAGGCTCATTTTTCCTCCTGGTAGCATGGGATGGATGAGAACATCATGCACTCAAGCCACTAATCCAAGATAAGCAATATAATAAATTTTGTAGTTAGAGCTGCTCATGATTGACATGCAAGGCACAGAGAAATAATGCTGCATGTTTTCAATGAGAAACGTATAGGAGATTACTTAAAAATTGAATCACGTAGTGTTGATTACAGTTTGTATATGAACCCCAACAGAGTAGTTCTGTCTGTTGAATAAGGGAAGTAAATGTAGTAATCTTGGCCCACGCTACACAGATGGTCTGTGAGTCACAAATTCACATTAGCAGACATCTGTGCAATAGAAATCACTAGTCAGAAAAAGAATCTCCATGTTTTCTCTTGTGTTCAAAGACGCCATTGCTTGAAGAAGGGAAAAGAAGCCTACCAGCAACAAAACCTTGAGACTCCAGTTACAGTGAGTTTCCAATACCATAAATAAATAAATCACTTCTGAAAAACTAGTAAGCCCATACTGGAAAGTAAAATGGAAAAAAAGTGATTTTTTTTTTCCTAGCTGGCTGGCTTCTCTACTGAGTCCATACCTGACCCTCCAGCAACTGTGAATATTTTAATTTCAACAAAGCAGCACTTGGTTTTTTTTCTTTGAGAACTTGAGATCAGAACATTTCTGATCAGCTCTTGAGCCTTTGAATTTTACCAGGTTGTTCATGTGAGATTTGTTTTGTTCTTTTTTTGAAATGAAAACTAAGTCTGTATGCTTTCTCTGGAAACCATGTTGAAATTTGAGAACTATGTACCACAAAGCTGCCAAAAACTTACCTGGTACACCTCCAATAAAGACTGGCTTCCTGTGATCAATTGCCTTTGGATTTAGTGGCCCTACCACATGGTTGACTTCAGAGTCCACATCCAGCTGCACCACATTAGCATCTCTAATAACTGAAAGGAGAAGGAACAGGAATCAAGAAGATCGTAAGAGTTTTCTGTGACAGGAGTTATCTGTTTGATCTGAGTAGTTTGTTTTAGTGTTTGCTAGATTGGGTGTGAGCCATGAGTGACAGTATAGGGCAGATTCTGGCACAGAGCAGGACCGATGGAAGATACAGTGTGGGAGCAAGGGTGCTTTTGAGTGGGGCTTTTGATTGCTGGCAGCTGTGTCTAGACTGCAGGGTATGAGCATACAATGGCGTGTGGCGTAGAAAAACTGCTGGCCAAATCATTCCCAGTAGGGGATGTGCTAGAATGTAGTGAGGTTTCCTCCTTGCTTGTGTGCCTTGGCTTCCTTCAGAAGGACCCCAGAATGCATGGGGAGAGGGTGCACAATGAGATCTCTTCTGGATGTGATGCTGGGAGACATCCCAAGTCAGCATCTAGACAGGAGGGTAAGGGAGTTCAAAGTACCTGAGGTTTAGAAGTACTTTTTGACTTTCAAACCCAACAAAGAAGGATGGCTGTCTAGCACAGAGGCAAAATCCTGACTGTAGACATCACTCTGTGTGAGGGAGGGGCTCCCCAGATCTATCCTGTTATTTGACCTTTAAGGACAGGACATACTTGTGCCTTCTACATTCTACCAACTTATTTAATCTCTAAGTGGGAAAAGAAGAATATCAGCTGGTATATGACTTAGGAAAAGTTGTCAGCGTTTCAGCTAGGCTGTCTTGTGTTCTTTGAACAAGGAACTTCTGTCTTTGCTGTTCTTCATAGGAACTTGTGCTTGTCCTCCTGGGAAGCTCTACAATTCCTGTTTCTGAGAGATTAATATGACTGTGTCTTTCACACAAACTTGTGTCTTGATAGGTGAAAAGGAAGAACTGAAATATGGCCCCATTCCCAGTGCACAAGCCCATGGAGTTGAATATCTGGGGAGGGAGAACTGGGCTCTGTCACCTTACTTAGGGGATGATCATGTTTTACTGACCTGCAATTCGGTGCCACCTGCCATCGCAGAGACTCTGTTTCAGTGTCACTGAAGTTGAAAAATCCCTGATTCCATTATTCAGTTTCACAGTAACCTGGGGGAAGATAACACAGTCATCACTGTAAACTCCCTCCTGTTCTCTTTTTTCCTTCCATTGTAGTAATGCTGTATTCCCTACTCAAAACATGTCTGGTATGTAAGTGAAAGAAAAACATAATTTCATTAAATTCTTTAAAATAAAGCACCTTTCTAATTCATGGATTTAGGTGTTTTTTGGGTTTTTTTAGATTCAATAGTTCTGCAACATTTCTGATTTGAACTCAAGGAAGAGTTCAAAAAAAAGATTAAAGAATAACAGCTAATTTAACTCAGATTTTCTAGTACTGCTACTCTATAATTTTCTGCGTGGTAAATTAGTGTTTAGAGGCATCATATGATGCTTTGGCATCTTGCTAGCCACTTAATAAGGAAAACAGTCATGAAAAACCCAAGTACAAACAAACAGACAACATGTGAGAAAGGAATAGACAGGGAGCTTAAGAATGACTTTTAAGTTATTTGTTCAAGCTTACCAGTGAATCTCTGGCAGAGCTAAAAAGTGAACCTAATTCTGAATTTTTCACCTCTGCTTTAGTTACATGGATTAGTATCTTTCTGCATGGAAATGTTACAGCAGCGGCAGAGCAGCATTGTGTCTCTATTGCGGGGCACAAGATTCCCAGTGGTGATTGCCAGAGAACTCCAAACACTGAGTCCAGCCACTCAGGCTTTTCAAGCGTCTAAGTTGACCCTGATAATGCTGACACCTTGTTGACTTAAAAAGTTGCAAGGAAACAATTTATACATTTTAGGGGATATCTGTTTCAGTATAGTTCTAACTGAGAAACTTTTAAACATTTTTTCCATGAGGGCACCAGGAAACAAAAATGAAATGATCCTCATATTCTCTTTTATCCACCTTTGGACAAAATATATAGGAAAAATTAAAGCAAGTACAGAATTATGAGAGAAAGTGCTCCTTAGTAAATCACCCAGACAAGCTGTACTGAGAGATGCGTACATTAAAAAAATGAATTAAAGGTGCTGATGGTTCTTATTTGTCAAGCAAAAGTGTTTTCACAAGACAGGTCTTTGATAATGCACTGAAAGAGAGCAGATAGTTAATGGTAAAAAAACACAGATGCTTACTAAGAAGGTAACTGATGTACCTGTTGCAGTGACAAGCAGGGAAGAGTTGCTTTTCCAGGGTGAATTTTGTTTATGAATTGCATATGTATTACACAGGAAGTGAGGTTTGAAGCAGTAAGTGAGGTGATAAAGTTGGAAAACCAGTCAAGTTTCTGGATGTGCAACCCTTCCATTAGATTTTTACATAAGAGGTATGTAGGCTGGACGAGTTGTACAAAGATGTAACTTTTAAGTGTGGTATGATACACAGCAATGCAATGTGCTTTAAGAAGTTCTTTGTTAATTTGCCAAGGACTAGCTACAGCTAGTCAAAAGTTAGGTGCCTAGCTGAAGCACCTGTTCTCTCTATAGTCAATACAGAAAAATAGATTCTCTGAATGACAGCTCATTTAGTCACCTATATTAGACACCTGCTTTAGGATAGGATGAAACACTGTTAAAACTGTTCATTCGGTCACTCTAATGTAGGTTTCTGCTCTTGCAAGAGAGGTGACAGCATGTTTCCTCAGGTGTTGCATTTCTAACTGAGGTACAACCAGCCTTACTTGAATACCCTTCCACTTTGGTTGACAGTTAGATACTGGGTAGTGCATTGTAGTGGTTAAAGAATATCCACAGTGCTTAATCTATTGATTTGAGTTTCTTTACTACAAAACTTGCCCTGAGTTTCTTTACTGCAAAAAGGAAAAGAACAAAACAAAAATTCCCTTGGTCTAAACCTCTGCTTATTTTGTCTGCTTAGACTGCAACATAGAACTGTATGTAGGCAATGCATAGCATGAAGGGATACAGATTTTAGTGATGAACATAATAAAAAGCAAGAGCAACAACTGTCTGATAAGTTTATTTCAAACTTCCCTCTTTCAATTGACAGCCTTACAAAAATCCAGAGGCTCTAGAAACCAGATCAACAGACAATCAGAACTTTCCCTCATTCTTTCCATCACACACATATATGTTAAAGGAAGAATAGACTGAGTACAACTCAGACCTCTCTTTTAACAAACAAGAAATAGAATTCATCAACAGTTACCTTACTTGTAACTGTTATACATTTTTAATGTGTGGATGAAAGAACAGCACCAGAGAGTCAATGTTCATGCTTCTGTTCAACTGCTCATTAAATATTTATAGTTGCTATCAGTACAGTGATCTGATTTTCTCTTAGGTGTTAGTTTTTGTATTTTGAAATAAATATCTGGGTTGCCTAATCTAAGCAGTTAGTATGTTTAGGAGAGAAATAAGAATCAATTAATGGCAAACTTGTAAGACAAAAGCTGCACGTAGCAGAGCCCAAGTATGTAGGAGAGGAACCAGTCAAAGCAGTGAAGGAAATGTGACCTTCATTATACCTGTCCATTTCTCATGTGCATATTCAGGTACTCTCCATTCACGCTGTGACCATGCAGTAGAATTCCTGAGCTGCTTCGGGGACGTATTTCAAAAACAACTTCAAATTTCAGGCCTAAACTGAAGGATTCATCTGCAAGGTAAAAAGAAGAACGTTCTTTTTGTACTGAGTTAGTGATGAAATTGGACTTTTATTCAAAATCAAAATAGAAGTTCAAAGCCCAGGGGGGAACTTATTTGTCCTGTCTTTAAAACTATTGAAATGTGTGCCAGTACACATACTTGAAGAGATGGCATGGTGTGCTGTCAATGACCCATTTCGACTTTCGTTTTGATTATATTTGCTTGGGGTACTAATAAAGCTTTCTTTATTTTTCTCATTATTTAAAAAAATGTATTTTGTTTAAAAATATTTCTTAGCAGAAAGTAAATTATCTGTATTTTTTGGCAGTTTCTTATTGTGCAATTCAGCAGTCCCACAGTGAGTGGGAGTTCCCTTGAGCTTTGATGACTCAGTAGAAGAAACTCCCTTTTTCAATCTGGTGGCAGGCCAGGGAGCAAATTAGAAACACCGTCTAATTCTTCTTGGTGTTGCCAATGAATAGGGTTGTGCAGTTTCCTTTTCTGTTCAGATCAGAGCCTATGTGACCAAAAAACCCTCCTAAAACACTTCCTGGAACACAGCAGGCCTAAATGACAGAAAAGATGTGTTCTGTCATGCTGTTCATTATCAAGACATGCAGAAAGCCTTTCCTTAGGATTTTTGAATTACATGTTGTTTTATTAATTAAAAAAATAAAGGATGACCATTTGCTGGTATACTTTGTCTTAGCCACATTGACTTCTATATGTCTATGATAATTTTTACCATAGTATAATCTGTTCCCTTGTGAAATTATTCTAATTATTTGAAATACATACATACAGATGTATTTATGTAACAACTTGTAGTTGTGACCTGTCAACATCAGCTGCTTACCACAATAATGATCTGTATCTAATAATCCTTACAACTCATAGCCTCAGAAATTACCACATCATTTAGTAAAATATGCCATTCTGAAGCACAGTGAACACTGCAGTCTTATTATGGGATGCATTTGTTTAGTAGTATATTACCGAGGACCACATATCCTCCTTCTGATGAAAAGTATGTTCCTGCTTCCGATGGTCCTTCAAAGCATGGCGTTACACTAAATGTCTGCGAAGCTGAAGTAATTGATCTTCCATTGAGCTGTAAATTGCTGAGACAACCACTAAAACTGTAGACAGAGTTAATCTGAGGGGGGAAAAAAAGCATAATTAAGTAGATACTGTGCTTGTGGAAGGAAATAAATTCTTCTGTCCTTATTTGTTTATGAGCCGTAAGGCTGTGATTGTCTGGTTTTGTCAGTTTTGAATTAAAAACCAGTTTCCAGAGAAGAGAAGCAGGACAGATGCTTTTTGTAGCTGCTCATATCTCTCTGATGACTTCAAGGTAACTCCAACTTGTGTTTCTCAAACAATCCTTACTAACTGTGAGAAACAATGTGCGACTAGCGCAAGGCAGTGCTCATATTCTCATACCCTCAAGGCAAGACAAGGGTTTACTTTTTCTGAGTAGTGTATCTATTGTGTAAGGCATGTAACACTAAAGATTACCTTGAAAGAGACTTGGTTATATTCATTTTTGCTTTAACTCTCCTTTCCATACACTTCAGTACCAAGATATAGAATAGAATCTTGACTTGTAGGTACTGTCTTAAAACAGAGATACTAAGACAACACTAAAATCTTTCTGAAACTCATCTATATCTCAGACCTTAGGGTGAAACTAATCTCACCTAACTTTACCTGTCTTATCTAAGCTCGGATGTAACTAGGATTTCTCCATTCCTCAGGTCTATGGAAGTCTAGCCCAGCTGCTGCCAGCCCAGACCTGTGGGAGCTTTCCTATCCACTTGAACTGAGCTGCGTGCTCCTCAGCATGCTGAGGATTCATATCATAAAATGCTTTTTCCTGAATCCATCCCTATAGTCAGCTTTTGCATTAGCTGTGCATAAAGGTATGGGATGATGTAATGGGTATTGGCTTTACCTGGATATTTTTTACAGCTTTTCCGGGAGCTACACCCCCAATATAGAGTGGTTCAGTGACTTGCCAGTTATTAGCATTACCACTGAAAGGTTCTTCCAGTACTCGGAGGCCATCAATTATCAAGCGACCAATATTTTTCCCTCTAATAAATATCACCTAGAAAGGAAGAAGAAAAATTTGGAAGATCAGTTTCATCTGTTGAAGGAACATTCCTGTGCAGTGCAATAAGATAAGAAGTTTGAGAAGAAAAGCTTGTGAGTGATACTCTCAAAGCCTGTTTTATTAACTGCCTATATTCTTTGCTGGACAACCCTCTCTTTTCACATTCATGCAAAGGTTAGATAGTAAAACTGCTATCTTTCTTACATTTTGGTGTACAAGGTAGAGGTAATCAAGGTGTCACAAGGTCTACTGGGATCTGCCCATTTTATATTAGCATATATGATTCATTGCTACAGAGCTATCACTGTTAGCATTTTCATGTTCTTTGCCAGTTTTATGGTCTGGATTCATCCAGCCTGCTTTAAACACTTAAGTGCCCAAGTTAGGAGCTTAGTAACTGTAGACTTTCTCTGTAGTCATTGAGGAGAGAGAGGTACCTACAGAGGGAAATTCACCTTGACCCCTAAAATTGTCTTTTTATGTTCACAGAGGGAGCCTAAGACAGCTGTGCTCCTTGCTTAGGCACTTCAAAGAAATTTGCTGAACAAAGTTATCCTAGTCGTTCCTTTTCTAGCTAACTTAACTCTTAATTGCCTCACTATTCTACTTGTTTCAGTCACTTCTGTTCAGCTGTTAGTGTTGGGAATTGCTGGATTTTTATAGCTGACTCACTTTCCTGTTCCAAGTTAATGACTTGATAAAATGCTGCATAGAAGATTCAAAAATATTGGCAGTCGTTTCTTAACATATAGGTGTGGTTATGAAGACATGAATGAAAACTCTCTAAACTGTCGCATCAGCCATGTCTTTACTGCAGCCTTGATAGCATGTGCTATCATAATGATTGCTTTGTTTTACTTACATTATGCCAAAGGCCGTCATTGTATTTCTCTTGGCTCTTAATCCTTATCTTCTGATGACCAGCATTAAACATAAAAATGAGTCGGCCATGAGCAACAAAAAGGGCCATGAAGTTAGTCTCTTTTTGATCTGAGACGTAGAAAATCATTCCATGAGATGAGTGAGTTTTCAGACTGATAGAGAACTGAGCTCTGGCACACAGAAACAGAATATTAAAATTAGAGCAGATGTAATGGACTTAAATCAAACTGCAGGCAAAGGAAAACAGAGATTTTCCTCTCATCCAAAGGAATATACATTTCCTTTATGGAAGTGGTGTTTCTAAGAAACATTCCATACTGGTTTCTGGAGTAGAAGTCAAAGTTGGAGAATAAGCTGCCTTGCAAGGAACTTGTTTTCAAAAAGTAAAATCTCTGGAGTGAATAAAATCAACACAGACCACATATAACTAACACTATATACACCACATTTTCATTCCTGTTGAACATCAGCATTGGGGGACTTTTTAACTGTGATGGTATGGAGGCCCAACAGTTCACAAATCTTTAATGTTATGCCAGCTAAGCTTCTCCTTCCTTGTGGTTCCTTCTGAAATCCAAGACAACATGGCAAGTTACACTGAGTTAGTTTGAGACTGCCAACAGTGAAGATTTCTTGAGTGATTGGTATTATTACTTTGGGTCTAAAAAATGGCAAAGCTGTACTGGTGTAGGACAGTGCTGGAACTGATTACTCCTGCCTCTCATGTCAGGTGACTAGCCTAGCTTCCATTCTTTGTATTGCCTGAAGGATCTATATGTTCCCCATTGCATGTGTGTGTACATTTCACACACACTTAAGCCCTTGCCAATATCAGTTGTTTTAAAACACCACAAGTCATTGTTTTTTTTAAAATGGACATTACAATGATGAAGCTGTAATAACAGTTGTAAAACAAGTATGTCTTGTAGGGATGAAGAGACATATAAGAGTTTGGGATTTCCTTCTTCATATGGGCACCGTCAGGACTGCCCTAAGTAAAACACTATTGAATTAAAAAAAAAGTAATGCTTTTTTTTATTTAAATCAGGAAATAGCACTCTTCTCTTCTGAGTTAGTGGTCTGGTATGCTTCCAGGAAGTGCTGTGTTGTTGAATTTATAGTCTTTTATAAATTCATAAAGTATTAAACCAAAATCCTTTGTTGGTCATAACATACCATATGGCATATTCTGTGAGAGCCTGGGAATTAAATCCCCACAATATCTGGACTCTTTATTAGTTACTTACATTTCCGTTATGGCTTGAATTGGACATGGTTTTCATAGCTTTATGTTCTACTGCACTGTGTAGATTCCTAACCATTAAACAGCTGACAAGGTCCACTCAACATGTAACCGCTTAATTTCTTGGTGAACTGTTGTGTTAATTTCCAGCTCTGCTCTAATGCCATTGCTTCTTGTGTAGAGAGACAAAAGGAGCATTGCTTGTATAGAACTAACATCCTCAGAGTTTTCATACAAATAGGCAAGGAGACACATTTTGTTAATATACAATGCAGGTGAAGACTCCACAAGAGGGATGTGACTGCAAACAGATTCTTTCTATTGCTCTTACTCAACTGAAACACCTTTTAATATATCCTAACAACATGCTCTATGCAAAAATTGGCATAAGATATATAGGGAAAAGCCAGGGTAACAGCAAAAATGTGTCCTTTTTTAAAAAATTTTAAATATATCTTTCTCCTCCCCCATATATTTAATTTTTATTTCTAAGGTCCGTTTACCTTTGACTGAAATCTTTTGGTATGTGATCAAATTCTTGCCGGCTGTTTGCTGTTCCTCCAAACTGATAGGCATGTTCGGTTGCCTTGGGATTCATGGGCAAGTGGCACTGAGGGTCTCTTTGCATATTCACTTCTTGATACAGTTTTTTGAGGCCAGTTGAAGGCTGTGAAATCTTGTCTTTATCTCTTCCCACCTTCATAGAAAGATAACCATTAACCAGAAATTGTAACTAAGATTGGACATAATAAAATAACAGTATAATTTCTATCTAAGCTAGTAATGTATTTTTTCCTTACAAAAATACCAGGAATGGTTCCAAGTCAAATTTTCTGTGGACAGATCTACTGTAGATGCTGATGCAGGGCAAAAGAAGGGATAAACACAATACTTGTGTAGCTAACATAATTACAATTCAGTTCTTTTGCAGTTTTTCTAATTGAATCTTTTCCTGTCTGCTTTTGGTGATATCAGCTATACTGTAAGCATGAGAGGACATATTTGGACTAAAAGTTCTGCATATTAGAAGAAATTTTTTTTTCACATTTATATTAATGTGTACTAATTCTACCCAGTAGAGAGAGACATACAGAAGTTTCCGAGAACAGAAGCAAGCGTATTGCCTTTAGGATACAGAGGAAATCAAGAAGGCTTGTTCCTGCAGTACTTTTTTGAAGATGTCATAAATTTTGTTTAACGGTTCTAGCAAGAGAATGATACAAGGCTGGATAGGTAGGGCCAGGGCAGTCATTTGCAGTGATGGAGTATGTAAAGGAACAGGATCCTTTTTTTCATATATCTCAAATAGTTTTCATGTGGTACATTTTGGATCTGTGATTTGAAGAATTCCCAGTCATGGCACAGTATGTATCAACTTTGGAAAACTCTAGGGTGGTACTGTGGCAATTTGTAGCAAACCTTTTTATTACGGTTTCCTTTGGCTTTTGATGAGTTTTTTGCTTTCTTGTGGAGAAGAGCAACCGGAGGAGATTCAATAGGGCATCCATACAACGAAGCCTGAACTTTCTCAGAGTACTGCTGGAAATCTTCCACTTCAACCTCTCGATCCAACCTATGTTTCAAAGAGACGATGACAAGAACAGCTTTTTTCCAAGTGTTGGAATTGTCTTCATAAAAATCATAGAATTTTAAATTTATAGTTTAAATGGTGTTTGGATGGGCTTTTTTTTAATTCTTGGATCATGGATAAAAGTACAGATTTATAAGTCAATGTTTGGGTAATGTGGACAGCCTATACTACCTCTGCCTGTTGTATCCATGCTTGTATAAGCAGAGAGTATCAATCTGCAGCATCAAATTTGCTTTAAAATCTTCTATATAAGAACATTTCATAAAGCGATTAAGATCAACCAATTCTGACCATTTTCACATGACCAAACTCCTAACTTCCCCAGCTTCTGTGAGATGCCGTAATATCATTTTGTTTCACAGGCAGAGCTGAAAGCTACATAATATAAATGCAAATTACAGCTATGAAAATTATACATTGCACCAGCAGCATTAGCAGGTGCAGTACTGAAAGCTGATTTACATCAAGTTATTCTCACTTTAACAATATCTTAACCTAGCAGGTCTGTGCCAACATATTCCATGGAAAATAAGGTAAGAAACTCATTCACACATGCTGTCATCTCACCAAATGAGACAGGGATTTTTATTGTGACAATAAATCAGTTCTCTTGAGCTACTATTCAAGCTGTCAGGCAGCGACTGTCTGGTAATGCATTTGGGAGGATGCTACACACCTAGTGAAGTAAGCGTTGCTTATGCAGCCAGTGAAGTTGGCTTGCTGCGTTCTGAAGGGAGAGCCGCCAAAATAAAACTTCTTGACGCTGTCTGGGCTTTTCCCTGCTCTGTCCTTTGCTGGGTTCTTCTTGCTTTGTTTCTTGTCATCAACAGTCAGCTCATATCTGCAAAGGCAAAACATCCATTTTGTAGGATAGTTTTGGAAATGTCAATGGTGGTTAGACAGCATATTACATGAGCCCAAAATGCTCCACTCAGTGTATACATCACTGAATGGTACGCTTAAAGTCATAAGAAGACCTTCTTGCGTCCAGCTGTGCAACAAGTAGCAGTGCAATAACTCACTTGCAAAGTTGAGTCCAGAGGCCCATGGATTTCATAATACCCTGGGGTTAATTGTAAAGTAAAAAAATACAGTCTATTCAGCAAAGAATACAGAAACTAAGCATTGCTAATAAATGGATGGAGCCACCATTTGGGTAAAATAAGATCTAAGCACATTCTAATCGTTTTTTCGTTATGCCCTTATCCCTTTTTCCATCTCTTTCATCACAGTACACTGATGTTTGAACTTATACAATGTTTTTTACCTAATCTCATTTTGCAACTCATTAATTGCTGCAGAAGTCAGGAAGGATTCTATTCCTTTAATAAGAAACTGAGTATAAGTAAATCATCAGACACTGATTTTGTTTGGCAAGTTCATAATTCAGCACACTCAGGGAAACATGACCGTCCCCAAGACTATTCCAAGGCACTTTTTTGCACCTTCAGCTTTTCAAACTATGTTTCTTGGATGTTAGAAGTCATAGGTACAAACCTCTGTTTGCATTAGAAAACTGTGAATGACCTGGTTGTATCTGTGTAGGCAAGATTCTTGAAGAAAGTTGCTTTCGTTATTTGACCTTCTAAGAAAATTTTAAACTTAGAAAACAACAGTAAAACATACCAATAAAACAATGCTTTCAGGTTTTTTTAAGAAGCACATAGAGAGACTTATCTCCTACTGCTGTATTTAGTCTTACATTTTTGTCTGTCAGTACTAGAAGTATTTTGAACATGTTCCACTGCATATATCCCAAATGAAGGCTTTTTGTGAAGATGCCTCAATTGCTTCAGGGTCAATTTGGGATTGCTTTGACAAATCAGAACAATCAATCCTGCTGAAAAATTAATCTCATGCTACTCTTAAATTATATAAACTGCTTTCGTACCTGAGGACAAAAAAAGGACTAAGCTTTTAGAAAAACTATTATTTTAGTTTTACTAAAAATTCCCAACATCTTGTGCTCAGGCCAAGCTGGCCAGTTTTCAGTCACATCGATTTTTGGCTTTTGTATTTTTTTAACTGAATTGATCAGTTAAAAATATCACTTAAAAAACCCCACTTAAACATCACTTTGAAAGTGAATATTGAATGATAACATGCTTTACAAGAAATATTTGTATTCTAAAGGTAGGGAATGAAAGATGCCTGACAGCTTTACCTTTCTGGGGTGACAGAAGTCATGATGAAGTGGGTTTTTCCATCGTTGTAATTTCGGTCTGGTGATTGAATTTTGGTTCCACTTGCATTTAAAACCACAGCACCTCTGTCCATGGAGATGGATAATACATCTGACTGAAATACAGAATAAACCCATCTTCATAAGCAAGGGTAACACAGAAAAATTAACAGTTCTGTACATTTTCCTGGTTTATTTATTTCCCTTCCTGCTGTTTTCCCCATTTGTGCTTTATTTGCAGAAAGGTACACTGAGAAGCAAAACAGGAGATGATCTCATTAGAATTGATATTCTTGCTGTTTTTTAAGCCTGAATTCTGAGAATTTGGCTGCTGATTATGTCTCATGTATCTGTCACATGAGCTCCTTCCGTCTAGCAAGGATGTATGATGTTTACATTTCGTTTGTGTTTCTGGCACTGTATAGAGCAGCTGTTACTGCAAGATTCCTGCTGTCATAAGACTAATACATTTTTTCTCTTTTCCAAATTCCCTGTGATCAGACCCTCAGATCAATCACTCAAAATTATCTCAGAGATAAGATCTGCTGTCTGGGTCAGGCATAAGGTGATACCGTGCCACATAGCAGGAGAATTGTCTGTTCCATTAGAGCAGGCATTGCCACTGTGTGCTCCTAGGAAACATCCTGTCTCATTCTGTCAAGTGCTAAATAGCTGAACCTCCATTTGTTAAGTAGGGCACTTGCCACCTCATAGGATTAGAGCTTTTGAGTTAAAACCAGAAGTGGTGTGTATAAGGCCTCATTTATGCAAATGATGTGGATAACTGACATGGTTACTGATTTCAATTTAAGGTAATACTCCAAGCTGTAAATTGTAAAAGTTCAGGAGTGGTTATCGGTGTCATACAGCCTTCCCTGCTGCACTGCTGATGAGCTTCTGCGAGTATGGCAGAACAGACACTTGGGGGTGGTTGCAAATGTTCTGTCATCTCAGCTCATGCTTGCTGCAGATGTCAGTCTGAGCCTGCAGGATCTTGGAATCGCTCTGGCTCACACAACATTTTGAAAGTGCAAGTCTCTATTTCTGCCCATGTCACACCTCTGAGGGGGCATTTAGAGCAGTCTGGCTTCCCATAGCTGCAAGGAGCCATTCTCAAGTGCAGCTTTTCCCAGTCACACATGGAGGTCTAAGTACCATCTGGGAACATAGGCAGCTGACTGATTTCTGTCAACTTAGCAATGCTCAAAATACCACCCCACTTATTCAAACAAACTTTGTCTTTGCTTTTAGGAGATTGTCTCTGGATGGAAGATGTCACGCCCTCAATATTATTTGTACTTTGGTAGCACCTAGAGGTCCAAATAGGGATTGCAATGCTGCTGAGCTCAGCAAGATCCACTGTGCATTTCTGCCCTAAGGACTTTATTGAGCACAAATGGATGCATGTTAATTCTAGGCATATGATCAAATTCTCCTCTTAACATGGAAATAATATCTAAGCATTGCTGGTTTTTATCTATAGATCAAATGCAAAATGTGAAAATGAGGTCATCAATGAATGCTTCTATATTGCAGTAAAAACTGTATTATTCCTCTAGTATTCTCTTGGGAAACAGTGCAAGGGTAAAATAAAACAAACTGTAGAGAAATATATACTCACTCCTTCAGAATAATAAAACAGCAGCCCGTTGGGCTGCAATGTCCGGAAATTAAAGCCTCCTTCAAATTCAGTAAAGAGAGACACTTTTTGGCTTGATGCAATGAAGCTCTCTCCATTGAAATATGCTTTGCGGGACATCTGTGTATTAAATAAAACAAAATTACAAGTAAACCTCAGGAAACATTCAAATCATAAAAAGAATGAGGCTATTTATTTGTTTTTAAAGATGCAGCCAGTTCAGTTCTGTAAAGCCTTCAGTTTTTCCTGCATGTCTTAACCTAATTTATATAGCATTTCCCTCACACCCTGTGAAAATCTCACAAAGTGTAGCCATTTTAGACAGTGTAAGTCAAATTGTTCTAAGTTTTCTGGGATTCTTGGCCCCATGCGGCGCTACAGGATTGGGGCAGAGTGGCTCGAAAGCAGCCCGGCAGAAAAGGACCTGGGGGTGTTGGTTGACAGCCGGCTGAATATGAGCCAGCAGTGTGCCCAGGTGGCCAAGAAGGCCAACAGCATCCTAGCCTGTATCAGGAACAGTGTGGTGAGCCGGACTAGGGAAGTGATCATCCCCCTGTACTCGGCACTGGTGAGGCCCCACCTCGAGTACTGTGTCCAGTTTTGGGCCCCTCGCTACAAGAGGGACATTGAGGTGTTGGAGCGTGTCCAGAGAAGGGCTACAAAGCTGGTGAGGGGTCTGGAGGACAAACCTTATGAAGAACGACTGAGGGAGCTGGGGTTGTTTAGCCTGGAGAAGAGGAGGCTGACGGGAGACCTCATCACCCTCTACAACTACCTGAAAGGACGTTTTAGAGAGATGGGGGCTGACCTCTTCTCCCTGGTGACAAGTGATAGGACGAGAGGAAATGGGTTCAAGTTACATCAGGGGAGGTTTAGATTGGATATTAGGAAATATTTTTTCACTGAAAGGGTTATTAAACATTGGAACAGGCTGCCCAGGGAGGTGGTGGATTCACCATCCCTGGAGGTGTTTAAAAAAAGGGTAGATGGGGCACTTAGGGACGTGGTTTAGAAGTGGCTTTTGTCAGGGTAGGTTAAAGGTTGGACTTGATGATCTTAAAGGTCCCTTCCAACCTCAGCAATTCTATGATTCTATGATTCTATGATCCTAAGCCTGCTGATGTTAGTGAGCATGAAGTCTAGAAGCAGAGGGAACTCAAGCCCCTGTCTGAGCTGTGTGCCACTGAGTCACCATCCCAACATGTGATATATTAGTTTGCGTGCTGCACTGAGTGCTGGGGCAGGGTGGCGGGGTGTTGACATGGTGGTCTGTAGCCCTCTGAGTCTCAGGAGTAAAACTGGGTCCAAGATAGGACAAATTGCAGCTAGCTTCCTTGCTGACAGGGGGTGAGATTGCATGATGAGTTCTACAAGTGGTGGGCTCCTTCATCTCCACAGGTTCACAGTACGGTTTTGGATAGACATGGCTGTAGGATAAAGACCACAAACACTGTTTAGCTTTACCAGCCATGCATTGTAATGGACAAATGAATAACCATGTAAGGGATCAGAAATGAAATGGCAATTTTCTCAGTGTTCATGCTGGTGCAGTTGGTTTGTGTTTCACAGAGGAAGAGCTGGCCTGACTTAAGGGGACGACTCATTTGAAGGATGAATATCTTGCTGTCTTTTTCATTTCATACATCTGCATGTGAGGACAATTCTCCTTGTTTCTTTAAGAAAAAACAAATTATGTTGGAATATTTCCTTTATGAATACAACATGAAATTTATTTCAGATCCAGCTTTCACATTGCGATCTTGCATATGGTAAGAATATCAAGTGAAACACCTTGTGCTGTAATTCAGGGTGAAAATTGGGTAGTAATATCAGCAGACTTACATACACCCCCACCCCCACCCCCAACCCCCGCCAGGCAATGAATGCTTTGTCATTTCCTTGGTTGAAGACTTCCTTTCTATTGTTTGGAGTAAAACTCAAGCTCACCGCTGTATCCATTACCAAATTTTTCTTATTATCTCACAAATGATGTTATGCTTACCAATGAATCCTCTGGGCACCCATAGCTGATTCCCAGGGTTCCTGGTTCTTCTAACAAGTTGAAATCCTTCTTTTGGAACTGGAAACCTTTCATACAGCCTTTAAAGCCGATACTTCCTGCCAGATGTGAGCTAATGCTGTTGGAAAACAATGCCAAACAAGCTGCAGTTAGGTAGGCTTGCCATTCTGAACTGACTTTTATCACCAAGGTGTTCTAAAAAACTTGGAAGAGCCTCAATCATTTGCCTCACTAGTGCACAATTCCTGCATCTTTATGTAAAACAACTAATTAACCACGTTATGTGTTTTGAAAAGTCTAGATGCACAAGTTGTAATAAATGTTATGGGGAGAAATAGAGGAGAATTCAGAGAGGAGATCCATATAGTGTAACTTCATAAATAGCTGCTGAAATGAAAAGACTTATTTTAAAATAGAATGGATTTCTATCTCATTTTTTTATCATTTTAGAAAAGTTTTGGTTTATTTTTCCTGTCTTGCTTTTACTAGCAAGCTCCATTCTTGCCTTTGGAAGCAAATAGATCTTTATTTCTTAACAAACAATAGTAACAGAGATCAGGGAAGTAAGAGTAAATTCTTCTTGCTGATGAGTGTGTTTACATAACTGTAAATGAGAGCAGTAGGTGGGCTGCCAGGATTCTTTTTATGTCAGATTTATGGTAGCTAGCACAGCAGTGTGACCCAACTGCTCCTACTCACTGCTCCAAGTTTTCCAACTCCAGCCCTCACCAAGATATCACATCATTATGGCACTGGGCAAATACAATTGAATTTATCCTCACAATACTCAAGGTATATGAAGAAGAAGTAATTTTCCTAAAATCACAGAGGGTCTGTGGTAGGGCAAGGAAATGACATGGGATCTACTGGGTACCAGTCCAGGAGATAAATAGGGAATGAATACACTGAAGGAGTGAATGTGAAATCCATAGTTTTGACCTGGCTACCTGTAAGCAGTCTTCCTTCTTTCAACAGGATGTACCTTAGCAGTGGGATTCTTCTCACCTTACATGTGATGATACTGACAGTGTTGACATCTGGTTCTGTGCTAATTGTCTATGAGTTATCTCATTGTAAGGTAGACGTTGGAAACATAATGGGTGAATCAGGCTCTGGAAATGATTATTTTTCCACATTGGCAAAAATGGACCATCAGGCGAAGCAGCGCAGATGTACATGTACATGTCTGAAATAAGGTGAGGGGAGGAGCACTGCAGGGGCTTAATCTGCTCCTCAGTGAAATCAGCAGGAAAACAAAATCAACAGGAAGGCTCCTGCCATCCTCACTGGGATTTGAATTAAAGTGTGGGGTATCAGTCAACCAGCTCTACTCTGATTGACCATGTGACTGGCTGGATGCCACAAATATGCCTTTCTGTTAAGTGCCATTAACTTAACATTTTCTAGGAGCAACAAGAACTATAGAAAATAGGCTTTAACCTAAAGAAAGGCTTCTGAGTTTCTTTCTTAACAGTTCCCAGTGCCCAGTGCTCTTACCTCCTCTTAGCTTTCTGCTTTATGCGGTGTTTTAGGTGGGAGAAAAATAACATATAGTGTTACTTGCAGATTCATTTATTTGGGAAAAAAGGCGCTTGACAGAGGAAAAGTGCTGTTGAAGTGAATAAAAATACGCTGCTTTGAAAGAATATTAAACTCCTCCTCTAAGACTAGAGCTAGTTTCTGCCCCCCCCGCCCTCCGCTGCTGCCCTCCGATGTCAGTTAAATGTAAGTCTGTCTAGAAAAGGGAAGCATAAATATCAGTAGTGGATAGCTGTAGTAGAGAGATAGTAGATCATCACTAGATGATATAATTCTGACTTACACTCCTGATAAAAATGGAATGATGTCACCACATTGGGACCGTACTTTTTGCTTTCAACCTTGTCATAACAACCAAAGCTCTATACAATAACAAAGGTGTAGCCCTGCTTAAATAATTGCTGTATACATTTTTCAATATTATAATTGATTGTATTTTTACAATGCCTATGGATTTTTTCTGATACAGATTTTTTATTGAGATGCTATTTTTCCTGCTTTGACAGTACCTTCCAGGTGGTTTGCAGAATAACCACAATTCATTCAGAAAACTGCAGGCATGATTTATGTGATTCATCTTGTATCCCACATTTGTGAACCAGTCTCATCTGCAATTGAGCTGTTCAATTGCCTAGATTTCTAGGTTTTTCAGTGTTCTCTAGGCTTGATTAACCAAAGTAATTTTCACCATCCTTTTGTCCTTTGTTTCTAGATCATTAATGTATTTAATACCAGCCCTAAGAGAAATCCTCTGGGCATGTGCTGTAGACTTTTTATATTGTGAAAATTGAAGAGTTACTACTATGTCTTATTTTCTCTTTCCCAGCTGCTTTCTATTCCACTGCAGCCTTTCCCCTCTCCACCCCACTAGTTTTCTTAATAGCTCCTTATGACAGACCTTTGTAAAGAACTATTAGAAAGGCCAGATAAATTATATACTCTGCTTCTCCCTTGCCCACCATTTTGTTTGCATGTTCAATTAATTTTGTGGGATTGAAAGGCAGCATTTTCATTTGCATTAAGTTTGTCCCGATCTTAAAAGCTTAATCTGTAAGTATTTTATATCTCAGACATAATTTATCAATTCAACAAGCTGTCCTGACAACAAAATAAGGTTTCAGGAGATTTATCACTAATTCCTAGAAACTATTGTGCAACATTTGCTATCTTCCTTTTTAAAAAACATTTTAAAGAGAGATGGTATTTCTGTTAGCAGTTGTGACACTTGAAACAGCAGCTGGAGCCCATCTGAAAATACTGGCCTTGCTGTCTGACCCCGGGAATGAATATTGCCTGTCAGAAGAGCATACTCGTCTTCAAGCAGCCAGTCTGCTCTCGCAGAGTGCAACCCTGATCCAGCAGATTCCCACTGCAGGAAATGAGAGTTATACAGTCTACTGAGATTAAACTTGGCTTCTGTCAAATGGTACGATGGGAAAATGAGACTTCTTCTTTTCTTCCCACGCCTACACAGAGCCAGCTAATTTGGGTCTAGAGAGAACCTGAGACGGATCAGAACTGAAGTGTGTAGTAGGAAAAATATCATCTTTAGGTTTGAAGATGCAGTTGGTAGAGGGTTTTGATCCTTTAGCTAGTGCATTGCTATTTTACCAAGATCACATTTTGCAGAGCGAGGAGGAATAGTGATTCTGTGTATTCATATATTCTTTGAAAATGCCTTTTTGTTTTTAGAAGACAACAGTTTCTGTTACCCTTACTAAAACTAGACCAGTTCCAGCAGAATTTACCTGTGCTGGATCAAACCTAATCCTTGGTACTTCAGAGCTCTGACAGACACTTAGAAGAGTGTCTGAGGGGTTGTTTTACGTAATGTGTTGAGGCTGGGAAATACATTTTATTGTAAGCCTTTCAGCACAGGTTGCATAACGTAACTTAAATATGGTGATTACTTGAAGATAATGATTGAATCCCAGTTGTAAACTAACCTGGAGTGCAAGATGTCAGCAGGTGCTCCTCCAATGTAGATGTCTGTGAATGGCATTGCTGTTCTTTCATTGTCCACACTTTTTATATGTCGCCTGTCTACTACCAAGATCATCTTCTTGGAATTGTGATATATAACAGAAATCTGTAAAGAGAAACATGTGCTTAGAAGTGTCCAAAATATCATCTTTTGTAAGTTCATGTAAGTACCCCATGCCAAATTCTACACTGCGGCAAACAGATAAGCTCCATTAACTTCAGAGTGCTTTCTTGATTTATCCAAGAAGTTAGAGCGTACTTCTTAAAAAACTTATTTCATTGTCATAGCATAAAAAGCATAATTGTGCTTTGCTTAAACATGTTGAACAGAACTGTAGCTGTAGTTGTGGATAAGGAATCAGACTTTGAATTTAAATCAAGTAAATGGCAGGAGAAGCAAACCACTGAGGGGGATTTGCTACTGTCACTGTCACAGTTACGCTGGCTTAAAGCAAATTCTCTTAAACAAAATACAAGTAGATATTTTATATCTACCAAAGTCCCTAAAATACTATGCATATATAAAAGACTGCAACCAAATAGCAGTTGGATAGTTGATCAAATGGCTGTGATTGTAACCACATCTTTACCTCATGAAATTTAGCGTCATTAATCTGAGCCTTCTTCATGGAGTCCTCTAGCAGCACAGGGCCGGTGCTGAAGCCAAAGTCATAGCGGAGGTACAAGAAACCATTATGCATCTCTAGACTGAAGAACATACTCTGTATAAAACAAAACAGCAGTCAGAAAAGCACTATGATTGTGGCAGCAATTAAAAAAAATAAATAAGCAGTGTTATGAGAGTGTCTGATATTGTGAAAAGCATGCTGGGATAAGGTATTTTTATTTGCAAAACTATAACACAGTTTCTGGATTACTTTTTAAGATATATAATATACGTGTATATATACACATACACACATAATTGTTTGATAAACAGCACTTATTTGAAGACTTGGTGAACTGTTTCCCTGTAGGAATAGTATTTGGTAGCACAGTAATGTCAATATTCTTTACCAGCAAAGTATTCCTAATGCAAACACATCTATTTACTGTTAAAGTAATAACCACATGCCCCAAAAGAAAGATGTTATACTGCTAAAAGCAATGTTGTGCTGGAATGGCTGTATCTGCATTAGCAGCTTCTGTCACAATGCCTGTAATAGCTGAGGATTGTATCTTTTCACAGCCCTGATGAGCACTGATGTGTTTACTGAAGGCTGAGCAATAGATAGAGTGTATTTACTGTGTATTTGGTTTCTGGATTTCCTGACTGTTTCTGCTTCATGGTTCTTCATGGTTTGGCTTCTGTTCTGTGGCTGGGTGACCTAAACTTTATAAGCAGGAGCTCTACTTTAGAAAATCTTTCAGAGTGCTTGAAATGAAGATCTGTACCATAGAATTAGTCCTGTTCCAAAACTGAACATAAAGAAGCAAAAAGGACAGTTTATAGCAACTGTGCATCTGGGTTAATGCTTTTAATGCTAAAGTTTGTCTTCTCTCCTAGTGTTCATGCTGTTGTTCCCATGCTTAATGCAAACATGGGAACAATAATTGTCAAAAAACTACTGCAGGCCAAGAACTGCTGTCACTGACACAAATGAGTCCACCTTCAGAAGTCATTACTTAAAGTAGTAAAAGTAGGTTTTAATCTAGCACTTTTAAATGAAACTGCAGCTTGGCTTTGTTTTGAACAGCTTAAATTTGAAAGTGAAATGGTGATTACATTCAATATATTTATGAGCTGTTTTAGCAGAACTGAATAATGGACTGGCTTACACAGTCTGTCTAAAAGTGCCTGTGAGCAGGCATGGACTTCCACAGCTAACATCCAGCTTGACTGCAGTTTCCGCCATAACACACAAAGTGCATATATCTCTGACAAACCTCTGGGCATGTCTGCTTGGAAGAAAAATTACTGATCTGCAATAGAGGCTGTTAAACTTAACAGTAGTTGCTTAGTCCAAAACCTCCTAAGAGCGAAGGTTAGTGGTGGCATGCTATGCTGCGCAGCAAATTGCTCCCCACAACTCTTCTCTGGAAGTTACCCTAAAAGCAAACACTAGAGGGTAGCTTTTCTAATGAGAGTGGATTTTTCTCTTCTTAAATGCTCAATGTGGTGGTACGTGTAGGTGTCTAGAAAAGTGTATGTCTGTGGACTGCATCTACATATTAAAATCTCTATATTACCAAGTTATAATCCACAGAGGACTTGTGAGCTTGATGTGGAGATGCCCAAAGATAAAAAAATCCAAGTTTGTCTTCAGAAGATATTTGCATGTGAAATCTATTTTCTTCAAATCCTTACAGGGTTTGCATCACCCGCAAACTTCTGAAAAGCTGGTGGTATTTGGAGCAAGCCATTTTATTTGGACTACTTTCTATTTTCAGTAACTTAAATATTTAACTCTAGTACACCCTGAGATACGTGTCAGCTACCAAAAAGTGGCTGCTTCATGGGAATTACTTCACAGAAATTTCGTATTTCTTTGATTGTGCATTCACATTTAAATAAAGGTGCAACTACTGGGCCTAACTGGAGTCTCTCTCAAAGTGTCATCACAAGGGTATCAGCGGTCTGAAGTCCTGTCTATCTCTGGATGAGAGCAGAGTCCAACTCAGGGCCCTCGCTTCCTGGGTCCTCGCAAAGCCAGTTCCAGTTCCCTCCTCATGTATACATGCATCAGACAAACACAAAATATTTCCTCATTCCAGAAGTTAAATGTAAGGACATAAGCATTTTGGATTTTCCATGATATTGTAAGTATTGGGGAACTTGTGGTGCTCACAGATAAAGGGCACCAGCAGGTTTGGTACTCACCCCATTAATCATCAGCAGGATCAATCCGTTGTCTGTAGGTGTTCGAACTTCTATGTCAAACCGAGTCACCTGGCTGAATCTTCCCCTTCTCTCAATGTTTCTTGCCAAGGCATAGCCAGAGCCATCAAAGAAATAGCTCACAGCCCGGCTCTGAGTGAAAGCCAACTTATTTCTATGAAAAAACAAGCAGGGAAGTAATATTTGGCATATCCCCATTTTAATTTGGGGACATTTCAAGGCCTTTACAATTAAAATACTTTCTTGAAATAATTGTTCTGAACTGCTGCTTCTTCCTGGCAGCAGTGAGACTGATGACTTTCTTTCAAATTCTTTCTGGGAATTTTTTCTGAAAAGTAGTGTGTAGCTTTGAAGGTATATCTAACTCCTTCATTCATTACATCGTGCATTTATCCTGTGTTGTATTTAGAGGACAGGAAAATTCTTTGCTCATCCTTGTAAATTAGCAGGCCCACATCATCTCCTCTTTGTAAGGATACGTATATATTTCTATTAAGAACTTGCCCAGTTTGTGCAGAAACCCATTTGAATTCTCCAAGGCCTTTTGCCGAGCATGGGGCTCTGCTGGGGAGCTCGGGAGTGGCCTGCATGCACTGTCCTGGAGAGCAGCAGCTCCTGCTCCCTGTGGGAATGGCGTGGGAAACCATCATTTGTTCTGTCCCAACACCTCCTGTATTTCTTTCCAGTGAGAGCTGCAAGTTCATCTCCTGTTCTTTGTATAGAGAGATTCTACTGTTGCTGCCTGTTGTATGAACAAAATGCTTGCTGTGTCTATGCAAAAGGAATGCTGTAGTTGATGTTCACTTCTGGTTTAGGGGCTGCACTTCCCAGGTTGTGAATGGCTTATCTGAGGTATTCCTGTTGTGGGTTGAAGACTGTATGGCAGAAAGATAACTTCCGTATGGGCTTTGCTGTCTGGGGGTGGGAGTGCACTCAAGTTTACCAAGCTCCCTGGAGCTAACTGGCTGGGGCTGTATCGCCTGCAGCAACAGGATTCGAGTCAGGAGCTTTCCTGTCCTAGGCAAGCAGTGGGGATAAGGAGGGAGCCTGGACCATGCCCCAGTTTCCCTTTTGAAGGCATGAACAAGGTTGTGTTAATGGAGACAGCAGCAAATCTCAGAATATCTTGAGTTGAAAGGGACCCATGAGGATCATCGAGTCCAACTTCCATATATATAAAAATTGAACTTGTTGATGCAACTAGGAGTTAAAAGTGACTGAGTTCCTTCTGGACAACTCAATATCACCTTCGCGTTTGTAATCTAAACCAGGAATGACCCACCAGGGCTGGCACTTGCAACAAACCAGAGTAGCAGAGTAACGGTGGGACTGTCCCCTACCTGGCACAAGGTGGCGATGTGGTGGTGTCGATGTTATACACGTGCTTGAAGTTGTATAGGCTGATCACATCATCGTTCAGGGTAGCCAGTTCCAGGCAGCCGATGAAGCCAGGCAGGTTTAAGCTAGGAGGGAGCTGTGCAGAGGGCAAGGAAAGGTAAAAGGAGAAAGGTCATACTCTTTATTTGGGTATCATTTGTGCCTAGGGTCATTTTTGGCTCTGAAACAAATGGGATGATGCTACCTTGGAATTGTCTTTGCAGTCCTTATAATGACATGGCCATTGTGCTGTAAGTTAAAATGGAGCACATAAATAGTCTCACAGTGACTACAATAGGCCAGGAAAGGCAACTGCAAACAAAAACTACTTCTGTAGTTGTGAAGGGAGCACTCTTGTAAAAGGGTTAAGATTTGACTAATTGCAGATCTTGGTCAATGCATTTGAATCTCTCAGTAGATATTTCATCCTTCACTGTCAGAAAAATAACTTCATACTGGGACGAAAGAGAGAAAAATAAGAGAGCTCTTTAAACCCAGGAGACTTGGTTTCAAAGTCTGTACCGGTTGCTAATCCTCAGTAGGTATTTTTTTTTAACAGTTAGCAGGATACAGAAGCTCCTTCTTTTAACAAAAGTCACTGCAAATGGAATTTAAATAGCCACATTGGTGAGGGGAAAAATACAAAAGAATAAAGCTGACTGAGCAAGTGAATCATTCTTTGAATATTAAAATACTCTGCCCTGTGAAACAGGTGTGATATTGATAACACCTCTTGTACTTCAGAGTCTGATCACTGCCAGTAACTTTTCTTCAACTTCTCATTATTTCCATTTTGCTTGGGACATAATAATAATGGTAATACAGCAATGCAGAATGTGTGTAGCTATAAGAGAAAATGAGATTCTTATCTGCAGCACAGGTACATTTGGTAAATGATCATGTTTCCTTTTTTTCCTTTGTTTCTTCTACTATTCTGTTAAATTATGTTAAGTGTGAGTCTTCTGATGGTTAAGTGGTACATTTCTATTTACAAAGTATGTAAGAGGAAAGCAAAGGCAAAAGCCTTTAGCAAATAAGATTGTATGTTAATAAATGAAAATGTGAGGTGTCCGTTCCTAAGGGAGAGAAGAACCATATGCTTATCAAATAATTCCATGAATCCATTTCTTCCCATTCCCCTTCCCATTTTCCTTCACTTTTTTTCTTTTTCTTTTCATCTGCCTTGCACTGGAACAGACCTGGACGGTTTGTTTGCTGGTTACTTTTTGTGTGTGTGTGTGCAACTATTATTCACTCCTCAGTCCTGTTCCCAGGCAGTTTGCACTCAGGGCTCAGTAATCTAAAATTTAGACCATGGCATATATCTGGTAGTCACAGCAATACAAAAGCTCAGGAATACATAAGTGTATTGAGTTAATCTTCATTTTTATATTGGTAGGAGGGCTGCTTGTGGAACAGTAATTGGATGTTTTTAGTACCTATTACAGTTAGGTTAAATAATTTAGCATTCTCTAAAGTCTTTCTAAGTACATTTTCATTCAGCCATGCAATTTTCATAGCCAAGATCATTCATAACCATTTCTAAATCCAAAAAGAGGATCTGATATGTTCACAGAAGCAGGTAAGTGAGGTGCTAATTCATGCTAACTATTAGGAACTAGACTGAAGCAACTGTCTCATGCAGATCTTCAGACATGTTTTGCACAGGCAAGCCTTCATGCTGTTGTAAGGCTGCATTTAAACCAATGATAATTTAAATTCAAAAAAATCACTGTATTTCTAGTTTCCCACATTCCATGATACTAACAATACATTACTGTTCATTTTTGTGACAGTTGTAAAAGAGAAATTGTAAGCACCAAGAACTCATTATCATTGAGAAAACCTGGTAGCCTGCAAACTTTGTTAAGCTGGGCTAATAGGCCTTAATTTATGCATGCTACTTAACAGCTAGCAAGCTTTTTCCTTATTATCACATTTCAGAAAACTTGCATAACAGCTAACAAGAATCTGATCATCTTACTGTATGACATGATATGTTAGAGAAAACTGTTTTCCACCACAGCTAGAAGATGGAGTCCTAAGATGTTAAATGACTAATTAATTTATTAATTAATGTCTAATAATTTATTAACCATTTCTGTGTTTCAAGGGAAGGCCAGCAAGATAAGTTTTCATTATTTAATTTTGGATATAGAGTATTTATCTGTCCAACCTTGAAGTCTGGAGGCACTCCGCCAACATAGAAAACAGCATTTTCAGGTTCCAAATTAAGGAGAGAGCCAGGACCGAGAACCTCTCCCTTTTTGATGAATTTTTCTTCAGCTGTGCTGCTAAGACTGGGCACAGTTAAAAACATTTTGCCATGTCTTCCAATCCTGTAGAAGGGAATTTTAAGAGAAGAGAGTTGTGTTGGCTAGACTTAAAAGAACAAACAAGCCTTCAACTTCAGGAAGAGTTTTTATTTCCTTACTAGAAGACTGGTACTCTGGGGGAAAAGAAAGAGAGAAACCACAGACACTTTCTCTTCCCCCCTGTGGCCCCTTGGGTCCTAGCTTTCTAAAAGCAAAGAGAGTTTCCATTTACTTCAGCAGGAGGAGGGCCAGGCATTGAAGACTCCTGATGAGAAGTTGTAACCCAGCCTTTTCTGTTTGATTTTTTTTTCTCTATTCACTGTTTGGTTTGGGGGACATGCTGTACCTCTCAATTTTGATGATGCTGAAGTAAGAAGGCCAGGTGCTGACTGGCTTGGCATCCAGAGGTATCTCCACGTCTTGGCCCCCCAGATTATAGATGTACACAAGGTTATCATTTTTAATTGCGAGACCAATGTAATTTTCTGCCTAAAACACCAAAGGAGAAAGATGTCAGAGCTACAACATCGAAAGAGATTTAATGCAGAACATTAGTAAAGGGTGGGCTTTGATAGACTATATGACACTTTTAAATATAACTAATAATTAAAAGCTTAATTCTTTAATGGCGTTTTTTCAGCAGATAAAACTGTACAGAAAAAGTTTGTGATATTTTACTTTATGTCATTTTGACTGAGGTAAATACAAGGTCATGAGAAGTCTTCTGACTGTAAATTGGTCATGTTCAATCAGAAGCCGTTCATCAGTATTTAGTGTGCAGTGTCATATGCAGGAAATAGGAACATTTGTCTAAAGCCTTAGTATATAATACCTGAAAGGTATTATGCTGCAATTAAATATTCTGCCAAGAGGGGTTTCACTTGATTTATATTCAGTAGACAGTCTTTTTAGAAAAGCTTAAAAAGAAAAGCCTGCGTCTTTACCCTTCCCAAGTAACAGCTTGCCAGGATTATACCTGGCTTGTGGGGTGTGATGTTTTTTCTTTGAGGAACAACAATTTAAAGAACAATTATTTCACAACACTTATGGGTGGAGAGACTATATGCCCTCTTTAAGTGTTTCAAAGTAGTGGTGTATGGAGTGTACAACAGCAGCACAAGCCACAGGTGAAGAATCCTGCTTATCTTGTGGGCTTGTGACCTCACAGATTTGGAATCGGCACTGTCAGCAGCATAAACCTGATAAAAACATGGCCCGCAAAAGCCAGGCAGGTGACATTAACCGCTTCAGAGCACCTCAGTACCGGCACTGGAGATAGCAAGTGTGACTCACAGCATTGACAATCACAGCAGCACGCTGCATGGGCAGTCTAATTTGCTTCTTAGAGGGAATCCTTCATTGTTTGGAGTGAGAAGTTTCAAGGACAGGGGTCTCAGGAACCCTTGCTCTTTGCTTTTCACAAAATCAATTACAGTCATATAATAGACACTTCTTATTTTGAAACACAGAGAAATAGTGAGAGGAAAAACCAAGGGCAAATAAACTTCAAACCTATTTCAATTTTTTAAATGAAAAATATAAATTAAGTAGGTTATTCTCTTACGTTTTTGTTTCCAAGGTACAAAATAAATCTGTCTGGAGATGCTGCCAGTTGTGGGTTGTCTTTTGGAAACTTTATGTACAAGCTCATGGAAGTGAAAGATTTCAGTTCCTCCACGTTGATCTTTGGATTGACTTCAACAGCTGACTGGCCTCCAAACATCATAGAAACTTGGACCTGCAGTTGTAAGTGTGCTAAATGAGACACCTTATTGCCGCCTGGGGACATTACTTAAGGTAAATGTGCAAGAATACTTAGCCAGCTGCCTTGCTTACTGCAAGAGTGCAATTGGCACCTATATATTGGCCATGCAAAATTGTATGTTTATAACAATCACTTCTGGAAGACACTGTAAAGAAGACGAAGGGAATTAATTTTAAAATTAATTAAAGCTCATAATTAACTGTGCTTAAGCATATTCATAAAGTAAATTAGATTTCAGTGGGACATAGATGTATGCTTAGTTGAATCTGGGCTACATCATTATGTATGGCACATAATGGAATTCTTACATAGCTATAAAACTTCTACCCATAATTTATTTCTTTGCTTTGGGAGTAGTATGACCAATTTTCTGTTCATGAGTAATCCCGTTATATTACTGAAGTTACCTTGATATATATGAGATGTTAATAAAATTTTAAAACATGTTCATTTTAGTTCAAAATGCCTTCAACATAACTGAAATGTTTTCAAGTTTAAGCACAATATGCCTGAATGATGAAATGCATTTAAAGAACAGTCAAGCACTGCACACATACTAACTGATTTTTCCTTTTCTTTTTTGAAGTAATGTATGTGGACAGCATATTCCAGCATTGTCAACATACAATAACGCACTGAATTTTTGATTTTTCTGAGTGAATTCAAGTATACTGTTTTAATTTTTGACCTTGGTGTTCTTATTACAGAAAAATCCCTCATAATTTATGTATGATAATGAAAGTATTTTTCTCTATTAAATATGTATGAGCCAAAGATGCTCTTACCTTGCAGAAAATTAATTCAAAAGAAAAAAAAAAGAAATACTGTCATCTTAGAAAAGTTTGCATTAAATTGCCGTAATTACTACTGCTTGTAACTAATGTTGCCAGCTAAGTAATGATCTATCAGTTTTAGCTTTAAATGGTTTTGTTATTGTGCCCATCTTTTAACACTGTGCCAATTACTTAAAGTTGCTACTGCAGCAACAGTCATCTACCATGAATACGATGGTAATGTTAATTGCTTGCAAATAGCAACTGTAAATATTTTAATGACTTCCAGGGTACTTTGTTTATCCAGTTGTTGTGAAGTGGTAATGTCAAGGTTTGGGCTTCTAACATAGCCCAAGAAAGTGGAGATCCTAGTAAGATGCATTTGATTATTAGCACTAGTAACCAAAAATCCCGTTCATAAGTTTTACCTTGCTTGCTACACTCCTGGTCTGAGCAATTAACTCTCTGATCCGCTGAATGTTGGAAGAAATATTGTTTGCTGGTGCCTTCTGTTCTACTGTGTGCAGTTTACCCATGAGTTGAGGGAGGACTTCTGCAAGTTTCTTCGCTGCAGTTAGAAAAGAAGTGACAGCTTGTTTTTTAACTCTTTCTAACACTGGTTTCGCACCAGGAAAATTTCTCCTTACCCTTTTAGGTTAACTCACCTGTCTCCTTCTGCTTTAAGAACAAACCCTAACTGTGGTATGTGAGATGCAGTGATTTCAGAAACGGTAGTGATTTATCATAATCTAGTATTGCAAAAGTCTTTGGAAACAAGTTTGCACAAAGGAGACTACTTTTTATGGGACTCCTAGGAACTGCTGTGGTGTAGCACCTCCATAATACTTTCCTCGAGGAGCTTTGCAAATGTTAATAATTTTAACCTTTTCATCTTCCTTCAAGGCAAATAAATGTTAAACCCAATTTTACAGATAGGCAACTGGAGCAGAAGGATTATTTGTTCAGCATCTCACTGGATATCCATGGCTGACCTGGGAGCTGCATCTAGGAGCTATGGTTGATGAGCTCTTCAAATTCATTTTAGGGGAGATGAATAGGTTGTTTCCCTCAGCTCTCAGCTGTGCATCTCTCCCAAAGGTTATCACCCAGATATCAGCAACAGCTGCACAGGTGATGTGTCTGCGTGTGGTTCACAGCCCATGCTGCTAACAGAAACACCGCTGCTTTCAGACTGTGGTAACAGGCCTGTACTGTGCAATGGTAGAAATCCTTAGCTGAAGGATGCATGTGCACCTAAACTGTGCTTACTGCCTGCCCCAGCCCTTGTGAGTAGTAACCTCTTCATCTTTCCTGCCTAGTTCTTCTAGGGGTCATGAATCAGAGTCCTGGACCTTTGGTCTTTCACTATTATGTCTTGGACTTGATGATCTGAAAGGTCCCTTCCAACCTAGACAATTCTATGATTCTATGATTCTATGTGCAAGTAGGATTGTTATCAAAGGGAAATGCAGGTGCTTTGTTCTGTTCAAAGGGAGAGAAGTCCTTTCCCAGAAAGATAAGCAGACAGAAAAATTACTGAGAAAGAAAAATAACTGCCCCTAATTATAGTCTAATTTCATCACATCAGATTCCAATGACATGCTGCCCTTTGAAGGATATTTACACATCACATCATTTTTCATCTTTAATTAGATGTAGGTACAACTAGCTGAGTATAATGAAATGCGATTTTAGCCACAAGCAACATGGATATAAGAAAGATCCGGTGTTCGTAGTTAATTTTTAATGACATGGATTCACTATAAAGGTTAAGACCATATTTGTAGGGTTTGCAGTTATATTTTAGGGGTTGTCAACTTGCATCTGTGTGATCGTGTGTTCTTCCCCTCTTATTTTTACTCTTATCTGAGAAGATGGCAGAGAGACAGGCGGAGGAGCTAATCCTGAGATGTACTGAGACTGTGTAGAAGGGAAAGACGGAAGCATAGTCTCCAATCACTTTTCTCTGCTTCCAGTTCAGTGTTGACTAAAGACTTAAGCAGCTCTCAGCCTCATTCAGAGCAACCCAGAGCATGAGAACATCCCATGGAGTCCTACAAGTCTCGCTTCTCTTTGGATAGAGTGAAAAGCTATATTTGCCACAGTCCTGCCCTCACTCTGCTGGGCTCTTTTCACTTGTGTTTTACTTTCCAAGTCCAATGTAGGAGTGGGACGTATAGAGCTTTAGACTCTCCATTCATTCCCATTAAGTCCTGAAAGACCTTATCTGCTGGAGGGTCAGTAATTAGATAATTGATATAAAGTTTACTGTACATTAAAATACCATTATTTTAGCAAATCCTCAAAGAACTACAATGAATTCTGGGTAATACATTAATTCCACAATGCATTAAAATCTGTACTTAAAAAAATAACTAGTATAATAATCAACTTACAGAAAGTTTGCTCTGCCTTTTGAAATGAATGTTCTATTGCATTGGAAAAATGTCCACATTGTTCTTAAAGTAAAAAAAATGCAAGCTCAAAAAGGGATTTAGCATATTTCAACCTTTTTTTTTTTTAATAATCAGCAACTGAATTGGAATTGTGTCTGATCTGATACCTTGAAAAACTCACTTTTCATCAGTTTGAAATTTGGGGTATTAAACTTGAAACACAACTGTAACATGAAAACACAAACCTAACATCTAATACTAACAGTACTAATATAAAATCTCACCATAAATCTCTTCCTCTTGCCCTTTATAATGTCATTCTTCAACACAGAAGAATATTGATTTTTTATTTTGGTCTTTGAGGTGATGGTGAGAGCGAAAAAGGAGAACTAGTCTTTCCCAAAAAAGAATATACAAAGGAAACTGTCAAGGAGGAAATACCTTAACTATAACCTTCCAGACACCTTCTCCTTTTGTGTTTCCCTTCCCAAACTGTCCTTCATCCTCTCTGCTGAAGCTCACCAGTTCCCTGCACAATGGCAACACAGGGAGTATTCTCAGACAAACTGCACAGCCAAGATATGTTCTCACCCTTCTAAAAATCAAGTGCAAGCTTTTTCAAAGGTAATCCAGACATGCCAGCTGAGAGGCTTCAGCTACCATGGTAGTGTTACTGGCATGATGATCAGGTGTTTTGGTGTTTCAGGCACCTGTCTGAACATTTTTTGTGACTTTCTTTTGGACTTTGATGGACATTCTTCCTGCCACATGAACCTCTCCTGGCAACATCCTCAGCTGATCTGAGAACACTCCACCATGCCCCAGCATGTCTACATCTGTCTTCCCAAGCTGTGAATCACAGTCACATCTGACTGGATCACCACGCATGCTAGCCTCCTTTGTAGCACTGATCTGTCTTCTCAGCCGTTTCCACCTAATCTTTCTGGCAAAAAAATCATTGTGCCTTAAAACAAACAAACAAACAAACAAACAAATGCCTTCATACTAAAAATGCCACAGAAAAGCTGCCTCTACAAATGTAGTAGGGCACACATTGCTGTAGTTTTGCATAAGAGCATTAGTTTGTGGTCAGTAGGCCCTCCGAGCACTCTGATATGATCACAATACTTTCAAAGTGACTCCCTACCTGCAAAACCACTATCACAGAGAAGACATTTTTGCCAGGCACAGCACATAGGAGCTGAGCTGTTCTTTACAACTTGTGGTGAATGTATCACGTATGCCTTTTTAGGAACATAACCAACTAGGAGAGGTGGGCCATTTTAGGTCTATCCACTCTTAACGAAGCCTCTCAAATGCTACTGGAAATAACTTCTTCCAGCATCACAGCTAGTATGAGCAGATTTTTTGAATTCTGAATGTCTGCTGACATTTTGAGCATGAAGAGTCAAATGCAGTTTGTGTTACTGCTCTATATCTGCTAAGCTGGCACTACTAAATGTTAAATGTAAATCAAGTGTAAAGGTGAATAAAACCAAAAACCTTCATGTGTAAGCTATAACAGGGTGTTTCTCTTAGATGTTTTTCCTCATACCATTCCCTTCCTGGATGCCAATCATATCCACATTTACATTAGCTTAAGTGGGAGTTGGACCCCATAGCTCACAGCCTAAACTGTGCTCTGTGGTGTTCAAAAACATTTTACAGCAATGCAATGCAACTACTGTTATTAACTACACCCTTATGCAGCTCTGTGCAGTGACTAGTAGTGAGTTTACCTATTCCCAGAGGGAGTGGCTCAGTGTTTCTTTGGATGAAAAGCTCGGAGAAATGTGAGTTGCCTCCAGTGCTGGACCCAGAATTCAGGATATTGAATAGTACTGAATTTCTCCTTGCGGAGGAAACCACTTTTATACCAGTTCTTGGGAGTACTCACTCAACCAAAAATATTAGTGCAGGGTTCTTATCCATTACTAAATTCTGGAAATAACATGACCCTTGGGTTTCCCTAGTTTAGAGGGAAGACTGTGGCTTTGGGGCACTGGAAGCAATGTTGGCTTTGGTACTTGTAACACCATTTGCAGTAAAATGGCATTCAAGTTGCAAAGCTTCTGGCAGAAGAAGGGATTTGGGGCAGTAGATCTGAAATTCAGACTTTCTGGAGATAGAGTCAATGGAGTTATGGACCTTCTGTGAGGCACTTTCAGGAGGCAAGACATAGCTGAACAGTGCTGCAGGTGATGGTACATAACATCAAACATATGCAGGAAATTTCTTGTTCTGGACTTTCAGCTTCCCTAACCATAAATAAATTGGGATTAGTGAGCATCCTGACCAGAACCAGAAGTACATTGAGCAATAAGTAGTGGTGCTTATCAGCAATTTTTTATTCTGAATAATTCTAGATGGATTCTTTTCTTTCCTAATTGTTCTTTTCCTTCTTTCACCCGTCACTTCATTTCAGCTTCACTCTCCCTGCTCCTTTTTCCACGCTTTCCTATCCTCTTCATTTCAATTTTGTAGCCTGCCTCAGGTTTTTTTTTGTCTTTTTATTTACTTTAAATTTTTCATAACAAATCTTCCAATTTTTATTCTACTCTTCCTCCTCCCCCTGATAATAAAACTGGAATTAATGTGATGTTTACAAGCTTTTCCAGCAACCACCCTGCTTAAATATTATATTTCCTCTGTAATCCTCTTTGCCTCCTTTGTTTAGACTGCAAGCTCATCAAGTCAGGGACCATTTATCCTCATGTTTGTACTACAAAGGACAAAAGGACCCTGTTTTCAAATGCCTCCCAATGTTAAAAAAAAACAAACTTAACTGCCAATCATAATAGCAAGAAGTATTTAAACAAGCTGTCTACCATTCAGTGTGACCCTGGTACCCTGATAAAAATGACTTAGAAACCAATAAGAGTTCAGCCCTTAAGTGTTTAAGTCATTTTTGGAAATTCCCAAGTATCCAAATTTAGAAAGTATAGTCAAGTCTCTAGAGAACTGCTAATTTTTGAAATATTTTCATGGAGGTAAAATGCTAGGAGATTATATGCAATGAATATGCAATATAAACAATTCATATAACATGATGTTGTGAAGATTCCCTGACCTTTTAACGTTAAGGAATGGCAAAATTCAGGTCATCATACCTGCAGCCCGAGCTGAATGCACAGTACTGTCATGTGCTGCTGAATTGTGCTGGAAGTCTTGCAGGTTTTGAGACCACAACCTCACGTTCTCATTCATGGGGGTCGTAGCTTGTGTTACTGTCATGGTAGTACTTTCAGCTTCTGCAGTCCTCATTTTAGCTTGCTCCAAACGCTCTCTGGCCTCCACTACAAAATAAATAGAGGATGAGAAGAAATTAACTCTTTCAAAGATCCAAGCGAGTTATAACCAGTACTTAGAAAGTGGTGAGGCTAAAGGGATTTTAACTTCTGCAGAATGGGGACCCAACCTTGCTCGGTTGGTTTTCTCTGTATTTCCACAGGGAATATTCAAAAATTCCTGTGGCTGGTTGACAGTTATATTAATTCTTAAAATTTAACAAATTCTCATTTCCATCCTAGATTGTTAGAAATTTTCAATGTACTTGGATTTTGGTGAGTGTTATATAGCCAAGGAAGTTGGAACAGATTAAAAAATACATTGTTTTTCATCAAGTTTTTAAAAGAAAAGCATGTATTTGTTCAATATTTTTCATGAAAGTTGTTTTTGAAGGAGAGAAGCCCAAGACACTAAAGTGGTTTTGTTTTTTCATACCTATCATTTTGGGGTTTTTATTTTTTTGGAGTTACCAACTACTACATTTGTAAAACCTGTGGCATTTTGCATATGATAATGTCTTGGCAGTAAAACTCAGCCATTTTTAGGTGAAATTAATGAAGAAATCTTGACCATGTCAACTTTGAACTCTTTTGGATATACTTGCTGAATGCTCTATGATGTCTGTGTTGTGAAAAACTAAGGTGATCCTTTATCAGTCAAGACTGACAGTAATTACTTCCCAAATACTCTACTTGCCAGGTGTGATGTGTATGTGAATTAGCTTTTACTATCAATACAATAAATTCACAGGCTTGTAGATTCTCCAAGACCTGAAAAGATCAAGAGTAACATGGGAGAGGACAACTGTAGTAAAGAGGATCAAGAAGAACGTTAAAAAGTTCACATGGAAAACCATATAATTTCATTATGAATGTTGTTAAAGCTGGATCTTGTAGTTTCAGTCAAATTCCTTTAGGCTTCCCTTGGACTGAAATCTTAATACCAACTTTATAGGCCATATGCAAAGATAAAATATGCTCTTAAATATATGAAGATAAAGCATCATAAAGATGAAATTCCTTTTGTAACCTGTCTCTGCTGGGTGCATTTTTAAGATGACTCTCATCAGTTGGCTTCGCAGAGCATTCATTCTAGCAAAAGTGCCATTAACATGCTGGCTGGTGTCTGCAATGGTTAAATCATTATCTGTAGGGAGAAAATAGGAGGTACAGTTCAGTGTCATCAAAGCGGCATTTCAAAAGGTAAATTTTATATTATGGAGGTATGTTATTAAGCATTTAATACACCATAGACAGCGTACTATGGCCTCTTTTAGTATAGGGCATACTAGCACTCTTGACTTCACATAATCTAAAGGAAAAAGCAACCTTGCAGCTCCCAGCCATTATTTGCTTGCCACAGGGTGTCTCAGAAGAATCTGGAGACCCGTATTTCAGTCAGTACTATCTCTCTTTGCTCTCCCAAAACTGCTGAGAATAGCTGCAACAAGCATACAGGAGAATTTTTAAGGAACTCAAAAGGTCCTGAAAAAATGAAGACATAATTTCTGTAATTTTAGAACTTTCTTTCATTTTCAGTGAAAAAAGGCCAAAATCCTTTAACATTTATTATTATGCTTCACGGTGAAATCCAGTTTTCTGAACACTTATCATAAAATCATAGAATCATAGAATGGTTCGGGTTAGAAGGGACCCATTCCAACAGGTCTGTGTCCTCGTGCTGAGGACTCCAGAGCTGGACGCAGTACTCCAGGTGGGGTCCCACCAGAGCGGAGTAGAGGGGTAGAATCACCTCCCTCGACCTGCTGGCCACACTTCTTTTGATGCATCCCAGGATGTGGTTGGCTTTCTGGGCTGCAAGTGGGCATTGCCGGCTCATGTCGAGCTTCTCATCCACCAACACCCCCAAGTCGTTCTCAGGGCTGCTCTTAAGCCATTCTCCTTAAACTGTTGTGAATTGATTTCAGTTGAACTACTTGATTGAGTACATTTACCTGTGAACAACTGTTTGCAGGATCACATATTTAAACAGTGGTTGTATCTGAAATGGTCCTTTTGTGAATGGAATAAACTTTCAGCATCTGGCAGGATGACAATACATGAACTACTCAAACTGTGCCTGCGGCCATTTCGAGTACTTTGTGTGGTAACTTTGATCAATACACTATTCTGTTACAGCAGTAGTTCTGCCTTAGTGATGTGCTTTTGAAATTTATTTTAACATGCATGCTTATAAGCTGACTGGGAAAGTAGAAAAGATGTATATTTACTGTCAGCTGCTGTCCGTTGTAGCTCCATGGCTCTGTTGAGAAGTTCTTTGCTTTTACCTTTATGATACGTGATCTGAGTATCAATTCCAACTGCAGCCTACAAGGATGTTACGAAAAAGAAAATCAGAATAATGCTTATCTGTGCTTAATTGTGGACTGCATATTACTTCATATAAATGCAACTGCAAAGTCACTGCAGTTTCATTTGCTTTGTTAACATTTAAGATTGGGAGTTGGATTGGTGAAAGAAGTCTGAAAAGCAAAATTTTCTGTAGATTGCAATTAAAGTTTAGAAAAATGTATGCTTTTCCAGACAACAACACTAAATAACGAAGGTGCAGAAAGCACAAAAGTACTCTTAATTTATCAGCTCCGGTGTGGTCAACATGATACTCATGCTACATATTAGTTAGGCATTGTGACTCTTCATTTCTACTGTCATCTCAGATGGGTGATGAACACTTGCACTGCGTGTGTCTGGCCTTGCAGTCCTCAATAGCGTGCTGGAAGCAGAGGGCTGGACTCGAAATCCCACAGCTCTCTGGGGTTCAGGCCCCCATAATCTAACCAAATCCTCTTGCCAACCCACTAACAAATTGCTGTTAAATAGCATGTATATAGGTCAGAAACTATATACATACAAAAATACATATGAAATATTTTAAAACAGCAAGGCCAGAGACAAAATTAGTATTGTCATCCCTGTATTGAGTGTTTAAGTGAGCTATTTGCCTCGTTTTAACTTGACTTTCTATGAGAAGCAGTGATTCGTCTGTTAGATGTCTTGACCACCTTTCCTGCACATGGTGCTGTGTGCAGTAGAAGGACTCGGGCACTAGATGCCAGCTCAGGTTCCTACAGGGCCAGGGTGTTGTCTGGACTTTCACAGAAATGCCTTGATTTGAGTGACAACACAGTGCAGCATCACCCTGTACATAGGGACAGAAGAACCTGTTGTGTCTTTTTGAATACCAGGGGACTTTAGGCTGGCAGAATAATTAACCACCTAGGATTTAATTCAGGGAATAGTAGATATAGCAAAATGTGCAGTGAGAAGTTCAATGCTGACAGTTAAGCTAAATCTTGCTTTTTCTTTTTAGTTAAGTGTCTGCAATCTCTGAAGCATTGCAAAGTAAAAGCCGATATTATGAAAATTACTTACATCATCGATCCGGTTTGTTGTGTTCAGTGCCAGCAATGCAACTTTATTAGCTTCTTCAATATAACCGGCAATGTTTTCATACACATTTGAAGCATTTATTGCCCTTTGTACCAAACCGTTTGTATCAACACCATACAAATTCCTGTTAAAAAGAGAGTCAAAGGAGGAAGAAACCAAATTGAATCAAAGTAGTTTCAAATTGAATAATTTTCTTAACCTTCTGCAAATTCTGACTATATAATCACCTGCATAAATATACTTGGCCTAAGTAGTATTCTCGTCATTGTGTATGACCATTTATATCAAACTGAAGCAAGTGAAACCTATGTGGATAGAAGGTAATTCCCAGTGGTTTAACTCTGGGAATTTTGCCCGGAACATCTACATGAGCAGCAACAAGTGACTACTGAGCAAGCTTTTATCTTTTTTAAATCTAGTTTAACAGAGTAAATAACAGAATAACAGATCTATCAGTTGTCCTTCTTTAAGGGTAACTCCTGGCCACGAATGGAAAGACCTGTGTGTGCCATTGATCAGGACAGCTTTATCACTGGGCTGTTTGTATTTTCCAAAAGTAGGTGGGAAAAAGGGGAGGACCAGATAAAGAACTGCTCATGGTCATGAAACTTTGCAAAAGTTAGATATAAAAACCCACAAGATGGTTTTGCTGTCATGGTAGAGCTTGATTTGCATATTAGGCAATAACTGGCCTGCAGGGGAGATTCCAAATAGCAGTTGATTCAGGGCTCAACTTTCAGCTGTTAGCAACTTTGAATAAATATTATCTTTTAATATTTTTGTGGTAAACAGATTTCAGAATGTATGTTAGATATAGACTATATATGCACACATATATTTACACATGTGTGTATTCCCTTCAAAGTGTTTGCACACTGAGGGATTATTAAATTTCCAGATTCAGTGTTGTTGCAAGAAATTCCTACTATATTCCCCTAAGACAAAAGGGGACCTAAGACCAAATAAAAGCCTAACAGGCTTATAAAGCAAACCCATAAAACCAAAATTATTTGAAGACAGGCTAAATGTTTTAAAGGATTAAAGTTTCACTGCAGGACAATATTCTCAACAAATAAAAGAGTCAGCACATTTCCATCTGGATATTTCGTAATTATTTCTGTTTACTTTCTGTTAAATTCCTAATGTGTTGGACTTGGTAGTAATTTTTAAATTATTTTGGTAAGGGATAAAGGCTAGCCATATGGGGTATTTTCTTTCAAGTGATTCTGCTGCCCCCAGTTAGCTGATCGCAGACTGAACATATTGTTTGGTTTTTAGGCTGTCTGTAGTTTGTGTGGCATTATAGAATGGAGTTTCAGATGTCAGCTTTATACAGTTGTAGAAAAGAAAACCATCTGTTATTTTTTTCTCTATTTTAATCTCCTATCTAGGGCATACTAATATTAAGAAAGAACTGGTATTTAGATAATATACTTGAGGAGTATTTTTAAGTTTATCTTCCAAAAGCATATGTCCATGATGTTACTTAAGGTCAATTCTGGTGAAATATTTTATTTAAGAATTCATTTGCAGCAGTGATTTTTCCATGGGTAGTCCCAATTGCAAATGAAGTCATATTTCAAATCTGTCTAGAAGTGACCTTTTAGTAAATTGGGGGAAAGCTGATGCATCTAGTATCTTTCAGCAAAATAGGAAGTCTTACAATAAGTTTTTGGTGTTACAGTGGGACAGTTTCACTGGGACACAACCTATTGAGTAGCAGAACTACTCCATCTGTAAACCAGTTCCTGAAGAAAAATTATCCCAAAGCCCATTTTATGGCCCATAATATTAAACATTTTTTAATGTGCATGGATTTACTGACATGAGGTGTTTCTGCAAACCCCATTTAATCTGCCTGTATTATTTTATTCTTCACTAATCTACCTTCCCTGTTCTCTTGCCATGGGAAGAGAAGAACATGCCAAATTAGAAAGGGGAGAATGTCGTGCAAGATGTATGTTTATTCTTTGGAAAGATTAATAGATTTTGCTTAGCTCAACTTCAGCTGTTCTCTCTGGACCATGACAAGTCCTTCCATACATGACTTTGCAGTGATTTGTTTAATGCCTATTTACAGATATAGAATATTTAATGTCACTGTGTTTCTGCTTGTCTCTTAGTTCGTTCAGCTGTTCAATCAGTAGCACTTGTATGAACAGAGTCTGCTGAAGTTAAATTTTACCGGTCCAGCTCATCAGCAAGTCTTCGTAGGTTGTGTGCATGATGCATAGCCTTTTCTACCAAATCATCATCAAACAGAGACAGATTGGCTAGTTTTTCTTGCAATTCCTTTTTCGCTCCATCTATTTCTGCGTAGAACCCTGACACGTTCTGAACAAAATATGGAAGGAAGGAAAGAAGATGAAAACTGTAAAAAATCAAGTCTGTATTTCGATTATCATGTTTTATTTTACCCTTTATATTATTATGATGTTGTTTTCTGTTCTATTTGTTTTATGTTATATTTTTAACAGATAAAAAAGAGGAATGATCTAAAAGAGTCTGTCCCATGAATGTCAATACAGCAAGACAAATGCAGGAAGATAAAAATCAAGCAAAATTCCAGGAATCCCTTAAAAAGATATTAGAGAGAGATGTTTAAAATATGAAAGAATGACAGTTGAGAAATGTCTTACTGTCTTTTATATTTACTCCAGAATGGTGCCAATGACAAGTCTTTCAGAGTGAAGTGCTCATAGGTGAAGTAACTAAACCAGATCTATGCAAAATTCCCCTCATTGTGTTGCTTCTTAAATTGGGAGGTGGGACCCATAATTACTTTTTTTCTTTTACCTCTTCTCTGTGAAGTCTGTAGGTGAGAAATTAGTTTTTGGGACTTCCAAACGATACCTATAGAAGTAAACTAAATACTGCTGTAGTGGTTGGGCTTATGCATCATCCCGTTACTGTGTGGACCCTGGCACACTGCTGCCATTCTCCCAAACCTGCCTCCTTGCAGAATAGCAGGGGGTAGTGCCTGTGCCCCGGGGGCAATTTGGCAATTGCTAGAGAGGGGCAGGGAGTTTAGCTGTACTGCTGTGAGCTGTGCCACGTTGTGAAAAACAGGTGCTGGCCCATTTCTGCCTCCTTGCACAAAGACATCCCTCATGCTAGGACATCCTGTGTTAGTCTAATTTATAAATCAGTCCACCTAAATACTACCTATATGTATGTATAGGCAAGGAGAAGTACTATCCTTTTGCCTTATCCGTACTTCCTTATATGAAATACATGTGGGGAAGACCAAATGGGCCTGCATTCACCTTCTCTCTAATACACAAGCTTGCTGATAGGTTTGAGGTTTATAAATGTGTCCTCAAAACAGACAAAAAAAAGGATGAAACGGAGGGAGAGAAAAAGTATGAAAGAGTGAAGCGTGGAAATACTTATTACTGATGAGGATGAGAGATGTATGATGTTTGCATGCTGCTTCCTTCCCTGCAGTGTGAACGTCCCCTATGTGTAAACTTATCCACACGAGTCGGGGACCCGAAGTGATAAACTGCAGCAATTTGTTTTGCACAAAACAAAGGAGAAAATAAAATCGTACTTGATCACCTAGGGATGGTTATAAAGCAAGCTGTCTTCTTTCTGTTTTCTCAAATTACTTTTTCAAAGAAAAATTAATGACTTTTGATATTTGCTTTTGTGTTAAGAAAAGTGGGCAGCTGTGACCAAAATCAATAATTGTGGAGAATTTTCATTTGTCTTACATTATCTCAAAATCTTAAAATAAAACATGATAAAAAACACCCCAACCAACAGCAGCTTTAGTAAATATTTTAGTTAGCAAAATCCCAGTTTTATTTTCTTAATTTCTTCATAGAAAGTCGAAAACCCTAAGATTTCTAAAAATTTTTACAACACCATGTCTCATTCAAAACACTGGATACCTCCAGAAGAGGACTTCTGTAAGACAATCTGTTTATATATGTTTTACACTCTGACAGTGACTGGTTTTAACACCGATATCTGTGATCTTTAGCCTTCTCCTATGCTCATTTGCAGGCATGAGAAAAGGAATTTAGCATATAGTGCAGTCTTTTACCAGAGCATCTTTTGGCAGCTGCCTGTAATGAAATGATTGAGAACTCTACAGCAAAATCCTTCATTCAGCTCTGCCTACAGTAAGGTGTCCTTATAATAGAACTATTTTTCCAAGGCGGTAAAATGTAATTACAGAGCTTTTAATCCAGGAAGATTTATACTTTTTTTTTGGGCAATATTCATCAGTATTTCATTGAAGCAGTATAAAAAATGAGAGGTTTTTATTTAGTGGTCTAAACACATGACTTAAAAGTTAAAAAAATCAGGACATAGGCACCTACCTTTATTACCTCACTTAACTCAGAATTGACTTTTTGTGGTCCTGCCAAAATAGTAGTGGCACTTAGCAGAATGTCGTTCACTTCATCTATTTGCTCTTTTATTTTCTCATGTTGTTTCTACAAAAACATAAAATAAATTTAAATCACATCCAAAACCATCTGTGCATTGCTAAAATACACTGTTACCATTTTTGGTAAATTTATTGAAGTTCATTCAAAAGATAAAGTGATGAACTAAATAGATTTTAGACAGATTTGAAGTCCAAGTTTTTCCCAGACATATCTAATAGCTGCATATTATAACGTGACTCTGCATTTTCTTGTCTTTGTGAAAGAAATGTTGGGATTTTTAATTTATTAATTTAATTTTATATTACAAAATGAGCATTTATTAGAATGAAGCATTATTCAGTGCACTGCCAGCAGAGACAAATTAAACATGAATTTTTCATAGTGGTCTGGAGACTAGTTATTTTCCGGAGGTTTTTTAAATATACACTACAGAGATCTCTTTTCTTTGTCAATAGTAAAGCTAATGTGAACTATCTCTTTTGTACAGCATCTGCCTTCATTGTGAGCAATAATGAAGATGGAACTGGTTAAAAACAGTGAACAATTGCGACTACACACTTCAGGCTTTGCTTCATAAATGTGAGAGAGCTGCAGCTTGGCACTGTAATTATGAAACAATGGAACAACAGAAGAGGCTTTGTACATAAGGATCCCAAGCTGCTTGTTGAAGAACTCACAAGAACAGAACGCCTGATTTCTCTATTGAATTATTAGACCTTCCACATCAGCATGAACTTCTAGCTCTGCAGATTTCAAGAGCTCAAAACTCAGCCACTGATGCTATGAAAGCCGGAGGTTGGCCTGAATTTGCAAGATTGTTCTTCAAATCACAAAATTGCTCCCTAAACCCCTCTCCTCCAGAATCCAAACAGTTTCAGCCACTGAAATGAAAAGAGTTCACTTCAAACGGTTCCAAACTGTTCCCTTTGTCATTTTCTTCCTCGCTGAAAAAATAAATGAAGAGAAAAGTTTTAGGTGGGACATTCTGGTTTTGCATCCCTAAAGGAAACTAAAGAAAACAGCAAAAGAGTCACAAAACTGCTGGGAGGAGAAAAAATAGTCTTTTTGTATGGCTGATGGATTGGGTATTTTTCTGGGATAAGAAACCTGAAAATTCAATTTCCTTTATCAGTCATATGGGATTTGAACCTAATACCACCACTTACAGGCAAACATGCCCGCTTCCGTGCTGTAGGGGACAGGTCTTCACTGAGCTCTCCTCTGGGGTGATTACTTTGTTCAAAATGCTGAAAGTATTCATTTGAACAGAGCATAAGGGAAAACTGCTGTAGCCTTATAGCTAGGCTGTTCACCCAGCAAGTAGGAAACCCAGTTTCAAGGTATATGTTGTGGAGCATTTAAAGAATGGATTTGTGCTTGAAGATGCAAGGACAATTGTCTGCTCTTCCTGAAAAAATGGGGATGCATTTTGTTTAAGGAGGACCAAAGAGAATGTTTGGACGAGACAGTATGAATGCACTCAGCCCAGGGCATGAATGCAGAGCAGAGTCTTTATGAATAATTGTTTTGATAGAATAAAATTACTTTTGTGAGCATGAAGTCCTTCCACATTATAAATCAGTACATAATAGGTGAAACAATCCCAACAATATTTATAGCAGCCATGCTACATGGAATATTAAGCTTCTTGGGTTTTGTTGTAATACATCTTCCCAGTTTAGGCATCAGTATTCATCTCTTCCTTGGTCTGCTGAGACATGCCATGCCAAAACTTGTCATTTATTGTCACTCCATGAATAAATAATAGTACCTTGCACGTCCACAACTTGTTTCTTAGAACTGCCGTCAAACTCATCCCACTGAGTGGTCCAAGAAATTCTTTTTTTGGTGTAGTGATTCCTGAATCTAAATTGTTTGCAATCTATTATTTTAGGCACTGGCAGAGATGAAGTGTTTACAGACAACAGTTATGATCAATGTACCGCGCAGTACCTCACGACTTTGGAGATTGTCTGTGTTTTCCTTATTTATATCCTCCGTTTGTATAACATAGTCAAGTGCCTGGTCTAATGCCTCCTCCAGGTCTGACAGCTTCACATCCTGTTCGCTGAGCTGCTCCAGCACATCAAATACTAGAGATCTGGTGTCATTGTACCTCTCGTGAAATGCTTCAACTTGCTGGAGCACTGGGAGAAAAATCAGAGGCTACCGATTAATCCAAAGCTTGGATTTCTCACAAAACTTACCAATGCAACAATTTTTGTTGCTGTTACTCAGGGGACACGTTTGTTAAAAGCTCACTTGAGAGATCTTAAACCTGGATTTTAATTTTCCCTCTTTTGAAAAGGAAAGATGCCTCTCTTTATTATCTCATTTTAATCCCATTAATTCCCCCTCTCAAGCAGCTTTTCCTAATAGAAACTAGGTTTGGCTTTCCTTGCTCCTCATTTGTTTTTCTTTGTCAGAGCTAACCAGGCTATTTTGGAGAAGACAGTCCTTATTGTCCTGGGGCTCTGACTCATGGTCACCGAGCTGTGAGAATTAGGCAGCCACTCTTTCCCATGCAAGCAGTTTTTCTCTCTCTGCTGGAGTTTACTGTCCCCATGGCAGAGCTGGCAGGGGGGAAGGAAGATGTTCACATGAGCAATTCTAACCCGGGCACAAAGCTTCCTAAGCAGCTATCGCTGAGGTGCTGCCATGCACAGGCACACACAGACATACACATATTTTTCTGCCCTTGCGGGCAGCAAGCACCAGTAGAGACTTGGGGCAGGCAATTGGAAGCAGCAGCATCTTCAGCACACCAGTTGGTGCTTGCCAAGTGCCTGCTGGTCCTCCCCCAGGGCTCAGCAATACATCCAGAGCTGCCCGGCCTGAGCCAGCTGTGCATCAACATGTGGATGAATGGAAAACAGGCTTAAAACTCACACTTCTCTGCTGCGTTTTCCTCCTCATCTGCAAGTTGCCTCTGATTAGTGAAAGGCTTACGGCGTTTGATCTCCTTCAGCATCTCCTCAGCCACACTCAGCTTCTGGGCAATTTCTTGAGGGCTCAGCTCTTGTTGAACTGCATAGTATTTCATCTTGCTGCTGATTTCTGTGGGAAAAAGGAACAGATGGTCAATCCAGCATGGCTACAGAGAAGTAAATACTGTGGAGTGCTTTTACTTTTGTGAATCCAGATCATGCTGATGGCAAAAGAAAGTTTTAATTCTCTTCCAACTCTACAGTAGATAATTATTATGTTTAATCCAACTTAAAATTAAACCTGTAAATAAATCACACTTTCTGGCATATGTGGGGGTCTCATCAGAAAAGGATGAGATTAAGTAGGCATAGGTTGTGTGCATTATTTGACTTGGCAGTTCTTATAGGCTGGGATCATCGTTTTATTCCGAGTTCTGTGGTGTGTAGCAGGCTGGGGCTTTCGTCCAGGACTGTGGTTTTTAAGTGCTGCTGCAAAAATGTTATGTTTATTAAATAACAACAATGGCAAGGAGACTGAAGTAGCCTCTTTTTCCATCTGAAGAAGTTTGAGGCACCCTAAAGAGATAACATATGGCTGCTGTGCTGATACTGCGTAGCTGGTTTGGAGATCAATGCTATTTCAAGGTTTTGGTCTCAGTTCAAAAAATACTGTTGGATTCTTACAGCTGAAATTGAGTTTACCCATCCCCAGTGTAGGCATTACGAAGTTTACCCACTGCTTACTCCCTGGCCTTGAATATCAATCACCTCTTTTATGCCCTGTGATGCAAGTAGCTTTGGCTTGCGTTCATCACTACTTTTGTGGATAACCAGAGCTGGCAAAGCCAGCACTATGCATCTGTAAGATTTTTATGAAAAGTAGATGTGTAATTGTAGCACAACTGATTGTTTGACAGAGTGTCTTTGTATGCAGTTTCTTGCTGGCTCCTGAGCTCATTAGTGAAGCTTTGAAGGCTCATACTGGGCAGTAACCAATCACCACCAGCAGCTCCATGGGTTTCTTTTTCTTTCTTATGCTGGCACACACATGTGCATGTCTGCACACATACACCTTCCCTTCAGTAAAGAGGAGTTTGCCTTCTACCGGGTTGATGCCCCTGTAGAAGAATAGTTTTGAGCGTGGTGGAAATAATTTTCACCTACTAGTCTCCAACTGCTTTCTGGGTGAACAAGCGCTCTCTTTTGGTTCACAGCCATGGGTGTTGGTTCTTGGTTGGTAGCTCAACCTTATTGTGCTATTTGTGTGCCAAACTAGATACATGTCTGCCTTCTGTGGTTCCTGTCCTTCCCCAAAGGAATTAATAATACAAAAGGATGATCTGCAGAGGTCCCCCAGTTATTGTTGGTGACATGCAATGAGGCTCATGCTGACCTTTTGCTCAATAATTGTAGAAATAAAATGTGATGGATGGCCAGACAGTTAAAGGTGATTTAGCATCACGGGTATAAGAAGGTAGTACCAATGTAACATCCTATGAGCCTGGTCTCAGCCTGCCTCTTTTGTGTGTGTGGGTATGTTGACTTAACTATGTTGAAATAAAACACTGGTTGAAGTACTTACGGAGATAAGGATAAGCAAGGGTACCAGTTGATATGTAACCGCTCTTCCTTACACAAGTTGCCACAGAGCTTGCAATAATTCCTCTAAGACAGAACTACTCAGGTCTGTTAACTGAGTATTTCTATTGAAAAAAGGCTCTTTAACCTCAGCTGCCAGGCAGCCTTTCTGTTCTGGTGCTATATAAGACGGCTTTTGTATACCATTGGCTTTTCCAACGACTAGGGGAAATTAGTAGCAGGATGGAGGCTTTCATGATGCAGGTGTACAGGGGACGAGGATGCTTCTGAGTACATTCACTTGGGGTTTATTGCTTTCTGTAGGTACTGAAAAAGAGGCCGCAATTGGTTTAATCTCAGTTTTATACATCAGCATGATAATGATATGTCATAGATATTCCAGGTGAAGATGATTATCTCTGACTAGGAAACCTTTTTTAAGTGCAGTTGTGCTTAGTAAGGTGTTCACTGTGGTCATTTATCCTTTGATATATAGGATAGTAAAAAGATGCAAGAAGTTTTGCAGGCTCTAAATGAAGAAAATCTTCTGGGTGAGTGTACAGTCAGAAGAGAAGTTATGTTTTGAAATTTATGATAGTTCTAGAGATGCTTTTATTGCTCTAGCATGTTGCACAAGGACGGACTTTATAAGTTTTATCTCCATCCCCTCGCATCATATGGACAGATGAGCAGGACACTGAGACTATAGGTTACAGTTTGTCCAAACATTTTAACATGAAAAATCTCTTGGTTTTACTTTTTTCCTAATTTTGGGACACCATCATCATCATGTTTACCTCTCCTACTGTGAAACAGCATCACTATAACCATTTTGGATGGTCTGCACTAGCCCCATGGTTTACAATTCACTTTTACTAGAGGCAGTGCTTTCTTTGTGGAAAAAGAAGGCAATGAGAATGCAGTTTTCCAATTCTACTTCTGTATTTCAGAATAAAAAAGAACAAGAAGACAACAGCTAGTCTGCAATGCTCTGTATATGTGCCTGGACCCAAACTCAATTGGAAATTCTGGTCAGATGAAGCAATAGGCAGCTTGAAAAGAAAATCACCACCGCCTCCCACACTGAGTTTGGGGAACCAGTAAGTTCACCAAATTATTTACTATTCAGCTTCCTTTTCTTTTTAGATGCATCTGCATGAAGTTATGTGAACCAGTACAATCCTACTCAGCAACAGTTTGCTAAAAGGCAAAAACTGAATTTAAAGTAACACTCACTGGTGCGATCACCAGAGTTATTCAGACCTAACTGACTGCCATGGGTTCAAAAGGGAAAGCACAATTGAAAAAAAAATCTCTCTAGCTATTCATATGGCCTCCGTTACTTATCAGCAGGATGAGAAGAGTGCGGTTGCATGCATCTGCTGACAAGTAAGACACAGAGCACCCTCATCACCCATCCTGTGCTTGTGTTTGTGGCTTCATCCAGCCCCAATCTGATACTGGCTCTTTTTTTAACCATAAGTGTATATAAATACCAGCTATTCAAACAAACAAAGGCTACAGGCTGAATTGTCTTGATGTATTTCATGTAAACCTATTTACTATTATTTTGCCCTGTCAAAGAGAGAAAAAGGAAAGAGAAGCTCTTGTTCTGGGTGTCAGACCAAGTCAGCCCATGGTGTCAGTTGTCTTTTAAGAGAGACAAGTTTTTGTCATGGCACTGTAGGCTGCAAAAGCCTTACATACGGGTTACTTTGCGACAGTGCCCAGGTGCTATGACATTTTTTTGCTGGAGGTTTCATTAATACATGCTTGACACTGAGCTGAACCAGAAAGAAATCTATTTACCTTGAATGTTATCCCTCATATTACTGAGCTGCTGCACAAGCTGAGTAGCACGGTTGTTGGTCTCCATGGTTTCCTTCTGTACCAGTAGGCCTTTGCTGGATGCTTCATTTCCCTATGAATAAATCATGTTAGCTAGACATTAGATTTCTTTTCAGATCCATATGCATGTGTGAGGATGAGCAGTGTAAACACACATTTTGCTTTCTCCTGATGAGCATGTGAAAGTCCATTTATCTTATAAAGTGGTATTTACAGAGGTGTTTGAAGTCAAGGGCTGTCTTGTCAGTATTTTCAGAATTGCGGAGTGAGAGATTAAAATATGTCCCATATTTATCCATCATTTGCTGCAATCAAATTGCCATAAATTATGTACAGCTGTAAAACTCCCATCTGCTGAGTCTCCTAGGCATTCAGCGGGGCTGGCTCATTTTGCTGGGTATGGCGTTTTCTGAGTAAGCATATAGACTGAAGAGTAAGGTGCCAAGCTCACAACCATTTTTAGATCGGTGTCTCCCTCAAGTGAGGTCCCCTGCTCTGCAACTTGTTAAAATTAAGAAAAATGATGAGGATTCAAAATACTCTGAAGAGCATAGCCACCCTCCTATACTATATTAAGTTGGAAGCTGTACTCTGTGTTGTGTTCCCTTACATGTAAGGGAAATGAAGAGTTACAATGTCATAGTTACCATCTTTCTGAGAAGGTCTCTCACTTTGGGATTCCTTAGATTTAATTTTCACTGGTATTTCCCAGAAAAGAGAAAAAAATATGGCTGCTGTGCCATCAACATTTCCTGGACCCTGTGTGTGTATGTGTGTGCCCATGTCTAAGTCTGCAGCACACGCTTGCCGGTGGTAAGGTGTTTGATTCACAGTCCCCGTTGGTGCTGCAGTGGCAAAAATTCCCACTATAAAATTAGTTTCTGTGTTTGGGGTGCCAGAAGACATTTTTTGGCTGTTCTTGTGTTCACGTCTTCATACTTGCTTAATGCTGCAAGAAGGGCAGAGGACTCATCTGGCCTCCTCCAGCCCTGCAGGCTCGGCGCCGGCAGCTGCCCTCACCCACAAACACGTTTTTTGCTCGGGGTTTGCAGAGGCACCAGGTGGCGCTTGAAGGCACCCGAACAGAAGAATTACGAGGGTTTATAGAAAGGTTTTAATTTCATTTCTATTTACTTGGTTTTTTTAGTCTTTGAAGGGCAAGAACTTTGTTTTTTGTTTGTATTCCTTTATTGCTGTCAGGGTTTCTTGTGGATGCTCTCTTGCTTAGGATCACCACTTCATGCTTATTTTAAGCAGCCTGTTACTGTTTTTATACATGCTTGCCTTTACATGCTTCTCTTTCTTTGACAGATTTTTCTTTAACTATTGAACACACACGGAATTGCTGAGACAGGTTTGCTGATTGCCATGAGATTGATGGGAAACACAGCAGTGTGAGTGAGGGGTCCTCTTATGAGCACTCAGGTTCCTGCTGATGTACAGATGCTCATCCTGAAATTTGCTAAGAGCCCGGGAAGGAAAGGCGCTTGGCTCCCCCAAGTCTCTGCCAAACATTCAGGATTGAGCTATGTGCTGTTTTACTCTAAGCTCATCCCAAGCAGAATCAGAGAGTTACAGGTCACATTTATTCTTCTCATGTAGCAGGAGGATTTGCCTACAGTTGGTGCGTTCATCTTGCCTTTGGGGTTTAGATCAGAATCTGCAGCAACCCTTCAGACATGGAGACATGCACATGAAATCCTCTAAATGGAAGATGCAGCATATGTCTGCAAAACCCACTCAAGGCCCTAGCACAGGTTTTCCATAAAAGTGCCTTGAAAAAGCAAAAAGTTCAACATATTCAGAGTTACTACTGTGGTCTTCCTTCCAGTGTGAGAGTCTGGGGCCATTATTTCCCTGCCTTTACAAGCAATTACAAGTATTCGTGTGGAGCAACTATTAGAAAAAAAACAGGGAGAAAAGACCAGGGGAAATGCTGAATTTGTTGGTTCAGGGACATTCAAACTGAGGAATGAGCTAAGAAATCCCCACGTAGTACTGAAGATGACAAAACCATTATTATCCAAATTCACTAAATATTCCTAGAAAACCTAATGCCGTAATCATCCTGCCTGCTAACTACATAGAGGGACACTGAGGTGTGTGAGCTCTGCTGGATTTTCTCAGATACAGAGGGGTGTGTGTGTGTGTGTGTGTGAGCTCATTTAATCAAACCTCTCTTGAACACAGGCATAGTCTGTGTAATTCCACAGTGCCCTTTCTGCTAAGTGCTGATTAAGAACACACAAACCCGAATTTTCTCTTCCACCTCTCTATACAGTCCTTTCTCCTCTTCCTTTGTGTTTTTTTTTCTCCTACATGCTCCTGTATTTAAGTTTTAGTCTAAGGTATAATTTTAATTTGTCTTGTGAAGGACTTGGTAAGTAAATATATGGTTTGTCATTTTGCAATAAGCATGAAATAAGCTCTAGTCCTACTACAGCTGTGGTTTTCTCTGAGGATAACATAGAGTGATGTATCTCACTAATATATATATACATCTTAGCAACAGAAAGATGTTTAATAATATCTCTTTAAAATAGAGGAGAAGCAATTTTGAACCCTACTTCTTCTCTTAACATATATCATATCAATATTATTCTAGGGTGCAATGAAAGTGTTGCGTGAGCTGAGAACAGATAACATTAATTTTATAGCCTAGCAATTGACTGTGGATGCAACATTTATGATTACAATTGTGTTAAAACATAGCTTGAGGGCTAATCAGGCTCCCTTCTCAGTGGGTACGTGAAAAACCTTTTAAGTTGGCAGTTTTGTAATGTATTTTGAAGTGCCTAAGCGGGGATAATTTAATTTTATGACAGCATACATGTAAAATAGATATAGTACAAATACTCCCAAAGTCAATCTGAATTAGTTTAGTGTTGGTTACTTCGCTTAATTAGAAATCAAAATGTGAAATAGCAAGGCAGCGTGTCTATCTCAGATCAAACATTTTGTGTAGGGGGGTAGGTGTGAATTCCGATCCTGAGAGGAGGCTTTTTGTGATTGGTGACAAACCTCCAACCACATTCAAGAGAATTTGACCCTACACCTTTCCTTTTCTGGGAAGAAGACTTGACAGTAATTTATGCTTTTAATTCAGAGCTAAAGTAAAGTAGAAAGTTTAGAAATAGAAAACAGGAAGTCCTCCCAACTGTCTTTCAGGACACTACCAGTCTTGTTTGGTGAATCTAGAGGTTCAGACTAGATGTTAGGAAACATTTCTCTGCCGAGAGGGTGGTCAAACACTGGAATGGGTTTCATCAAGTGGTGGTTGATGCTCCATATCTGTCAGTGTTTAAGAAGCATTTAGACAATGCCCTTAATAATATGCTTTAACTTCTGGTCAACCCTGAAGTAGTCAGGCGGTTGGACTAGATGATCATTGTAAGTCACTTCCAGACGGAACTATTCTGTACTAACCTCTTAAGCCATCATGCAAATATGACAAACCACAAACCCTCAGAGCTCTTGCAAGGGGGCTATAAACAAACCTGTTCATCAAGTGTTGCCACCTCTCTCAGGAGATCATTCGTTTCATCTGCAGCATCATCAACCTGGATGGTCCAAAGCACAGCATGGTTCTTCTTTTTGGACATTGCTTCCTGTGTGTGAGGGAAAAAACAAATTATTTCTCTAGTGAGGGCAGGGATTGAAATTTACAGGAATGGAGTGGAAATTCATAGATTAATATCACATTAAAAAATAAAATGTCATCAGTGTTTGTACCTTAAGATGGTTGGTAGTGAGGTTCAGGTCATTCAAGCGCTTTTGAGCTGCAACACCTGTAGAAATGCTCAGTAAAGTTGATTTGCTTTCATCGATAGCCAGAACTGCTAATCTGATGTCATCTGTCAAATCCCAAATACATTTATCGCAGCCTGATAAGAAAATGAGAGAGTGTCATTTTTCTTTAGTGTCTGAGTCAATTAGCAGCAAATATCTTAAATTCACATTATAGTGCTCTTGCCCCATGGTGTTCCCTCTCTTTGTCATTGATGGATCCTGATGGATACCCATTTTTCTTTCACCTCCATCCACCCACTTCCAAGGTCCCACAGTACAGTCGTGACGCTTCCAGCTGAGCAGCAACAGATGGGACTGCTCCAAGAGGCTGCCACAGCGTCTCCGTAATCAGTAGGGAGAGAGACGAGGTATTTCCTGGCTATTCCCTAGAGTCTCGGCATATTTGTGGTGGGAGGAACAACAGATGAGGGTCAAAAAACCAGCTTCATTTTGTCAGAGCTCAAAACTCTGTATTTAAAATTTCGTGGTATGAGAAGGTAGGATGTTCAGCAGATGGGGTCTTGGCTGCCTATTTGATTAGGAAGGCAACTTCTAAAAATGCAGTTTTAACATGTTTGGAGTATGCTTGCACAAAACTATATCCTTGTCCCTGCTGAATGCTTGCAATACCGCCTTGTTTTTAGTGACATTGATGCCACCACTAAATGCAAGGGACTTAGGTGAACGTGAAATACAGATTCCTACAGGAACTTTTGCTTGTATTCTTGATGGCAGCAGCTCCCAAATGTTTTCCTTCTGGTTGCACTTCCAGGAACACGACCCCTCTTCTTGGGAGTTGGTTTAGGAACGCACGTGTGCTACGTGGTCTGCATTATACCACAGGCATAATTATACTAACATTTATAAAAATATCAGTGGTTACCAATAGTTACAACATAGTGCTTTTGCAAACTCCGCAGGCTTCCTGTCATTAGAACAGGGGAGATGATAGTGGAAAAGCAACTGACTGATGGATATATGTCAAATTGTCAAATGCAACAATTTATATTAGATGTACAGCTAGAAAACCAGAAATTATACACAAGATGGCACAGATAAGTTGTGTGATGGCAGTTTTTAGGGCCAGAATATTATTTTGCAGGCACTGTGTCTCAAAGTCTATAAAAGTGGCTTTGGTGATACTTCCCTACGGCTCCTCAGTTTGTACTTAAATGTTCCATCTGTATCACAGAGTTGGACGTATGCAGGTACTCAGTCAAGCAAGTGAGAACATGTTTACTCAGTCAGCAGGGCACTGTGCATATTCACATGTTTAAGTGGCCAGTGGGACCCATGTCGAAGTGCTGAGCTCACTGGAGAACCAAGCTCTTAGTATTTGCAAGCATCTAAATAAAAGAGCGATATTAATTTTTGGTGTTCTCATGATAATCTTACTGATGGTTGGGCAGTCTGTTCCAGTAGAAACTTCAGGACTGTCTGCGAGGCATTCTCCAGTCTGGCTGTCACACATTCTCCCTCCACAGTTACATTCTGGGGGAAAAAGAAGGGTTTTTTGAAAGAAGAATCTTCAAAATGTACAACTCGCCTTTCCCCTCCCAAGACCAGTGAAATGATTGTATGTTGGACTGTGCATGGATAGTCAAACCAAAGTCAAAGACTTGGGCTGATTTTTCCTTCAGTATGTAGAAAAAGATGGTTTTTGCACTGCGGTCAAATTGTACCAGAAAAAATATAAGGTGGGAAACAGAACCAGAAATCCCCTGCTGAAATGACTTGTTCAAAGCTTCCCAGCTGGTCACAAGCAGAGGCAGCAAGGCCAGAGTTGCCCAGTTGGGCCAGTGTGCATCACTCTCTAGAGGGGGTGACGTTTAGGGGATGGGCTAAGAAAAGCGGTACAGCTAAAGTTAATTATTAGTTACCAATCTCTCCACAGCCCTGTGGAATTTATCAACGCTGTGTCAGGCTGCCACTAAATAAGCTTTCCAGCTATCAGGGATTGGTAGTGGACTCCAATTCCGTCATCAGCTTGAGCATATCAAAAAGTAAATATCTCCTACCACTTACAACAAAGAATAATGAGGTTTTAAATTTTTTTAAACTTGAGTAAGCTATGTTTTTATTGCCAGCACAAGTGGCTTTTCAAAAAGTATAATTTTTAATCTCAAGTGTCTCTTTCAAGGTTTAATTGGCCTTTAAAAATATATTATTTTAAAGATTAAAATATTCTTGGAACACTTTGATAAAATAATAAAAACTCAAGCAGAACATAAGAAGAGTAGCGACTTATCTGGAATTTGTTTTGCTCTTGTGATTCATGGTTTCAGCAGAATCTCATATAACAAAATTGTTTACTGCCATTTTAATGCAACCCATTCATTGTTCTCTATGAATTAAACTTTTATTTACATTCCACATTACACATTCGAGGAATTGTCAGGGAAAATGTGTAATACAGCTTCAAAGTCAACATGGTGCACTAACACTGGAATAATTCTGTGTAAGTGAACCAGTGTTAGAAGAGCTACTCAATTTTTGGTAGTGATGTAGAAGAGAATTTTGTTATGAATTTTGTGGGGCAGTTGATTTTTTGACCTCACCACAATCTGTACAAACTGGATGCCTCCCAGATTTTTTTATTTCTTAAGAAGTGAAAGAAACGTTTGAGTTGAAAACAGAGATTTCTCTTTACCTATATCACAAGATCTAGGCTATCCCCACATTGCGAGATTACAGTTACAAGATTAAAATTTGGATGAGATGATTGGCGCTCAAGAAAATAAAATTGTGTCATCTTCTTTAAATGGATAACTCTTAATTCACTACACAGATGCTTATAGTAAATTAATTTCAAAAGTGGTCCTGGCAATTTTTCATCTACTTATTTAGGGGGTACCACATTTTTAGTAGGGAACTAAGATTTAAGACTTTTCAATGCTACTGTGGCTTACTGGTGAAGAAAGCTTCTAAATTTACCTTTATTTCTGAAGGTCATTTGTGGAAACCTTTGAAGTATGGCTAAAGGACATGTGGTTAAAAAAATATTGAAAAGAAGCTGAAAACTTTCGTTGACAGCTACACAGATATTTTCTTTTGCTCAAAAGTAAAAAAGATTATCTTAGCTGAATAGAGCTGTTTGCTCATTTAGTTCTCTGGCATTTTTTTGTTCTATATACCCTTCGAGGTGCTCTGTGGAAGCCATGTACGCAGACTCTCTTCTTTCTTACACTGGTTTCTGTTCTTTGTTTTTGTATTCTAAAGAAGGTATTTGTCTTATTTCAGAATCAATGTTTTTCTAAATAAGAGTTCCTAATTGCAAACTCCCCAAATAGTTTAGAAATCATGGATGTATTGAGCGGTGCACACAATCTACGCAGCACTGTCAAGTACAGCATGTTGTGGTGTTCAGCAAAACTAAAGATGAAACGAGAAGTGTGTAATTCTCTGAAACATAATACTTCAAAATCAGGATTTGCTAGAGTCAACTACAAGATTAAATTCACTCCTAAATAGAGAAAAGCTGTACCTCTCACAACATATTCAAGGGCCCAGGCACTTTTTATTTTTAGTAAAGATCAAACGCTACAAGGAAATCTGCTAACCAAGAGAATTACCAAGCTGATTTACAGTCTGCATGAAAAACCTGTACAGAGAAGTCCTGTGCACCATGAAATCCCACTTAAACTGTACCTCAGAAATGTAAATAATACTGAGGCATTCTGCCTCTAATTCCTGCAGTTCCTTAAGGGTGCAAACCAAAACTATACTGAGGTGATGAAAATTTGACTTAACTTCAGTTTAGAAACTCTATGTTCACAGATGCCTTCCAAAATTATGTCTTGCATAATCTGCTTAGACACTTGGAATGCCCCATAATCCTCAAACTTCTGGCAAAGCTACTCTTAGCTGTTTGAGGCTCTGCTTTTGTACATGGGCAGGGCACAATTGCTGCGGGTTGCTATGTTGTGCTGGGTGTGTTTCTCCTGCCTCATGGCATTCAGGAGCCACAAACTAGATCCTGTCATTCCTTACGGGAGAGTTGCAGTTAAATCATCTCTGGTGAACTGAATTAGGCACTGAAGTGCATTAACAAGGTCTGCTTTTGCAACCTCAAAATCACAGAGATGTTGAATTTCAGGCATGTCTTGGGTGCCTAAATCCAGGCAGGAGGCAAGTTTTGGGGCACGCTGTTCCTTACAGCCACTGTCTTTTTGGGCTGGTTTGGATACCTGTAATCGGCTTCTGGGATTACTGCGTGTGAGCACCATCTCTCCCTGTTCAGCGTAAAGGGAATTTAAGCACGTGACTCAGCAATGTGAATTACATCCTGGAGTTGGACACTCAACTTCCAGCTGGTAACATAAAACCAGAAGGGACCACTAGTGGCATCATACATGGTCCCCTACAAATGAAGACAGCAGCACAAAGGGCACCTGACTACAGAGCATCCTCACAACCTCCGTCCTGCGGGTCCCAAAACACACCTTAGCGCTATGTAGTAAGCTAGTAAGAAGAAAAGTCCAAGAGTACAATGAGTTGCAAGAAGGACGTAGGTTTGATCAAGACATTGCTAAGGGCCCAAGGCCTGTAGCTCTCTACCATGAGATCCTGGAGCACTTCAGAGGTCTGGGTTGGGTGTGTGCTTTGGCTGTATCTTACCTTCAAGTCAGGCTGAGAGCTAGGAGTGATCCATCTCCTCTATTTGTGTTCTGGTCCTTGAGGGAAGGACCCTGGCAAAAAGGTTGGGAGGGAGCACCAAGGTCCTTGCTCTGAGCATCTGCATTTTGCCTTTAGCAGGGGCTATTCCTCAGTGCTTTGAAAGGGGATGTCATCTTGTCTCCCAGAGCCAAAGCAAGGACAAAGGGCATGAGTCCTATTTGGATTGAACTCCGTGTAAATTTAGAGAATAATTATGTTAGTTTTGGTAAGATCCTCTGGGTAACACTTTATCAGGCCCTGGAAGTACAGTCATCTTTGGTGTGGAAATACAGTAACCAGCAAGCTTACACAGACACATGGGATATCAGTGTGAAAACTAGCAGACACTGAGCAGGGATTGGGTCAGGACAGGAAGGACGATCCTCTTCCCATAAAAAATGTTTTCAAGTCTTTAAGTGCCCTCAGTCTGAGGGGTCATGTTGGGCAGCATGTGGTGTGAACAAACACAAAGGTGAAGTCCCTGCCCAAAGAAAGATTACAGACCCTGATTTAAACCAAGATGCAGGACACAATAGTGCCTACGTTCATTTCAGATGCTGGAGTCTGGGGTCTGAGACTTCCTTGTGGGCAGTGGAAAGAGTGCTTGTGCCTAGGATGGTTCAACTGAACGGGCATCCAAATTATCCCACGGGCAGACCCCCTGCCTCTCAGGGCCACAGGTGTCTGATGACTGATTCAGGCATATCTGATCTCTGGGAGGTCATCCATAGACCATGGTGTGCTTCATTTTCCTCGGCTCTGCTATACTGAACTATAGACAATACCTGTACAGTTTTTAGCGAATCTGGCATCCCCATAGTAACCCGGAGCGCATCGTTCGCACTTGAACCCAGTGGTGTTGCGCAGGCAGTTGCGGCACTGGCCGGTCACTTCGTCACAGTCTTCAAAAATCAGGTTTGGGTCTGAGTTGCCACTGCAGTCACATTTTTTACAAGTGCTTCCAATTAGCAAAGGGTTCCCATAGTAACCAGGGGCACACCTGAAAGGAAGAGCAAGCTCAATGACGACGAGCAATGACATTTCCATCTGCAGTACCATTTTTTCTTTGACCTTATTTGTGTCACCAGGAATTGATGATGGTCTGCAGCTACTAGCAGACAGAAGGCAAATGAGGAGCTGTATTCCTGCAGAGGCTGTTTTGTGCTCTAATCTCAATCTGTACTGTTATATATTTTTCCCTTCTTGAACGCTCCTGGTATCTCAATCACACCAGTCTGCATTTTTTTTTTTTTTTTGGTATATCTTTAGCAGTAAAATGATTTGTTGCCCATTGTTTTAAAATCTATGACAGAATGACCTTGGCAGAGAGGCAGCTCTAGTGTTTATTTTGGTCTCTTTCAGCTTTGGATCTTACCAACTATATTGTGTTATATAGGAAACTGGAGTAAGAGACTGCATTTCATGATGCTGAAACTCGGAGGAAGTTCAGACTTTATTTCCATTATAACGCATGTAACACAAAGTACTGCCCAGAAAAGTTTTATATAAGTACTTCTACGGTGAGGCATTCGGATTTTGCAAAACAGAATAGGCACTGAGCCAGCCTCCATTTTTCAGATTTGTTCAATGTCGGCTTGCTGGCTGAGGGCAAAAGGCTGAGAGAAGCCACCAGCCCAGGAGGGGAGGATTCCTCTGTTGGCTTGCAGAAAGAGAGAGGGAGGTGGGTAAGAAGCACTCCAGGGCAGGCCTGAAATGGGTCTAAATTGCTTTTCATGTCTTGTCACGTTTGGGAAGCATTTCAGTTGAAAAGTTGCTACGCCTTAAAATGGAAGAGATGTTGAAACTGTAGTGGATTTGAAAGTCTAGACAAACTGGTAATACCTAATGCTCCTGGGTCACCAGTGACCCTAAGCTAAGACAAGAGGTAATAGATTTGGTGTCATCATTTGGAAAGAAAGGAGAGGGTTTCAGTTAAAGGAGTTTCTGCTGGTCGCAGGGAGCGTGCTTAATCCTATGAGCTAGAGGAACTTTTGCAAAACAACAACAGGCGAACAGAGCCAGCACCAGAGTGGGCATGGAGCAGCTTGTGGGAGCAGATCCTTGAGCAAGGGCATCGCTGGAGTAGCTGGTGGCCGGAGCAACGCAGAGCAGTGGCTGATAGACTGGAGGGGACAGCTGGCAGGACAGGGGCAACCCACACCTTTCATGGTGTCAGTGTGGGGTGGCAGGAGGATCCATGACCCAGCAGCCTGGGGCACAGAGATCAGGGACTCCCACCCCTAAACAGGGAATGAAGGATTACTGTGGGGAGGAGAACAAGTAGCTGGTGCAGCAATTGCTCACTGAAGAAACTGGAGGATTAAATAGTTGTTGCAGTGATTTAGGTAAGGAGTAGTTATTGTATTTTATTGTTTTATCACCCTGTTGTCCTTGTCTTTTCTCCCATCCATAAAGTCCTGTTTTAAGATGCTGTTTGCTCTGATGTTTGTGGGAGGGAAGGGTGAGCTCTTAGGCAGTTTAGTTTAATTTTTGCAGGTTTCTGGCTGGGAACCTAAGCCGAGGTCTGTTGTCTCCTAAAATCTGAACACAGTCAAATCCAGGTTCTGCTCTGTCTGAACGATGAAAATGTGGGAGATCTGATAAGACCTTCCAGTTTTGATCTGTTCCTACATTTGCTGTCATTGTTTTTCTTTTTAATAAAGAAAGTAATTTCCTCAGTGCTGCTTTGTTCATGTTCCAGTCCTGAACCCCCACAGTAAAAACACATAAACTTTCAAGCATCTTAATATAAACCACTTGGCTGCATCAAATACTGCCTTTGCCAATGGCAAAGACTCTGTTTGTCTCTTTGCAGCACTGCCAGAATCTTTGGTGCAGATCTTATCATTTGGGTGACCCAGATGTAAAGAATAAAATTGTGACCTGGAGTTCTGTGCACCCCTTGAAGGACTGTGAATGTGACATGGAGCATAATGAGTGTGATTTAGCTGACACTGGTGGAATCACTCCCCATTCTCATGGGAGTTAGAGCAGGAAGTAATGTGTAATGCTACTATTTAGTCATGCCAAAAGTCTTGCTATAATTTCCTAATATTTCAGCGAACATGAGATTGTAGTATTTTCCCAAATTTGAGAATTTCAGTGTTTACGATGTTTGAACAACAACAACAAAAAAACGCTTTGTTTTTTGGTTTTTTTTTTGTTTTTTTTTAAAAAATATGTAGAACAATTTGATTTATTCTGAACTCTCAAAATCTTGCAGAGTTGCTTTTTAATTTTCTCTAGTTCAGTATTTTCCAAATGATTGTCTGTCTAATGTGGCAACCAAGTCACAAAAGTTACTAAGCTGGGGCAAGACCAGCATTTTGCTTACCGCTATCCCTCTCTGGCTTTCAGCCAGCATCTGCCAAAGACTGCATGCTATTCCCATCAGGCCCACAATGTCTGTCCTCTCAGCAGGGCAAGGTGATTTTTTTTTCTTCTTTTCTGATATATACCATTCAGTTCACTTGCCAGAAACTTAGTGGACAGTTCCTCACATCCTCACAGATATATTTTCTAAGTGCTGCTTTTTATGACCATCTAATTCACTTTTATTAGCCATATCTCCTCATCTGGAGTAGCTGTCTAAAACAAATAGAAAATTTTAGTGCTAAAAATAAATGTGTCACCTTCACTATCCCCTTCCCTTTACCACTCAGTGCATCTCATAGGGCTGGGCTGCGCTTGGCCTCTTTTGAATAGTCAGTAGCAAGTGAAAAGAGCAGAGACAGCTGGATGGAAACGTACAGCTCCATCTCTATGGTCTGAAAAGGTAGAGGCCTGCGGTAAATGTCTTTCCCTCAGTTGTATCAATAAATGGTTCTTTGTTGCTAGAAAAGAATATTTCCTCTCCCATAATAAAGCTGCTACGTTATCTTTGTTACATTTTACAGCCATGTTTGCTTCCTGTAATTATTAGTGAGTAGGAAATTAACTTCCTCTTCCCTGGCAATGCCAAAAGAACTTTCTTCCTCTATTCACTAAAGTATCATTTCTTCAGTTATCTTTTTTTAACATTTGGGCATTAACAAATCCTGGATTTCATCTGCCACCACCTTAATGCCTCTTTGCTGAAGTCTAGGAGTAAAATGATTCGTTCCCAAATTTCAAATAGGGAAGCTTGTTTTCTTAGTTCCTAGCAAAGGTCTCCATGATATCACAACACCGTTTTCTGGCAAACATAAACCGGATAGGTTTGTGCCAAGCCCCTGGAGCAGCACAAGAAAGCCTCCTACACGAATGCCAGAGGAAATGGAGCAGATTGCCTCCTGGTGTGCTGCTCTGGAGATCCCAGGCACTGCCTGTGGAGGAGTGTCCTGCAGCTCGCTGCCCCATGACACCCGTCACCCACCCCTGCGGAGAGCTGGGAGGAAGGGAGGTGAGCAGGATGTAGCTGTCCTCTCCCTGGGGACACGAGTTGCTATTTGGGCTGCAGGGAGGGACAGGGGCAATGCCCCTTCTCGCTCAGGATCCCCCAGTCCTCCTGCCAGCATGTTGAGGGCACGATAGCTGCCAGTGGGAGCAGGGGGTGGTGGCAGTGCCCAGCAGCAGCCTATGTGAGGTAGGGAGTTGCTCTTTAGGAAGCGGACAGGAGCAAGCAATGCATTTCTCATTAGTTGTTGAAACGCTAAGGAAAGTCCCATTTGTCACTGCTTGCCACTTACCCCAGCAGTTAGTCAAGGACTTAACAAGGTGACCAGGACAGGCTGATTTCTTTCTGTAGCTTTTTCTAATCCATGTACGCAACATTGCCTTTCTTGAGACAGATGCACTGTGTCAGGCTGGGGAGTGGCTATTAGAAAACAAAGCTGATGCTATTTTCTGCTGTTACTATGCATCTGCTACTCATTTCATAGGATTTGAATTGCTTGTAGTTTAGGTTGACATTTTAATAACCATTAAGAAACCTCACTGACCTTTTAATTGTCTGCATTATCCTTTGTGTATATATCTGACATTTTGGAAGAACAAAAGAATACAGCCATAGGCCTGGAAACAAGGGTGGGTTTTTCTATTTTTGTGCCATCTGTCTAAAGGGCTTTCACTATTGCTGTCACCATGTTAGTGATGCCGAGGTAATATGTTGATGTTTTTGCATCATCTGTAAGGGCAAAAGCCTTCAGTCTTTTTTTCACCTTTTTCATATTGATTTCTCTTTGCATCTTAAGCATCCTCTTTCTCCCTTCTCCGATAGTTACATTAAGTATCATTTGAATTCAAGACTTACTTACCCATTAATGACAGTGGACTGAAGTCATGACAGTAAGTCATCCTGTTAGTTTCTTACCTTTCACAGTTGGGTCCTGCATAGTTTTCCTTACAGACACAGCGCACGCTTCCACTTTTTCTGTAACAGGAGACTGCAAAGCTGGATTTCATTAGAATGAATAGTTAGAATAGCAGGCAATGGCAAACACTTGGCAGTATTTCTTTATTACATTATGGACATTTGTTGTCAGTGTGAGCTCTGGCTCTTGGTTATGTGTTGCTGAGTAGGTATTCTTAGGCTCTGTATGTTATTCACATTATACCCCTCGTTTAGTCTTTTTAATTAGTGTAGAAAGCATTAATTAGTCCTCTGGGGCTATATAAATACAAATATATATAAGTTCTTGTCTTGCAGTGTAGATCAGACACACCTGCAGGTTTTGATGCACACATTTTAGATAAGGGACTTAGGATAAATGTGCATGTCATGTGAACCTAATGGCTTCCTGTCTCTTATTCTAAGGGGTAAAATATGAGCACTTCAGGAACTGAGATTCTGGAATGAGCACATCACTTTCCTATGCAAATCCTATGGTTTTCCTCAAATCCGATCTGGAAAGTACTTAGTGGTGAAAACTCACCTCAGTGACGCCAGCCTAATTTACAGTAACTGAGGCTGCTCTGCCATCTCTCTGAGGAAGCTTGAAAGGGTCTGGGGCCTCTTCTGAGACCAACATGCCACACAGGGATACTGATTGCAGTAATGGCTTGGGCTGCAATTTTCACTGCCGTGATTCTAAATCATGGATTCCTTTGCTTCCTTATGTTTTCAGGATTTAACAAATGTTTAACTAAAAATGAGACCCAAGGAACAGCAGCAGCCAGATGTGGAAAGTGCAAATTGTATACTCTTCAAACACAGTGGTAGACATGGCTTAAATACATTTGCAGGAAAAAGACATACAGTCCTAAAGATGTTTCCAGTTATTTTGCAGTATGTGTGAGTAAATTCCTGCCAGCACTGGAATGCAACCAAAGTAGTGAGTGGCAGCAGTTGCCAGCTGCAGGCCCGTGGTTGCTAAAACACAGGCCCCACGTCATACAGTGCTGGGCAGCTGTGGCCAGGTTGCATCCCATTTGCACAGAAGGACAGAAGACTCAGAGTGATGGGAAAGAGCATGATCCACACACTACTTATTCCAAGAACAAGCAGCATTGAAAGGTGACAAGAATTCCTGCATAATTTCGGTTCCCACCAGCATTTCTCGGCTGGTGAGACAACCAGGGTCAAATAAATCTGTGTCAGGATCTGTGCTGTCTCCAACTATTTCATATAACCAGAGAGAACATAAAATGAGATTCTTCTCACAGAATTCACAAATTAACTTCAGTAAAGCTTTTTTGAGAACATATCAAGAAAATCCTAACAGTTTGGCAGCCTTCCTCTTCTTTTACAGAGGCTAATTCCTTCACGTAGTTGAAAAAACCCAACATTGTGTATTTAAGTTATGAACTAAGACAGAAGCCTTCCTGAGGTTTTATATTTTTTGTTATCTTTTAGGAGAAAAAAGTTTATAAAATTCCCTCAGGTTTGAAAAGAAGTAACATCTGCTGGACTGTGAAGCAATCTCCCTCCTCCTTTTATTCCAAAGAGATGAGATGTGTAATGTCCAAAAGTTATTCCAAAAGTTCCCAGGATAGCAGATATGACGGTAGTCTGGCCAGAAAATCTAGGAACACACAGATAAGTCCCAAGAAAAAGTATGTGTCTGATGAGTCTGTCAGTTTACAGATTTGGTCACTTTGTCTAGCTATTATGAATTTGCTGGTTATTTCCAAAGTAAAACAGAGTACAAAACAACATCCTTTGGATGTTCTTTATTTAAGGCTTTTAATGCTTCTCTGCTTTCTGGTAGAGTTACTGTTTTGCCTTAATATAAGTGGAGTAGGATTAATGGAGGAAAAATTAAAAAATTAAGAAAGAATGGTTGTTCTTTGAATTTAGTTATGCAAGGCTGAATGTTGCTCAATCATTACTATTTGCCTGTTCCAGCCCCAGCTGAAGGCTATTGCTGCGGTCAGTTGTCTCTCATGCAAGAAGCTGAACAGGCAATTTCTGCATGCTATTTGCCTCAAAAGGCAAATTGCCTCAAAATGAGGCAAATTGGGATCAGATATTCCTTTAACTATTGCCTTCAGGACTTTTCCGAGGGAAAACCCTGAAAAATTTAAGTGGATTTTTACTGAGGTAGTTTTAAAGGGTTGACAGAACGTAGAATATTCTGAGATGGAATCCATGGATCATGGATCCATGAGGATCAAGTCCAACTCCTGTATTACTGCTAATATTGAAGCATCTGCATTCAGCCTCCTTGCAATTTTGTTCCCCCTTCCCAATCCCATGCTGCTGTCCTTCTGGGTTCAGGGCTTCTTTATCTCTAGTGGTCTCGAATAGGAGAGGCGTATGTCCCTAGCACAAGGGCTGAGGAGCGTGTTGAAGCAGGGAATGCTCCTTGGCCTCTGTGCCCATCTCCCGTAGCACTGGCAGACGGCCTGTAGCTCAGGTCCCTGCTGGTCCCACCGCACCGAGCCTTGCTGGGCCGGTGGGCCGGCTGGCTCCCTGCAGCTGGGCGGCACTGCTGCAGAGCCCTGTGGGCTGTAGGACTCGGTGAGTGCAAGTCTGGCCATGGTCTGTCAAATCGCACCGTAGGGAGGACAGCCTAGATGTTCGCTTGGCTGTCTGTGCTGGGTAGGGACTGGGTCTCATCCCGCGGTAGTGCCTCAGGCACATGCAGCCCAGGTTGTGGTTGAGAGAGCTGCTCTCTCTCTCAAGTGACTGCTCTGTGCCCAACAGGTTAAAAAAAACATCACTTTCCTTTGCTAAGGAAAAAGCACTGCTTCCGACTGTTGTATTTCTACTATTTCTGGCATTACAGATGCTACTGAAACTGGAGGAAGCGGTCGGCTTTGTCTGTGAGCTCACTCACTCCTAAACCTTTCTACATATGAGCAAAGCCAGGTTCTTCCTCTGTCTCTGGAGGATTTTCTCTCTAATCCAGGCAAAGCTGCAGTTTTTCAACAATGGCTGTTCTCCACCCCACGGCCCTCCTCACATATCTCTGCAGCTCACTGCAAAAGCCAAGAGGTGATCTGTGTGAGTTTGGCTGAGTGATTTTGCTTCATTGCCATTTTGAGCCTGTGCCACTGAGCAGCTGAGCAAAATGCAGCTCATCCCACTTTAAGGCTGTATGAGTAATCCTATAGCAACAGCAAACAAATACAGTGAGGAAATTCCCCTTTGCTGAGAAGCCCGGCTGACAGCAAAATAGGAAACAACACAAGGGGAGTATGTAGCTCACTAAAAAATAGCTTCAACCCGTTGGCAAGTATTTACTAGCATCTCCTCTGTGCACGACAGCGGGATTTGCAGAGATGCCTCTCCCAGAGTACAGACCTCAAACAAGAGGAAGCTGATAATTTCTTTCACCTGCATTACTGACGTACCACTAACAGTTTCTAATAACTGGTCATAGTTTGTAGCTGTTTGTTTCTTCTGAAGGCACAAAGTGGATAACAGCTGGAGCTCTTTGGCTTGGTCTTGGTTTTCTGTCAGGCTTCAGAGTTTCTTGCCCAAAGGTAGCTGGGCATGAGCTGAAGGGGCACCGTACCTGCCACAGGGTCCTCCAGCCCTTTTAACTGTTACTGTACTAACCAGATCCATCTGCTGATGACTCAGTAGACTGCCAGGCTCTGCTTTTTGTGGTTATCTTCCATAGGTCGTGGTTTCATCTTTCTGTCTGCCTGTCTGTATCAGTCACATACATCCCTGAAGGCACCTTCCTTGGGAATTGGTCTGTAAGGCTTTCTTAAAAGTAACTAGCCAGCTGAGTAATCTCTTCTACATAAAAGAGGGCAAACTTGAATTTGCTCAGATATTTTCCCCTCCCTCTTGGTAAGAAGTGATATGAGCACTTAAGGATATTTCACACCTTCTAAATGAAATGCTGTTTCCTGTGGTTATAAATCTGAGCAGCTGGAAGTCCTCTTATTTTCCCCTGATTGAGAAAGGCAGCAGCCTTTGTCTCCTGCATCCAGGAAGGGATGCTGACCACACCTTGGAAAGGGCCAAAGCCAGCCCAAATATCAAAGAGAAACAAACGCTCGTTACATACTTGGCAAGTGCTGGCAGGGGGCAGGGGCAGGGCTGGCAGAACGTGGGCACTCCTCTGACGGCGTCACCGATGAAGCCATCCGGACATTGCTCGCAGTGCTGTCCTGTTGTGTTTCGCTGGCAGTCCTTCAGTGGGAAGAGAGAGAGTGGTGAAAGTTAAACGGAGGTGCTGCCTAATTCAGAAAGAAATCATTTAACTGAAGACCCGGCCAAGCAGAATTGGGGTTGATGCCAGACCCCGACCCTTCAAGGAGCTGACAGATGCAGCCAAACCAGCTAGCACTGCTGCAAATAAAAGTGCTATAAATGATTACACTGGCCAGCCAGAAAGTGTTGGCAAGGTGTGTTACAGGACAAAACGGACATATGTGCCTGCCAGGTGCTGGAGCAAAAGCAGCACTGCCTGTCGTGAGAGATGTCAGGGGTACTCAGGTGTGTCCGGCAGCCCTGTTTTGAATTGCCTGTGCAATTTTTTACTAACACCAAAACAAAATGAAAAATATCTGCTGGTAAATACTATCAAGAGATTTTAGCCTAGATACAAGTTTCAGCGAGGCTGCTTCTTGGACTTGATGACTGAAAAAGAGCATCGGGGGAATCTGCCTGCAAATGGTGGCTAATACACCAGTGTCTCTGACGTTTTTCTCCTGAGATGAAAAGTGTTACAGCATGAAGGGATGTGTTATCACTACACTTTGTTCTCAGCCTTAAAGGAGGTCCTCTTAATGGAGGGAGGAAGCAGGAGTTGTCTATAAGTGGCCTTTCATAAAATACAGAGCAACTGTGCAAAATGTCACTCACTTTATAAGCAAGTTTCATCCCCACAGTTTAATGTTTGTGAGGAAATATGCTTCCTCATGCAGAGGCAAATTGGCCACCAGTTGATCTTGTTGGGGCTCCATGAAAGTAAATCAAGCTGTGGTAATTCATATAGAATATTTGTCTCAAAATATTTCATGATGCTAGGTAGAAAATTGTCCCTCTCAGATAATATTTTCAATCACAAAAAGATGTCACTGTTTGCTGTAAACAATTCTAAATAGAATTTGTAAGTCCTGCAAGCTTAAGTAAGCTTAAGTTACATCTTTTGGTTTACAAATGGACGCACTTAGATCCCACAGGTTATGTGGGCTTTCCCCGTGGCACGTGGCAAGGCGGTGGGTGACTGGTGCAGAGTGCATGAACAGTGCTCCTGCACACTGCAGGACTCCGGCAGAATCCCATCCCCCTTTCCACTTCATCAAATACCAACAAGTTGTCATCAAAAAACCACAACCCTCCAAATTCTATCTGTCTCACCGAGTTAGTTTAAAAGAGTAGGAAGAGTGCAGAAGTGCTTTTCTTTCTTGCAACTATTCAATGAATTTTACAATGTCCCTGAATCAGAACTCTCCATTTACACCACTTTGTACCCATACAGTACAGATGCAAACAGCTATGCAGGGCTTGAGGCAGCAAGGAGTCAGCTCTGTGGCAGAAATATGTGGAGAACTACTCTGTCAGTGCATATTTGCTGTGGTTTTGGGTTAGCGTGCTTGATTCTTTCCTCTTCTGACCTACAAACAGTGGATCATGAAAACTGCAGACTGATGGATATGATTTCCATCCCTGGTAAGATGACAGTGTCTATAATAAAGAAGATGATCTCTGAGTACATGACTAAGCATCATCTGAGTCAGTAAACTAACCTGCTGTATAATGGTGCAAATAAGTTAGTGTATGAAGGACATAACATATCTGGACTTTCAAAAAAGCCAGCTAAGTTTTCAGGGCAGCTGAAGAAAGTTTCTTTTACGAATGGAAAGCTGACAGGAGGACGTGTTTGGGTTACGTGAAATTACAAAGTTGGTAAGTAAGCTGAATGCAAGACAACCGTTCACCTGAATCCTGCAATACAAGAGCTGGGGGGCACTGACTTGAAAATGTACTTCTCTACACAGAAGGTGAGAAACTTCTGTTTGCCGAGGCAAAAAAGGGTTTCCTAGAGAAATGAATGGGCCACAGATTCATAAGTGGATTCGGAAAGGATTCAGGAAATGGATGTTGGTGGGGTATGGAGCAGAGACTTCAGAAGTGGGCCAGGTTGGGTGCCCTCCCCAGACATCATCTCCCATGCCACTGCTGGAGACCTAATATGGGCTGCAGAGACCTTTGGTCGGGCCCTGCAGGGAGCCTCGTGTGCTAAGCTCGGAGTTGGCGCAGGTGCGAGGAAATGACCGCGGTGCCCCAGTTTATTCTCCAGTCGTCATTTAATCCCATCACAGAAGTTGCTGTGCTGTCAGCAGCTGGCAGTCCCTGGAATAACAGGGAAGCTGGGTGTGGGATTTCAGGAGCACTCGCAGCAGGAGGGAGCTCCCCCCACCCAGGGCAAGGGGCGCCTTGACCTCTTTGCAGTCAGAGCTTCTTCAGCAGCACCAGCCTGGGGGTGGGTGAGTTCAGTTTACTAATTTTTCATCTGAGACAATCCCTAAAGATCTGAAACTCATTTTCTACTCCAACCATGGCGTGTACTTTGAAGAAGAGAGTATGAAGAGAGAGAAATGTGATTAGAGAAGACGTTTAATGAAAACAAATAGTCAAGTTTCACTTGCATAGGCATTGCTAAATGTGTTTTGAATCCAAGTTTTGTAATTTTGATTTAGTGGCAGAATTTTGTCCTGGCAACATAGATTTTTTTTTCTCCCCCCCTCCCCCCCTGCCCCCAAGTCTGTGTCCAGATATCATCAATCTGCATTGAAAAGTATAATTTCAGTAAAGGCCACTCATGCTTGTGAAAGCACATCTGAAGTTTTTTTAGCCAATATTCCTCATTTGAATCCCATTAAAGCCTCCAGTTAGGACTCATTAATTTAGTTCAGATTGGTTTTGATTCTCTCTTTTGATTCTTTGCTTATGTTGCTGCATTTTCTATAGTCATACAGAACCTACTGCACAGCAATTACTTATTTCTGCAAAGCTGTGATTTGGCCAAAGAACTCTACCGCAGGTAAAATATGATAAGGAAAGGAAAAAAGTCAATTTCTTTTCCCATCGATCTTTAGATATGTTAAACACCAATAGTCCTAGAGCTAAAGGTGGTTTTTCATAGTAGTATTTGCTGTAAAGAGAGTATTTAGTATACAGAAAACCAGAATATAATTTTAACTAAAAGCCTCTAAAATACAGAAAGCTTGACTAGGAGGAGGAGGAGGAAGAGGAATGAAACTTGGTGAGAGCAGAGAAGCTGAGAGCAAACGAGGGCAGAGTGTCAGGCAGCTGCTGGGGAGATGTCCAGATCTTGCACTCCTCTTTTGCAAGAGTGCACTAACTGCGAGGCACACGGTGTGAGCCAGAAGGCACTGGAAGGCTAACACAGTTTTAAAAATAGTTTGCATTTGTCATTATTCAAAGAAAAAGTGATTTTAATGTACCACAAGAGAGAGATGAGAGCGTGGGACTGAGTGCTCAAAGAGAAAGAGCAATGCTGTATCTGAAGCACTGGCGGAGACCTCAGGTGGGCTGCATGCAGCTGTAGCCTTCATCACACTCTTCATCTGTGCTCTGAGCAACTCTCTTCACCTCTCCTGTCCTCATCTCTCCAAACAGCACATGGTCGTTATCAGAATAAATCCATTATTGGTTTCCAAAGCTCAGATACTATTGTGATGAAGAGAGCAGGGCAGCAGGGGAGCTGATGTTGCTCCTTAAATCTGCAGTGTTTTTCATCTTCTAAACTGAAGAGAAGTGCTAAAAGGCCCTTTTACCCCAAAGACCCTGTTAGCTGAGAGCTTGAGGCACTTCTGTAGTTTTCTCTGGTTAGTGATTATGTATTTCGCAAGTCAAAAGTCCTGTGGGTATTTAGAATCATATTTTTACAGTGATAAAAAAAGTGCCCTTATATTTTATGTTCCATTATCTTGCGTCTTCAACAAAACTGCTGACTGCAATAAGGCTATGAGACATCTCTGACAGCAGGGAGGACACCCTCCCTGCAGCTCATGGGTGATTCTCAGCGCTGGGAGGCACTGCTTTGGTAGTTTGAGAAAAGTGTTTTGTTTCTGAATGGATCACTTCTGATGGAGAAGTAATGATGAGGGGAAAAATGGAATTCCATTTATGGCAATTTTTTTGAAATTGGATTTTAAAGAAGTGCTTTGCTGTAGGAGTTCCAAGGGCTACTCTTGGTCCTGGTATTCATACATACTTTAGAATGAAAGGTATCATTTACAGTTCATGTCATAAATCGGACGTGATTGTTCACAGCCTTCCCTGTCTCAGTGGTTTGTTCAAATGTACTCACAAAATTGCGGAAACATTTGCTGATATTGGTGTCTACTTTTTCAATAAAGAAATCCAGTGTACAGTTTTTGTTTCATTTTCCTTTGAAAAACAAGGAAGACTGAAATAAAAATCTTCAGAAAATACTCTGATATGTATCTTAGGACATAAAACACTGAAGCTCGCAGAAAATTGCTGCCTGTCTTTTTACAGAACAGAGTGAGACATGGTAAAGGTCACAAAAAACAGATACAACCATGCAGTTAAAAGTATTGCAACTAGGTGTTATAATACTGTACTTTTGGTAAACTATGTTTTCAATGACAGTAAGTGGAAATAAAGCTAAATTATTTCCATATGCCCATGTTATTACAGCCTTTACTTTCATAAAGCAAAAGTCAAGGCAAAGCAGAGATGTGCCTTCTTCGTGGACACTTCAGCTTCAGAGGAAGTAATCTAAAGTAATAGCAGCCTGGCTTCTAAAAGCTTCTATGTGAGGATACAGCATATAATCATTCATCCGTTTGTACACCAGCAGGAGCTGGTCACACAAGAGAGTGGCTGGAGTGTAGTTTCTTACGTTAGCTTTAGCTGGTCCTACTACTCTGCTCTCACTAAGTACCATCAATCAGGGTGAGCATTTCTACCTGGCCCTTACTGTAACTATCTATACTTTACACACCTGAAAAGCTCATGAAAAGATGCTATCAGGGGATGCTTGGAAATGCTTGTCAGCACTGAGCTCCTGCACTCATCTGTTTGGAAAGTAAAGCTGGAACCGCTACTCTGAGACCATAGAGCACTTCGTGTGATGCAATACTACTCAGTAAATATGCTTGTGCAGAAATAATGACAAATTTGTTGATTGTCTTCAGACAATGGTAGTAGTTTCCCACCAAAAAGACAAACATGTTTTTCTGTAAATTAATAAAACTGAAAATCTAAGAGATGGGAATCTGTCCCACCTTTATTTTGGAACCTGAATTTAAGAGAGAAGAGCTCCTTCTAATGGTCTTCAAAGGCACCCGCTTCATTAAATGTGCCATTTGGGCAGTTATTTTAGAGAGATTATTTCACTGGATGGCTAAGTGCAGTTTAGGTAGACTGGACCTCCTCCTTAGGAAACTAAGATAGCAAACCAGTTTTCTGTCTGCCCTCTGGAGTTAAAAGGAGAAAGACAGGACATGCTACAGAGTGGTGCAGAGCACCTGCACTAGGCACCTAATGCTGGGCAGTGGCAGTATGGGGATTCTCCAGAGAAAAAAAATTAATACCCAGACCTGCTTCTAGTGAAGTTAGTACAACAAAAAAAAACCCCAAATCCTAGGCTCTGAAATATTGTCTATGAAATCTGGAAGTGTCCTCAGGCCCTGGTCAAGAATTCTAAGTATTCCTTTGCAGCTGAAACCAGTCTTTCTTACAATATAGCAGGAACTGGGTTTTTTCCCCCTTATTTATTGTTCTTCTGAGAGATAGTCTTGTATCGGTTGTTAATGAAGAAAGATTGCACAAGAATAGATAAATTATATAGGTAAAGAGATGCAAGTGGTTTACATTATGTTGCTGTGTAGTCTGTCTGTATTTATTGCTGGGCCAGTAGAGATTGACCTGAGGTATAATATCTGGATGTAGTTTCAGACTTCCTCAAATCTGGGAGATGTCGTCCTATCTGAGGTTATAGAACTGTGTAGTATTGCCCATGCCAGCATGCCAGAACTTATTGCTGTCTGAAAATACTAGTAGTAAAAAAAAGTACTTCACCATAATGACTTGAAAGCCAGGAGATTTACATGTTTTAACTTTTTCTTCTTTAAGGTTTATGATGTCAAGCCTTGTCTCTCCAGCCACTGTGGGTGAGATGCAGTATTAGTTTTCAGAATTCCTTATGGAAGATGAGGCACTAAAAAGAAACACTAAGTATTGTGCAACTTGTACTAAAATAAAGACAACTGTCAACCTAAAATAATGAGAATAGCAACAAAACTCAGTTTCTGATCCAGTTTGTGTGAACATACGCCCTCTATGTCAAAGTTTTTGTTTTAGAGCTTGTCCTGTATGAATGAGTGAAGTGGGAGTTGATGTCTTGCCAGAACCACCTGGCCCTCTACTTTCTAAGTCCATCACTTGTCTTAGGTTACTGTGGGAAATGCAGCTGAGCAGATGTGAGAGCAAAGGCAGCCCTTCCTTGCAGTCTTGGCCTTACTTCCTACGTGCCTCTTCTACCGGCTGCACAGGGAGTGGAAACAAAGTGGTTGCGTGTTGGGGTCACTGTTGCAAGTTTTCGATAGTAGAACAGTTAGGACAACAACTACTAAGTTAAAACATAGCTAAAAGGGAGAGAAATATCTACAGCTGAGGCACTGACACTATTAACAGTAATGCTTTTGACAACTACTGCATACCAAAACCCTGGAGAAGGGCTGCATTTCAGCCCCAGACTGTTGTAGCTCTGGTTGGCTTTGCAAACATGTATCACCAAGGTCACTATAGATAGTTGTAGTTCATCTTTATGGAAAGAAACAGTGAGCTGTAGGCTGCAAGGATTTTTGTGAAGCCAGAAGTACCTAATAAGCTGGAGAGTTTTGCTAGCTCCCTGCTGCTTTTCACTCGTGCTTGATGGATGGTTGTAGATCCACTGGCGATTCTCCAGACCTGCCTTGGCAATCACGCGGAACATATTATCCTCTCGGGCAGAACTGCCAAATCCGTTCCAACCTTTCCACTCAGCTGTAAACCCAAACGCTTAAACACAAATCACTTACATGACAATACTCTCCATTGTAAAAAATTCCATAAAAGGCTGGAAAGGATATCAGCAAATTTATCCTCTCCACCATTATGATCCTTTGGTCTTGTTCCAAAAAGGATTTATTCATTTATTTATTTATTTTCAAGTAATCTTTGGATGCCTTATATACATACTGATCAAAAATATGGGACTGAGTTGATAACAAAACACTTAGCGATTTTTAGATAGACACCAACAAATTTACCCTTCACCTTCTGCTATGGTGCTCTCTCCAGACTTGCTTCTTCTACTCTATGTGTTTTCATGTATTTATGAAGACTTAGCCTCTATTAACAGTAGAAACATCAAGAAGGACACCGATAACTCAGTCCAACAAATGTTTTGCCTGGATATCCAGCTTTGTAACCTTTAAATCCTTTCAACGTTCCAATCCATTTTATTGTGTTGTGTAGTCATTACGATAGTACGTTGCAGTCACCTCAACCAACTTCCTTCCCTAGTGTATGCAGTCATATTTTTCAGTATGGTAAAGCCCTGACCATTATACTACTTGCATATGGCATCAGAGCTCATTGCTTTAGACAAGCTGGTTCACCCCCATATACCAGTCATTTCAGAGCTGACCATCACAGCTGCTCTGATGTTCTACTCAGCTATCGAGTCATTTGAAGCCCACTCCCATGTCTGAATTTTCAAATGTTGAACCCTTAATGGAGGTGCTGTAAAGGAATGGCTCAGCTGTGCGTCGCCGTTGTGTAGGGTCTGGGGATGGTAAAGGAGGCAAAACATTCCCTTCATATTTCCATGTCTTATTAGCAGTAAAACCTGATGGGATTTATGCAGGAGAAATGCATATCACTCTGTCTGCAGACTGCCTCTTCCAGCTGTTACAATTTCACCCAGGTAACATCACATATATGCATGTTTCCAAAATGAAAAGCTAGAGGGTCCTACAAGTGACTTCCTTTTCTTCTTTTAGCTAGGATTGAGAAAGTTACATTAAAAGTCCAAAGTCTAAAATCAGTACAAAGAATTGGTTTATCTTCCTCTCCTAGCCTGGTATGCATCACCAGATAATGTCTTTGAAATGAAGCATTATTTGACATCTATATTGTATTATATCATAAATGGAGTTTACACCGTGCTGGTTGCTCTACTTCTAACACTTGGGTGATTTTCTATACTGAAAAAATGGACTGAGTGGCTCTTCAGTTTTAATCACAGGACAATATAATTGATTTCTACACCAGTTTTATGTGGGCATCTCTGCAAGAAAGGCTCTGTCTGCAATAATTTATTCTGTCTGGTTACTTAATGAGATAGTTGATTCATTGATAGTGTCATTCAATAAGCTTTTAAAGATTTGTGGATTTGATTTACACTCTGAGTAAGCTGAGAGAAGGTTTGAAACAGAACCCTAAGATAGATACTTATGTCAGCAGAAATTAAAGATGTGAGTACTTTACCCTAAGGTATCGTTAATAGGGGTTTAATTTTATTTGATTTCAAATTCGGGGCAGAGGCCAAAGAAAATTTCATTAATTTGTATGCTGTGGGAACTACATTCGCCAAATTGATTTGGAGGATTTGCATAATATGATGGTCTTAGAGCAGCGTATGGAGTCTGACCCTTATATTTCATCCCTTTTGACGTAGAGTACTTTTTTCATTTTCATACTGCCGTGTTCATTTATTGAGTTGTTATAGCTTAGTTATTACTTCAACTGCAAAAAATAATTATCTACCAACTGAACTCAGTGTTATTATTACTTTCATGTTGTCTTCTGTCGTTGTTAGCAGAGTTAGCTTTAAAAAAGTGGGTTTTTTTCATGTTTAAATCATTCTATTGTGTGTATAAACCTGTGGACATAGAAACTTTTTGCTTTGGGCAACATCAGCTTTTCTAAAGATCTTCTGCTAAGGACATTCGGTCACATCTATGCTATGTGGTGCCACTGGAGACTCCATAAGTGATAAAATGTTAGAACACTCTTGCATCTCAGAAGCAGGGAGATAGCAGGTTTATACTGATAGAAACGGAGGATGACAAGTATAATAATATGGGATAAATACAGAATCTCTTATTTTATATTTTTTTTAACAGCCTATTAAAAGGTAACTGAATGCAGAAAGTCCTATTATGTTTTACTGTCAGGTGTGGTGGTGTAAGAATTATTCAAGTATTATATCGGAGTATTTGCCCCAGCCTCAGCCTGCAGCAGGCTTTGGCCAAATCCATTCCTGACCTCTCCAGATTGGTCCTTAGGGAGGGCTGCTTTGTCCACTGATTCTAATACAAATCACATTATCAACCATCAAGTCTCCTTTTCACAAATTACTTGCTTTCATTCATCTAACATGCTTCTTCCTGCTGTAATTCAAGTTACATCTTTCCTTCTCTAAGCTTTTCTTCTACCAGGCTTTCTCAGTCACATTTTGCAGTTTACCAATTCCATCAGTCTTCTGATCTTCCCTGGAAATTTCCAAATCCTCAGGGAAGTCCTCTTATTGCAGTCCCCATGGGCATATCTAGTTCTGTTTTATGCTATCAAACCTTCAAAGCCCCTTTTCATTCTGCTCTTTCCTTGTACCGTATTCTTCCCCTCTCCCTTCCGCTCTTATTTCACTTAAGCCTTTTCACTGTTCCTCTTTATTCAGAAGTAAATGGCCTGAGCTTAATGGCTTATTAAATCATTCAGATAAGCCATCAAATGGCTTATTTGAACTCAAGCAGTAAACTGGAGTTCAGCTCTTAGTTTTGTTCTTTACTACCTGATGAATTCTGAGAGTTTAGTATCCCGGAGAAACGCCAGTCAGGAATGCACATATACTTTCAGATTATTTCCTGCTGATACGGTAACTTTGTTTTTCTTTGTTTTTTTTTTTTCCTCAACCCTTGACATCAGCCTTATTTTTGTAGCAGATAGGAAACAAGTCTTCTGTTGTGTTTGTAAACTGAGGATCTAATCACTTCCCTACATCATATATGCTACTCCAGAAACTCTCTGGCTACCAGAGTCATCAGAAGCAGACATTTGTCGAGCTCACTCCCTTGTTCTCAAGTCTTCCATAGGAAGTTCCCTCTTGTCATCATAGTCACCTGTCACTAAGGGGATAATCATCCCATGAGCAAAAGCCATGTAAAAGAGAATAGCTGGGAATGTGTCATGGTTTGGGCTAGATTGGCCACTCAAACCAGGACAGAATGCCTGGCAGTGTAAAACCACTTTTAAAAATTTAATATTAAAACACTAAGCCAATATGTGTTCTGCAGACAGTAGCCAATCCTAAGCACACTGCTACGGCCAAGCCATGATAATTGTCAGCTGCACTGTCTTCCTCCCACAGGAATAAAAATGGCAGGAAATATGCCATGGAGCATGGCTTTACGTATTTGTATAACTGAAAACTTGATAGAGGCTGCAACGATGCAAAGTATGTGAATATTATCAGGCCATTTTATGAGGAGACAAACTGAGGGCAAAGGTTTATGACTTGTCAAAAGTAACACATGGCAGAGCAAGGAGCTTGGTCTCTACTCGTGCTTTACAAGCCTGTAAAGGGTAGACTAGTGCCTAGCTTGTGCTATGTGGTTCAGATACATTGCACTATTGACTTCCATCCCTTTTTTTTAGTGTATTACTGCTTTGATTGCCCACTTGTAATTGGGGTAAGTTTTACTGGACTGATTTTTGATCTGGAGGTACAAGTGACCAACTACTAATACTAACTCACAGCTTTCTCTATGAGCTGATACTGAGTGCGACCAAACATATGGGAAATTGTAATACTACCTCGGAGTTCAACAGGCTCTTCCCTTGGTGTATTATTTCAACCTCCTAGTGTTGTTCCTTCACAGCAGGAGGCTGCCATGCAGCGGAATTACTATGGATAACACATGTATATACACTCACAGGGGTCACTCACCATTGTAAATTGTTTATATGATATACAGCACTGTATTCATAAAGGGGAGAATGAAATGTGTTTGAATTTATACATTTTTCTCCAGGGGCATACAAAACTCTTTCCACATTTCTGATGGTCTAAAAATTTTCCCCAGCATACTGACTCTCACAAATACTGCATGCAGGAAGTGTTTTGAATCTACAGAGATAATTTAAGTAAGTGAGAATGAAATCTGGCCAGGATAATCTTATTAATGTATTGATCTTGGCCCTACTTAAGATTGCCCTTCAGCAAAAAGCTCCTGTGGTACAGACACTGCTTTTGCTGTGTATTGAAATTGAGCGTTGGTGTTAATAGAAGAGTCAAACCACAGCCTGTAGTTTCTTGCTTGGGAAATATCTCCTTCAATGTGAAGCCTCATGCAAGAGTGAAAGAAGGTAAAAGGGTTCATGTTATCGTTAAAAAGAATGAAAATGGTACTGTTATTCAGTGAGGGACCAGCAGAGAAGACAGGAATTCCTTACCACACAGATTCCAGATCCATCAAGGCATCTGTTTGCATTGCCATTACAGTTGCAAGGAGAGCATTTTCCTGAGCTGGTACGGTAAAATCCTTCTTGGCATTCCTGCAATGAAAAAATAAAAATAAAGTATTTCCAATGCATACGTATTCAGAGAGTTAGGTTTGGCTGAGAGGCAGGGGAATGCAAGAATTACAACCGTCAGGTCTCCCCAGAGCGCGCTGCACGACCCCACCGTAGCAGACCACACACACGCTGCTGAACTCGAGTCTGTTCTTTCACTCCCTGCCCTGGTGCTGCTTTTTTTTTTGGCCTTACAGTATCTAAGCAGTCTCAGCATTCCTGCCTGTGTCCTGCCCCTGGCCAGCAGTGGGTGCCTGCCGGCGGGTGAGGAGCCGGCAGATTCTTACTGCATTTTGTACTAGAGGATGAGTTAACTAGAAATGATGATCCTTATTCGGTAAAGAAGGGTGTATTTATAGGAAAGGAATAGCTTTTACTTAAAATAAGAAAAGCTTTAGAAAGTTTACTTTACATCAAAGGTCTGTTGAGCTTCGGATGAAGAGCCTAGAGGAGACAGATGCGTATCTACAAAGATGGAAGGTGGCTGGCTGCTGTGAGAAGCTACCAAAGCAGGGCTGTCCCTCTGGCTGTGGGGCTGGTGAGATGTGCCAGCAATAATCTGTTGTCATTCCAGGAAGCAAGCTGTCCCTGGGAGATACAACAGTTCTTCAGTCATTCTTCATGTGACATAATAAATAAATGGGGGGAGATTGCATGAAAGGTACAATTTTCTTGTTATTTCTAAAATGTGAGGCTGTGCCAGGTGTATATAATTTAGTACTTTTGATAACTTACCAAAACAAAACAGAAGATTGTAAATATCCATATCACCTTCTTTCAAATACTAATTAGAGCAATAATATGAGGAATCAGAAACACAAACAAAGCCATTAAGACTGGAAAATAAAAAGGAAGAGGATAGCTTTCACTTGATATTGATATATTATATATTTATTGTCATGGTGTCAATTCTTGTTCTCCACTGGGGAACTTCTATCTCAGTTTGCAAAGCTGGTGAGCCACGCACAGGTTGACCTCAGGAGTAACTTCTATTACTCAGGCAGCACCTGCTCACCCCGTGCAGCCTCCCCGTGTCACATGTATGGTGTTAGATCCATGCAGACTCATGAATTTTTGGATCCTAAATCTCTCACCCTTGCCTAACTCTTGCAATGTTGTTGCAGAGCCGATGTGAAGGCCCTAGCATGTCATTTAGATGTCCAGAAATTATTTACCACACCCTGTTTCTGCTAGCATTTACAAACGCTATCCCTGAGGTGTCTGTCAGAGACTGACATATGCCAGGCTCTCTTGGAATACTTTTTGTGGCTGCCTCTGCAGCACTTTTTGTATTCTGTGTCTCTTGAGGTCACTTCTGCAAAAAGTGGGAAAATTGGGAGGTTCAAGTGAATCAGAAGGGTATGATCTTGCATAGCTTGCATTTGTATGAGGTATGAGGCTTCTTATTATATTGTACTGATCTAATTAGGATTAGATTTCCTTTGTATCTCCCTCTTACTCATTTTCCTGGGTTGCCCTGAAATAAAGGATGGTTTATTTTCTGCACTGGCCTAACCATTGCTTCTCATGCCCACTGTGAGCAGTGATACCTCCAGTAGCTGCAAAAACTAGCCTATGAGTAGTATTGCTAACTATCTGTGAAGGTGGCAGTGGCTAATTAACACATAGCACAGTGCTATGGCCGTATTGCTTCTGGGACCTGAACCCGTACATCTGCACGGTGCTGTAGATACAGCTGTGGAGCACTGGGTAGCAAGAGCCAGCATCCCTGAGATTCATCTGCGTTTTAGCTTCCATTCTCGAGGGTGGGTAGGTATTTCTATCCAGCCAGATGAGCTGCTTGTTTAGAAAATAATGTATCTTACGAGATGACTCACAACAAGATTTAAAAATGAGGTTTACAAATGAATCATTAATCCAGTCTTATCCCAGAGAGCTCTGAGAAGCTGAGATGAACATAAATGGAAAACTCAGTTGCCTTTACCATTCTTACACAGAATATTTTATCTAGTTTGCTTTGGAAACACTTTCTTAGATAATAGCTCCTAGGAGTAAAAGCCTTCATACCACAGCCACTTTGGGACAGCAGAAATACTGTCTATTTGTAATGCTTTTTTCTTTCAGTTGTTTAGTCATAACACAGAGCTGTAGGACTGGCTCCCACCAGACTAAGGATTTCAGCTGAATGATTACGCCACACACTGTGGAAGGGAGACAGTTAGTTTCTAAATTGAAAACAGATTCTTATCCCAGTGTCTGTCTTGGCAATATTTCTCTCCGCTCATATAGATCTAAGGCATGTTATATTCTCTGGTGCCCCTCAGCTAGTGGGTGGTCCTAGATGGTCCATTAGTGTCTGCCCAAAGACTTTCTTGGTTTTGCAGGTCTAAGCAGAATAATTTTTTACTTGCAACGGTGAATGTGGACAATGGAAATGTTTGAGTGTGTGTAAAAGTGTCATGACAATCCTTCAGTCAGCCATAAAGATCATCTCCCGTATACTTCAATTAAAGGTATGCATTCCAGCCATGAGTGAGCTTTCATCTAGTCCACTCACTCAGCAGGAACAAGTTGGGTGCAGTTCAGTGCAATGTCACTGGTTCCAGCTGCACGGGCAGGGTTGTACAGTCTTTGTTGAAGTCCACTGGGAACCAGCTTACCCCCTATCCTGAGCAGACACACTTCTCATTTCCTCAAGACATCTGCCTCAGTTTTGGGTGCCTCTGCTATTCTCGCGGTCAGAGCCCCCTGAGTTGCAGGCTCCTAAGTCACCTGGGTATTTTTTGGCAACATTTTTTCCCCTCATTGTTCCATTCATCACAAAAACTTGGAAGGTGCTGATGCTCACTATTTTAGTACAGTATTTTAAACCATGGGTTGCATCAATTAAAACCAGAAATGAGGTATTGACAATCAATGCTATGAGGGCAGTGGGAATGAGGGGAAAATGGGATCCAGATTGTTTCCTTTGGGTTCAGAAGTTTTCTCAGGCATTCTCAATTATTCTGATATATTTTTGTTGCTCCTTGCCCTACTAGTGATAATGGAGTGATCGGTTAGTTGTTCCAGGGCATGAGCCAACATCATATTTATAAAAAGAAGTGTCAGAGTGTTGAGCTAATTGAGGGATTCAAATGGCCAAATGTTCTGGGAGCACAAAATTATGCACACAAAGCACAAACAGGTCTGGAACAAAATGGAACTATCCTCCCTGAGAAATTGTTATGTAGGCAATTGAGTGAGGAACATTTACGTCCACTGTCTGTTTCTGAATGGTGAAGACAATTAGTAGGCCAAAATGCTAGGTCTGCTTTAACAATTATGTCTTCACAATTATTAGATTTTTTTTTTCCCGAGGGACACGTTTGTTCCAGTTCAAGCTGAAAAGTCCAATCTAATGTGGATCTTGCTGAGCTCTTGAAAATCTTTTACACCCATGGTGCATTTATTTCCCCCCCCGCCCTTGCATCTGGATTTAATTAATACATTTCTTAAAAACAAGAACCAGCTGCAGTGCTGAAAGCGCTGTGGAGCCTGTAGTCATTCTGTTTCTTCAGACCCTTCTGCTGGTATGGGTGCAAGATGGGACTGAAGATGGAATACAACCCACATACACAGGGTATGAGTTTACTCCCATATTATATTCAAGCAGTTCCACCAGTTTCAGTGCAGCTGCTCCTGATCTGTGCCTGCGTAACTGAGGGCAGAATCAGGTCCCTGCTCCTTCCCTGCTGCCATCTAGCAGTAGTGGTGCAGCCGTGCCGGGGCAGGTATGTTTGCTGTGGCCCTGCCTCTTCTGTCTTGCTTTTCCCAAGAGTGTTGTGCTGGTAACACACACAGAGTGTTCTCTGTGGTTACATCTGCATCAGCCAGCTGAAGAAGGGCAAGGCATGGTTTCAGGTACATCCATACTGACTGACGGTTCACTTTCTGCATTGATTTTGCTCTTTGACAGATTGTGATTTTCCCTGCAGTGTCCAGGCACAGCTCAGAGCAAGGCTTCTGTTAGGACAGTCTGTATGGGACTGCTCTTTTCTGGACAAACCCAGAGAGAGCTTCAACATGTGGACATGGGCTGTGTTACGCTACTTGACTAGGAGGTCCCCACACTTCTTTATTCCGTAATTCAGATGTAGCCATTGACTCGCTCATCTAATGGTAAGAAAACATGGTATGTTTCTTTAGTTAGTACTGGAACTTGTGACTTTCCTGTGGATATATAAAAGCACAAAGGGTCTCTTTCTTCTACAATAAAAGGCTCCCTTGGATCCACACCAGTGTTTGTTATTTCCAGAGTTTTCTCTTGAGTACTGGGGTACAAGGAGGGATGCGATTCAGGGTTAAATGGTCTACATTAAGACATTTCAGCCTTTGTTATATTCATTATACTCATGCCTACCAGTCTTGGGCGAGGAATCTCATTTATGTTTGATCCAAAACAAACCCAGAAGAAAAAGATGGTGCTTGTCTCCAGGACCATTGTAAAAAAGGAGACAGCTGGTGAACTTGAGGAACTGAAAGTGAAAAGCAGCACTCAAAGTAGCAGTCATGGCACATCAGCTGCCAAGTCACTGCTAAGTAAGTTCAGTGTCAGCTGAGACGTGGTTGTAGCTGGCCACCAGAGTTATGCTCTTTGCTGCTAGAGATAGAGTCAAAAGGTGTGCTTCCTTCCAGGTCTGAGAAGGATCCTCAGTGGGCTGCATGGATGTTCAGACATGAGGGCAAAAATCAAACATTACAGTATTACTTAGTAGATCCTCACTTCAAAGATCGGTTTAGGATAGTATAAGTGAGTGCAGCATGGGCAAAGTTGAATCCTGTGAACTCATGTGCTTGTGATGAAATGAAAATTAACTTAATTAAGCTAATATCCCAAATCTACCTGCAAAAATGCAAAGTAGTTATACTCTGTGTCACAAACACCTGTATTTTTGGAGAAGGGTGACTTTTGATGCCAGGAGACAAAAGTGCACGTTTTTTAGTTTCTGGCAGTTCTCACACACAACTTCTTCATATGCCAAGAGGCTAAACAACTGACTGTAGCATAATTTCTGGTACGCTACCCAAGTCATAGTAACTGTTCCTGATCATGCTCTTTTAGACTTTGGTGGAAGAGAATTAAATTAATTCTCATTACCTGTCATCTAGTGATGGTCAAGAACATACACAGATAGTTATCTCTGTCTAAGCTGACATACCACAGCTTGTTCACCTGCTTTATCTTGATAGTGTAGCAAGCTCATTGGACATATAACTTCATTTTAAAAAGATTTTTGTGCATTCAAGTTTCCATATTTCTGCAGTCTGACCTGTTCTGTAAAGGTGGTAAAAATATTGTCAGAAGATATATACCTAAGAGAGTCAGTCTGAGAACTGTGAAGTCTGGTGTGATAGGCTATCTCTCAATCGAAACATCTATGGAGAATCATGAGACATATTGTGAATTATTTGCATAATAATGTTTATCTCTTGACATCAATTGATCAACGGTTTCAGAACTGTGGGACCCTCAAAAGTCCTCACGGTCTCTTACGGAGTGAAAGAAAAGAAGAAGAAAACAAACTCTACTTGAATATTATCAATCTTCTCCTCAGAGCCTAGAGAAAAGAAAAGAGGAAAATGTTGCTCCTCTTTCTGATATAACAGGCATCATATCAGCCATAGACATCTGTCAAAGTAGGACACGGGTAAATAAAGCCCAAGTTTTTAATGCATTGATGAAAACAATCAGACAAACTGAGTGGAGCAATGGATTCTTCCCTTCTTGACAGTTTCCCATCAAGGTTGAATGGTTTTCTGCAAGGAACGGTTTAGCGAAACAGAAGTTTAGGACTCAATACTATATTCCTGAAGCGCTCCATCTTTTGCCATACAGGGATGAATGAATACTCTAAACATCTTCCACCCATTTTAAATACCTGGATCTTAGAGAGAGACCAGTCTGCTGGAAGTGCATGGCATTGCCATGGAAACAACAGCCCTTTGCTCCTTGGGGACGTTTCCAAACCCTACCCAAACATGCTTGCTTTTGTTTATTTTTTTATGAGAAGTATTTGCAATTGGCAGCCACCGTTCTGAGGCCTTTTTGAAGATTGTTTGCTTAGGCCAGCTTGAGATAAATAGCTACTGCCCTTCCTAAAAATAAAGATGTTTTCCTGCTTGAATATCTCCCAGTACTTTAATTTAGGTAATAAATAAGAACATTAGAGAAACAACTCTAAGAAAGCAGTCCTCTACTTTGAAACAATTCCAATTTCTCTGGTCTCCTCAGAATAGGTAGGACTCTTTTCTGAAGAGATTCCTTTCTCACCTACAGTAGGGTCCTCATGTTCAGAAATACTCAATCCCCAGCCAAGCGCTCACAGAAAGCACACCAGATTTTCAGCATTCAGCAGGCCCCAACCTGACGTGTCTATGTCAGACATGAAGACAGTCCCAGGCTGGACCCCAGAGGACCTCCGTGCCCCAGGTGCAGTGCTGTGCTAACACAGCTGTGGCCGTGCTAGTGCGGGGCCATCCTGGCCAGCAGCCTCCACAGCTGGACGGCGGGACTGCGTGTGTAGGAAGCCCAAACCACAGCAGGCTGGGAGTCATCAACATGGAGACATCCACATGGGAAGAAGCCAGCTAGACACCCTTTGTATGGTTTAATTCCTTCTAGACTAAAATGCATCTAAAGTACGTCAGCTGTTCCTGTTGCTCTTTACTGACTGCAAAGGGGGGCTTGCAGGGCTCGTTCATGGGTAGGCTTCTCTACTGCATACGAAGTCTGCGGAGATGAAGCCTATTGCCCATGTCAGGTGTGCTGTGCTGTGTAGAAGTGTTCATGTTATGGCTGCTATGCCACAGATTTGGCCAAACTGCTGGACACCCTGTACCTTTGGAGAAGGGCAAAAGCTCTTGACAGTCTGCGCCACCAATCAGTACTTTCAGGTAGAGAAAGCAGATAAACCTTGATGTCTGACAGGCCCAAATGATCCTGTTTCTACATTTAAGTTTAGGCTGATTCTGGCCAGTTCAGAGTGTAATCACGGGATGTTTCCCTTTGTCCTGATAGTGTCTCCTCTGATATTTGCAGGTAGCTCTCCAAAGGAGGTGTATCAAGTTACCCTGCACCGATGCTACCTTCCTCACTGAATACTTGTGCATTCAAAAATCTGCAGACAAAATCTTTTTGACCCATCTCTGAGATAGGCTTATCTTCTTTGGGGGGCACAAAGCATGTATATATGCTGGCACCTCTGGTAAAACTATAATTCTTAGGAAGAGTTTTAGAATGCCACTGGACATTTGCTCTCTGGAAATTAATTTTATTGCTGATAGTAGTTCAGTCCCACTTCAACTTGATGGCTTTGGGCAGCATAGAAGATATTTAGGAAAGAAATCTGTAAGAAATTATTAAAACTTTGTATTGTCATACGAAATACTTGGTGCTCACTGCAAGCTTTAGTTCTAACACATGATTATGAGATACAAGATTATCCCATTTTACAAAGAACAAAACTGATCCCTGCCTGTCATGTTCATTCCTGACTCAAGCTGCAATTAAGCACTGTAGATACAGCTGGGAAGAAGAGCTCTGATGCTGTGAGTGACTTTGACAATCTCCAGAGATAGTGACTTGAGTAAAACTCCCCAAATAACTATGCAGCTAAGCTCTAGCACAGAAAGGAGCATGACCCCATTCTAAGGACACCTTCTGGTTCCCTCCAAAATGCACACTTTTTGCTGCACTAAAAACACTGCTTTGCCAAACTGGAATGTAAAGAAACAAAGTGTTTGACTCCACAGACATCCTAGCTTAAGACCACGCTGGGTAGGCACAAATTGTGTGTCTTTTATCGTGCCTGGAAAGCATTAACTACAAAGCAATCTTCTTTACCTTGGATAGATATATGAGTCTGCTTCTGGTGTTTCATTCAGCAAGAAAGTAGTGAAGGCACCAACATGACTTCTACATCTGCTTTTCAGCTCAGGACATAGTTGACTTCCAGTACATTTAAACATGGACTTTTAAAATCCAGACTGCCAGTTGTAGACTGATGGACTTTTGGTCATTTCTTGCTCCCTGGGAGCACAGTAACAGACGTTTCAAATTCTTCAGGTCAAAAACGTGTTTTTCATAAGCATAGACACAAAGATTTAGTTCTTCTTCAGTCTACTGGGAAACTTTATGCAAACAGAAAGAGCTGCAATAACACTGCGCCCCACTGTCCTGACCTTCCTGCCTTTGGTGACCCGCAGGAGAAATCCCTCTTCATTTTTGCCAAAACACAAAATCCAGCACAAAATCCTATGGTAAGCACTGTGTGCAACTGCAGCTCGGTGCCGGCACATAGAATCATAGAATCATAGAATTGTTGAGGTTGGAAGGGACCTTTAAGATCATCGAGTCCAACCTTTAGCCTACCCTGACAAGAGCCACTTCTAAACCATGTCCCTAAGTGCCCCATCTACCCTTTTTTTAAACACCTCCAGAGATGGTGAATCCACCACCTCCCTGGGCAGCCTGTTCCAATGTTTAATAACCCTTTCAGTGAAAAAATGTCTCCTAATATCTAATCTAAACCTCCCCTGACGTAACTTGAACCCGTTTCCCCTCGTCCTATCACTTGTCACCAGGGAGAAGAGGTCAGCCCCCATCTCTCTACAACCTCCTTTCAGGTAGTTGTAGAGGGTGATATGACCAGCATGCTCAGGAGTCCTGGGAGTTCTGTAAGAGAGCACAGCCACCATGCACTTTGCTGACTCTGGAAAAGGTGCTTAGCTGCTGGAGGTTACATTTTGGCTCGAGCATTCAGCATGTATAGTATTTAGGAGTATCTTGTGACTACAGGGGGTCTCAAAAGCATGTGTGTGTGTGTATGGGAATGGATGAGGGTTAAGTGAGGGGAAAGGATAAACTATATTTGCTCTGCAGGACCCTGGTGTTGCCTCAGCCATGCTGGTTGCTGCCTTGGTGCCAGAGGACTGGATGGACTTGCACGTTCACTAAAAAACCTATGAACTGCACTGGCTGTGTAGAGCCAGCAGACAGAAATGCCTGGTTGTATTTCCCTCTTTTCTGAATGCATAGGCAGCTGCACTGGGTCCATCAGAGACTGAGTTTACCAGTCTAATAGGGTGTTTATTAATTAATGCTCTGGTTTGAATGGTCTACATGGACGTGCCTTTAAGTTGTGGAGACGAAGCCCTATTTCTGGCAGAGGATGAACTGCCAAAAGCTTTTATCCCCATCTGATGTCTTATCCAGCCAATGCTCTGCCCATTCAGGCAGCGTGTGATGCTCTGGTATACTCCCCACCCAGACTTTTCCACTTTTGTGGTTGAGGAACTCACTGGCTCATCAGCTCTTGCTGGAAATGCTTTTGTACCAAATATTAACTACAGATGAGAAGCACAGTCAAGTAAGTCTTGGGATTAATTTGACTGATAAAGGTTAGAACTATACTGGTTTTGTCTGTCCCCAGGAAACAGTACATGTTTTGCAGGTACAGTAGCTCATGTAAGATAGCTGAGAAGCGTGTATCAACCCATAATCTGCCTTTCCTGTTCGGCATAGCTAACCATGAAAGACTGTCTTGCTACATTTCATAACTAGGAGATAACAAATCACTGAACCCCGCATCACATGCTGCCAAATGCCTCTGTACAATCAGACTCCTGATTAATGTTTCCTAAATGCATAAGACAGTCACCGATAACTGCATTAAAACAGTGCTTTTAATATTATTTGCTGCTTTGAATATTAATTGGCATTGCTACTCTTCCTCACAGCTTTTATCCTCATCTGTTCCCCACATGATCACTAGACTGTTCACAAGATCGCCAACAATGTGTAACCAAGAAATGCAGAGCAATTCTTTGCATTTTTTACCATAATACCTTCTATGGCAGAGAGGGTGGTCTCTGTCTCTCGACAGCTGAAATGGGTGAGATAACAGATAGCTGTATTTAAACACTGATTATTTTACTCCTCCAACATGCCAAAAGGATCTATCTCTACAACTACATTTGATCTAACTATGGTAGGCCATGTGGACAAAGGATCTGATGGATCCTATGTAAAGTGTATGACTTGGGGTAAAATTTGTCTAATTAAATTCTTTCTGCTTTTGTTCTGATTTTTTGAGGCAAGAGAGAGAAAAATATTTCTAGAAGGTGTCCTTGGGCTCTTCATAAACAAGTACTTATTGATAGCTCTGGTATTGTCCTAACAGTCGTTCATGTCCCTGCCCCTTTTTTACAATATAACTATATAGTTGCAAATAATTTTTTATCCATTTCTTCTAACTCTTGCGTCTCTAAAATTTGAATTTGACAAAGGAGAAAGAATAATCATATGGATAGAGATTTGTGTAGTTACAGTTTCCTCAAAAGCGTAGTGAGTACTTGTAGCAATAAAGGGTTTGCTGCAGACAGCATGTTCCAATAGCTCTGTTTATGTATAGTGAGGCATTGATTAAATCCATGGCTCCTCAGTTTATATTTATAGCAGATATTCACTCTAGTCTTTATTTATAGGTTACCTTTTAGTCTTGTCTATATTATATATCTCTCTTGTTGGCAATGAGGCTTGAATGTCATTTAAACAGTCTTACAGTAAATGCCAACCAGATGAGATGGCCGCTCATTGGCCCTTCTTGGGGGAGGCCTCGGTACTTCTCTTGGGCTGTTTCTATTAATGGAGCATCTGAACATTACGCTTATGGGCTTTATGGGCTGTGGATCTCCACCTGCCCCCCATTGGCTCCCACAGCCCTTCTGCTGCTGCCTTGTTCTCTACTCATGCTGGTGTCCTCCCTGTCCTCCTTTCCATTTGTCCTCCTACTCCTCTTTTACACTTTGCCTTTCCCTGCACCTGGTTCTAGTCACTCACCCACTTCATAACATACCCTTCACCTCTAATCTACTAACATCTTCACAGCAATGGCTTCATTGTGTTGTTTGAAATTAACGTAAGGAAAAATATTCCTTCTCCCTGGACAGATCACCACCTTGTTTCTATGCCTGAGCTCTTCTGTCCCTAACTACATTCATAACAATATTGGGACTCAGGAAAACACATTCTTTCGCTGATCTCTTGTGTGACCATGAACATTATTTTTTCACTCAGTTTCTCCATCTGTAAAGTGGAATAATGACCATGGTCACAGAGAATCACAGAATAGTTGAGGTTGGAAGGGACCTCTGGAGGTCACCTGGTCCAACCCCCCTGCTCAAACACGGCTACCTAGAGCTGGATGCCTGGAACCGTGCCCAGATGTACCCAATGATGTAACCTATAGCAGTGGTGTACACAATGTAATCCCAGATTATAGTGTTCCAGATGTACCCAATGTAATCCGCAGCAGTGACACAAGTCAACAACTTCATGTCTTTTAAGAGAACTAGTCAGAACCACTAGGAATAATGAATATCCCCACAGAGGCAGACATTTCTGGTAGTTGTGATTTGCTTGTTTCAGATGCCTGCAATGAATATAAAGCTGTTGCTGGACCCAAAACTTCCAGTTTTTTTAATCCAGTGCTGAAAGAACTTTTTTGGCTTCCAGCTAAACAGCCATACTTTAAAGCCATTTGCATATTTACACAGCACTGCTTGGCACTGTGCCGTCATTCCCGGTTTTTTTCTCCATCCTTTCTAAGGGATAGACCACAATCTGGTATTTGAGGGCAATTTTTATGAGTGACCTGCAAGGATTTACTGCCAAAGCATACCAGATATATGAAAAGAATTAGTCAAAGAGGGTAGGGAGAAAAAAAAAGAATTGCATTTCAGTGTTAAAATTTCACATGAAAAGTTGAAACTAACTTTGTAGGAGAGCTTTTAAGATAATTAAGGAAAATCTGTTTTCTTCAATTCATAAGAGGAAGGAAATATATATATGGAAAAATTATTTGATATAGAAATTGTTTTTGTTAAAATGTCTTTCAGGGCATTTTTTTTTGTTAGATAAAATGATTAAAACATTTTCCTCTTCTTGAAAAAACAAATGAAGAGCCGGAGCTCTTACTGAAGGTACAAATAACATTATTTCTGCTGATAACTTACCCTTTTAACCTCCCCTGTTCATTTCTCTTCATTTGCTACAGACATCTTCCCAGACCAGGTCTTGGCTGTGGAAGAGGTTGCTGTGGGTTCTTCCGCCCACTGAGTTAAACTATAACTAATTTTAAAAATAAAATGCCCTGGTGGTGCCTTTTCCAAGAGCTGTCATACTTCACTTCAGCTTAAGTTATCATTTGAAGAAATAAATGGATTTCAAATTCCCAGGCCTTGAGTAATAGCAAATTCAAGACTACCTTTCTGGTTGAACCTATAAATTCCTGTGAAGTGACATTTCAGAGGGATCTTTGTCTTTCTCTGGAGAACGAACCTGTTGGCCAGACATGCTCTACCATCAAAGCCATCATAAAGAGAGACGGACAGAAGTCCTGCTCTGCACTGTGAGGTACTCCACAACATGCAAAAAAAAGCAGACATCTGCCCTGCAATTTTATTTCTTCTCCATCAATTTTTGCTAAATTTATCTGAGCTTTGAAGCCTCACAAACCTAGGGAATTAAAAACAAACAAGCTTGCTCACCAGCTTCCCCTTAGGCCTCCAAGCTCTATTTATAATTTCTATAAGCCTTCATTACCTCTGGTCTACAGTATCAAATTCTTCTGAACTAGAAAGGTCACATTCTAACTATTATTACTGGAGAAATTAATTTGGTGTGTGACATCATAGCTAGACAGTTAATTGCCCCATTTAATAGGACACTACAGCTGTTAGAGAACTGTCTGCATGCAAAAAGCCACTCTATAGTATTTACCATTTCAAGGGCAGAAACCTCGTGCAAATTGGACATTTGCAATTTCAAATTTATTTTTAAAATTGTAAACATTTCTGAGAGGAACACATTTTTAGTCTCCAAATCAATATTCATGATAGTTTTATAATAAGTACGCTAGTGTAGTACATTAAATTCCTGTGTTGTTCTCTTAAATTTCTGACATTGTTAACTGTGAAATATTTATTACTTCCAGTGCTCCACTGATGTTGCAAATTAGGAATTAACCAGAAGTTGGTGAAGAGTTTTGGGCACAATGCTGGTAATCTTTTTTTATCCACTTATCTTCACAGGTATCTCAGTTCTAATTGCACTTAATGTGATTAAAAACTGAAGCAATTATGTCAATTACACAATAACAAGCTTTCTGTTTTGTTATTTAGCTTGCAAATGTAAAATCAAACTCCTTGCTGAAATAGTCATTCAGTGAAAACCTTCAATATTGTTGCATGTTCTTATTTTTTAAATGAAATTCTGAGATAGGTAGATTCAATGACAATTAAAGTCTCACTGGGTGCATTTTCCATAGATCTGGGCAAACTAATATAATAATGGGGTTATCTAGGTAAGTAAGTGATACAAAATGCTCATTAAAGCTGCAGTGGTGTGTTTTGGTGAAGCTCAGTAATTGGAATCTTCAAACATAAAATAAATAAATCAGTGACACTGGTTTTGAGTCTGTAATATTTTTCAGTAAATGAACTGTTCAATGAGTGATGAAACAAATGAAGCCTTATTTTCTGTTACTAGTGTCCTTTCTGTGCGTGGATCTCAATATTATCACCCCCAGTGATGCTCTCACCTGGGGGCACAGGGCTATAGCTGGTCTGGAGCCATGCACACTGTGTCCAGCCACTCTGCAGCTGCTAAAGAATATATCTGATGACAGAATTTAATCTGGTTTTCCAACTGTTGCTGTGTTAAGCAACAACTTAACACCATAAGATTTCCATCATTTATATATACAAAGGGGTTGAACGGTCCTCAGAATTTTCTGAAAAAGATTGTGATTGCCTTGACTGAGATGGGACAACACCCTAATTTAATAACAGCCTAATTTTAAAACTTCACTTGCTGAATTATCCATGACAATTGGCAATATTTATGTATCACTTGAGGAGCTACCAAAATTTCCTTTCAAAATAGCAGTTTATTTGTGATGATAATAAAGAACAGATTATGATGCTGATGGAAACCGCCTTCCTGAAGTTTTAGACAAAGAGCTCAGAGACTGCTAAAACTAAAACTAGCAAGACTGAAACTTGTTGCTCCAATTCTAGGTAAAATCCTGCTGATGGGGGAGATACAGGACAAAAGTTACCTCTGTTTCTCCCTGTTGCATAGTAGAGTTAGGAGTCGGAGGGAGAGTGCATATGGCTAATGGTACATGGGTAATCCCCAAACCAATAGGCAAAGCAGGGCATGGGCAGCAGACAAAAATGACAAGGAACCCTCCTTTCTCTGTCCACTGTCATCTGCATTCTTGTTCCTTGAGTGGACTTGTGCACGTCTCCATTGTAGCAGTGGCAGAATAACGGTGACTCCCGCAAAAAAAAAAAGCAATAGCTGAAAGCCAGATGGCTTTATGCAGAGCAACAACAGGATCTATTACCTTGACTAAGTAATTGTATTTAATTTTTAAAAAATTTCCTGTGTTGAAAATGTTTCCAGACTGTTACCCCTTCCCCAGTCCAAGTGGAAAACAAAATGCCATTCAGCAACAGAGATGGGGTTGGATCCAACATAAACATTTCTCAGCTAGGCATTCTCCATAGAAGTGCATAGTCATTTTTTCCATATACAGTGGGAAAGACAAAGCCTCTGCTTAAAAGGCATTCCTCTCCAAAAAGGGGGAGGGCTAAAATGTTTTAGCTGTCTGCAAGCTGGCTAAGGATTAGAGATTAATACCAGCCTCTGCTCTAATGTACTTATTACTATAGACACTAAGTAAAATACTTACTCTTAGATGCTCGCTGTTGGAAAAAGAAAATCTGCAGTTGGAAAGGTAGCTATTTGATTTCCCTTTTTCAAACAAAATGCCAAATTTTTACAAGGAGGGCAATTTACAGGAAAAGGGATAAATAATTTTGCATTGTTTCCTCGTTAACCACCCTCCACCCAGTCCCCATAAAACATTCACATGAGATATGGGTTCTGAGTCATACTTTTTCCTCTTGAGTCCCCCAAATAAGTGAGACATAATAAGCTGACAAACTCAATCTCCGTGAGAGATTTCCAGATAGAGACAAAAAATGTCAAGGCTTAAAAAAATAAAAGTGGCCTTTAAAGTAGGTGCAACAGTGCTCGTGGGACAGTTAAAACTGAGAGGATAAATCCGAAGCTTCTTTGATTTTTCTTTTGGAGCAATTTCCTCACACACCAGATTTTTAGTATTTACTGGTTTGATTTTGCAAATCTTTGACATGTCGAAATTGCAATGGGGACATACAATGATCTACTTGACCTATAGCCAAGGCATCAATTTAAAAGCCTTTTAGCATGAAACACAAGTCACAGTGTGAAAAACTTGAAAGATCAAGAGAAATAGCTTTCATCCATCACTTCATCCCAATGGTGGCTCAACTGTGGAAAAAATAGGCAGTTATTAGGTATGGCTGATGGGAAGGTGCCATGTTTCTGAGCTGTTCCCCCTTGATAGTGCCAGTGCTTTGCAAATGCGAGGGAAGGAAGGGAAACAGCTCAGCATAGTTAAATTTGTACTACAATCTGTAACATCCAGCATGGAGGTGGGCAGAGGCTCTGCTCTGAAAGGAGAGAGGAAAGCCCAGGTCTCAGGAGAAGGGATAACCTGCCCTGATCTCTCACTGCCTCTTGGTCCGTGGCTTTTTTCATCACAGGCATGGTGTGATGATGAAGAAATTAGTTTCTTGTTGGCTCAAAGAGGGCAAAGAGTAGATGCATCGAGAAGAAAGCCCCATCCAGTCTCTTTCCTCATGCCTCACAAAAATCCCTTGCTCAAACCTCTGCTTCCAGCTGACTTAAAAGTAGTTAGCTGGTACTTTAGTGATGATGTAGAGCCTCTGCAGGCAATCCTCCCCATTGATGGGAAGTAGGGAGCCACAGAGAACCACAAACCTGCAAAAAGCTGAGTATGGCACACAAAAGCCCTGTGGACCTTAAACCATGTCTAGGCCTTCAACACTTGCCCACCTCCCCCCCTTGAATGGATCAGTGCCAGGTACTGGTGCTCTGGAGACCTTGCCAACTCTCAGTGGGCCAGGCTGTGGTGGCTTCTCTGGGGCACCTTGGTATGTAGAATTTGAATAGGTGGGGTAGGGAGGCCTCTGCAGTGTTTTGCCCTGACAGCTCTTTTTTTTTTGTTTGGATACTAGAGCAGATTTTCTCTGGACAAATGCTTGCTTCCACAGAGTGCTTTTGAGGAAGGGTCCCTGGAGCCAGGAGATCGGGAAGCACAGCATAAGGGACTCACGAACGGCAGGCTCTCTGTAGTTCTCCTCGGGCTATCATCCAGACTCCAAGGTGGAAAACCACAGTGGGAAACCCTAGGACATGTTGGCCTTGCATTAGCCTTGGCAGAACAGAAGTCTTCTCATCTCTTGCTGCTCAGAAGGTCTTTCATACAACAGCAGCAGGATGCATTGTAGGGTGGTAACAGGGTACAATGCAGCCCAGAAATGATCTGGTTTAGCTGCTGGTTCCGTGTGCTTTTTCTTCCACTTGACACCAATGGTGAAAGGTTGAACGAGTTCATTTTTATTCTTTTTTTTGTGAAAACAGAGTCAAACAATGATTCAGATCCTCACAGTTTCAGCTAAAATGGCTATTTTTACAGATCATATTGGAAGGTGTTCATGCAGGTAGAGTCTTTTTATTCAGTAATTATTAAATTATGTTTCAAATTAACCAAGTGTGCGAGTTCTTCCCATGCTCCCTGGCTTCCATATGTCATGACTTAAAAAAAAATAACATTTTACTTCTTACAGTCTTGTAAACTTGGAATAGTAATTTCTAAAATATTTTCCACCACCCTCTGTTATTCTTTGGGTCATAATAGGTATTGTAATAACTCTTGAATGCTGGTGTTTTATCACTGTTTCTTGCTGGTTTGTCTTAAAAGAAAAAAAGAAGTTCTAATATTGCTGAAGTACTTATTTTAAGAAAATAACCATCTAAAGAATTGCACAATACAGCTAAACAGCAATGACAAAGCCAGCTCATATTTAGTGCATTTTAGTCCCTCTCTGTCTGCATTGCCAAATGCACACTACACACTGCATATCCTGACTGATGGTTAGGAAAACCTCTTTGAGATCATTTAACGACAAAGAATTAGATTTCAAGAACTATGGAGCTCTAACAGCTTTGTATACAGCACTATTCAGCAATTGTTGAATCTTGCATTAGGATGCATAACCCAAACATCCCCAGCTCATGGTGGTGTCTGAAAATGAACTGGGATCGGATCCAAACATTCAAGAGGACCAATTAAAATATAAAAACCAAGTGTGTCTGGTGTTTGAAACCTAAGTCCAGAAGCAAATTGTAAATTATCAGTGTCTGGTTAAATATTACGCAGAAACTAGACCTATTTTACACATCTCTTGAACACTAGGAGCTCTGTTATCAGTTTAAATCAGGACAAGTTCTCCTTCAGAAACCAATTCTTTTACTGCTTCTCATGCTTCCTGGAAAAAACGGACTTCTAATTCCTTCCTTGCTTCCCATGTCATGAATAAGAGTGGGCATGAAATGCTTTTTATTGGTTTTCACAGCCCTGAATAACCTTTGGGGCACTTTGCTGGTACTTGCCCAAAACTTTGTGGGAACTCACTGCAGTGGGGTTTAAATTGCATTGTTATGGCGGGTGCTTTATGCACCTTCTTGAAATGGAGAACATTTCCCACTATCCATCTGCTCTGTCCTGTGCTTCCATTTGCTTCAGCTTCCTATGATTTAAAAAGTTTGGGGTCTGGTGGCTCGACTCCAAGCAGCTGATTTTCATTAAAACTTTGATGAGAAACTTAAGCTGGAATCACAAACATCTGCAGTAAAACTTCCTCCCCACTAATAGACGTTCTCAGAACATAACCTTGTTGTACCAGAAAAAAACAGCAGCTAGAAATCCAAATTGCCCATTATGGGAGTTAACCTAACATAACCTCAAGGGTCTGCAATGAATTCATTTAAAGATCTGCCTTTTTAAAGGTAGATGCAGTTCCCATTAGCTTAAAAGAATATAAAGGTTTCTGTCAAGCTAAAACCCTTTTTGGCTCACACCTCAGGATTAGGTCTTCTGCTTCTTCTTTTAGTGCTAGTTTGTTTTGAACAGATTAATGCCACAAGTAAGGATCAAATTGTGGTTTCTCTAAACAGTCTGCAAGAATTTCTCTTCCAGCCTTTATGGGTGAAGGGGCAAAGGTGATTCCGTGATAGTTTGAGTCTTTGTTAACAAGTGGCTGGGACTTATGATTACTCTCTTTTTATATACTTAATGTGAACCATTTTAGAGAGGTGAGTTTGTCACAGGTCCTGTGCTAATTACTGCTTATGGCTTTACAGAACCAGAAAGAAAGCACCTCAAATACTCTCTATTGCTTCTGAAAATTTAGATCAGCATCTGCTGGTAGAAGTCAGATGATAAAAAATGATTGTCAAACATGTCACTTTAACATGCAAGCTCCAACAGATAACTTCTGCCTCTTAATATCTCTTACAGTAAATGGCTAATTTTGCCTTGACTATGATAATTGTTTCCTTTAAAGGACTTCTTTTGCCTTTCTGCCTTTCCTCTGAGCCAAAAACACTGATGCTGGAAACAGTTTTCCTCTTCCATCTGTCCAACAATATCATGCCTGCCTTCACTCTGGGAATTGGCTTCCTGCCCCATCCCAACTATTTTGTTTTTTTTCTTTACTCTTAGGGCTTTTGATTATCTCATTCTTGCTCTAATTTTTTCCTCTCCTTTTTCTTCTTCCTGCTTGAGTTTGCTTCCTTTCCCACTATTTGCTTCACTTCTTTCCACAGAGGACATTCGAAATTACCTTTTCTTGCTTGGCAAGCATCTCCATAGTATGTCTGTCTGCCCTTTCTTTCACTAATCCTTCCCATACTTGTCTCCTGTACTGGTCTCTCTTTGCGATTTTTTTGACCTCACGTAGTCATTTACAGCAGAATGAAATGAGTCTTTTTCTGGATGTCACCTTATACTAATTTTGCATTAAAGTACGTGACTGCACAACGTGAATCACAGGACATCATTTGCCATACTCTCTAGTATTTGAAGTCTTGTACCATTGTTTATTCTCACCTTAGACTCTGTAAGGAACTTTCTTCTTACTGGGGAACAAAGGCTACGCCTATATAATTAAAGCCACCATGTCAGTGGAATTTACAAACACAGATGTTGACAGTGGCAGGCTTCAAACCCAAATGGTAATGTATGACCTGCCTCTTACTTTAGGCATGTGTTTGACAGTGGGATATAACTGTTCTCAGAAGTTACTTCTAGTTTTCAGTTTTAACTCTGTGCCTCACCAAAACTGGAGGTGTCTCACCACCCCCTTTCCTTCTGCTGTGTCCAAGCTAATGAGTGGAACCCCAGAACAAAGATTTCTGATGTTTGCCACTTGTTTGCTTTCATTTGATATGTCTGTCAGTTTAAATCCTCTGCTTCCATCTCGATGAATCTTCCTTGTAAAATATTTTAACCTTATCCTTATTTGGAAAAATCAGTCTCTGACTTAATGCTGCCAACTGCGGTTGGGTTATACTGATGAGCTGGATCCAGCACTTTGTGCTCACTCTCTTTCTCTTTCTCGCTGTCTCCCCATAGGCATCAGGATTAGGCACTGTAACATCTCCCCCATGTCCCCTTATTGTCTTTGTGGGTGAAGGAACTTAATCATCCTAAATAGCACACACAAGCTACTGAGTACTTGAGCATGGTTTTTGTATTGATCTGCCTCTTGATAGACAGTCCAACACAACTGGTTAAAGTCTCCAGTGCTTAATTACCTTTGAAATTAAAATTTGTAACTAACTTATAGTCTGAAGTGGGTCACCTTCAGTTTCCAGTTGTTTCATATAATGAGACCTTCTTTTGTTAGACTAGTGAACGTGGGTTTTTTTTGCATGTGTATGTGCTTACACAATACGTTCAAAGTTTTTTCTTAAACTCCGTCTGAGCTGAGCAGATTGGATTGTAGAGTCTCTTAGCTATCTTCCAACTCCTAACACTGTAAAACTTCTCAAGATACTTTTCTGAATAATTTTCATCAATTTATAAACATTCTTCTTGAAACAGAGGCAGAGGGCTAGATACCTTATTCCATGATGGTCACTATGAGTGCTCATTATGCAGGTAACATGACATTTCATTGGGTGGAATCTAGTCCATTTAATTTAAACATCTACATTTTGTGCCACAGCCTTTAGCTGATTACTAAAGTTGTCCTGAAGTGAGTACCCAACACAGTCCTTACAGAGGAAGAGGCTCATTTGAGGGCCTCCAGGGAAGACAGCTAGGAATTAGAGGTTTAGAAAACCTGGTGTCTCCAGTACTGTATGGGGAATTTGGGTTTATACTTGAAGACGGTGCCTGATTTGGATTGAAAAAGTTTAGGCACAGTTTATGTGCCTAATTTAGGTGTATTTGATCTCATATTGTTTAACAACTAGGGCACCAAGCTACTAGATGTTGCCGAGGTCTGACTCAAGCCCATGATCTGCTCTGTGAGTGGGTACAGTGTATTAGCATAGCATTGCAAATGTAGTTATTCCTGTTCTTTCTGCCTTCAAGAGGCTTTCATTCAAATCCAAGGCACAGAAAAGCTACACATTAACATTAATTCTTAATTTTTAAACCCCTTATCCCTGTTCCACTGAGTTTAAGGTTGCCAAACATGGGAAAGGAAGAGGAGTGGAAAACTGAGAAATGTTCACTAATATGTATTTACATTAATTGGGGTCTCCTGTTATTCAATAATTCTACCAAACTCTTACCAAGATTTAAGAGCATCCCACCAGTTATAGCTTGGAAACTCCTACCAGCACAGTTTCAAACCTTGCAGATTTCTGAAGATGTTGTGTAGAGCAGAATCACGTGTGGGGCAAAGGCTGACCAGCACCTGCCCCACACATGGAAACATCATGATTTCTGTCTGCCCCGATCTGTGCTCCGGCTTTACAGCGGCATGTTTCACATTGTGGTTGACTGGCACCACAGTCCACCACGGAGCCCCATCTGTGACTCTGTAACTCTGCCTTGTAAATCTGCCCCCTTTGTATAATTTGGCACTATTCAATGTGACTAACAGCCTCTGTCTGTTTGGGAGAGCTTTAGGCCTGAGTCAATATTTAGACGAAGGAGCTGAGTCAAACCGCGCTGTGTAAGGGAATTTACTCTGTGGTTCACTGTGAGCTGTGGGTTAAGAACTTGGTCATTGAAAGAGGCTAATTCAAACCTCCTGGGATAAACCCTGTTCCCGGGCTGAGGGAGGGGAGGTGGGCTGTGGGAGGGGGAAACTCTCTCAGGACCAAGGGACATGTTCCTTCCTCGGCTGAGAGACTACCAAACCATCACTCTCTGGCCTCTACATCAACCTCCAGACTTAGAGCCAGTTCGCCAGCTCCTGTTACCAGCTACTTGCGTGGATCAATGGGTAAGCAGGTTCTCACTGTTACAGAGCCATCAGCCCTATCCCAAAAGAGCATCCTACTGAGCTTCCTTGGAAATTGCCATGGAGGTGAGCCTTGAAATGCATTAGTAAGGTGAATCTACAGCTAGCAAAGGGGCTTGAAATCCTGGCACTCTCCTCATGAAACCATAACATCCTGCAGCCTAGGGCCTTGGCGTGGCGATAGCAGGCAGCATCATTCATTCATAACATGGGATCCAGAGTCTAAATGCTGCCATTGCAGGGGCTCAAGTAAACAGCTGGAGCAAACACCGGTTACTGAGTCTATTAGATTGGAGTGTACAAATGAAATTTTAGAGAGGACTGAAATAGGTAAAGGAGACTAAAGTGTCATTCCTCTGCAGTGTCCAATATATCTCACAGCATTTTCCCAAGGTAAAGTCTAGTATACTAAAGTGAAGCAATGTGAACTGTATCTTTGGGAAAACCATGCTACATAATCATATCGAGAAAGGCTACCTATCACTTATGCTGATTATTCTATGAAAAGCAGCTACAAAACTCATCCGGCTCTTAAATCAGGCGTTTAATTGAGGGACTTTCCATGTTGTAAGCAACAGGTGGCAATGCATCTTCCCAGGGCTGATCCCAGGCCAGGGGAGAAGACATCCCACGTCATGGAGCCTGTCCAAGCCTGGGACGGCTCCCGAGAGCCCCTGTGCCGAGCAGAGCAGGGTTTAGCCTTCGGTTTTCTCACACAGGTCATGTTTCGTGCTGAGTCCCTGGCAGGGTGGGCAGGCATTTCCCAAGGCTGCCCAGCTGCTTGGAGCCACTGCAGTGGGGGAACCAGCTCTGCCCAGCCCCACGGTAACCCCGACTGGCCGAAGGGCTTGTGCATGGCCGTTAGTTCCGGCAATTGGAGCGTAGGGGGAAAATTAGCCTTGTGGTATCAGAGATTGCGATCTTGATATTGTCACAGTGACACGGCCGTGCTAATCTCACCTCATTTTTGGATGTTATGCTAGAAGAACTACTCTTTCCCTTCCCATGACCTTATGTAACTCAATTTGCCTCCTACTTTGCGTCTCCCACGCATGAGACATTACTGTCCCCCTCTCCCAGTGTATGCTGGAGTAATTTCTTGTTTTCTTAAGCTGTATTTTTGAGTAGTCCATTCCCGTCACAGCCTTCCTAGAATAGGAATATCAACCAATCGCAAAACACAGGGGTTGCTGGAAAATTTTCCACCATCAAATTGCTTCTCAGATCTCTCTAATTTCATTTGTCACTAGTCCCAACCTCATGCTTTTTGGAAGTCTTAAAATCTCTGCAGGTGTTCTCTCTGCAGGCTGTTTCCTACACGTGTTTAATTTATTATCCCCACTCTCATCGCGAAAAGGAACTTCAGATTGTGGCATTCAGAGACAAAAGCAAAAACTTATACAATACAGTGTTTGCCACCAAAAGACAGACTCTTTCTGGAAGTTTAAGTGAATTACAATTGCAGGAACTACAACAAGGCAAGCAGAAAAGTGTTGTGACAATTAACCCTTGTAAAATAGCTCTGTTTGGACAGGCCTGTTTAGTTATGTTGGCAGGAAAGTCAGAGACGTGCTAAGCCAGCCTCACTGCAAAGTACAGCAGCTGTCTGCTCACAGCAGGCAGGGCATGTGTACATTTTGAAGTCTGAACTGTATCTCTTCAGTCCCAAAATGCAATGTTGCAGACCCCCCCCCCCCAAAAAAAAAAAAAAAAATCCTCCAGTATCACTTTAAGGATCGAATGATTAAGCTAACGTTAACCAGATGGGAGCTTCAACACAGACAGATGAAAGCAGAAAAGCGCAGACACTAGAGAGAGAAGGGAGTTACTGTACCTCAGCAAAAGGCACCCAACTTCCAGTAGCTACTGCCTGCTGCTGCCCTCTGATAACAGTGGCTTCTTGCGCGCTGACCGCTGAGCTACCTTCAAAGTCAAACTGAAAAACGCCTCCCTCACTCGAGGCTGCGCTGGAGGAGAAGCATCTCAAAAATAATAATATAGGAGAAACAAGGGGCCAGGCGGAGATCAAAGCCATTTCCTCCCCTTACATCCAGCAGTGGTCTTCTAGCGTCTCAGTAATTGTTTACCCTCTTCTGCAATCAGCCCCCCTTGGCTTAGTGGTGCCTCAGTTATTTTAACTTTCTTTCAGCATTCAGTTTCCAGATGTGGCACTTCAAGGCAGTCTAACCAGATCCTGATTTAAAAGAAAAAAAAAAAAAAGAAAAAAAAGAAAAAAAAGAAAAAAAAAGGAAAAGAAGGGAAGAAAAGCGCTTTTGCTGCCTCCCTCGTTCAGTCTCTGTGCCTGTGGCTCCTCTTTTTCCCCAGAGGCTCCAGCTCAATAACATACAGATGGGCAGTGCTTAAGCAGAGAGTGTCAAACAGAGATTGTATTCCAGGAAAGCACCGCTGGCTCCCCAGCCACCTTATCTCCCCCTGTCAGGATACAGACTGACGCTCTGCTCGGTGCTCTGGCTTCCTTCACATGTTCACATCGTTCCCTTTTTTACCTTTCGTGTCGAGACCCTCCCACTCAAACTTTGCCATTCAGAAAGTGAGGTCACACTTTCCGCCCCCCACACCACCCCCCCACAACTCCATCCAACTGCTCCACATGAAACATTGACTCTCGTGACTGGCTTTTTTTTTTTTAACATCTCCAGTTTATTCAGTGGAAGGCAGAAAGGTGCCAAATTTATTAAAAAAACCCACTAGACCAACCTTTTCTTTTGGCATGGGGGAGGGGAAGCTGTGGGCGGGAGGAGAAGGAGGAGGAGGAGGAGGGAGCCTGCCTGGCTGTGCCATGGGCTAATAGGGCTAAGTGGCTTCTCTAACATGCTTCATTCAGATCTTTTTCCTCAAGCCCACCTCTCAGCTTCTCGTCGGCTCGTGAAAAAGAATATCGTTCACTGCGATTTTGGAAAATGACTTCATTACTCAGACTCATGAACTTTTATTTACAAAGAGCATCTTGTATTCCTTTTTCAAGAGATGCTTTGTGAGGTCCTGGTAACAAGGCTTGCAGTGTGTGTATGAAAGCGAGCTGAATATATTGCCCACAGCTGACTTAATTTTATGACTATAATCTCAAAAAGACAACGCTGTAACCCTTGCTAGGTTTTGGGACAAAGTCAGGGTATAATTATACTAGTGTTCACCATTCCAGCCAAGTGGTCAGCACCTCATCCCTCAGCTATCCTGTGTGCAGGGGTTTGTAGCACCATTGGCCTGTCAGACTTCATTCTTGATTCTTAACATAAATTAGCTTATCAAGCTTCATTCTGGGACCAGATTCCTTCTTTCTTCCTCCTTCCCTCCCTCCTCCATTTCCTATCTGATTGAAGATATTATGAACCAAGGAAGCAGTCAGTAGAGGATTAAGGGTAAAATAAAGTGTTTTGGTGATCTGTTAACTCCTAGACACCTATAGGCGCAGCTTTGGGCCCATAAATGCTGTACAGATGTCATATAGGGAGCTTTAGTTTTCCTAGGAACTCATTTGCTGTTATGGTTTTGGCTCTGGAGAACAAGACTTCTAATTAGAGTGGAACAAAAATAAGGTGTAGCACTGTTTTTCTACAATTGATTATTTTTTTTTTCTGGATCACATTGCAACAATGAAGAACAAGATTCCTTCCAGAACATTTTGGGAGAATTTCAGTAAATAAAATTTCGGAATAGAAGACTCTTTAAAAGAGCTCCTTTCCAAAAGGTCATTTCCAGAGTGTATAAGGGTTTTTTTGTGTCTTTTCATCTGCCCAGTGACTTGGTTTGGGTACAGTTTAGGACTGGGAGTATGTCACAAGAAGTATCAATATGTAAGAGGAATTGGAGACCTGTGGTAGGTATTCGTCATTATGCTGAGCTATTCGTAGTTTTGACAATTTAATTAATTCAAGGAATTAAAATGAATTGAATTATTAAACCCTGACAATTTAGATTTTTTTTTAAAGTCTTCTTATTGCAGGGATGGTGAAAGGAAGTTGAACAGTGTATTCATGCTACTTAATTTAGGTCAAGATCTTGCAGTGGTGCATATAAGTAACGTAATGACTTTGAAGAGTTCAGGGCTTACGTGTTTGCACAATTGGGCTTAACTAAGCAGTTGTATTGGGAACCAGTAGCAGCATTCGAGGGGCAGCAGCTGCAGGGTGCCCTGAGCCGGTCCAGCTGGCTCGACAGTGGATGCCCACAGTACCCCAAAACATGGCTCCTCTGCTCAAACAGATGCTAAAAAGGGCAGTAGCTGCTAGGGCAGGAGATGCTGGAGGAGAGACACAATGGTGCACTGAGGACGCACAAAAGGAAAGATATGAAGACGCAAAAGGGGGACTCATGAAGAGAAATGTCAAGAGATGCATTTTGAGAAACAAAATGGACAAGAAGTGGTAGGAGACATTGCTGGGACATGTCATTTGATGAAGCCTTGGAAGGACATACTTGTTGCTGGGTAGGGTGCCCACCTGAGGGTGACCCACACCAGGGCAGGGACACCCTGACGGAGTGCAGCCTGTGTGTGACCCATTCAGGTCAGGGACAGCCCTGAGGGTGTAGATTAGGAAGGGGCTAGGAAGGTGTTGGACAGAAGTTGAGCCTGGGGAGAGGGAAGGAAGGTATTTCTTGGAGTGTTTATTTAATAGTTTGTTTTCTTGCTCATTTCTCAATACCTGAACAAGTGATTAAACATCTCCGCTTATTTATTTCCAATAAATTAAATTATGTTAAATGCCCTGAGTCAAGACTGTTTTGCCTGCGATAGTAGTGCATGTGGAAGTCTTGTGAATGAGGTGCTGGATGAGATGTATTCAACCAGAGCAACGGTGAGCTTCATGAGCCTTGCTCAGCACAGCAAACTGACCATCTGCGCCCCGGGCATTCCATTGAGGGATTTCTTCTTCAAGTATGCATCTGCTTTTACTTTACACTTTTATTGCACGTATGTAGCAGGTAACAAAATGAACCTCAGTGTATGATGAAGACGGCCCACCTAGTAGGTTATTAGTAATGCAAAAACCCGGAAACACATTTACAGAAAACAGAAAATATCATTCTTGAAATGGGCAAAAGATACCAAGTGAAAACTACATTGTTACATCCCTTTATGTAAAATTGGACAAAGATATCCATATCCCTGTAAAAGAGTTCACAATGCTAATTTACAGCACTTGGAAAGAGTTAAGATTGTTGTTATTCTCAGATCAAAATCTTAAAAGGAGGAAGATGTCTGTGTAACATCTTTGGAAAAGCAGATCCTTTAAAAAATCTCGGACTGGCCCAAGGCATTAAAAATCTGGAAAATCTCATGTTAAGAATCTATTTAGGGAAGGAAATACAGGTAACTTAAAATAAGAGAATTTTTAAATAACAATTTATTCTTAGGAAATACAAGAAAGACAAGGAATCAAGAAAGACACAGTTCATTATAGATCACAAGATCTAAATATCACCACAAATATATATTACTCCCATACCAGAAAAATTATAAGCAAAATCTTTTGAACAGAAAATATTATATATATATTAATTTCCCTAAATATTGCTATACAGTGGAATAGCTTGCTTAGCAACAACTGCTTACAGAATCTGTTTCCTGCATTTAATTTTAAATCTTTCAAAATATTGCATTCCTTTTCAAAAACTGCAGATTTGTGTAGAAATTCAGAAAAACTAAAATGGTGCATAGGGTGCCCTTAAAAATACAAGTGTCTGAATGTGAATTTATGCTGTGATGGACTTCCAGTTTCTTTATCCTTGGCAGAGATGATGTGGGTGTGTTACATGAGCAGTCTCAGATTTGGAACGGGAGTTCTTCAATATGGCAGGGTACAGAAACAGGAGTTTCTCCTTCTGTTTTCACAGTATCATCTTCTGTTCTTTTTACGAGTTCTTTCCCCCGTCTTTAACATTTGGTTTTGATTCACTGTGATAGACAGTAGGATTAGTGAAAGACAAAAGGAAGAATCCAGTGGAAGGCTTATTACAAATAACATATTCCAAATTAACCAATCTCAAGCTGTTGTGTGTGGGCCACTGGTGGTTTGTCAGGTCCCAGTGGGAGATCTGCAAGCAGTCTGTCGAGCTCTAGTGCCAAGTGTTACCAGTTAAACATTTGATAATGTTGCATGGTGGTCCAATGGAAATGTTGACAGATGACTGATGTTTGCGATCCAAAACGTTTTGGAGCCAGTGTTCAAAGTACCTTCGTAAAGGTTAGAAGACGTTGGCAGCATATCTATGTATCATCAAATGAATTAGCAGTCTACAATCTGCAATAGAAACCTATATCAACTGAGGGTCAACAAGCAATAATTTGTCTGTCACAGTTTGTGCCAGACAGACATGATAATAAAATCTCAGTTATGCAAGCAAAAAGGCACTTTTGTTAACTTATTTCATGTGTTTTGGATTATGTCGTACTGGGAAAAGTCTAAATTTGCAGGTAGAAGATAGAATTTATGCTGTAGGGTTAAAGGATGGCATACCTTCAAAGCCTTCAATTGTAGATCTGGTGTAAGGAAGCATGAGCATGTTCTTTGCTTCTTCGCTGTACTAGTTAACGGCATCATCTAATGAATTTCCCACATGGCAACACTTTAAAGCCAACAGCTCTCATCCTTCATGTTATTAGTTACTGGCAACACTGGGATCTGGCTGATTCCAAGCTGCTTTCAACTAAACTCATAGTGTTTCTTTTCTGCCTTGATATTTGTTACTGCCCAATTTTTTCCTCTATAAAACTCTTCAGGTAAGCATGCCAAAATCTTGCAAGTCTGATGAAAATGCCATTATTCTCTAGTACTACAGTTTTAAAGGCAAGCTTTTTTACTGAGAGAGATTTCTCAAGGTTTTCGCCTCCAAAGTGCAACAGGGAAACAGCTGCCTATCCTGCAGAAAGCATTGTCCTCAGGAACTGTATAGACCTTGTAAGACGCAAAATGAACCAAAAGCACCAGGTAACGCTGGATAACTTAGCTGAAAATTCCAATCTATGCTGGTTGCTAAAAGTCAGTCAGATTTAGAATAGCAGTTTTCCCAATCCAGTATCCTCTCACCAATGGTAATCAATAGGCAATAACACCATTTTCATACCTTTTTAATATGAAAGTCCTCCGTCTGGTAGTCTATCTACCGACCGGGTACTTCTGGTCATTTTTGTCACCAATATCTGAACCTGGTAATACTCTTGATATATCATTATTCCTCTTGAATAGCCTGAACTATAGAGGTGCTATACTACCATTAATGACATTATTTACTTCATTCCTTATGGATCCTAAGATTCCATCTGCTTCTGAGACAGGTTTTCTACACAAATTACTGAGAGGGGGGTAAGAGGTGGTAGCACAACTCCCGTTACAGAAGGACACATGAGAACAGAAAACACTATGACACGTAGTGTTGCATAAATAGCAAAGAGTGGTCTTAAAAAGTGAATTAGAATGAACTAGAGGAGGTGGGGCTGGAGAGATGAGGGTGAGTGAGTATTTGCAGGGATGGAGACTGTGCTTCCTGTCTTCTGTGGATGAATGGTTCAATTTTTTCATTTCCTGTTACAGTTCTCATCCAATCTCAGCTGTGGCAAGGGGACCGATGTAATATTCCAATCAGTTTCTTGTGATGACCCAGTGTTTGGCTCTGACACCTTGGCTTGCACATCCAGCACCTGATATTTCCAGATGGTCTCCCATATAAGTTCTTGGCATGTCTGCTTATCTTTTAAGGTACAATAAGCCAAGACAAATCAATTCAGTCTGCTATAGCCAGGAAAGGGATACCTTCTGCTAGAACAAAATTAAATGTTAAGTGAGAAATTTCAAAAAATAAGATGTTATTTCTACACTGGAAATTTTATAAAATATACTAGTAGGTTTGTGTGAGTCTGGAGGGAATTTGATTAGGAGGGAACAGGAAAACTGTATTTTGCTCATAGATGATGATGATGCTTAATATCAATAGATACATTGATGGAGAAAGATGTGGCATTGTAGCATAGCAAGAATCTGTTTATTGGGGTTACTGGTAGATCTTATTCATAACAGCAACGCATTATACAGAAGAGAGTGGATGGCCCTGACTAACAAAGTGTCACAACTTCTTTTGACGTCAATAGGAACAGGCTTCAAAATCAGACTCAGAGTTTAATTGTTAGATAGACACGTATTTTGACCTTATTTATAGGCAGATAGTTGTCTTGTTATAGTGACTGAAGCTGCACTGGGTATTGGTGAAGGCAGAAATCACTGGGCACTCCTGCATAATGCAGAAAGCCTAAGATGTGGATGCTGTTAAATGTGTACTCATTTACTTCTGAAAAAGATTACATAGGAAAAGAAAAATAATTTTGCACAATTCAACCATGTTCAGACTAATTATGAATAATGACCCAGTTCAGATAAATCCTTCCCTTAAAGTGGAGGCCTATTCCAACCTCAAGTTTCCTAATATTTTTTTCCTTTTGCTATTCTCCTTGCAAATCTTTTCCAAATCTCCAGAAAGATACTTCTTAATTTGTTTATCCTTCATGATTTCACTCATGTCCTTACTGCCTTTTTGGAAGAGTCCTCAAAGCTGTAACAGTTCCTTTACGAGGCTGCCCTCTTAGTCTAGAGAGTCCTCTCCTTGATTTTAGCTTGGGTCCTTCACTGAAACGCTGGGCACAAGGGGCTGCCTTCCCTTCCCGGTCAAGTCTGGAAGAGTTTATTCTAACAACAACAACAACAACAACAAAGAAAATTAAAGCCAAAAAAAGCCCGATTTTTTCCTTTCTAATCATTCATCCTCGACCTGTTTTTGGTACTGACACCCTGAAAAACTGGCAAATTTAGTTATTGCATTCCTACACAGTGCAGCATTTCCTGTTGCATTATGCTTTGACCTACACTGGCTGCTTTCCTCTCCGTCTGGAGTCTTCAGATATTTCCCTTTCTCTCCCAGCTTGTTTGTCTGATTCAAGTTGCATATCTCTTTTTTAATTCTCCATTCTCCCTCCAGGGAACCTTCCCCACCCTTCCTCATCAGTCGTCGTTTGATCATAATAACGGAACACTGGCTAAAGAAAACAAGTTGCATAAAAGTCCACACTGAACTTCACATCCCCTCTAGAAGTCCCCATAAGAGAGCTTTACAAAATTGAAAAAAAAAAAAACCCCACCCAAAAATCCAAACCCTGGAAAATTGGCTAACAACTCTCCCAAATCCAATAGTGCTTAACTTAGCCTTGGATATGAAGTCACACAGAAGTAGATATTCCAGCTCACTGCCAAAAGGCTTCCCATGGATCCTGTGCAGTCAGTACAAAGAAGGAATTGTCTCAGATCCCTTCAAGTTTATGCTACGCACTCCAAAGGTGTGCTGGTGGCCAGAAAGGAGTATGTCACCTACAGGCGACAGCAAAATTGTAATCTAAGAGAGCTAAGTGAAGTAATACTGAAAACACTAGCAGTCTAACCAGGGCAGCAAAGCACTCGGTGCAGCTTGTCTTCTGGCGTGTGAGGTGGGTTTTATAGCTTCCACTGATCTCTGAACTTACCCTGCCATGTCCCCTTGTGCTAGATGTAGCAGAGAGACAGCAGTTTGGACTTGGAAGAACATTCTTTTCCAACCCTGCATGTCCCATAGGAGGGCATCTCAACACCAGCCAGCTCTGTCTGCTCAGTCGTTCCCTTTTTAAGCATTGCACAAGTTGTAAAATTGCTCTGTGCCAGCAGTGCTTGAAAACAGCCTTAGTTGGCTTGCAGAGCAAGCCTAAAATGCAGTAGAAAACTTCTCTACTGTGATGGGAAAGAGAAATGTTGCCCCGTAACATAAACAGTTTGGCAAGGCAGATTCAGAACATTTTTAAGTCCAGATTTTTGTAGCACACCTATCGCTGTATGATCTGATGGGGAATTTTTCAAACCCTTGGTTTCTCTACTACTGATTTATGTTCATTTAAGTGGAGGGAGCTGTGAATGTGCTCTGTTTTAGCTGATTGGTTTTGGGTGCTGAAATTATTTCTCCTGAATGGCCCAGTAAGCAAGAAGGAGGAATAAATTCTGCTTGCACTATGCCACCTGTATTCCTGACAGCTTAATTTGTTAATGTCAAGTCTGCAGGCACTAAACAAATGCTCATGAAAGTCTTGACTATCTGATGAAGGGCACTGGCTAGTATGATGCAATTAGCTGAGCTCATCGATTATGACGGACAGCTGGAGCTCTCTGGGTTTTTCCGAAAGAGCTTAATCAAAGCCATCGGAATAATAGAAGCTCTCTAAATGAGAAAGGCAGTGAACTAAGACAGTTAATTAGATTTTTTTTTTTAAATTGTTGTGTTTATTATACTTCCCATTTGTCCTTGACATTTATGTCTTGACCACAAATGAACATAACTGTACTGTTGATTTCGCTTCAATCAAAAAGAGTTTTAATTTGCATAATGAGCTGAAAGTACTTGTATGAAACTAAGACCTGTAATAAGGCAAAAAAATAAATTCTCACACAGTTTTACAGGATTTTCCTGTCTTGTCTTGACAGCAAGGGTGTATGTATGTCACTTTCACATACAGTAAACATCGGTTTTCAGATTTTTTTTTTGTTTCCTTTTCTGTAATTTTTCTGTGATTTTCACCCTGGCCAACTGATGGATTCAATAGAATAACAAAGCAATTCCCTTTGACAGGAGGCACAATACCGGCTAACTCGGCTCGTCTGTTAGCAACAGGGCTGGCTGAGCAGCTGGCCCCTGTCCCACTGCCAGGAAACGCTGACAGCAACAGCTTCACCATTTCAGCTGCTAACCGGCTCCACAGCGAGTCTTGATGGCTAACGAATTGCGTAAGTGCTACCCAGATCTGTCCAGATCTGAGGAAAAAGAACAGCAGCTTTGGGATGTCTCTGCTTTGGGAGAGACCCTGCACCACTGAAAGTTTCGTTACAAATGTGCAGGTCCCACTTTGTCCGCAGTGACTTTCCCTGGTGCGACCGCACACATCAGCCATGCTGTGTTTTCAGGTAAAGCAGAATGAAAAAGAGTTTAGGAGACACCAGCATCTTTCAGCTGGCACAAAGTGTTTTGCTACGACAGCAGCCAGCCACGTCGGAGCCAATAGACAGAGCAGTGTGCATGCATGTTGAAAATTGGCTGATTTAGTTGCCTCCCCACACGTACAAACGAATCCTGGTAGCTCCCTAATTGCCAAGCTGTTAGCTATGCAGTCAGGCAGCTCCAGATAAAGCCAGTCCCTTCAGTTTTAGACACTTGCTTTCATAGCGGTGAGGAAATCCGTGTTGCTTTGTCCACTTTTGTTAAGCTATCGGAGATCTGAATGTGTACACATGTGGACAGGCATTGTGTAAAACTCCAAACAGATCAGTGCTAGGAGGCAACTGCCCTTAGGTACACACGCCGTGTGGATGGCCAGAGGCAGCTGTTTCTTCTCTGATGTCTTAGGCAGACTTTATCTGAAACAGGAAAAGCCACCTGCCTTTAACAAGAATCAGAAGCTTTACTTGGTGGCTTTTTCAAGTAGTAGAAAGTTACTAACTTCGACCAGGATGATGACAAAAATGATGTGGTGCGTTTTAAAGGCAGATCTGCTGCACGTTGCTGCAGGTTGTGTTGATGGTACAAGCTATTGCTTTGGGGGAAAACCATCCCTGTTACATCTCCTCAGTTGTGCACTGGAAGTTCGGGCCTCCTGGGAAGATCTCACTGCTAGATACCCAATATTTGGAGAAAGAGTGGAGTATTTAGATACCTTTGGAAATATTTAATTGGATTTCTCTTAAGCCTTGCACTAAGCTTAGATGATTCTTATGGCTAAGCTGACAATACCTTTTTGAGAAACCACGCTTCATAATTAAGGTGAAGGATGAAACAATACTTAGTTTCTGAGCTGAAAGTGTTTAACAACCCTAATAAACGGGTCAGCCATGTGGGTCTGTAACTGCAGGCTACCTGGCTGGCTGGGATAACAGCCTTCTAACCAATGATGAGCACCGATGGATGTCATGAGGACTCCAGCTTCAGTGCTCCCCTTCTGTTCCCACAGAGCTCCTTGCTGTGTGCTGTGCGAATGGAGCAATCCAGTCAAGCTGCCACCTGCAGTGTAGATGGAGTCAGGACCAACTGACTCACCCATACAGGGGCAAGGAAATAACAAACCAGCCACTTCACCAGTGATTTAATTCTACACAGTGGGGTATGTTCAGACTTTTCAGGATCTATACTTATTTTAAAAGCAATGCCAGTGGATGTATCCCAGTCCTCCTGACTCAGAGTTTGCTATATCATTCCAGCACACACACTGTGTCTCCATAGCATCACCCATTACCCTGGTAATTGATGGGAAGTCCAAATGAGGCTTGCGTAACCAGTATCATTCTGATAACTCCTGCCAAAACTGCAGGATACAAAGCACTTTATAAATTTTTGCTTACCACTAATCTAATGGCAAAAAATATACCCTGTCGAAATTCCTGGTACGGAGACAACAGTAAATGCACTAACACTTTGACACCATTCCCATTGTGGTTTCCAAGAAAACCAACCACTTTCTTTAGCGACTATCACAAGTTTCCATAGCTGAGAAATTACTGCTAGCTGCCAGAAAGTTTTCTTTCCCATTTAGGTTTTATTCTTACTTCTGGCTGCAAAAGCTGTCTTTAAGCTCCTATTTTCTATTCTCTGTTTCCCTTAGTTGTTGACGACAGGTAGAGGTTTAGATTGCTTTCTGTTGTGACAATCTTTTATGACGTTCTTTCCCTAGATCCAGACTGTATTGAGGTTGGCAAATGCTTGAATCAGACAACACAGCGGTCTCTTAAATTTTATTTGTGTGATGGGAGAATTCATGGCTGCTGCAGTGACTGAACTTATTGTATCCATAGCAGCCAACATCACACTTGACTGCTTTGGAAACAGTCCCTGATGAACACTGGATTTGCATGAAAGGCTTGATTGTTCATACAGACCATCAAATTAAACAAAGGAAATTTCCCTTTTTGGTTGTGTTTGCAGAAAGACAAAAACAATTGCTGTGGGCCTCATACTGTGGGTCCTCAATGCTTACTGGGCCAGAGCGGGCTTTTCCTGTGGATTAAATCAAGATATCTAAAAATCTTTTGTTTGCCAGATTCCAGGGCTGACACATTCCATCCTGACTCCTCTCTCAGAGCAGATGATTTTAACATTGTTCATCATACAAGATATCCTTTAATTTCTGATTCTTTTGCCTTCTTGTGATGCTGGTGGTACCTGCCCCCTCACCTCCTTGTGTATCAGCATGTGACCGCTTTGATCTGAGGATATTATTCTGTGCTAAGATGCTCCCTTAGCTCTCTTTCTTCGATGCAGCAGAAACAGAAAGTTTGAATATTTTAAGATTTTAAACTCATGGAGTTTGAACTGTCATTATCTTGTATGAGCTGCCTCATTTTTTAGGCTAGATTTTCAGGCTAGATGTTTTAGGCTAGATTTCACAGTTTTTGGACTCGTGGATTAGCACTGGAAGCTCAGCTCTGGAACCTCTTGCTTGTTGCCTACCTGTTGTTGGTTGATGGTGAATTTAGGCTAGCCTGGGTTTGGGTTATGGGAGTCTGAAAAGTAATTGCTCTAGGCAGCAGAAAAAAAGCAAGCAAGCAAGCAAGCAAGCAAACTCATACCAACAAGCTTTTAAAGTTTCATTGCAAATTTGCAATGTAGTGCAAATGGTGCCATCAGAAATAGAAAAAAGTGTCATGAAGTAAAAAAGAATCTTTCCATAAGCTTCTTTAGAATCTCTTAAAGAATGACATATATAACTACCTCATTTATAGAATTATATGGGATAGTGAAAGTCCCCAAGACTGTTTAAAAAAAGGGAGATTGCTCTGGCAGGTCGTTTCATGAATAATTTCTGGACAAACCTACTACATATTTATGTAGGCCTATTGACAATTTCATGCTATTTTACTCCAATAGTGCTGTCCAAAACATGAATGTGATGAGTACGAAACATTGAACACAGTCATCAAATGTGACTGTGCTGCTCTCACTCTTCTACCTAACTGCCTTTAGCCCTATTTTCCAAGTCCCTGCCAATTTATGCTGGTCTAAGTCCATGTGCTAGCACTGGCATTTTTATGATCCTGTGGTGAGCCAGTTCAGGGAGCTGAAGAGGAAGAAAACTAACCTTACAGAACACAGCAACTTGTTTGCCTCCCTGAGCTTGATTGCTAAGAGTGCAAGTGACAGTGCTAGTGCAAGTTTAATGCATACTCCAGGAAAAAAAGCTATACTTCAGGAGCTGGTGTCCTAAATCGTACCTGATCCCTGGCTTCTGAATGGAGTTCGCTAACATAAACCAGGATTCATCAATTTTCTCACTAGAATAACTTGCTTTTCTATTTCCTAAATGCAGAGTTTGTTGTGACTCATCAGGACGCACCTTGATGAAATAAAATGCAAAATAAATAACTGAACTGACTTAATGGATCTAGGAGTGGCGTACACATGCCAGTAAGAAAACATATAAGTAGAATATTTCAAAATATAACAAGATTGCAATTTGTTAACAAGGTCATTTGCGTCATTTCGTAGTTCTGCCAAACAAGCAGATAAGGTGAAGTCTTGACCCTTCTGGAATCCATGGGAGTTTTGATTTACTTGAAAAAGGATTTGACCACAAAGATTTTTCTTTTACAGCAAAAAATCAGCATTTGCTCTCCCTGCATCTACAGTGGCCACATATTTGAATATGTAAATATATTTGTTTGTATAAAAGGGAGCTCACAGATGCAGAAATGCAGGGTGGATTTCATAGAATCATAGAATCATAGAATCATAGAATGGTTTGGGTTGGAAGGGACCTTAAAGGTCATCTAGTTCCAACCCCCCTGCCATGGGCAGGGACACCTCCCGCTAGACCAGGCTGCTCAAAGCCCCATCCAGCCTGGCCTTGAACACTGCCAGGGATGGGGCAGCCACAACTTCCCTGGGCAACCCCTTCCAGTGCCTCACCACCCTCACAGGGAAGAATTGCTTCCTAATATCTAATCTAAGTCTCCACTCTTTCAGTTTGAAACCATTACCCCTCGTCCTATCACTACACTCCCTGATAAAGAGTCTCTCCCCATCCTTCCTGTAGGCCCCTTTTAGGTAGTGGAAGGCTGCTATAAGGTCTCCCTGGAGCCTTCTCTTCTCCAGGCTGAACAACCCCATCTCTCTCAGCCTGTCTTCATAGGAGAGGTGCTCCATCCCTCTGATCATCTTCATGGCCCTCCTCTGGACCCATTCCAACAGGTCCATGTCTTTCTTGTGCTGAGGACTCCAGAGCTGGACGCAGTACTCCAGGTGGGGTCTCACAAGAGCAGAGTAGAGGGGTAGAATCACCTCCCTTGACCTGCTGGCCATACTTCTTTTGATGCATCCCAGGATGTGGTTGGCTTTCGGGGCTTCAAGTGTGCATTGCCTGGTCACGTCGAGCTTCTCGTCCACTAGCACCCCCAAGTCCTTCTCAGGGCTGCTTTCAATCCATTCTCCACCCAACCTGTACTTGTGCCTGGGATTGCCCTGACCGAGGTGCAAGACCCTGCACTTGGCCTGGTTGAACTTCATGAAGTTTGCACATGCCCAGCTCTTGAGCCTGTCCAAGTCCCTCTGGATGGCATTCCTTCCTTCCAGCATGTCGACCATGACACACAGCTTGGTGTCATCAGCAAACTTGCTGAGGGTGCACTCAATCCACTGTCTGTATAGCTGTGGATGATTCTAGATGTTTATCCCCTGTTTTATCTTTTTTTTTCATTTAAAACAGAAAAGAGGGGATAAACATCTAGAATCAGATCAGAGACTATTGAACTGTTCATATATATATATTTATCATTGCAATATGAAGTCCAAGAAAACAACTGATATTTAGGAGGAGAAGATTGCTTTAGTAAGCATTTAATTAATATTAATTAATTTAATTTACTAAATCTTGATATTTCAGTGTAGTGCCTTGATACCATACGCTGTAGTGGGATATCTGCAGTTGTGACACTGTGAAATATCCAGTGTTACTCTTTACCTGCTAAATCAATTGCCTGTTTCAGTGAGAAACTTTACCAGGTGATTTACTGGGATACATTACAATACAGGTGAGAAGGCCCAGAAGCTGCATTCCTGTTCCTGTAAATTCTTACATTTATTTCTTCATAAAAGTCACTGAAAGATTCAAAGATGTGTAAAGAGATTACAAGGCAACAGGGCAGATATGGTGGCTGATCTCTTTCTCAGATGGGACATTGTCAAGGTCAAGCTATTATTCTGAGATAGCATTGATTGTTTGGACAGAGGGAAAACAACCTTTTCAGCATAACTATGTCAATTTGAATATCCGTAATGTTTCTCATCACTTAATCTGGGAAAGGCTCTCAAAGGTCAAAGCTATAACCTGAAATAATGGAGGAAGATTCAGAGCTACGAGATGTTTGGCAGTCTAGACTGAAAGCCAGAGCACAACTGAGCCTCAGAATGCATGTGATTCTACTGAAAAAAAACCCAGAAAGAAAAGAGAAAGATGGTGTTTAACACTGGCTGTACTTAGCAGAGAGTATTGTCGGTCTCCACCCTGTATTAATCCACGCCAGAGACTGTGCCAGTACACAACACTGCAGTTTTAAAAGGCTTAGTGTTTGGTAACTGTTTTTCTTGTACTGTAGGCTCCGTGTACAGAGTCATGGAGATCTGGGTTTACGTCTTTTTCCCACCTCCACCTGAACACGCTCAGTTCCTTTCAACAGCATTGTGACTTAATTCCCTCAGAAAAAGGAGAGGGGGCAAGCAGGAGAAGGAAGAAGAAGAAAAAGTCAACACATAAAAATGCTATGGATGTAATTTGGATACTTCACATGTCTGGAAGCACAATAGCTCTTTCAAGGCCCAAATTATCCCCACACGATGACCTTTGAAACATTCTCTAAAGTTTTTTAAGGATCACGTCATGGCTTGGAATTTGGCCTTTTCAAGTTCAGTGGTAGCTTCATTGTTAGGACTTTTTTTGCTACTCCTCTCTGGTCCCTGATGAATTCAGAGAAAGTAGATCTGTCAAGAAACTGGAATTGATCACCTTTTAGTGAAGGTTTCCTCCTCAATGGCTGTCATTAGATGTACGTGGGATGCTGGGATATAGGACGATGGGCTTCACTGCAGTCAGTGGAGCTGCAGTCCTTTATACCAGTAAAGAGCAGCAGTAACTGGCTGGAAACATCTTTCTCACGTCTCTCGGGCAAAAGTGATTCTATCACACTCCCCAAACCATGGGAAATACAGAGATTACTCCTCCCAAGCTGCCATTCTTCTACATGTTTCTGAATTTATTCCCCTCTGTTGAGTGGAGATGCAGAAGGGAAACATTTTGTCTCATTCACAGAGACTACCAGCATGATAAAATAATCTAGAAGTGATTGTATTGTAGGTAGTGTAAATATTTCTGGAGCTCCAAGATGATGCAATTCCAGACTGGCTTTTAGATGCTGAGTGTAGTTTGGCTCCTTCTTGTCTCTGCTTGGCAAAGGTTTCTTAATATCCTTTACAAGGTGACCATTTCAGATGGTTTGTAGTAAGAAGAGTGAAATGAGGAATGTGTTGACAAGTATTTCCTTAATTATTAATTTGCATTGTGAGGGAGAGGAACACCAACATAAATTTATAGGGCGTTCTCCAATACGTTGGTTTATATATCCTACTAAAGGATACAAAGGTTCTTTTTTTGCCATGTAAGAAGCCAATTTTGGAATCTTTGGGCTCAAATATACTAACTGTAGACATCTTTGACTAAATGTTTGCTAAAATACTGTATTTCATTCCTGAGGTAGACAGCCAGGGAAGGAAAGAATAGAAACACAGCATGTACTCTCTCGTTTATTTCCTTGTGTAATGCAGATCTCATTGCTTTGTCTAACTCTGATAGTAGAAAGTGCTGGCAGCATCAGGGGTTTGGTTTAGATACCTTGTGTTTGCTCTTAAAATTAAAAACCACATCCGTTTTAGACTTTACCCAGAACGGCCCCAGGGCTACTGATTACCTTTAACAGGCAAGTTTCCTTGATTTTGTGCACCGAGTCTGCCCATAACACAAAAAACAGGCAGTATAAAACAAGAGAAGACTTTTCTTTGGAGACAAAAGAAGCACAGCATCACCTTTGGAAAAAAACTCTGCTGGCACAAATGAACTTGGTATAAAGTGCTCTCCCTTCAGTATCTTTGGCTAAAGTCTTTTTCCTGACTGGATATAAAATGCTTGGAGGGTGAATCGCCCTCTTAACCAGCACACTACCACCTCTGTAACACTTTCCTAACTGGAGAAATGCACATGGATGCACGATGAGCTTTCCGTTGTTCACCCAAAGGTAGTGACAAAGGTATTTTCACTAGATTTATGTCTCTCTCTTCTAGGTTGGCAGACTTTGAGTTGGCTCTTCACTTCTCTTTCCTGTGTTGGTAGAGAGCTCCTTACTCGGTAGACATTCAGACCCCAGGGACTATGTGCAGAAAGACTCCATTAGCTTCACACAAAGAGAAGACTTCAGCACTGAGACGCCTTTCTGCTCCAAGAGGAAGGGCTGCCTGCAATTGCAGGGTCCGGGGAAGAGCCATGAAGGCAGAGGTCAGACCCAAACAGGCAAAGGGTACATGCCTTTCGTGGATGTGATGTGCTCCTGGTCAAAGGGCAAATACTTCCCAATGAACTGAAAGCTTCAATTTTGTGCTTTCCCTCATGTTTTGGCTACCGGGATATATATGAGAGTACGAAAGGCTTGCACTGGCATCACAACAGTGCTTGCAGGTAGCTGCCCTGAGGTCCCTAAGGTGCCTACGCCCGTGTGATGTGTTTGTGCCATGAAGGCCATTCACTAGCGCAACAGCCATGGTGACAGCCTGACCAAGGATGCTGCTGCTCGGTTCACACCACTGTGCAGATAGCTGTGTAGCTGCATCCGAGATACCAAGCTGTGCGCCCTGTGACAAACATACCCCTGTGAATGATCACCAGAATCCCTCCCCCACACCCCTGCTCGATGTTTGCAGACAAGCTGACCCCACCACCTCAGCAGACACCCTGAGAGAACTTCAGCCACAGCAGCGGTGGCTCAGTCCTGGCTGTGTGACAGTCTATGCCCTGGCTGCACGCAAACCCGCCCCAGCTGTTAGGCACCCTGATCTCTGGGGTTTATGTACAGCTGTGGAACTGAATGGGTTCAGTTCTTGAATGTCTCAGAAACTCTCCATATTTAGTACTTGAAACTAAATTTAGTACTTTATTTTTTAGTAATTTATTTAGTACTTTAAAAGCTCTCTGAAAAATACAAACCATACGCCTCTGGAAAGTAGAGTAATACTCCTTTCTTGTTCCTGCTCTTGCCTCTTGGTCCTAATGAGCAAATGAGTTTTTCAAAGTCAGGAATAGCTCTTACTCTTTATACGCAGCACCCTGAAGCAATGGGGTTGACTCTGAACTGGTGACGTTATTGTCATTACTGATAAACATTCCTGGTCTACCGGTCAGCAAGTAGAATTCAAGTCTTAGAGAGAAAAGCTCTAAAAGACACTATAGCCAACTTGTTTGTTCTTTGTACTTTTCCCCTTCTTTATTTAGTTTGTTAGAAACTCTAGAAAGGGGCTTCAGGGGAATTACTATATTAACATTCTGTTGAGGAAAGTGAGTGCTCAATGGACCAGACAATATCAAAGCTGCAGTGAAATGAATTTTGTGAAGCATCTCATGTGTGCCTTTGAACTCGAAAATTTTCAGTGATTGGTTAGTACTGATAAGTCAAGTTGCACAGAAGTCAGAAGCTATAAAAAGAGATTGATTTGGGACAGGAAAAGAGAAATGGAAATATGATCTGCATTAAGATATGGGCATTACAAGCTGCAGTTTCTGTTCGCCTTCTCAGGGTTTGGAGGCAGAGAGAGAGAAGATTTTTAGTTTCATTATTTATGGAGGAAAAAAAAATCAAAGAATGTCAATGAGAAAAAAAGATAAGAAAAAACATCATCCCCTTGACCTTTCTATCAGCATATTCAACTGTTTCTCTTGAGGAGCAAAACAAGTCATGAAACACAGAAGAGGGAAGTTGGTGGAAGGGAAGCAAAAGAATTTGGGAGGAAAGACGGTGCAGTAGTTAGCGCATGGGCTTGCAGTGGTTCAGTTCTTTGTCCTTTCTGGTCTCATGTGGCTTCAGATGAGTTATTTCAGATGTGCCTTCTGTCCCTTTTAGTGCAATAGCCTTTCTTTGATTATTGCAAATATAAGCAGATTGAAACTAATTATGCCTTAGGCTGGAAAATCTGTATGCCTTTTACAGGTAGTAGGGTCTTTCCCTGGCAGAACTTACAACTCTGAGTAAAATCTTTCTTGGTCTTATTTCCCTCTTGTGTTTAGTATGGCTAGTGCACATGCTAGCAGCCAGTCTAGAAGCACCATACATTGGAAATGGAAGTTTACAGGGTGGGGATTTTCCTGGCTGTTCCCATCTGTACACAGATGGGCAGGTAACAACTTGGGCTGAGCCCAAAAAGGGAGTATCAGAGGAAGTGGTAAGTCCTCTACAAAGCGATGACCGTTTTTCTGTTTTGCAATGGATTGCAATTAAATATGCTCATCTTGCTAGTAGTATATTGATAATAACTTATGCTGTTATTGGTTTGTTTGATATTGTTCTCTTAAACCTGTGTTGCATTACAAATATGTGTGTGCACACAAAGACACAGTCACACATGCACTCATCTGCTACAAAGTAGCCTATTGACATTCTCACCACCTAAAAAATGTTGGAGACATCAGTGCTGAAAAGTGTCAGCCTCTTCGAATGGATTTGGTCAGCTCCTACCCCCAAGACCTCTGGATTTTGGGAAGCAGGTTCCTCCTGAATGGATCTGAGGAATTCCTAACTCAGTGCTAGGAAATGTTTTTACTAGGTCTTCCCATGGTCTTACAAATTCCTCTGTAAAGCGCTGTGATCATCTACAGAAGGAAACATTTTTCCTGGCTTCTCCTGTGATATTGCTTATGGTGCAGGGAGAAAGGGAATACGTCTTGCAGCTTGGCCCTGCTCCCCAGGTCTGTCACTCAAACCTCCAGTGACATCAAGCAATGCTGAGCTCCTCATGGAGCTGCAAGGAGGTGGGATTGCAGTTTACTGGCTGGAAAGCAGCTTTGCAGCGGAAGACCTTGGGGTCCTGGTGGCCAAGAAATTGAACATGAGTCAGTCTTTGTGGCAGTGAAGGCTGTCTGCATTTTGGGCTATATTACCACAGGCTGTAGATTGAGTGGAATGACTACTACCCCTTCTCCACTATTTGACACTCATGGGATTGCATGTGGAATACTGTGTCCAGTTTAGGGCTCCCAGTACAAGAAAGACTGTCAAATGGGAGCGAGTCTAGCTGAGGAAGATGTTTAGGAGGAATATGTGGCATGAGAAGAGAGATTGAGGGGTAAGGTTTTGTTCTGCCAGGGAAAGCAGGCTGCTGTCTTCATCTGTCAAGATGATTTTATGGTGATGGCGGAGCCTGACTCTTCCTAAAGGTGCTCAGTGCCAGGAGTGAAAGGCAGTGGGCACTGGCTGCAGCAAAGGAAATTCCATTATACATAAGGAAAACATTTTTCAACACAAGGGTGTTCGAGCACTGGGAGGCGTTGCCAGGACAGGCTGTGGAATCCTTGGGGGTGTTACAAACTCAACTGGGCATTGTCCTTAGCTGTCTGATCTAACTTTGTAGGTAAACCAGTGTTGGACAGAGGTTGGACCAGATGGCCTCCAGAGGTCCCTTCAAGACTTAATTATTCTATGATTATGTGATTCTACAGTATTGTCGTGAAATACATCTGAATACACATACACATGTCCACACATGCATAAAAAGGGTATGGGGAGGGTCTTTGCAATGACGAGATTCAGGACCTGGCCTTTATTTTAGGAAATTTTAATAGTAATGTGACTGTAAATACAGTCCCAGCAGGGCAGTGACCATAATAGGTGCAGAACAGCAAGGAAGAGTTATAGACACTTAAGTAAACATTTCCTTCCACTGTTCCTCCTGAAGAGATGTAGATGGGCAACACTCAGAGATAATGAATGGGTTCTTATTTTTCATCTGCTGCATTACATGCATATATTTTGCATTAAGCAGAAGTCTCTGTCACTGATGGGTTACAATACTAAGAAGAGGGACAAGCCATAGAGATCAGCTTTTAAATTTAAGCTTGTATATCATTAAATGGTGTTTTTCCTGTGAGACCGATGCCTGTACCTGCTCACCTCAGAGAACCTGCATTTGAGATGCCTAACAAAGAAAGAGAAATGTGTAGATGGGAAAGCAGATGGCAAAAGGACAATTAGTGATCAATTAAATAAATGTGTTTTTACGTAATTACCAAGGACAAGCTTTCTCAGATGCTTACATCTATGCCTCTGTGATGCAGAACTAACTTGATTTATTTTTGAAATGCAGTGGCTAACATCTTGTAAAAATGGGATTACATGAGACTTTCAGGAAGACAAAATTACGTAAAGTGACAGCATTACTGTGTGTTTCCACAAGCTTGACATAACTCAGAAATCAAGGCAAAGATTGGCAATTGGCCAAAGCTTAATAAAAACAGATGACATCTGCTCTTTTGGAATCGGACTGATACTGCTAACTGCCTTAAATTGTACCCTCTCCTCAATCCTGCAAAAACTTTTGCCTGGGCTCAGGTTGATTACTGTTGATTTCAATAGTATTATTGACAATAAAGAAGTAAGATAAGGACATATATTTAAGCTCTGCAGGATCAAAGTCTTATTCTGCTGATCTTTTTTATTTCTTCAAATGAAATTTATTGGAGATAGGGATACCATGAGCACAAATAATTTATGTATTTTTTTTATTAGAGATTCAGCATTTCAGTAAAATGTCAATTTGTAAAACAAATCAGCATCATCTACTCTTTGTTTCTTTATGCCGATACTTTAATGCAGCAGTGGCAGAGTTACTGGCATATAATGCTGTCAGAAATAAAGTGTCAGAATGACTATTTTCTCTACACAGTTCTGTTCACAATATTTTACAGCAGAAAGCTATTCCGCTGACATTATCTCTTCAATTAGACAAGCCTGCTGTGCTGCTGGTAATTGTGAGGTGGATTATTGTACCAACAAAAAGAAAGTTCTTCCCCAACATGTGTGTAAGAGCATAGTAGGTGGGGGAATTATGCCCACGGTTTGGCTCTTCAGAGTTTATGAATGTCATATATCAGAAGTATTGGGATATTCAGACTACATTCAAATGCCAGGATAAGCTGAGGAATAATGACCATAGGACTCATAAGCAGAGCTGTAACATATTCCATTTTAGCAATCCACTCTGGTCTGTGATGTGGGCAGAAAATTAAATGACTGCCTGACACTGTCTGGTCATAATGTAATAGCATTAGGCTCCAGCATCAATAAAGTTTCACTGTCATAGCCAGTAAAAATGTGTCATTAACATATTTATATTGCCCTGATGTAAACTTGTCTTTGCACCAGCTTGTGTGCTTTAATCCCATGCTGGCCGCTCCGGGAGGGAGCGCTTGTCAAACCCCCTTGCATTCAGGCTCAACACGGCACAATCCAATGCAAATGTCACTGCAGGACATTTGAAATGAAGCCATGGGCTGTATGTGCACAGGCTCCCTGGCTCCGTCAGGGAATTTGTCTTCACAGCAGATCCAAGCTTAAATCTTTCCTGTGCCTGATTAAGTATCTGAAGGTCCCATTTTGCAGGAGAATGCCTTAACTGTCAGATGGTGCAGAGATTTTAGTACTGTTCCCAGTACTAAACTGTTCCCCTCACCCCAAATCACATGGATCATGGTCTATCTCACAAAAAAAAAAAAAAAGAACAGTCCTGGGCTTAGTCCTGTCCCTAAAGCAAAGTAGTATAATAAAAAGTTTGCATTCACAGACTTGTCTTTTCCCTTTGAATAAGGAGACTGCATAAAAAATGCTTATTGAAAGCAGTCCTTATCTGTGTTATCCTCCAAACCACGCCAAGTGAATCAAAATTGAACCATGAACCATTAGAATAATTTAACAGAATGAATGATCAAGCTGCAGAGGCTGGGTCTGTGCCCTGTTCACTTTACTGGTACAGTTGGGTCCTTGGGGTTTAGTGTGCCCAGATGAGGAGACTTGGTTTCTTGCCTTTGTCCCAAAACTGCTTAAATGAAACAGTAGCTGGCTATAACACGAGAAGGTGAGACCCTTCCTACCGGTGGAGAAAGGCTTGTCTTGATCAGTCCTTTCAGGTGGAAATTATGTGAAAGATACTAGGCTGGGTTATAATTTGTTTTAAAGCCTGGCCCGCAATGAGTGTGCGTGTACCCACTCATCAGAACTCCAGGCAAGAAAAAGAGGTTTCTGTATGTGTAAACCTGCATGGAGCTGCCATGCCCTGCTGGACCGCAGGAGGGAAGAGGAAATCTGGCAGGAGGGAAGCTGGCGGAAGCAGGGGATGCTTCCATCATCTTGCAGGACTTCCTGTGGTTTCTGAACGTTTGCCATTCAGAGATGAATGAAACAGGAACAGTTCAGAGCCTTTCAAAAGTTAAAAGAAATCAACTCTTCCCAAGCCCCTTTCCACAAAATCTCTCTCCCTTACTGAGATCAATTCAAGAAAGCAACAAGTTGCTGGTGGTCAAGGCGCTCATCTGGGACACCTAAATGCCAAATTTAGGCCCTCGTTCTAGCTTTCCCCCTTGTGATCAGGAACTGGGACTTGCTACAGGTTCTCCATATTGGAACCAGCAAGCTGTAACATCTGTGTGCCTCCTCAGCCCCATGCTTATTTACTGATTTCTACAGTATGGAGCTGCTGTAAGGAGAGAAGGCTCCATAGGCAGTAATCACATCCAAGGTCTTACCCGGGATACGGGACCCTTCCTGTTCTTACTCCCTACTGTCCTTACTGTCTCCTTACTGTTCTTTCCTCACTCCCAGGAGAGTGTTATTCTGGGATGGAGATTTCTCAGACCTGAAATCTGATTCTGAATCTTATAAACCTTTTCGGACTAACTCTTTTTCAAAGCCAGCAGATCCTTCCTTCAACATGCTTTTGACAGTGATGTTTCCCAGCAGTGACAGAAACAGCACTGAGTTATAGAAAATCACTTCAAGTCAGACTTTTATTGCGTTGTACTTAGGAATCTGTAGAGAGTAGAGAGCTATTGGTGGAAAATTTTCCTATTGTCCTTGTTTTTCAAAGCGTCTGAGGATGTATGACAAAGAAATACATAGATGCTTTTCCTAAATATATATGCTTCAAAGTGGACTAAGAGATTTAGCATCAAAATAATCTCTTCCTAAACACAAAGCACCACGCTGACGTTCCAAGAGGATGGCAACAGATCACTCTGCCAGTATGTGATGATGGATTCTCAATACCTTATGTGATTCATTCTGATAGCTAGATATCAAGTCTTTGCTGCATACAAACAAAGAAATAAAAGATAACAATAAAAACAATCATCTAGTGACTTCTGACAGGAAAAATCTGAGATAAGGATGACCTATCTAAAAGAAGCTACATATGTAACCATTAATTTTATTTTCTTAGGGGTACCTAAAAGATGTGTCGGTAGCATGAAGAGTTGCTGACATTTTCATGTATAGCTTTTTTGATTCCACTTCCCAGTTATGTGATTGAAAGCCACCGCATTTTTATGAGTTTTTGTAGGAAGCTAAAGGCTAATATTTTCAAAAGCAGAGGTGTCACTGAGGAAACTGAGCAACTCTGAAAGTCCAAGTCTGTTAATCACTTATCTCATTTAGGCCAAAACCTTAACAACCAGAAGTATTTGGCTGCCTCTTTGAATTACAGTGACGTGTTAAAGTACACCATCCACCTTCTGCCAAACTTATTGCTCCTGGGTTTGCTAAAAGCCTCCTAAAGGTTGATACTGCTCTATGAAGCCACATGGAGTGTTAGGTCAAACTCAGAACCGTTGTTAAGCCAGGTTTTATTTAAGAGTAGAGATAGGAATGGCTGTGCCAGACCAGGACCAATAATCCATCTTCCCCGTATCCTGTGTCTGACAGTGGCCAAGAACAGGCATGTTGGAAAGTGTATAGGAACAAAACTGTTGCATAGTAATACCTCTCTCTGGTATTTTCCCAGGCTCCAAAAATTAGTGTTCAACAATCTTTTGAGCCAGCATTGTCGTCTTTGTATCAAATGGTCCTCAATGGATTTTTCTTCCGTCAGTTTTTCTGGTGAAATTTTGAACTCATCTTAATTTTTTGCTTCCCCAGTGCCCTGTGCCAAAGGGCTGTTGCCACCAGCCAGTGACATTTGATGCCTCCTGATTCTTAGGGGATTTCTTCATTAAAAATTATTTATGCAACTACCTTCCGATCACAAGTGTTGCAAAAAGGGTACTTTGTCTGTGGATATCTCTCTGTTTCAGCTTCCTCTTTGTAAAATACAGCCACGTTCCCACAGCATGTAAGGATGCTGGTTATGAATCACTGAGATGCTGTGCCAAGCCCGCGGAAAAACCCATTGGGAAAATGAACAGCTGAACAGCATGCTGCACATGAAACTGAGGCCCAGATAGTGAATAATGAGGAGAAAACAAATTATTAGTGAGATGCTCATTAAGTGAACACTCTCCTCTAGTGTACTGGACCAGCATAGACAGGCTTGTTATCCACTTCTGTAATTAGAAGCAGTGTCCTAATATATAAGCAGAAATGAGCCAAATTCAGGTGACTCACATTTGACTTCACAGTCTTAAAAAGTTGGTTCAGCGTAGCTTGTGCATATGCATGTCCCCTGTCAGAGGTAACACCTTTCACTTAAAGTGAGACAGATGCTTATTAAAAATTGATATTGTATTTTTTCTTGTTAACTTCTAAAATACACAAGAGATTAAGTTTTGAGAACAGATGAGATGTTTTTTTCTGAGAATTTCATTTCACATCCTACCCATTGCATTACGGATAGGCCAGTGCAAATATTATTTCTATAAATGAAAAAGACCTCTGATAACTACTGTGACCTGTATAGATCATATGTGCTAAGGTTAACTGGAGTGTTTATCAGGCTCATGCTGGTAATAAAAACCAGCTGCTCTTCAGTCACACCAAGTTTTTCATAGCTAGCAGTTCCCATATACAACTAAATTGTGTTTTGTATAGGGAAGGGTGTTTGCAAGAAGTGCCAGGCTGGTAAATAGAAAAAGGATGGATTTAGGAACATCTCTGAAAGCAGTATCTTATGACATTTACAATCAAGAAATATTTTTGTAACTATTGAGGAAAGGATCAAATACAGATGCCCGCTGTCCAGCTGTCTTAGCAAAGAGCCAGGAGTGAACAGAACCAGAAGAGGTCTAAGTGGATTTCTGAAGTAAACTCTCCTGGCTCTGCCAGCTGGTTTACCTCTGGGTTAGAGTTGACATAAGCTTCCTGGTGATGTTTGAAAGATTGCCTTTTCCCTCCCCAAGTCTTGCTTTCCTACGGGTAAAGCAAGGTCTTACTGTTCCACAGCTGTCAGTGGTCCACGGGACCTTGCAAAAGAGTAGTGGTGGAAGTTAGTATTAGTGAAGGTGGAAGCTAAATACATGAAATGATTGATGAGATGAAATTGACAGATGAAAATTCAGTAGTCCTGTGTTCTATGATACATATCTTCTGGCAACTAACTGGGGCAGTATTCCACCACGGTCTGGTGTGACCACACTGAAAAAGGATAGGAAAGAAACACTTTTCAGTTTAAAATTAAAATACGAGGGAATGTAAAGATGAAAAGGGAGCGAGTGAAGCAAACTTAAGTAAATATAAACTGAAAAAATCAATTGTTTCAAGTTTTCTGTATATAAAGCAGTCTTTGGACATCCCAGCATAGGCATAGGAAGATGTGCCAGCCATATGTCAAAGACTAGGAGGTATTGGGTTGGAGGTGGCTTTTCGGTGTTAAATTTGTATCACAGCCAAAGTAATTACAGTCATTACTATTAGGCCACAACCTGGAGCTGAAGATGTGGTGTAGTTAATGTCTTAGTGACAGAATCTGACCTTCTCTGCAACAAGGGAATACATTGAGGAAAACCTGATGTGAGCCAAAGCAAAGTCTCACAGCTTTGTTTTTTTAGCTGTTAATACAAATAGTCATTACTCCATAACTTCTTTCTTGCAGGAGGTGTAATCTTCTGCACGTGCTGAGGAAGGCAGAAGCGAGGTGCAGTGTAAGCGGTAAGGTCATTCATATATCCATGCTGTGGCATTACCGATGCAGGGCGTTGCAGGTCTGTGCTGTACATTCAAATGCCCTGTTTGGTTATACGGAAGGCAAGGGAGGGTGCGTGAAGCCAAAAGGAGAAACCGCTGACAGCGTATGACTTTGGGGGCCTCCTGGGAAAGGAACTCTGCTGTGTGGTCACTTCCCCTCGCCTCTTTGCTCATTTACCCTGAGACAGTTGTATGCAAACCGCATGTACAACCGTTGGGTAGGCATCCTCTCCAGGCAGAGGCACACAGGTTTTTGGGGTTGCCCTTCTGAGATGTCTAATTCTGCAGCAAATGGAGACTACTTTCCCATTCCTAGATATTAGGCACATGAATTTTGGCTCCAAAGTGTGTAAAATGTTGTCTCCCTCAGCAGTTTCCACTGCTTGGCTTTGACGGCAGCAGTCTGTGAGGCTCTGGTTTTGGCAGTGTGTTAGTACTAATTTTGCTGTGGGTATCTGGAAGTGGAGGAAGTCTGAGGGCTGATGGCAACTGCAGAACTTTGGAATCACCAGTGACTGGCAGCTTCTCCAAATGAGGCTATAAACCTCCTTCCAGGCTGGCCTGGGGCTGCACAGCCATCATTGGCACCAACGCTCTGGCTTTCTGCAGTGAGTGTGTGAGCGCAAAGCCATGGAGCCAGTGCTGGCTGCCGACCAGCAAAGCCATCCGGCAGGGACGGTTCGTTCACCTGCTCCCACGCGGTCAGGGAATGCCTCCTTCTTCACCTGCCACCCGCATCAGGGTGAAATGCTAACTTGGGCAGGGTGTGTGTGCTTGTAATGAGAGATCTTGCTTGGCATTGAGACAGAACATGTCAAAGGTGGGTGGTAAGAATAGCATCAAAAGAAATTATGGACAACTCCATCACTTTCCCTGCAGCTTTGTGTGCATGATGCTGTGGGAGCAGCCTTTGGCAGCTGGGCTTTGGGTGTGTTTGAGTTGCCAAAAATTGCTCAGGAGGGACCGTCCATGGGCAGGAGGTCTACACAGTGCACTGTGGGAGACACTGGCAGTGCGGTCATGGACCTTACTGAGAAGGGAATCAAACCTGTAGCAAACGGGCGGCTAACTCCCAACATTGGTAGAGCTTCTCAAATTTTCCGATTTGCTGTAGTTACCAAAGGTGTCATCTTCTCCTCCATCATCACAGTGATCCCTACTACCACACACTGTGCAAAAGGCTATTTGGTATCTAGCAGTTCTTCTTCATTCATTTTTGGTTACTCATTTATATTAAATGGGAGATCCCTGAGAAAATAACAAGAAATGAAAAGTGAGTTCTAGAGGTGCTTTCCCAGTGTATTATTGGGTATTGCAACCCATCTGGGTATATGTGATTAACATTTAGATTTAAACAGCTTGACAAATCATTTAACATTTCCCCATCTTTCATTTGTTTCTCCTCCTCTCCCTTCCCAAAATACTGAGCTCTTCGAAGAGTGATCTAATTAAAAATGAAAGCATATTTACTTGCTTTAAAATCCTTGTGTCACTTTTTAACATCAAGGGAGAAGCTGATGTATGATAAAAATTTCAAATTCAGCATTCTTTTTATTCACATAGGGAAAAGAAAGGAAGAAATGCTAGCTTATTTATTTCCAGGAAACATTAAAAAGCCCCTACCCTACCCTGCAGTGTGTTTTGTTTTGTTTTATTTATTTTGTTAATAATCTGTATTCTGATTGCTGCTTGGTGAAGAATAAAAGAGGATTATTTAGTCATGGGAATGCAGAGATGTTTATTTCCACTTTGGGAGTATAACATACTTTAAAAAAAATTCAGCTGTTTCCAGAGTTAGTTACTGAAGCACCTGGTATCCCACGCTCCACCCAAGATTATAAAAATATTTGAAACTGCAGAAAGGCAATACAGCTGTGAAAGCTTCTATGGGGACTTGTTGATTTAATTAAGTTCAGAAAAAGCAGCAATACTAATAAATGTGTAGTTGCTTGAATGAGTGAGATGCCATTTGCTAAAATAATTTTTTCTCCCTTAATTATCTAGTATCTAGTTAACATTACAGTCTCCCATAATTTCTCTGGCAATGTGGTGTAACCAAATCCGAAACCATGTGTTACATGATTATTTTTAAGGGTGAAAAAGTGACACAGTAAGGAGAAATTCAGATCTAGGTCTTGCTGTTGATATTTGTGGCAGTGCATCCTGATTAAAACAAAAGCAAAAACAAGCCAAATTGAATTTTCTGCCTTTGTGAACGATTCTCCTTAGTAATAAATGCAGTCTCTCGTATGAAGACCCTTGATTTACTAGACAGATATATAGTTACAGAAGAGAGCCCTGGCTGGAGGATACCATATATATGGGGCAAAGAGCAGCAAATATTTCAGTGGATGGGATTCAATTCCCAGAAGGGCTGGATGCGTCACCTCCCGTTGGTCCAGCTGGGGGAAAACTCCAGCAGTCATCCTGGAAACAGGAGAAGTGACACCATGCATCCTCGCACACATTAAGTAAGGGAGGTGCTAAAGTGATGTTCAACATTCAGGAATAAATGAGGGTATGGAAAATGTCATTGCGTATAAAAATGGGTCTACCTCTGAAAAGCAAAACTGGAATCTAAAAGAAAGCTATTTGTTACAAATGAAGTTTTTCTGCAAAACCTTCGTGTGTGGGATAAATAGGGAATTTTCAGCTTTCTCCAAACTCAAGAATCCCAAACTACTTGGAAAAAAAGCCACAAATCTATATTGGAAGCTCTTTGTAATTTTCTAGGTTACATACTTTACGTGGCAAGTTTCTGATGTTTAAGTGTAACAGCCATAAATCACTGTATGATTAGTTAGCAGAGCATATATGGGTATAGGGGAGGTAAACCAGTACTAAATGCGCAGCATGTGGAACAAAGATCGTCAGTTCACTCACCGGTCTTTAGTTTTTCGATTGAAAATCAGTTGATCATTTGGTTACATAAAGCATTGATAAAAGGGTAATTGTTTTCACGTATTTTCTCTGCATCACGGCTAAACTCAGTGGCAGTGTTTTCATGTGGTAATACTGGATTTGCATAGTATCAGAGGAGGACTTTGAAACTTGAGAATTCTTCTAAGTGAGATTTTAATATAAAAGCAGAGTGACAGAACTTTTGGAAACAGAAAACACCAATGACTGAAACAATGGCAACAGTTAGGATACGCAGAGAGGAAAGATGGAGCATCACCACCCTTTTGTTACCTGTTTGTGCTTACTAGAGATGCAGTTGTACTTGAGATGTGCTGAATCCTATCTCATTTGACTGGGTAATCAGTGAGGCTGATACTTCAGAAAGACAGTTCACCATAACTTCTATGCTGGAAAGCGTACAGCATGATGAATATAAACCACTCTCTGGACTTAGGCATGATACATGTGAGTGTTGAGGATGCCACTGACACATATTCTAAAAACTGTGTAATATCACTCCAACTCTTTATATGTTTCTTCTCTCTGTCTCCCTCCAGTGATATGAAACAAAAAGAATGTTAAATTAATTTGTACCTATTTCATCTTCAAGTACACAAAAGTATCCATGCTAAGGGTGGTCTCCTCAGCTTGTTCGTCTCTGTCAAGTTTGGTATAATCAGTGCCTGTGATACAGAAGCATCATGTCGTAGAACTAGTGCCTGAAAACACAGGTGCTCAATTTCATGTGTGAAACTGTACTTTTCAGGACTGGATCTGCACACTTTGCTAAAGCTAGGCATAAATGTGTCTGAACAGGTTGGGAGAGCATTTTGTTATGATCAGTTTATACAGTGACATACTACATGTTGAAATTAATATAGGACTAGAATATAAGGTACGAGAAGGGCAAACATGGAATCAATAGAGAAGTATTCCAACTTTTAATATTACAAGGGGGAAAAAAAGAAAAGCATACGCTTTCATGAGATGCTTTGATAAATATGATAAAGGATCATGGCCTTAAACTAGTAAGAAATTATAAATACACATTTTATCATGTAAACTCAGTACTGTTTAATGACAAGATGATAAAATTGATAGATAAAGTGAATGAAAGATGAAAAGTAATTGGTTTTTAGTAAGTTTTAGATAATGTTTCAAAGTCAGTTCAAAAAAGCTGTGGTATGAACATCATCATGTGGATCAAAATTTGGCTAGTTGTCGCTAGGAAGGCTGTAAAAAGAACAATGTGTTAAATGGGAAAAGATATCTAGTTGGGTGATGTCAGGATTAGCTCCTCACTTCTAAATTTCCTGACCTGGAAAGCAGTGAATAACATCCTTATGAAATTTACAGCTGTCAGGGTGATATTTTAGAAAGCAGTGAAGACATGAGGAAAAAAGGGGCCTAGAAAGAGAAATGGTAATTGCTAAATAAAAGATCATCGGCACACCCACAAAGGGGCACAGAGTGTCAAAGGCAGGAGGGGGACACCAAATAACACCCTGCCCTGGCTCTTCCCAGACCCACAGCAGGAGCCTTCAGCCCTGATAGCACCAGCCCACCCTGGATGCCTGGGGGAACACCAGGGCGAAGGCAGGTGGGAACCCAAGCTGCAGGCTCAGAGGAGGGGACATCCTGTCCACTCCCTCCCAGGGCTGCCCCAGGAGAGCCTTGGCCCCTATGCCCAGGTGTGACACCCATCAGGATGAGTCAAGGCCAGGACACTTTTGGGACTGAACAGGATTACTGTCTTGGGGCATGGGACACATTGGGGGATGCCATGGAAAAGCATCTCAGGATCACACAGGACATTTAGGGGAGGAACCAAGGAGGGATTTAGGTGATTTGGGGAGGAAAAAATGTGGGAAAATAAAAGGGATAAGAGGATAAACAGAATTGGTCCATGTAGACAGCATGCTTCTCTGGCCAAGCCCTGCACCTGATCCGTGCAGCCTGTCCTGTCTGCTTGCTAAATTGTCTTCTAACCTTTTTCTGGGCAAAGGATTCTCCATCTGTGTGTAGGTGGGTGTGTGCATCTGTGTGTGCATCTATCTATCTATCTATCTATCTATCTATCTATCTATCTATATTCCCACTTGCAGACCTCCATCTTGCACAGCCAGAGAGGGGAGCAGGATGAGGCCATTTGTTTTGTCTGTGTTCATGTAAATGCTCTGTGTATCTGTCTGGTCTGTGCCCAGCCATGTACACATGCACAGATGTGCTCTGTGTAAGCACGCCTACTGGCAATACATTTTTAGCTTGGCTACTGGTTGGAACTGGGGACGTTGATGTGCATCAGCCTGGCCTTTCTTTGGCTGTCGCATATGGCCCAATTATTTGCCCCTTACAAAAATGACAGAAGAAGAAATGACACTCTGCTAAAAATACCTAGAGTTATCTGTGTGGCTGAGCTTTGTCTGAAACACATTTGAATCTGAAAGGAGACGTGGCCCTATGAAAGAGGGTATTAGCATGCAGAAGAGTTCTGCTCTGAATTTCCAGCCTGACCTTTGGTTGACTCTTAACATATGGTTTACAATGATAAAGACTATCTGATGACAAACTCATAGAGATTAATTGGGTTTTGAAGCATGCAGCTTTGATAGTGGGGTTGATGCAGCTGTAGCACCAAGATCAGATTTAGTAAGAAAGGCTGAGCGCTGTACCTTCTTGCAACGTGCCATTACCATCAGCCAAGGTAGCTGCCTTTCCAGACCATGTGAGGACCACTGCCTTTTTTCAGCATACTGCAGTGTATCTAGTTTACCACAGCCCATCGTCACTCATAGACCATTTATTCATGTTCTCAGTAAGGTCCAGCCACGTGTGCTCAATTGCCGTTTCATACATCTCATTGTGAGCTGTACCTCCCTGGGTGGTATGAGTCTGCCTTATGCATTTCTACATGGCACTGCGCTTGCAATAGTAGTAGGAGAACATATGTTGTCTGTTTTCCACTTTTAAAGATGGTTATGATAGAATTTTTTTTTTGGTATTCTCCAGAAAAACATGAAGGGAGGTCACTACTTCGTCTAACATGAATGATCACAACGTTGAACCTGAAATTTAAACCAGGCATCTCAGGTGGGAGGTAGCAGCCCTGGGGTGACTCTGTTGACTGCAGTGGGGAAAAGCTGATTAGTTTTGTCTGGTTTTATGAGGTGGCAAAATGTACACAAAAGACTTGTCAGAGTGCTTCTCCAGAGCTGGCTTCAGCTCACCTCTGTTAGGTGTCAAAGAGATGGTTGTCTGATTTAAGACAGTTCCCTGAGGCTGTTTCTGTGAGGCAGGCACCTTCAGGGACTGATTCCTCCTGCCTGAGGCAGGACAAATGAATAACCTTCTGGAGGTGCCTATTTTCTTTCCTTTGACTCTAGAGCGAGTCCAGCCTAGCTTTGGGTGGGTGTCTAAGGCACAGATAACTCCAGCTGGGACCAGGAATCCCACCCACAGCGCTCAGCACAATGTGGTCTGCTCCTGGTTAGCCCTTCAGAGCATCGCAGTAAGAGAAAGCGCTGCACGCAAACCCACGACATTGAAATGCATACTGTACGTTTATTAAGCATTTGATTTCTCTGGGGCTTTCTGTAGCGCTCATCACTCAAGAAGGTGGTTTTTTCAGAGTTAATGACTTTATTTTTATTACAAACTGGCTAGATGAACCAGTTCATCTGTAAATGGGAAACAGCTACAGAGGTTGAAATGGAAATGTCTGGGATTTTAAGTGGCCAATCAGAGGTGGGTAGTACCAGTCTCTCTGCTTGATCTTCCAGTGTCCTTGCTTTCAGGTTTTGCTCTCTGATATTTCCACGGCAAACATTTTTCCTCAGGATGCCTTTGCATCCTGGAGTTAGCATTTTCTTCTCCTCTACTTAGACCCAGCTAGGGGGCCAGTGAAAACATACAGAAATCTGGCTCTCGGATAAGGTGCCTGGACCTAGAGCAGCTCAAAATTGCAGTTTTGTGCCTCACTCCGCAGAGTCTTCAGATGTTTTAGCTGCAAAAGTCAATGTGGTTTCTATTAGACATGTGTGAACCGTACTTTTGAAGAGTCCGTAACCTGGCTGAATTTGTTCAGGTTTTCACTGGGTAGGAAAACTCATAACAGACAGACAAGCTGTGCTGTCAGCGCCAGCTAAGAAGTGTACGCTCTGAAGTTCAGGATTTTGAAGAAATAGTTGCCAGGATTTACCAGGACCGAGTGTTACTTGTTTCTCTTCTTGGTCCAGTGAAGCCTGAGAGGGATAAATCCTAAAGACTTACCACCCAGCATGTAAAATTTGAACCTCAAATGGTGATTGTTTGGCAAATCCGTGAAGTGGAATGCAGGCTGCAGAATGTGAAGTGCTGTAGGCTGGCAGCAGGCTGATATAATTTCATTACACACTTCTAGTAAGTTATTTTCTTGCATTTGCTGTACTGTACTACGCTTATGTGCTTTAATGCCAGGAATGTATTTACATATGTATGCCTTTCCATGAAAAAGTGATCTATCTGCATATACATGCAATTCAGACAGATGGAATATATTCTAGTCTATGTAGTACCAACAAGGATATGCTCTTTTTTTCCCTTTACATTTAACTTAGAGTATTTTTTGAATGCCACCATCTGCACAGCAGTACACCTCAGCAAACCCCACTGGCCCTAAAAGCCATTAACTGAAAAACTCTGCCCACTCTGAAGCAAAAAATTTCTACTTACCCCCTACACACACCTTTTTTCAAGTGCCCAAGGCAAAAAAGAAACTAACAGGTGTCATAAGGTGGTTTTGTGTGATTTTAGATAAGCATAGTTGTGAGTTTTAAAGCTGCAAATTCCTTACATCCACCCCTGTTAATTAATAAAGTTGCTTAAAGATAAGTTAGGCATCCATGTAAATGTTTTCTTAATAAGTTTGAGGACAGGCCCAAGAGCGTGACTGCAGAGCAGTCCTTACCCGCACACTTCACAAAGCTCCAGCTCAGACTCAGCCTGACCTTTGCTGGGGAGACGTGTGGGCTGGGGGCAGCTTTACAGCGCCCGTATTCTATTCAGTTCAAAGGAGATGGATTTAATTACAAGCACTATAATTTGAAAAGATTTTTGTAATTCAAAAAAGCTTTTAAAAATCCTTGCTGGCAGACTGAATAAATGATCCTTTATTGCATTTCTTCATCTTTGCGTGACTGCAGGGAGTTTAACAAGGACCTCTGCTGTTCGTTTAATTTATTACACCACCTTACAGTTTACATTCCTGTAAGTTCTCTTTTTATGAGTTCTCGTTTTGTTGGTCTTCCACAAGATTTTTTTCATGCCCCCTGTGTGCTTACATGCACTAATTATATGTCACATAAAAATCGTAAATCCTCTAATACCAGCTGGTGAAGTTAATAAACTTGTAACTTTACCCTTGTTGGACTATGTCAAATCCCTGTAACATCTGGCGTGTTTTAATTTCTATGCTATCAAGGGTTGAATTTTCGTTTAAGAGCTCCCGGACATGGACCTGTAGGCAAAGAATTTCTTTGCACTGCAGCTTCTTTAAGCTCCTTAAACTGCATCTGTAAGCGTGAAGACTTTCAATTGACAACTGCTAAATACTTATGGATTTTTTGTTTGTTTGTTTGTTTCATTTGTGTTAAGGATTTTTTTCCTGTTTTTATTTTCTGTCTTGTTTGCTGAACTGGTGATTAGCCCAACCAAACAATAAGGTATTGCCATTTCTCCCTGATGAGCTGATCTTTCTGCCTGTGCTACTGGCTCTGTACCTGCACCCTCTCTTTGAGAAAGCAGATGGGCAGCTTGGAACGGGGGAACATGCAAACGATGGTGGTTAGGTTAGAAATGCAGTTTTGTCTCTCCTGCTCTGTCAGGTGAGATTTTTGTAGCATGCCTTCTCTTAGTATTTTTTAATAACTCTCAATTTATGCCCTTTGCTACTCAACGGCACTTTCCTTAATACAACTGGATTTCAGTATTTCTTTCCCACCTTTTGTACTGGGCTGGGCACACAGGTCAGAGAAAACCCTCCAGAGGTTTTGCTTGTATGACGTTTAGTCTCAAACTCCTGCCCTTCCACCTGATCTCTCACCCTCCCACCTATTTCCTTATTATTTTAACAAAAGTCTTGTTGAGGAGGTTTGCTGGAGCGTGTCAAAGGGTTAATACATTCCTCTCTCACTGCAATTTAAGGCGTCATCCATGTCTTCCATATTAGCTCATCTGAGACTACCCCAAATGATATATGATCTGTGTGGGCACTTTCAGGCAAATCATGCCATTAGCAGTGCTTTCACAGCATCCCCTCAGCTGGGTGAAAAAACGCTCTGAAAAGACAGGCTAGAGCATGTTACTGGCTTCACAAAAGGGATGAATGAGGGGAAAGAGAAACAAAACAGAATGATACTCAGCTGGGGCCTCACTGTCACCAGCTCTTCTCCTTGGTTCAAGCTTATGGGTCTGCACACCAGCACACATTTTAAGTCTGTCACATATACTTTCTTAGCGAGCTAGCTATAATGGTATTAATATGGAAAGAAATCACTTGGGGGAGTCAGTGGAAACCCTTTGCTAGGAATGGGTATGGGTCTAAATAAGCGCATAATGTAATAAAGCGATATGTCTAGCAACATGCTGGAAAGAACCACGAAGGCAGCTGTTAGTCTGCGCAGACTGGAAGACCTGCTGAAAATGAACTAGTGTGTAGTTTTGTGAAAGACTCATCCAGAGACTGGCAGCTGGAGAGATGCTCAGCTTCTTGGAAACATCCCTTCTGGGCAGAATGAGGGAGGGTTTTCAGCATTGGTATGATTTACCATCTGCAGTGTAACTCACACCAAAGCACAGCATTACTGGGGGAGAGGGGCTTGACGACACTTTCCTTTGTTGGGGGTTCCTGGGCAGAAGGTTGTGTGGTGTGGCACATGTACAGTCAACACGAAACTTTGAGAGAGTGCGAGAGTTACAGGTTGCGCAACACAAGCGCATCAACCTGCTCTGTGGAAGCCACTGTGAAGCACCATCCAGAAAATTCAGTACTTCACGCATACCATAAACCACCTGATATTTCTATATGACCAACTGCCCAGTCACAGCTGTGTGAGCCTGGAGCTGCAGGTTGTTAAGAAATCCCAGGCCCAGGTATGCGTCTCCTCTGACCTTGATGAAGGAAGTCTGGACACCTGGTAATCTCTAAGGAGGTCAGATGTGTGCTACCATGATGTGTTCCCTCAGTGCAATAACCCTCTTCCACTCTAGTTCAGAGCAAAGGCTGTGTCTGCGTTGCCCAGTGAGCTGGATTAGGTTATTTCCCCCTCCGCAAACTCTGAAGGAAGGACACTGTGGTCTACAAGTATAGTTGGTTATTAAAATACCTATAAGTAGGTACTACGAATTAACAGCATCTTTCATTTGTTTTAAATAGTGCAATGAAACATTGCCTTTTTCCCGACTGTCATGCTTATTGCCAGCAGAGCCAGTATGCTTTGGGAATGGCAGTGGACCTGGAATGGGTTATTTATGAAGCTGAACTCCCCCTGCTGACCTACACACGTATGTCCCAGCTGTGTGAAGGACCAAGAAGTGGGGCTCATGTGGAAAAGGAGTCAAAGGGAACAAATCCACTCACTGTTTCTAATGGGAATTTGAATTTAGGAAAAGGATCTCTTTCTCCATGCTGAAGTGTTAGCACGCCAGGGACAAGTAGTCGTGTGGCTACTAGAGCTAACTAATAATAACAATGCAAAACAGTTGCGCTTCCACATGGAAATCTTTCAGTTGGTTAGCTGGCTTTGTATCTTTGTAACTTTAAAATAAACTATGCATTACATAATTCCTGAAGCAAATGGCATAATTTCATTCCAATGCGTTTAATTAACTTATGGCCTTTAATTAACACGGTGGAAATCACTAATATGATTCAGAATTTGCTACTCTCTTTCTCCATGTTTTTCTTCTTGCCTGCACACACTGAAGTCTGAGCTAGGAATAGAACATGGACCTCCTAAACCTGCAAGCGCCATACAGTGGTGTGTCTTTATGACCCTCAGACCATGCGTCACTCTTAGGGGTGATGAACACCCAAGAGGCTCTTAATGAGCTATTGTACATTCAGCTTATTAATCTAAAGACAACTCACGATGACAACAGCTGAACAGCCTTTATATGACTTGTAGAAGGATTTATGTGTGTAACTGTGCAGGCTGGACTACATTTTCCACCCACTTCGACGGTTCCTCAGTTTTCTGCTAAGGTAGGGAGGCAGAGCAGCGAGAGGAACATTGCCCTTTCTGTGTGGATGAAGCATAAACGTTAATTCCCTCATTTCTATCAGGACCCATGCTGTACTTTTTATTTCATGTGAGCATCTAGTGCTTTGAAAGTCTGCACCACTAGTACAGTGTGGGTTTGCGGGTGGGAGGAGAGCCTCTTCTCCACTCGCACGGGCACCCTGGCGTGGGGCACCCTGGCTGGTGCTGCTGGGCTTGGAAGAATGCCCTCTGTTTTGTCAGGTGCACATTTCACGTTCAGCCCCACCTTACATACAGGTAGTTTATTGTCATGGGGAGGGTCATTCTTTCTGGTGTGTGCTCCTCAGGCGTGTGAGGTTCACGTACAACGGAATGGTACACCACCTCTATTGCCTTTTACCAGAGGAAGCCACTTACAACCCATCGGCTCTGCATCAACATCATTTTAAGTTCACCTGTTAGTTTATATTATGGTTTTATCTTTTACTGTGTATTCGTGTACACATGAGCAGTAGTGGAATTACAATGTGGCTCTGACTCTATGCAATACTATACTTCACCAAACCTGCAGCTGGTACCCGTATTTTACAAATCAGGTACAGCATTATCTGTATCAACTGGATAACTGTCAGTTTATGCCTATGATCTTTCATGAAGCTTGTATGACACTCTTTTGGTTTTGGGGCATAAAAGACTATTTGGTGTAACATTTGAGGACCAGGAGAAAGCTGTATCGAGGCATTATTTTACAAGCAAATGATGCTTCGGCTTATGCCTTGATAACTGCACGGTATTGTTTCATATTCTAATTGTTGAATTCTCTATCTCCAAGTAAATGTTACCTTAAGTGCTTGCTAAATTAATTAAGGTTTTGCTTGCATATATGAGCGAAGTTCCTATTTAAATAGTTCTAGCTTATTTGGAGACTCTGTCAAAAGGAAGAGAAAATTACACAGTGAAAATGCTTTTCCCTGTACTGGTTACTGAGCTTCACCATACTTTTAAATATTTTCAAACTGTGGCAGTTCCAGAAGGTAGCCAGCCTTGATTTGAAGATGTGAAAGGATGGAGAGTCTTTCCTAAAAATGTTATGTATCTAACTGAAAATGTTATAATCTAACTTTGAGTTATTAATTCTTCTCATTCCTTCCTTTCTGTTTGTTCATAGGCCTTTCAATATGCTATTTGTCATTGTGAAAGTACTCAGTCTTCTGGGGCAATTTTGTTAGCTCCATAGATTCAGTGTCTTAGATTTCTTGCTAGAAAGAATTTTTTAGTTCTTAGATTATTTTATTAGTTTTTCATTTTTAGCCCTCTCCATTTTTCTCCATCCTTTGTGAAATATGGGTACCAGCACTATGTGCAATATTTCTGTACATGCTGTGTGCAGACATAAAATCACTTACTACAGTATTCACTACCTTCTTTACACAAAGGGACCACAAGAATCACATCCATCCTTTTTGCCTGTCTCATACTGAGAATTCATGTTCTGTTGCTTTTCACAGTTTGGTCTTGAAAAATTTATGTCAGCTTGATAGTTATCCCCCTACTGCCTCAAAAAGATTGTTTATATTTTCCAATATTTATTCTTGCATGGCATTTAAGTCAGCAACTCTACAATTTTTTGGGGGTGTCCATCCGCCATTCTCAAAGATGGGCACTGTAACAGACCTTTTGCATTGTTCTGGAACTTCTCTTTTTCTCCATGAATTTTGAAAGATGCAAAGATGAGTTCATTGGGGTCCCTAAGTATGCCAGAGATGGTGGGAGTGGGACCAGATGTGTGTGTAACGTAGGTAAGTAATCTCTGACTTGTCTTTGTTCTAGCCTGAACCATTACCACTTTATCACTGATGTTAATTGTGTCAGCCATCTGAGCCCAGTTTACTTTCTTAATGAAGACGGAAGGAGAGACTGAAGAAAAAAAAAAAAGGACTAAATGAATTGCCCTTCCCAAAGCCATCTGCTACCAGCTTTCTCTTTCATTTAGTGGAAGACCAGGTCATCCAGTTTGTTCTGATTTATCATAATTAATCCACTGTAACCCTTCCTTTCTGTGCCTCAAATCAGTAAATGTTTTCCAGATGTGTTGTTTTCATAATACTGTTCCCTCCACGTTGGTCCATCTTTTCCTCATTGTGAGGAGCTTCTCAAATTATTCCCATTTCTGGGTGAAAACCCATTCTTTTATTTTTGCATATAGGGTTTGTAGAGGTTTTTTTTTTCAGTAAATTATGGTTTATGGCCATTCCTTTTGGGTGAACTGCCCACAGCAGTGGTTTAGGAGTGCAGTCAAATGTCACTCATGTGGTGTGAAATAATCTCATTTGATTTGAATCTGATATTGAATCTTCCTTCTTTATTTGCCTCTGATGAAATGCACTCAAACTTCTACAATCAAATTACTTCCTCACTAACTGAAATTCCTAATGACCTTCTATAAACGTCTCAGTACACCAGTGTCTCGTTTTTCCTGCAAATCTTACACAAATTGACAAATGTAGTTGTTGCCTTTCAGAGAGATTTCAGCATTTAAAAAATCGTTAGGAAGGGACCTCTTATTTTAAGTCAACTTTGCTGGCTCAGTACGTGTTTCCATGCTGTAGCTAGCAGTAAATCAGGATTGTCGATGTCAGTGTTAGCCTAGCAGGCAAGTCACTGGCTGACAGTGAGAGCTGGGATAAACCTCTGTGCCATCCCAGACCAAGCTAACTTGGCTGCAATCTTACGAAAGAGGACGAGTGGAACGGTAGCAGCGTCATAAAAACTGAGATCAGTTTCCTGTGAATTATTTTGTAGGAGGTCTGATTTGTCTCCCCTGATTTAATGTCTGGCTGATCTCAGATCAGCTCTAGGTCTCAGTGCTCAGCCCGAAGTTCTGCAACCCTGAACATGATGCTTCAGAATCATGACTAGTGCTACAAGTACAAACCTCCCAAGGCCCAACAATAAAAACTCCAATGTAACTTTTAAAGCCATCACCAATTCTGTTATTACTTGAGTTTTGCTCCTCATTTCAAAAGAAATGTCACATGGACTTTACTCTTTAAATTACTGGAGCGCAGCTTTGCATGTCTCTGTGGTATGCTATCATAGTCTCCTACAGAACTATTTGGTCTTTTAAGAAAATCTTCCTCCTTTACCTGTGGGATTAAAGAACCCATCTATGACACTGTATGAGTTCAAGTTCCTTTTGTCTCTGATTGGGAACAGGATTTATTTCATCACATAAGACCTGACTTAAGCAGTGTTTGGCTGCATATCTCAAGGTGACCTACTGCACTGTCTTCAGCTGACGATATTCCATCTTTACAAAACATTCAATGCTGAATTAAATGTAAGCCAAGATTTTGATAAACATATTCCCCACTGTGCTCTAGACTTCCACGCTTGTGGCCCAGTGACTATTCAATAAGCAAGACTGAGAAGCACTATGAACAACTAGTAGATAACTAGCAGATAATAATCTACTAGTTTGGAAAGAATAATTTAAGGAAAAGAGTTTTTTGTTAAAATCCCTACTGCAAAAGAGGCATTAGAGTTTTATTTGACCTGTGTCCATACTTTATCAACAGGACTGCTCAGTGGAAATAATGGTCAACAGCACCTGCTGTGTGTTGTGGGCATGTCCCAAATGGCTGGTCATACTCTAAAAATGCCTTGCACATTGGACCCTGGGTAACAGAAGAGAGGTCACAAACACTGAAAACCCTTCTGGGGGTCACGTACAAACCACACCATCAGCATCTAGGGTAAGGTGTATATCCTCCATGAACAAAACTTAAGGCAAAATGTTGAATAGGGAATGTACAGAGAAAGCAGTTTCAATATCTTGATGGTTAGGCAGTAGCTAAGTGTATCTAGTAATTCTTGGACATGGACAACTAAAACATCATTAGGATTTTAAACTGGCTTGTGCATCCTGCCTACGATCGGGAGAAATAATGTGCATACTTTACAGAGAGCACAGGAGCATAGATCTCTAAACATGGCAAATGCTCTTGTATTTCCACCAGTTCTGAAACTCCTGTTAGAAAACTTGTTCTTCTGTTCTTTTTCCCAGAGCTCAGAATGCCTTTTAGGAAGGATTTAGTCCCCCCTGCAAAGGGTCTGCAGGGACTTAGCCTTTTTTCCCCAGAAAAAATAAGGATAAATAAATTAATAAAAAATAAATCCTACAAAATTTTGTTGATTCATCAGCTTCAGCGGGGTGCCAGGTCTAATGTCTACATGGAAACAGCCTTCCAGGGCTCTGACCTGCATTGCAAATTGTCTGTAATTTAATAGTGAGTGAAGCTTAGTGGGAGCAATTTCTTTAGAATGTTTGCTGCCATTAGCTTAGGGGAGAGGAAATTAGAAGAATCCAGAAGTTTTCATTTCCAAGTGAAGCAAGTCACACAGCACAGTACAAGACCTTTTTAAATTGCAATATGGCATCATATTAAACAGAAGCCATCTGTGTTTCCTTTGGCTTTCTATCAGTTTACATGTTTTTCTTAGATGTAGTAGTAGCAAATGTCAGAGCTTTTTCACCCTCTCCCGTAATGCACAATTAGTGTGTGACTGTCTGCAGGTCTAGAGCTCTCAGCTGACCCATTGCTGCAAACCCTGAGTTGTGTGAGCTGCTCGCCTTCACAGAAGTACCACCAGTGAACTGAAATGGTGCCTCACATGAATTGCGACCCAGATCCTGCAAAGTATTAAAACACTGGTTTCATTAGCTTGCTAGGGGGGAGTTTCGATTTAGTTGGGTTTTTCTCAGAAGGAGGACTAAAGGCAGTTGCAACAGCATGTGCGGTTCCTGACTATCTTCTAAAATGACATTGTAGCTTTCTACGCTGCTGGCTTCCAGGGCAGCTGTGCTAAATCTGGCTGCCATGATTAAAAATGTTGTGGTCCCCAACTGTTTCCCTGCCTCTCTGCTGGAAGCTACTGCCTCCGTGGTAGGACAGGCAGCCATCCTGCTTCGTGCCAGCTGCTCAACTCACGCAGTGCGCAGCCTGGGCTGTTAGCTTCTGCTGCAACTGGAGATAGGCCTGGTCTCTGAACAGCGTTGCCTTGAGGTGTAATGCCATACTGGTCTGCTATAACAGCAATAGACACCAGCAGAAAGGGAAAAGGTGAGGAAATATTATTTCCCCCTGACATGAATTGCTAATGCTTGTGAACCTTTAACGACTTCTGTTTCTTCAGGATTTTGCCGAAACAGACACTGTGTGAAGTGACTTCACCAAAGTGTTTTACTGCTGTTAATGAAATAGCAGAATAGTAATTAATGTGAAACGATGTCTGAAAATGAATGGCAAGCACGAGCAGGTACTGTTGGGCTAGGTAGTCATGTGGGCCAGTAGCAAAGATACTAGCATGGTGTTTGGGCTGAAACTCCACGGTGTCCCTCACCTGTGTGAGGGAGGAGGATGCTGCTGATGGCTGTGCTGCCCGAGCATGGATGGGTGCTGCCAGGGTCTGAGCTGGGGGTGGAGGGCTGTGGCAGAGGGGTCTTGAGGTCTGATCCTGCCTCTCCAGGGGAGGAAAAGGGGCAGGTGATGTCTGCTGAGCTGGTGGCAGGGCAGGAGGCCTGCGGAAGGGAAGGGGTCTTGCTGGGGACAGCATTAACCATCAGCTAAGGAACAGTCTGTGACTTTAACTGCTGATTCCCGAGCGCTACTGGTTTCTTATTCTTGGGGGTGAAGATGTAAGCATTTAGAGAAAAATTGCCAGGGATTTCTGGCAGTGGGGATGAGAGATTGATGTGCTGCTGCAAGGGCGCCGCGGCTTGAGGCCATGCGTGTCTGGAAGCGAGTGCCTCGTGTGCAGCCTGCGCCCCTGGGTGCTGCCATCCCTCCTCTCCCTGAGGGCTGACAGCTCTGGGGGCTGGCAGGGAAACTGCGCTGAGATGGGCTGTCAAAGCTGCCTGCGGGGCTGACGCCATCAGCAACGGGCCTTTGAACCCTGCGGGGAGTTAGCACGGAGAGATGAGCTCTGGAAATATGAGATTTTGATGATTCCTGATGCTTAATGGAATGCCTATTGGGTTTGCTGTGAGTGGGCTTTTGTTTTGAAGGGCTTCGCTGCCAGGGAGAGGGGAGGTGGATACCTTTGGTAGCCAGGGGTGGTATGGCTAGAGATGATCCCTCTCCTAGCACTGCTTTGTCAAGCTTGGCTTGAGTCTGGCAGTGAGAAAAACGGGGGAAGGTGTCTGTGACACGCAAAATCCTGTTTGCATGTTAAGCAGTGGTGTCGTGGCTGGGGTGGTTCAAGGGTTGCTGGGATCCTCTGCCAGCCCACAGGGTACAGCAAGGGAAAGACTGCAAGTGTTCAGGTGTATGGAGCGGGATTGATCTCACAGAACTGCAGCAGCTCATCTCATCCTAAGGCCAGCATGTAAACTGGTTCACGTGAGTTCCTCTCTGGAGGCACCTAGCTGTTTTTCAGGGTCTTAATGACCATCTCAGACGTAGATATTGGTATTCTGTGCGTTCAGAGCTAGGGGAGCTGACTCGACCAGCAGCAGCCTGTGGAAATGACCTGTTGAATCTGTCTGCACCATGCTGCAGTAGCTGTATCAAATATGCTGGTGAAATACATCACTCTCTTTTTATGAGATTTTTCTCCTCTGTTGATCCCAAGTCTATAGCTTATCATGCACAGGCACCGAAGTGGTACCTATCAGTAGCTTAAAGAGTAATGAGAAGGTTGTTGCAGTTGACCCACTCTGCTAGTGCACTGTGTAGACAAATGCAGAGAAAGACGGTGTCACTGGGTTGTGTGCCACTTGCTTCAAGAGCAAAATAAGAGTGACATTTCAGTAAAGACTCAGCAGTGACTCTGGCAAAACCAAGCTGAAAACATGGGGAGCTCTTCGTGTATTTCCAAAATTCAAAAGTCACCTAAAGCAGTATTTACATGTAAGTCTCCATTTTGCCCTCATGAAAGCTGTGGAAGATCAAAGGGCAGAAGAGATGCACTGAATTTGTTTGGTTTTTTTATAGCCTTTCAGCAATTTTGCTTCTCATAATTAATTTTCTGGGTCATTTTCTGGTCCTTCTAGTTTGTCATTACACATATTTGTGACAATTATGGGAGCTTTGCACTACAATAAGTGTGTTCAATTAGATCACTCTCTTTTTTTAGGTATAGGTGTACAAAAATTGAGATGGATTAGAGGCCAGCTGAAAAATTGCACCTAATCTTTTAATTAGGAGTTTTAACTTACCTATCTAATATTATATCCTATCTTTTGAAGAACTAAGGTTGCTTTTTCCTAGGTTGTTGAGGCCCCAAAACCCGAGTGGATGCATGAACTGAACAGCCATGAGAATAGGCAACCTTTCTTCTTTTTTTTAAACTGATTTTTGAAAGCTTTTCTATTTTCGTGGTCTCTTCCTGGGTCTTGAGGTTTTCTGAAAGCGTAAAGTCCTCTACAGCCTGAAGAGATGCAATGAAAGGTTAAGAAAAAAGGGCAGTGGTGCTTTCTAATGTATGATTAATGATGTAACGCAATGCAGATTAATGCCTCTCCTCCAGCTGGCTAACTCCAGTGGAACTCATTCACACACTCACATGTACATTCACATACTCATGCTTCGTCCCTTTTTGTGGCCTCAAAAAAAAACCAAACCCAAACCAAAAAACCCCAACAAAATCCCTTTCTGTTCACAGAGATAGCAGATCCTGGTCTGCTTTGCTGAAACCATGATTAATGAAGTATAAAATGGATAGTTTTCTTATTGAAGGGCTACTGACAGATTAAAGGCTGATTAAAGTTGACTGTTGTTTACATGTGAAGGGAGGCAACTACTTGATTCCTGGTGGGCAGCAGTCATTATGAAAGTCTGTGTGCTTTTGATCGAGCTGAAGGATTGGCAGAAGGATTCCTGGAAGAGTGCAATTTTTTCTCTAAGACGGAGCAGCCAAATACTTCCTATGCAGTATGCCCCAGATTTTATATATTAAAAGGTATATAAATGCATTGAGAGTAAGGAGGGGTGGAGAACCCCTGTGGAAGCACTTGATAAATCCTGCATCAGGTAATAAACTGTCTGATATCAAAGGGCTTGTCTGCTCCTTAGAGATAAGCTCTTATGTGATTTGATACTTATCAATGACCCATGAGTTTGCAAAATTTAGTTGGGAAATCTTCTGAGCAAAGGCCATGACAAGCCATTTGTGAAAACAGCGTGATATATTTCACAGCTGTCAAAGCATTAGAGCAGTCTTCCTTGCAGTATCTTAGAATACTTGAATTTCTTGCTGAAGCAGAAGAAACTAGGGAAAAGAATTATTGCTAGCTCAGACATATCGAAAATATCTTTGTGCTGAGAGTATTTGGCCACTGGGAAACCTTTATGCTGTAACTCAAGGTGCTTCATCAACCCCTGCAATATGCTGTGCTCATCCTTACCATCTGTCCCTGTGTACCGCGATAGCAGGGGTTTCAGCAGTCACAGCAGGCTTGCATGGGGTGCATCCTGCCTGGCAGCTGCAGGAGATGTGGCCCAGCTTCATCCAAGTCAAGCCTTGTTGGCAGCTTCCCCCGCCTTGCCTTGGGAGCTGTGTTTGAGCTGGTCCCTGCCTGAACTGCGTTATGGCTGTGCCTGTACCCGGCCTTGCACCTTGTTGACCCAGACCCACAGGCTTGACGCCTTGACTTGAGCAAGAGTGATGTCTGTCCAGCCGTGTGCTTTATCTGTGACTGAACTTTGTTTTCTTCCATTACAGACCAAGCTACATCAAAAAACTGTTTCCCACCATATAAGAGCATGTATGAGGAAAATCAGTTGCAAGTCCGTGCCCTTTCTCTTTGAAATTGTTCTCTGAAAACAGGTTCAGTCTGTTCTGGTGTATTTTGTGGTCACATTTTATTTTCCCTTCTAGAAACTGCCTTATTTTGTTCTGATCATATTGCTCATGATAAACATATGCTGGCTAATAATAATCAACAGCCATAATACCACCAATGTTACAGTTTTGAAATCCTATTTGCAAATGTGTCGAGTGGATTTTTTTTTTAATGCACACTTTGATATTTTCATTCCATTTTCTCCTATGGTGTCTCCATAATTTCAGTTGCTCTGCAGTATACATCACAGTAATTATAGTGTAGAGAGACAGGAACAGTGCTAAAGAGTAGGCTATTCAGCGTTTGTTCTGTTGGTTTAAAATAACCAAACGAGCATTATGTGAGTTGGTAGCAACTTTTCTACATCAGAGAGGTAAAGAGCCGGGCTACCGTGTCCATGATGAGGATGTTTGAAATGAGGCCAGTGACAAACTGTGAGCCGTCGCTCTCTTATGTTGTTCCAGTTCAGCATCACACCCCTGAGCAGTAGCATGCCCCGGCGTGGTAAGGATGCAGGAGAGCAGCTGGATGTGCTTTGTGAGGAAAGGACCAGCATTGCTGGGAACAGCCCTGTGGGGTATCATTCCTCACTAATGGGCTGAAGCAGACCCAGGTGGAATGCAGAGGCAACAGGAGGAGAGTTTTTGTAGAAAGTCCTGGCATCAGTGTGACCACCTAAATAAATGGAGGAAGGTTTTCTTCCTCAGATATGAAACAATTGGACAGCTGAAGAAGGATGCTGACAGTCCAAAGGCAAACAGTTATTTTGCTTTGCACTTTGTTTTTATTTTTTTTTTTTTGGTGTGTGTGCAGTTATTTTTCTTTTGTTGACCAAAATATGTGTGTCTTGTTTTCTCTGTCACTAATTTACAGTGTCTTGAAGACTTAACCTATTTCCTTCAGGTTCAGTTAAAACCTGGTTGAGAACTTGGCTCGTGCAAGAGGCTGGGTTTACTGAGACACGAACTTCCTCCCTCCTTAAAGGCTGTTCCATATGTTGTAGATAGGCCTGTTGGCTGCATTTATTCTCACCACCTGTAGGCATCTAACTCAACAGTTAGAGCAGGAGCTAGTGTTTATCTTAGACCTTTCTATACTTGGTCTAGGAAAATGTGCATTTTCATCCCACAAGTAAATCTCCCTGTGAGGTTGCCTTTCTCTTCCCATTCATATTAAGTAATCTGTGGTGACTATGTACTATAGGTCTCTCGAGTAAGAAAGATGAATCTGGGCACAAACAAGAGAGTGCAAGGATGGTATTGACTTGTAGCAGCTATGAGGGAAGCTTATACAGAAGAATTTGCCTTTTTCATTACTCCTCCCTATTTTTTTTTTTATTTAGCCAACTTATGGTATAGTATTTGTTATGCTTGTTAGAATTCTTTGCCAGAATTTTTTTTTTTTACAAATACACAATACATTAAACCACTGAAATGCAATCTCTGTGGAATCCCTTTGGATTCCCTGTAAATGTTTAGCTTCAGCTTCCACTTCAGCTTTCTAGCTACCTTGTTGTTTCTGTCCTATAACAAGGTCCTTTAATATAGCTCCCAGATCTGTAGTATAGAACCTTACACCTTATAAAAAGGGATTGTGCAATGGATGTAAGGAAATGATATCAGAAATATCCCTGCAAACAGCTTGCCAAAGAATTAGAGATAGTGTCAAGGCTGGCATGATGCCAGCACTGGGCGACCACTGCTTTTGGATATTTTTCTAAAGTTCATTTAATTCTTCACATATGTTCTTTCCCCAGCCCCCAAAGAAATATTTTTGCAATGCTTTAAAAAAAAAAAAATCAATGCCAGCTGTTGGGTCCTTAGAAGAAACTTTTAACAACAAGGAATGCAGTGCACACACAATGGAATTAAATACCCTGGGAACAAGAAACAGATTTCTTTAAAGATAAAGATTGTGATCAGCAGTAAATAAGACAAAATAGAGCTTTTCCCATGGAAAAAAAAACTTGAAGGGAATGAAAAATCCAATCTGGTGGATTCTTTCTAGTGTCAAGTCCTAGAGATCAAGGCCGAGGTGCCATTAACTGCAAAGTTTGGTTACTACCTGAGGTAGAAATAAAGGCGCATTTCTTGTGCATTGCTGTCAGCACTTTCAATAAAACCCCTGGCTGGGGTGTGGCTGCAGATTTCACTCTGTGTCATTTGGTTCAAATCCCTATTGCAAACACTGTTGTATGACAAGGGAGTTGTTCCTGCCACCAGAGCTCTTTTTTTAGCAAACAAAAACCAAACAACGCTCTACCTTGCAAAAACAAACAAAACCAAACATCCACAAATGCAAAACTCAAAGAAATTGAGCCATTCTTCCCAGCGTCTTGCAGGATTTTAAAGTTGCTCAGACCACGTGCTGACTCACAGCCTCCTTCAGTCAAGTGTTGAAAATCTTCAAGGATGGAGACTTCAGTTTCCCTGAGCACCTGTCTCAGTGCTTAACTACCAGCACTGTGAAACCTTTCCCTCGTTGCAGCCTGTGCTCGTTGCTTTTGCTGGGCACCTCTAAATCGTCTGGCTCCGTCTTCTCTACAACCCCACTTAAGCTGCGAAAGGCTGCGGTTAGATCACATGACGGTTCCCTTCTCTCCAGGCTTAAGCAGACTCGATTTCCTCAGCCACTCCTTGTACGTCGTATACTCCAATCATCTTAAACATCAGAGGCAACTTTCCTCTTCCCAAATTAAAAAAACCAACCAAAACCCCACCAAAACAAAACCCAGAAAACAGCCCTAACAACCAAACCAAACCAAACCAAACCAAAACACCCCATTTTCCTCACTGTTCCTTAAAGGCAAAGTTTTGTAAGGTCAGTAGCGTTTGCTCCTCCGTTATGTGTGAAAGGATGGGGCTCCCATGGGAGTGACTATTTACTTTCTCTCAGTTTCTCTTTTCTGCTAATGGATGGTCAGAAAGACAGTGCCACCTTCAACTACTTCTCAACTGTCTTCTTGAGATGATCTTTTCTCTTGAGCTACCACTGCAGAGAAGGGCTCAAAGGAGCTTCAAGGTGTCATGTCATCCAACCTGCTGACCTAATAAAACAGCATCCACTCTACCACTGCCATCCCTCTAACCGAGATTTGCCTAAGAGATTTTTTAAGATCTCCAAGGAGGGAGGCTCGAGAATTCTCCAGCGCTGCATTATTTTTTACAGTCAGATATAGTTTTCTAGTGTGCAATATGAATTTTTCTTACTGAAATTTTATCCCTTTACATCCTGTTTCCTCCAACATGGGTACAAAGAACAAATTTGTCCCTTCTAACAGCAGTCTTTTACATGTGCAGGCTGTTCTTGTGTTCCTTCTCACTCTTTTCCGCTACAGGCTGAACAGGTCAAATACCCTCTTTCTTTCCTCCCAGGTTGTTTTTCAAACCTCATTCAATCATCAGTCTCCTTGAGACTCTTACCAACAGGTTTAGAATTTTCTTTAAGAGCAGTAGCTGGTGCAGTACTCCAGCTGAAGTTTTCCCAGTGCTGTGTAGGATGGAGAGATGATCCTGCCAGTGCTGCAGACTACATTTCTATTTATTCACCTCAGCATGATGTTTCTCTTTTTTGCGGTAGCATGATGTTGTTGACTCATGTTCAGCTTGTGATCCATCGTAACTGCCAACTCCTTTTTTTCAGAACCGCTGATTATTCATCTGCCACCCAGCACCTGTGCAGCTGACTGTCCTTACCTAACTACAGTAAATTATGTACGTCTTCTTTGAATAGCATTATATTTCTGTTGGACTGTGCCTCTGATTTGTCATGATCATTTTGAATTCTATATCTATCTTTCAATGTATTGCCGTGTTTGCAAACGTGGTAAGCCCACTCTCTGTTCCATCACCCAGAGCAATTGTGTTGCATTGGACTCCAGGTATACCATATGGGACTGCATACGATACATAGCTCCATCCTGATAGTAGCTTCATGTAACTCCTCTGGTATGGTTCACCAGCCCACTTTACACTCTTGGATAGCAGTTTCATGTAGTTCATATTTCTCTAGGTTAAGTGTGAGAATGCCATATGCCATAATCTGAAAAAAGTACCAACATCATAGGCGCTATTATTGCCCACACACAGTCATAGGATTCGCACTGAAGAAAAAAATACCATCTCTACTAAGTTATAACCAGGTAAGAATGGCAACTAATTTTAGGCCGTAGAAGACTTCAGGCAGTGAGGTACCAAGACATAATGAAGATAAACTAGAAAGAATCATGAAAATAAAATAGCCTTAAAATTATCATTAATTCTGACTTCATATGTTGTTGAATGTGTGGTTATTCATCTCTAACTTGGACACATGCTGAAACAACTTTCATCACTTAACCTTTGCTACCCTGAAGCAAAAATAAGATTGAGGACTGGTACAATCAGGCGGAATGGGCAGTGTGAGTAAAGAAATTTTGTTTTTCCAGTAGGAATTCTTCTTCTCTGTATATCATTACAATGTTCAGGTAGAGAAAAATACCATGAAGAAGGAAAAAAAAACCTAGGTGTGTCTACGAACCATGTTATGGAATAGATCCATGGTGGTATGCATGGAGAAGATACAGCACCTGGATAGAAAACAGGCCTGTGTTTTAAATGAACAGATCTTATAGCGTTTTCCACAGGAGAGCTACCATGTAATGCACCAAGGTACCACTGGATTATACGTGTTTTACAGAGAGAAGTATGTGATGCCATGATTTATCCTACTGAAGCTGGTAGGAGTGTGGCAGGACTGCCAATATCGCCAAGGTTTCCTGGAAAAATCTCATGTTTCCTTCACAAAGTCCTGCACTGCACCAAGTCTATGTATTTTCTCTCTCCACGATTGCCATGTAGCACTTTGTGGTCTGCTCTTAGCACTTCAAAAGGCCAGCTGCTCCCTCAGATTATCAACTAACTGGTTATCTATAAATAGAGTATAGCTACTGCCCTGGGGAGATTCTGAGCTGTAATATAAGCATATGTATTTGACAGGTTTTCTGAGGCTCACTCTTGGGGGTTAACGTAAATTTTCATATAGGATGAAAGTCGGCAAGACATCCAAATATTCTTACAAGCATCTTACGACACTGAAGAATTTTCTTGTTTATTCATATATGCTGTCACTCATCAATGTGATAATACATGTCAAATTCTTATTTTCAAAATGAAAAAATATGTGCAGTTTCCTTCACTGTGCAAAACTTGGGACCTTTAGCAGCCATATATATGCCATTTGTATTTATTTGTGCATTGGTTTGGATTTCTTCTCCATACCCTTACGTAGTGCCCTCTTGAAGCACAACGAGAGTGACATGCAGTAATAATTTTGTTCGAAGTTCCATATTTTTGAGGCTTGAGTTTCATGTCGTAGTTCGAGTAGAGACACGGTAGATGGCAGTGCGTAACATAAATTACCTCTGCTGCACACTCCTGTTCCCAGCGGTAATTGTCCAGAGCCTGTGAGATTACACGGGAGGGCACCCTCTGCTCCCTGGCTCCATGTGGAAGAAAGGAGGAGGCTTCTGCAAAGCAGCCAACTCCGGAGCATTGCTTTTGCTCAGTGGATCAAGACTGCTGAATCAGCAAAGGAAACTGCCCCTGATTTAAGCAGCTTAATCACTGGTGCAAGACTCTGAAGGTCTCCCGACAGTGTGGCTTTCAGCAGAAGCCAATCTCCGGGTATTTTTGTTTTCACCCATGTTTTTGTCTTCCACACCTTGATCCATGTTCTTAATAGCTTTGCTGCTTCAAAATCTAGGCAACTTGCATGTCAGATTAATTTTTTCCATTTATCCTCATAGCTCTGTTTTTGGGTAAATCTTAGAGTGCTCATTCTTGGTGCTTTGTGGCATTTGAACTAATATCTGGTATGGAAATAATGATGACATTAAACAAAAGGTCCCTTATCAGGTACTGATGTGTTTCATCAATTATTTTATGTTATGGTGCCTTCCAATGTCAGATTACTTGTTGATAACTGTTTGGAGCGTTATTAGATAAAATCAATATCTGAAGTTACACTTGGAAAACTAGTGTCAGGCAATGGGCAACACGGTCTCAGTATTCAAATTCTAGAGGACTTCTTGAACCCCCTAAGTTGCTACCCTAGTGCTACTTTCCAAAAGACTTCAGCAAATACGCTGACTGTTATTTTTTTTTTTTCAGAATTACATTTTTTAAATGGATCATGAAGTGACAGAAACACTAGGTTAGTACAGGAGGTTGTCTCTTCTGTTTATTACCACTGTTGCACCTGGGCAAGTAGCAGTCAGGTAATATCATGCTTGCATCACCTAGAATTCAAATGAAGGAAAGATCTTGTTCTTTCTTTTGATTGGATTTTCTTTCTCTTCAATCAAGAGAGACAGACATTTTCTTCTCTTAATATGGCGAATATTCTAATTACCAAAAATGGAAAATTCTAAAATAAAGAAAAAAATCTAATGACCAAAAGTGTTACTTAGAATAACATTCTGGGAAAAAATAGCAATTGTTTTCAATAAAGTGAGATGCTGACAGAATCTTTTAATGAAAATGAAAAAAATTTGCAAATGTCTTATTAATCCTCTTGAAAGAGTCACTATTATTTTTAAGCAAAGACATGAGTGACGTGTAGGAAGTTCTGTGTGGAGCCATGTAGTAATAGCAACTATTCTTGTCAGTGGTCTTATTCAGCGTGAACTGTTTACCCTCTAGCCTGGATCATTTTGGACCAGAAGCTGTAGAAAAAGATTTTGATTCTTTCTATTGCAAGACAAGAAGTTTGCTTTAGGATCTTTCTGTTAAAGGACAAGAAGATTCATTTAGGATCTGCTTCTTAAATTGCATGCTCTCTTTCAGGAATGACTAAATAGAAGGGAAAGCCTGTTCTCAAACAGGTCTGCAGGGAGCATTGGTTGGGAAGTAGGTTGGGAATCCCTCCAGGAAGCGGTGCGTGCAGCAAAACCTTGCCCTGTGCTCCTCAGGGTGTTGTTGGGACAACGTTCCTGGGGGAGAGATGTCTGTCCATGTCATGACCATCCATTTAGAAAGTGTCTCTGACTTTCACCTTGGAAAGGCCAAAAGATTAATGAGCAAAAAGACTGCATTTTTCTTTTTCCCTCGATGCCATTCCTCCAGGAGAAGCTTGAATGGTCGGAAATGTCAAAAGCACTGTGGGGACATTTGCACATCTGCGAACTGGTGAAGAACCTCATCAGTCAGAGTAGATGATTTGGGAAACAAGAATACTGCAGCTAATGCCTGTTTCAAATTCTCTTTATAGAGTTAGCTTAGGATTTTATAATGTGTAACATTAGCACTTCAGAGACCCTTATCTTTTTTTAGAAACTCAAAGCAAATTTTGACTGTAATCTTTCTACTGCTTGTCTCAGAAGAAGAGCAGCTATTAAACCACACAGCTAACTTTCAGCAGTCCTCGTATCACCAATAGCCACCACCCTTGTGAATTTTCCAGAACAGATAATCACTTGTGTTCTTATGCTTAAGAAACAAAACAATATAAATGAAAAATCTCTACAAAGTCACAAGAGTATCCCACATAGAGTTCTTAACTTTCAACGAGGTCTCACTTTGTCTGACATAGTTTAATGCCCCTGACACCACTTCTGCAAGCTTTGAAACGGGGTGTGATTCCTTTACCAGTATGACAGGCTGCTTCTTTAAGCTCATTTGAAAATAGGGTAACCAGAAAAAAAGATTTGGACTGATAGTGCCACAAAACAGGATATCTTATAATGAGAGAAACTGAGCTCCTGCAAACCTGAAACCTTGCAGCACTGCTGAAGAACAGTAGGAAATCCAAAATTTTCTCCCACTTAGCTGAGCTGCTGCTTTTTCTTTCCTGCCTTGCCTCTCTTCTCTTCTGATTAAGTCTCCTTTGAGTTTTCTGCTTTGTGACATTCAAGCCAGATAAATTCTTTCAGAGTCCTGGTTTTCCACTGCAGCCCTCACAGAAATCTGTGATTTTCCTTCCAAACTGAGCCAAGGAACATGTGAAATTCCCCTGGTTTTCCTGGAACATGCTGCTATTGGCTGCTATTTGTCTACTAATGGTTTACTTCTGGACTCTGGGCACTGGTTAATTATTATGACAAATAGTCACTCTGGAGACAAGCAAAATCAAAAGGAAAAAGTGAAGCTCCCATCTCTATTACTCTAAAGCCAGAAAAGTGGATCTGCTAGCCTGTGCGCGTTACCTCTCCAAGAAAGTCTTGCCTGGTCATACTGCCTAGCACATGAATAGGTTTAATAAAACTAAGGGAGGGGGTATTGCTTCACCAAAAGGGACCTGGATTGGCAGGTTTGACTCATTATTGTTTACAACTCCTTCTTACACTGACCTATTTTCACGCACTGAGTCTTTTTTATTTCATGCTTTTACCCTACTTTTGCCCTTGGTTTTGTTCTGAGTTTTGAGGGTCCAGTCGGAGGAGAGGGGTGTCAGCTATTCACCCATTTATAGATCAGGTTTGACTTGGTTTTTTTCTTTAGACTAAGTAATTGCAACTTAAATCACTGTTTTATTTGTCTATCTCTGGAGTTTTTCAATCTTGACTATATCTTTCTTGAGCAAGGGCATCCAAAACTGAACAGATGCTTCTCCCACAATCACCTTCGTTCATAACAGGCATTCAGAGAGTATTGCTGAAATATTCATAAGCCTGAAGAGATAACAATGCATGAATACTAATGAATAGTAAGTTGTATGATGCTTTAAACAATGACACAGTAAGGCAAGGCCAAACTGAAATATCTCACAACTAAACATTTCCTTAGCTGCATAGTCTTAGGTGAAGATTTCACATGTATTGTTTCCGGTAATATTCACAATAAACAGAGAAAAGGGCACCACAGAAAAGTGCATTTCAGTTTACAAAGATGCTTTGCCAATGTATTTAAAATATCTTGAATAAAGGAGTTCATAAGAGATTGTTTAATAGCCTCATCACTATGATTATTCCTAAACGGACATCTGTGGAATAGATTTAAGGCCAATTAGAACTTTTTCTATTTATTTGTTTATTTAATTGAAGATGATTCATCAACTTATGCTGCATGCTTACAATTACTCCTAGTTACAGCTGGAAACTGAGGTTTTGTCATGGCAATTTCTAATATTCATTAACTGCCATTTTTCAGTTTTGAAATTTTTGTCAAAAACACAAGTTTTTGTGGTGACATTTTCCCCCTCACTAATTTATGTCAAACAGATGATGAATATTTTGACCATCTCAACTGGCAAGCTGGTAAACATGAAAACAGAGAGCAAATACTTTCACGATTTGGAAACAGTAGGGTTGTGCTGGGCTCAGGTTTTACTACTGTCGAAGCTGGCTGGGGGGATGTATCTAAAATTGCTTCAGATTTGCAGTCCATCCTCACTTAACACCTACAGAGGTGGAGCGCAGCGGGATGAGCCTGGAGGTGAGGAACCTGACCTCCCAGCCCACTAGCCACCGACACTTGCTCTTTGGGGGCTCTGTAGACTTGTGCCTTTACCCTGCTGGCAGGACATGCTGGCACCACCGTAACACGGAGCAGTGCCACCAGCGAGGACGTCGCCGTCTTCTGCTTTCAAGTCTTTCCTGGTGCCCTTTGGCTTTCAGCTGGGAATGGCTGCGTTATGCAAATGCTGCATTTTCAGCCCCGTGCTTTCTGCCTTCCCCTGCGCTAATGAAAGGGCTGCTTCAGTCCAGTGCACCAAGATGAGAATATCCCCTCAAATACTCTACAACTTGTCCTATTTTACATAGTTTTTAAATTACAAATTACATTATTCTACCTCCCCGCTGCCAGTGTTTAAAGACTCGTTACCATGGAATTTCAGATGAAATTGAAATAATGATGCTGAGAGACGTTAGCTGACACCCTCAGCGACTGAAGAGTTCCAGCGCTTATCAAGACAACCCCTCTCACAATGTGATCAAATGCTGGAAACGCTGACATTTCACAAGCATGTGTCACTAGGAGATGAGAAGTCTTAAATGTTTTTTGGGGAGGGCTCAGGTAGTCAAAATATCATAAATGATAAAATCTGTGATTTGTAGCACAGTGGCTAATTCAGAACAACGACTTGTCATGTTTTTATCAGGGAAATCATGTAAGATGATGTAAGGGAAGACGTAATGCAAAAAGCAAATGGAAGGTAATTAAAAAAGGAAAGGTTAGCTGTCATAGTGGTAATAGTGCCTGGTATCAATCTGTTTAATTGCCACGTTAAATTGTTGGGGGGGGTGTGTGCCACATAGACCTGACAACAAAAGTGACAGGGCCCCCACTGGCTATTTTAGCTCCTGGAGTTTCCCTGTGCTTTACTGTCACACAGGGATGAGTTCCCATGCAACTAGCCTTAGTGGCAACTTGGAGAGAGGTAATTGTAGTGAGGGAATTGCCTGAACACAAACTGTACAAATATAACCTATTTCTTTTTTACCCATTGTGGTAAGGTCTTAGAATTTAAACAAAATAACAAGTGTTTCCATCAATACCTGTGTTTTCTGAAGCATTGACTTCTCTCATCAGTTACATATTTATCATCCACTGAAGTACTAAAAAGGAAGAATTATTCTGCATTAGTCAACAGAATAATAGTTACTTTCAAATATTTGTTGACTTCCATATATTCAGCCGAAGGAAGTTATCATGTGACTGTTAGTTATTATCTTTACATCTATACTAGGGTTTGACTAAATACTTGTAAAATTGTATTTGTTACAGTGCGAACCACTTTGCATAATAGCTGAGAATCTGATTTACCAGGACCGTCTTCAAGAGCTTCACAGAAAGAGGTTTGGAGTTGTACATTTTGCAAATCAGACTTTGTAATGTATAGCAAACCGTAATAGAAGCATTAATAACGTTTGAACTTTGTTCTTACTATGTATTTCCAAGATTTTTATGTCTCTCAATTTATGATAGCTTCCACATTTCATTGGTTTTTCCTCAATATTTCATGGCTTCGCTTCTACATTTTAATAGAGGTGTCTTCTAGAAGGGAAATTTATGGAATGAGCTTGGTTTCTTTTTTCTGCAGTTCTGAGGTGTCTAGGTGTGTTTTTCATTTCTGTCACCTCTCCCGATGAAATGTATCATCTGCTTGAGCCACATGTAGCTCCCCAGGATACCTCAGGAGATGGAGAGGAAAGGAAAGAGCAGTTAAAAAAATCAACACCTTTAAAATGTTATTTTATCTGCAGTCTCTTTCTCCTCAGGATGAACGTTAGTCCTGAGAACCATATATTTATTTATAAAGGTAGGACCAGGCAGGACCTGACTTTTTGCGGTGTGTGGGTCATAGATTCCCACTCAAAATGTTACTCAGGAACAGGTTGTGAAACGAGAACAAGAGCTGCCCCTGCAGGAAGACACAAGTTCCCGAGTTAAGGAGTTGAAGGGCTGGAAAATTTATCACACTCTCTTCAAGGTAGTTAAAGCAGTTGGTTGGCTTTACTGTTAGTGTTCCCAGAGTGCAAGCTACTGCCTTACTGACTTTCATTTTGAGGGCAGGAATGGTGGCTCCTTTGTTCAGCACACCTCTGAGATTAATAGTCATCTCCTGGTGCTCCAGAGGTGGCCCAGGAGGTCACAGCTAGACTGTGTGGCAACAGCATGCTTCAGCTCACCCTGCTGTCCTGGGGTTCAGCTCGCCTCTGAACTGGGGTTACAGCTGGGATATGCCATAGCTCCTTTCTGATCCAGGTGTCCAAGTTCCTGCTATGGAAGCAATGTAGCGGGGATAGCGCGAGAGGGAAGAGGACTGATCTCTGCCTGGGTCCCTCCCATGCATATAGTCGGCATGTGGCTGGGGTGTGCACCTCAGTCTGCATCCGCTCTCCAGTCTGCCGGTTTAGATACAGCATCAGAGAGGGCGTTTTTCTAGCTTATTGGCTAGGCTGCAGCCAGTTTCCTTGGATATATACTGGTTAACACCTAGTGCAGAGCTGTTTGCTTACAGAACCCCATTTATTGGTCTGCATTTGGATATTGGTCTCTCTCCACATATATCTTTTGAAGTCTGCAGGCAGGATGGGAGCTGGTTAACAACTCCTGAGACGTCAGTAGAGTAGGAGGGTCTCCACAGCGGATTCTCTGCCCCAGCAGCCTGGTTTTGGCAGAGTGAGAAGATTTGGTTAAATGAGAGAACAGCAGGGTGGCCACACATGGTGACCTGACAGGGCTGACATGACTAGAAGTGACAGAATGTTATTATTTTTGCCCGTGGCGTAGTGATCCTTTTCAAAATTACAAAATACCAAGACATTGCCTTATCTCCTCTCAATCGCACTCACTCGGAGAGCAGCAAAAACAGCCACCAGACAGCAAGTAGGAGAAGCAGATAAATTTATGTAAAAATATGTTAATGCTGTTCACGAGCACATGGCCTGGCTACCCCACTGGCCCTATTAGGTAGGAGCTGGCAGCTGAGAGAGAGTGAGTAGCAGCCCCATCAAATGCTGCTGGTGCCTTCAGCAGTCCAAAACACGTCTCTCCACGCTGCATGGGTTGTCAGGGTGCTTTATAGGTACCTCGAGAGTGTTGCTCATCCAGCATAAGGCAGCTGGTTGACAACGTAGTTCTGATTTGCCCCCTTTTGTGCTTATCTCTTGCTTTTGATGACAGAGAGCACCCAAACTGTGCATTTGGGCCATGTACCTACCCAGAGCATGGAAGTTATGGACAAGTAATCGAACTCACATAAGGCTGCTGCTGAGTGCTGTGGTGGTTTCAGAGCAGAGCTGGGCTGGGGCTGCAGCTCCTGCTCTGCTCTGGCGCATGGAGGGGACCCTACATCCAGCCGCAGCCACCCCAGGACGCAGGGTCAGGCTGTCTGCTCTGCGCCGTTTACTCTACTGTGGTTTTGGGTTTGGTGTTATTCCTGCAGTATTTGCCATTGGATGACAAAGTGGGATAAGACACAAGGGCAGGTTTAAAGCTTTTACTACACTATCTCCAAATGCTGCTTAGAAATGTTGTGTACAGTATGTTAATGTGCAGTATTCTATACTATTGCCTTAACAGCCTTTGTTTTAAAAAGACTCCTCCGCAAATACGTGAAAAAAACCCAAAACGTACTTTTTCTCTCATGAGAGCTCTAGAGGAACAACAGAATAACTTAATGCTAATAAGTCCTATGAAAACAGTGAATAGAGCTAATGATGCTTGCAACTAATACGTGTGCTTTCCCAGGCAATAGATGGACCTCTGGTAAAACTAGAAATGTTTTAAAGTGATGATCATGTCCATTTTAGGGAACAATGGAAGGAATATTTCCTTTTTCTTTTTCATCATCTGCCCTTATATACGGGCATAAATGTTTATTCAATAGTCTTAAACTGAATAACTCTGAACTTTATTACTTTCTTCTCTAGCTGAAAAGAACGGTTTTATGGAGATAATGTGAACTATATATTTATTGCCTCTTAAATCCATAATCAAATTGAATATATCAGAAAGAATTAGTTTGTTCACTTGGTTAGCCTCATTGCAGCCTTAAAATGTGCTCCAGATGCTGGGGACACTAACTTAATATTCAGTTTAAAATTAACATTTTTATACTTTAAGCTTGTTGAATATCTACTTATTGAATAAATTAAAAAGAGATATTTTCCTTTCCGTGAGACCAGCAGTGCAATTATTTCTTTCAGATATGATACAAATGTTTCTTATGAGATTTTATAAGGTATTACTTTTAACTTTTATCAAAACTTTAATACATTTTGCATTACACACAGTGCAACGCTGCCTATTGAATTCATGTCACAGTATGAGCTACACAGGGCTGCTTATAGGGGAGGCACTCTGTTAACAGGATGCAGAAGGAAAACAACTAGCAGTTAGTAAGTAGTAATATCTGTGTATAATCTCAAGTCAAACAGCTAACCTAAAAATTAGAGTTTCAGGCAAAAAATGTAAAAAGACACAAATTCTCCATTTCACTTTTGAAATCTGAGTATGAGTTCCTATGCCACTTAAATGCTTTAAAATTTTAATATTATATTTAAAAGAATGTTTTTCAGTATTAGGAGTCTCAGTAAACAGAATATGCTTTTATTATTATTTTTAAAGCAGCAGACTACGTAGACTCTTCAAGCTCCCAGAGAGTTTGTCTCCTGGTCATACTATTTCATCCTTAAAAGAACTGGTTAAACGTTTGCAAATGTTTATAATATTGACCAAATTTATCTGTTGATTTCCACGTCAAAAGGAATAATGTTTTGCAAAGATGTCAAAAAACTTTTAGGTAGCTCTATGATTGTAATGCTCAAGATCACACAATGTGTTTGCTCAAAGCATTTCTAAAATTTTGGGGACTAAAATATTTGTTTTTTTTTTTTTTTTCTTTTTGAAAGATGTCTGGAATTTGGTTTAGCTGAAATAGAAATACAGTGTAATACAGTCTCTCCCTTCCCATGCTAAACATTTATATGAGCATTAATTAAAGAATTTTATGCATATATTGATAGGAAAAATACAAACACACCACACAGAAGCTAACAATGACATGAATGATTAATGAATTTCAAGTTCAGTAGAAATTTTGTGCAAAGACACAGGTGGATAGCTAATTTAGCTGCTGTGCTTGCCCTTGCTTTCTGGCAAACTTTAAAAATAATGTCTTTCCGTTCAAAACTTGTTACTAGAAAGTTTACCTGATTGGTTGCTGCTAGCAAAAGAAATGTTTATGTCTCTGTTTCCTTTGTTGATGATAAAACCCTTTCACTCTACCAGGACCTCTCCCTGTGTTGCACGTGAGCTTTAACTCTTTGTTTATTATTGTGGTGGTCTTATTTCTGAAGGAATGGGTGTTGACAAAGCATGGCCTGAGAGTAATCTTTTTGATTAGGCTGTAAATACGATATACAAGAAAAAGAAGAAATGTCACCAGGGATAAGAAGAAATGTCACCAGCATTGGGGTGCATATTTCATTTATCTATTTATAAAGTGTTTTTTTCAATGAATGCCAAATCCAAAGCACAAGCAGCTGCTAACTGCTTTGCTCCTATTCAATCAAGCCACAATCAGCTACATCCTGAAGTCAAATTGCTACATGGATGCTGTAAAAATTTGGACCTCTAGGCCACTGGTCATCAGCAGGCCACAACAAACCTCTGAGAAGGACTTAGAAGCAGAAAAAGTTTGGGCTAAATTAGGAGTTGGTTGTTGTGGTGGGTTGACCTTGCCTGGATGGCTGGTGCCCACCAAACTGCTCTATCACTGCCCCTCCTCAGTGGGACACGAGGGGAGACAGAAAATATGAAATATGAAAGGCTAATGGGTTGAGACCAGAACAGGGAGTGATCAGTCACCAATTATCATCACGGGCAAAGCAGACTTGACTTAGGGAAATTAATTTAATTTATTACCAATCAAGTCGGAGTAGGGTAATGAGAAATAAACACAAATCTTAAAATATCTTCCCCCACCCCTCCCTTCTTCCCAGGCTCAACTTCACTCTCAATTTCTCTACCTCCTCCCTGCAAGTGGCACAGGGGGTCTGGGGATGGGAGTTGTGGTCAGTTCATCACACGCTGCCACTCCTTCCTCCTCACACTCTTCCCCTGCTCCAGTGCAGAGACACTCCCACGGGAGACAGTCCTCCACAAACTTCTCCAATGTGAGTCCTTCCCACAGGCTACAGTTCTTCACGAACTGCTCCAGCCTGTATCCTTTCCACAGGGTACAGTCCTTCAGGAAGAAACTGGGGATCCCCCTAGGGGTCACAAGTCCTGCCAGCAAACCTGCTCCAGCCTGGACTCCTTTGGGCACATGGTGTCCTCCATGGGCTGCAGGGGAATCTCTGCTTCTGCACCTGGAACACCTCCTTGCCCTCCTTCTTCACTGACCTTGGTGTCTGCAGAGGTGTTTCTCTTACATATTCTCACTCCTCTGTTCCAGACGCTGTTGTGCGGCAGTTTTTTCGCCTTCTTAAATATGTTGTCTCAGAGGCACTACCACTGTTGCTGATGAGCTCGACCTTGGCCAGTGGCAGGTCCCTCATGGTACCAGCTGGCATGTCTTTATCGGACGTGGGGGAAGCTTCTATCAGCTTCTTACAGAAGCCACCCCTGTAGCTCCACTGCTACCAAAACCTTGCCACGCAAATCCAATATAGTTGTTAACACAGAGAAAATCCTGTTCTCTTAACTGACAAATAGTGAAGCTCCCGCATCCGTAGCAAAGCTTGGAGCCCCCAGCCTTGCGAAGAGATGCGAGATGTTTTCCCCGGCATGCCGCGGTCATTTATACATGCTCCCACTGTGGCTTCTGTTTTCACTTCAGAGCAATAATTTAGGATAGATGATGGCAAAGCTCTAGAAAATAAGAAAGGTCTGACAGGCTACCGTGTTTGATTCAATATTACCATACAAAAAGAAAAAAAGGAACCCAACAAATTACAGGCTTTTGTTCATATTGCATTTGCCCTAATTTTTGCTCTTTGACCCAAGCACTGCTCAGGTCAATTATAGAGTGTTATGGGACCAGCTAAAAGCTGGGATTGTTTTTCTGGGTAGAATACTGCAAAGAAAGATATATTGTTAAAGGTAGCCATGCTCATTCATTCAGATACCATGGAGGCACTGCTCAAAATAATTGTGATTCCTTTCTGACCCATTTCAGCTGTCTGGGTTGCCTTTCATCATTCAAAAATGTCAAGTGCATGTTGAATTATATGCCTTTATCAGTGTCCAAGCAACAAGCAGAGTGAACTTTTTATGTGTACATTCAACACACAACATTAAAAGCAGTTTTAAATAATAGAAACTTGAATATTTTTTTTGGGGGGGAAAGGTGAAATAAAATAGAAATCACTCTTCAAGGTATTTTTAGTGTACAGTGAAAAGACCCATTTAACAATATTTTCATCTTCTGATTGACATTCCACTGTGTGTGCGTGGGAGGGCCAGCAGAATTGACACATTTTAATCTCACCCGAGAAAAAAACGTCACACGCTATCATTTTGTAACCTGCAGCTGAAGGTATCAAATGACTCATTTTGCTTGCATGTTATAAACTACAGCTCCTCAGAGGCAAGGACTGCAGGCAGGCTAGGATCTCAAATTGGTGCGCCTTCACCAGGCTGCAGTGTCTCACCAACCCAGGCCTTGGACCTGTGGCTCTGCTCTGTTTTCATCCTAAAAAACCTTTACAGAGGTTTTGTTCACTGTCCTCTGATAAAGCAGGAGCCTTCGTGGGAGAACTGAAAGTATGTGTCAAGCATAAAGATAGGGTGCTCAGCCAGTGGGAGGAGTGGCAGGGCAGGAGTAACCACAGCTCTTTTCCTCCTCTGTTCCACCTCCGTTTACTAGAAGGACCCCATCTCTCATTTCGGAAAAGCTTGGGGCTGCTCAGTGTCTGCATGGATATGGCCCTAAGAGAAAAGAAAAGCCTTGCTGTACACCTGCCTATTCACCTGGGTTATGAAGAAAGGGGCACCTTCCCCTTACTCCTTGAAATTTGGGCTATGGGTGCCCAGAACAAGGGGTTTGATGATAATCTTTTTTCACCCAAATGAAAGAGACGCCGATTGCTTAAAAAGCAGATCCCAACAGCCCTCTGCAGCAGCCTGTGTGGTGGTTCAGGGGGTGTGATTTCATCAGTGCTCTTGGGGAGTGCTGCCGTTTCACAACTAGAATAATCTCTCTGTATTAACTAACTTCTCAGTACAAGTGTCTTGAATTTTTAGAAAACACGTGGAAATGTTTTCATTTTGGCCTGGAATCACTCCTTTTTTTATCCTGTATTTTCTTTAATGTGATTAAATGCTTGCCTAGCTGTGCTGTCATAACTGCTAAGCTACTGTCATAACTTACTGTCATGCTGTCATAGTTATTACGATCGTGCCATCTGTATTTAACAGCTGTCAGCAGTGTGCCTTAGTAATTCTTATGCAGCAAACTCCTGTTATTTTGACCAGATGTTTACTTTCTTCAACTGCATTGGCCAAGTCCAATATCTTATAAAAAGATTTGAGAAGACTGTGAGATCAGTGAAACTGATGACAACATCCTATTTCTCAAGCATGTCTTACAAAATCCTGCTTTCATTTACGTTATGATATTCTACTGTAGCCAGTGCTATCCTACATGTGCACAACGAAACAGGTGCTTCAGCTTCTTCATTAAAAACAACTTAGTCTCTGCACCCTTTCCTTCTCCCTAACTTTTCCCCACAACAGCCCACCAGACACCCCAGTCTGGTGGGACGTTTTCCGCAGTGGCAGGAGTGGTCAGTGGTTTGATTCCCTTCAGCATCCACACTTCAGAAATTTCTACAGGGTCCAGTTTACGGAGGTAGTTAGGTGCCTAGAAATGCAAAAAGGTCTGTGTAGGATTTGCTAAATCCTAAACGGATTATATACTTAACTCCTATTGACCTCCTTTCGAATGGTTTTGATTCTTTTGTCTGCAAAACAAGCTGAAAAATCTGAAACAATCTGCTTCTGAAAACTCTGGACACTTGCTGATTTTGGTCAAGACAAAAATAACACATGGCAAAGCCACCCATGAAATGCAAACACTTCTGTATGTGATGTTACAGAAGCCAGGAGATGCAGAAGGAAGTGAAAGATGAAGAGGAAGGGACCCTTCATTCCAGTTCTCCCTCCTGCTTTCCCGTCTTTCACCAGTGTCGTTAACAGTTACAAAGCCAGTGACGTCAGCTGAGAAACATCGGGTTTCTTTCCAGAGATCTACTTCTTGTCCGCACTGGGTGGGAAAACCAGACCTGATCTTTTTCATTATCCTTGTCAGCCACTGACATGGAACTGATGGCAGACAGGCTGGGTCACAGAACAATTACTGTAAACAAGAGAAGGTAGCTACACTTGTCGCCTGTTTCCTCTTGCTTGCGTTTATTTATTTTAAATTTGAGGTGGCCAAGGCAAGGTGACATAAGTTCAGCTTGTGGGGTGCCTTCCCACACCTTCCTATTCACAGACAGTAGTGTCTACATTAAAAAATTCCAGAAAATGGAAATTTAACTATTAAGCAGATGAAAGTGCAAATCACAAAGATGGCAGGGGATGGTGGCAAGTGCTGGTTGTGTTTCTGTTGTTGAGACCTTCCCAGATGAAGGTGGTGTGAGTGGAGGAAAACAAATCTCCGGGGACAGCTGGAGCCTTTATCCAGTACCTTGCTGGAGCCTTTATCTACTTACCTCCTGTGGTGCCAAGGTTGTTCTGGGTAGGACAGAAACAAAACACACAGAAAAAAACCATGAAAGAAGGCATTTTAAAAATGGCCTAATGTACTCGATTCTTTCAGGCTAAGGGCAGCACACGCTGGTGAGAAATGCGAATCACACTGAGAAAGTGCCAGAAGCCCGAGGTTTGCACCTACCTAATTGGCTTGTTAAGCTGTTAAAACTGAAAGCACCAAATCCTTGGCTATTTCTTGCCTGTATTTTTTTTTGCATACACAGACATGAAAGGACACATGTGCATGGCTAAGATCTGATAGAAAACTGGCTTTGCTGTGTTTCTCCTCCTGTGTAAGAATGACTTAATTTGTTTTATTCTGTGCTTGTGCAGCACTCAGTGCAGCGGGGTCCCGAGTTGTGCCTGGGGTTCCTGGTAACGAGCATCATCGCTGCCACCGTATGTGAAACATCTAAAACGTTACGAAGTGTGTGCGCTTAGCTTTTCTCTTTGGGAAGTAAGGCTGTTGTCACTACCACATCATTTCTGTGGCCTGTCAGTTAGCTGTTTTTTTTAAATTTCGACGGTACTAAGAATGATCCATGTGTAATAGGCCTAAGCAATTTACACTAAAGAGATAATCCACTGGCAGTAAGTACCCACACAACGTATTGACATAATGCCTTTACCTCATTCTTTCTTGGCCTGTCATCTAAAATTGTTTAAAATTTTGGAACACCTGCAAAAACGTGAAACCAGCCTAGAAATAAGCCTTTGTCAGAGTTTTAACCATCCCACAACTCCAAATCAATTTCCTCGTGTTTCCTGTGTATTTGCAGAAAAGCCTCTTTCTGAATTATGAACCAAAATGGTATCATTTTTCTGCTTTAGTTTAGTTGAGGTTCATGACTGTTTGGATGCTATAGATCACATGCTAAGGACACTGTGTCTCTAACTGACCCAGCTCAGAGGATGAAACTGGTTAAGAGCAGCCAGATTTTATGTGGAAGCTAAAATCCTGTTGCTCATATTCAAGTGGCTTCTTTCTCCATTTTCCAGGATTTTTGACAGGAGCCTATACTTGAAACTCTCGCTCATTGAAAACTGCCTTCTGAACCAGTTATGGTGTCTTGAATCAAAACAGCTAAGTGTCTTCCTTCTGGGTACTTCCACAATCTTTATTTTCTCGTGGATTTTGTGCATTAACAACTGCCATTCCTGATGGCGTGAATGAAAGAAGGTGAATTAGGAGAAGGGGTGTAAAATGTTACATTCAGTGTGTTGTTGTGCACAAGATGGGGTTTCTGAGAATGTTCAAAGAGCCAAAAATGACGGAAAAAAATAGAGCTGGAAAATATTTTTAAAGAGTTATCTGCTTTTTATTTCAGAAACACTTACATCTTATGGCCTTGTCAAATGATTTATCACCCCCTTTCTGTGGCTGTCCCTGATGCTGTTCTTCAGCATCTGATTTTTATGAGCCTTATTCCTGGTTTCTAGGTCACTGAGCCCAGAGGCAGCTCACAATTGGTTGTTGCCTCATATGCACACAGGGTGGGGGATATTTTGCTCTTCATCTATTAATGTGCAGTTAACGCAATCAAATGATAAGACAAATCTGTAGCCTTCCTTTTTTGTAAGTATATTTAATATGAAGGCAGTTAGACCTGAATACAGAGCAGTAAATGAGATCAAGCCAAGTCAGAGAGGAATCAATAAGTAATACTGTTTTATAAGCCAAGTATTTGATTTTTCCTTGCAGTGATTTGCTGGAGAGGCAGATTTTCTTGTTTTCTCAGTAGGAACTGAATTAGCAAGTGCAGAACAGCAGTAAATTTCTGACACATACATTTAAGAATTAGCAGTCAAATATTGCATTGTTTCAACCCCCAAACAAAGGTTCTGGAGCCCAAAGATTTCCAGGTTAATGAGTGACAGTTTGACTACAGCATAATGTCTTGGAGAGGTTGGTATCTCCATGGGCACTCAGTAATCAAAAAGGTCAGTAAAAATACGACCTGAAAATTTTTACTTATGTTCATTACTACATATGCTAATATTTCCTTTCAGCTTTTGCAACGCACGCAGGAGAATTTTGAGCTCACAGGGCCTGTATGTGCTCACACAAACTCTCATTTTACAGGTTCAGGGAAACATAGCAAACAAGGCACAGTCATGGTCAAAAGCAAATTTAATTAAAATGTGTTCAGTTCTAGTAATTTATATTCATACTGTGATGGAAGTTGTGGCACGAAGCATTTCTGCCAATATTTGTCTGAAAGTAAATGAGAGTTTGCAGGGACTTTGTCTCCACTCATTTAGTATTTGTTACTTTCAAGCATTTTGTGACTGAATTTTATGAGCATGAATGATCATAGAAAGCAAGTTTTATGCTCCTGTGATCATAGGGAAAATGTGACTTATGTGACTTAGGGAAAATGAGCTTACTTATTAAATACAGTGTTTCCCAAAACCTAAGAATAAATGTGTTTTTCTTTGAACTAGAGAGCATAGACTATCATAGCAAGACAATGAGGCAGAGATTTCTCCTCTATAATATCAGGTATAACGAACAAAATAAAACATTCAGGATAACAAATACACTGGAGAAATTGGGGATCTGTGTGGAGAAGCTATTTGAAAAGAGAAATAAAATTTGTCATCCATGATTCGCTGTGGACCTCGTTGACTTGCAGTACTGATTTTCTAAATGCTTTACCATACAGAATTCAAAGTGAACGATGATGCCTTATTAAGAGGTTTTCCTTAATGCTCATTTGTCTAAGCCAGCTGTTTACACGTGTCCTCATTCCTTGGGTATTTGCTCAAAAATCTGTCAGAAGGTCCAGGAGATGCCATTTCTCCAGACGACTGGTGACTCGGGGTGCTTTGGTTTGAGATGGTACAAAGGGGGAGATTTTTCGCATAACTCAAGCACCTCTCGTGTATGTTCATGCCTGAAAATTAGGGTTATGCAGCTTTGTGTTTAAGGCCACATCGGACATGTATACAGCGAGGACCCCGCAGTCCCAGAAACCATGGCAGTGGCAGCCAGGACTACATCTGTCCCTCAGAGTTATGAAGTGTCACTAACATAAGACATCACAGAACCAGTTCCTAAATCTTAACACCACTGCTTATGACTACACTGAGCCTGTTTAACTGCAAACAGGGCGTTACTCTCTGTATTTGCAGAACTGTACTCAAAATAACTCTTTCACCCTTGAAGAAACACCCCAGCTCAGTTAAGAGCCAGCTGCTGGATAGTCTCTCCAAATCCCTTTAATTAACCAGGCTATTCTGATTGTTGTCACCCTGCTGCTAATAAGTGTTTCCAACCTTAGTGCCTGATGGGATATGAAACCTCAAAGACATCTGACTTTTCCTGAGATGGAGACTGGCTGCCTGCTGTTGAGAACTGCTACAGATTATTATTCCCAGTGGAAAGCTGGGCTGACTTGACATGGATGTCACGCAAGGAGTGACTGCAGATCTATGTTATTTGGGGCATTTCTTCTTCCTCAGCCCTGCCTAAATGGATCCGAAAGACCAGACGTTGTCACGGCCATTGTCACATCACAAAAGTGGCTTCAGGTTTCTCCAAAGCGTAGGTGAGAGGTGATGGGGAGGAGGCAGAGAGGCTGCAGGGTTTCTTGTCCTGTCCTGCTTACTCCATGCTGCCTTATCCCTCGTGGCAGGGACAGATCCAACCAGTCTGGATCCCTGGGGCTCGGACACGGGTAGACATAAGTATCGTCTGTTTCACTGCTTCCAGAATCCTGATACATGGCCAAACTTGGCCCAGCCCTTAGAGGAGAATTTCCTCTGCTTGCAGGACTAAATCAACTCTCTTCTGTCTTTGATTTTAGCAAAATCACACCTTTATTGGGAAATCTACACTTGTGATCCAGTTGCAGTGATAGTCCGCTAACTATCATTTCTCTCAATGTGCCAGCAAGCACTTACTATATACAGTTTTCAGGGCACTTGAATCTGTAACTTATTGGTGAGAATTAAGTAAATGGAAAGAAATAAAAAGTATATGCTGGTCAAATTCAAAATTTGCTATGCAGAAACTCCTGACCTTAGTGAAAATTTGTGTACTAAGGTAAACACTTTGAGTGCACATGGCTTTACAAGGCAACGAAGCAGAAACCCGCATCTTGAAATCTCCAACTCTTCCCAGATCTCCGATTCTGTCGAGATTGTACAGGGGCACAATGGCATCACATGTAAAGAAAACTTTCCAGGTTTTTGTTTTCAGTAGGCAGCTCCCTTGCATTCATTAACTGCTCATGAATGCTTGGTTTGAGATGAAACAGAACCAATTTTCTTTTCAGACACATGGATGTACTGGCTTGTTTCAGTGGCTGCAAGGCAGTGACCAAGGCCTCTACCCACCTCAGCAAACTGATCCTAAGGAGAGACAGTCAGCTCACTGAAGTTTTTTTTTTAAAGGCAGCTAGACTGTGGAGACAGACAGAATATAGATTTATTCATGGAAGCATTTCAAATCTTAGCACAAACATTTGTGAACTTGATTTACTAGCATACGTCACAACAGTTATGAGTATATTTTAACGGTCTGTCTCTGAAATATATGCTTTCTCAATTGTGGCTGCAATTTGTATGCAATTTTAGAGTGCCTTTTTTTTTCTTTTTTTAAATTGATTTTGGAGTGATATCACTGGTAATGAATTAGGTAGAGGCAGAATTCTCTGAAATAGTTGCTAAAACCAAATATACAGTATTTGTCATGTGTTACCTTTAAGAATCATCTCATGGTATTTGTAACTTTATATTCCATTCAGGTGCAAGCACAACGATTAGCTGGAATATGTCAGAGCAAATGCAATCAAAGTAAAGTACACAGACAGAAAGAAGGCAGCAAAAAGGGCTTGGCATTTTTGAACCAGACTTAAACTTTGTTATCTGCACATCAATATTTTGTGCAGCCGTGGGTCATAAAGAGCATGTGGTTGTTTATTTTATTAATAATGGTCACAACACAATATCTTAAATATAAGCAGGTTAGTCATTTTGCAGTATCTCTGCTAACAGTGAGTGCATAAGCAAAACGCGGATGTTTTAATTTCGTACAAGGTGATAATCAGTGGGCACAGGATGACTAACCACTGCCCATCCCTGACCACACTGCAGCTCTGTCTAGCTGTGATCATAAAAAAAAAATGTTCCTACCATTCAGCATGCATAAATCTCACATGCTAACTCAGTTTATTAAAAAGCTTGTTTAAGTGAAAATAGTGTTATAGACTTGGAAAGATATGGTTTCTCCTGGATTAGTTTTTCAGTTGAGAGCTGAAGCCCATTAGAGGTATGTTGTCTGTTGTCTGCTTCTGGCCCTATCTACTGATAGAAACTCATTGCAACTCTATTTTTCTTCTGTTTCAGAGGGGATATGCTTGAATCCTCCATGGAAATCTTATTAGTTTTTCTTACTCAGTTTTTGTGTCCTACCACCTCTAGGGTATAGTACAGAGTAGAGTGTCTCTTTTCAGCTTAAAATAGAGTTGGAACAATATGGTCTTTTTAGAGGAATGGCAGGAACCTCCATGTTTTGGTCGACACTTTGGTTTACAGTTCGTTATTACTTGCTTTCACAGTGAAAACAAATATGACAAGGAGACATATGGAGAAGAATGAATGTGTATATTCTGTTCAGAGCTGGCTGGGAGTGCCACATGCGTATGTATAGGACCGCGCTTCCTCTGCCCTGGCAGGGAATACGCAGGATGTACTGAAACGAATGACAGAGCACCGGAAACCAGTGCTGGAAGATGTGAAATGTGTGAGAGATAAAGATGACAGACACAGGAGCCTGCTCTTCACCTTCTGAGCAGCCACTTAGTGGCAAAAGACGCGGGCCATGAGCAGCACATGGTACTGACTGAGGCAGAGGTCATGAGAAGACCTGCTTTTTGAACTAGCTTAAGGGCTTGGAGTCCAAAAGCAGACATTTCCTATGAGTCTCATCTAGAAGTAGTGGAAGGTGTCGCTGTTCTCCTCAACTGTTTTATTGGGTTATGTAGGCAAAACCCAGACATCTGCACATCTGCTGGAAAGTATGTAAAGGATGCTGTAGTCATACCACAGACCTGGAACTCCCAGGCACTTTAGGGAGTAAAAAGAAAGAGGTTATAACAGGTATACTCTTAGCTTCCTGGGTTTGTAAAAAGATTTATGGGTAGGTTAATGTGACCTCTGCAGTTCTGGGAGATTAATGTATTCAAATTGCCTGTGTCACACCAGACTTCTTAGCCACAGGTCTCCAATATGCGGGGGCTGAAATGACTGTTTTTCAGTGGGATATTCTGCCTGGGATCATGCTGTATTAACTCAGGAAAAAAAAAAAAAAGCGTCTGCAGGATTTTGGAAGAGAGAGACGGATAGGATCATGCCGTAATGCTTATTGAATGCCACAAAGAGGGAAATGCTTTAGACTATAAGGAGGCTGGCATTGATGTTTGGCTTAGGACGTAGCTCTCTCTGTGTGCTATAATGGAAGGGAAAATGTCGCTGTTTTGGGAAGGAACTTACCAAGGAGTCAGTTACAGGACCCTACCCAGAAATGCATGGTCTTGGGCTCATTTTAGCCCAATGCCAGGTAGATGTTGGGCAGAAGCATGCGAGGCACCAAATTCAAACTGAGAGAGAGATGATAAACAAAGAACTCAAGCTTACTGCTTAAAACTCATGAGAACAGTATTTATAATCCCGTTGGTTGAAGATACCTTCATGTGTGACCAGTGCTGCTTCTTTTTGCTCTCTTTCCTCAAAGGTGACCCTGAATCTGAAAGGAGAAGAGTTCATGCTCAAATGAAGAGTGTAAAAAAAGATTATAAAGTTATAGAAAGCAGGCTCTACTTTATTTGTTGGCTAATGGTACTGTAGCTCCATGTGCTTATTTGAGTATTGGCTAGTACACAGCATAGCGCTGAGACAGAACAGCCCATAAATCTCATTGCTGGAGCTCAGTCTGGATTCAGATTTTCTGAAGCAATTAGTAGCCTTTTTTCTGTTCATTGTTGTTTTCCTCACAAAAGATGGGGAAACGCTTCTGTGAGTTTTGGGTAGTGGGACAAAGGGCCTATGAGGCATACAGATACAGAAGCCAAACTTCCTAGACCATCTTCTCAGTGGGTCTCTGTGGTTGGAGAGCTCTGTACTGGAATGGGGATGTAAATAGAAGCCCCAAGCTCATGTATGCAGTGGTCCACAGACATCTCTACTCACTGCCAGAGAGTGCAGCATTTCCTGAGCCCCATCAGTGTAATTTCTGATCTCTGTAAAGCTTGGGAGGGCTGTTGTGTCAACTTCTGCCCTCTATTTGTAAGAAAGGTACAAATTTGAAAGGCTAACCAGCAGGGAAAATTGCATTATTATTTCAATGTGATAAGAGTAAGAGAGAGAGGGAGTGAAATGTGAGGCAACGTTCACCCTTTGTGCTTGCTTCAAGTGGCATGGGGTTTGGACAAAAGCAATCTTTGCAAAGACAGAAATGTTTTGGGGATCTTGAGAGTGAAATTTATAGTGCAAAAAATGTCAGGTTAAACTATCGTCTGTTGAAATGTAACAAACTATGTGTTTTATTGACGGTGTTAAACAACTTTCAAATGCATGGAAAAAGCACAACCTCTGCTATAAAAAGCTTTGCTGCTTCAGGATGGAAGAGCAAAACATAGAATCATTGAATCATAGAATTGCTGAGGTTGGAAGGGACCTTTAAGATCATCAAGTCCAACCTTTAACCTACCCTGACAAAAGCCACTTCTAAACCATGTCCCTAAGTCCCCCATCTACCCTTTTTTTAAACACCTCCAGGAATGGTGAATCCACCACCTCCCTGGGCAGCCTGTTCCAATGTTTAATAACCCTTTCAGTGAAAAAATGTTTCCTAATATCCAATCTAAACCTACCCTGACGTAACTTGAACCCATTTCCTCTCGTCCTATCACTTGTCAGCAGGGAGAAGAGGTCAGCCCCCATCTCTCTACAACCTCCTTTCAGGTAGTTGTAGAGGGTGATGAGGTCGCCCCTCAGCCTCCTCTTCTCCAGGCTAAACAACCCCAGCTCCCTCAGTCGTTCTTCATAAGGTTTGTCCTCCAGACCCCTCACCAGCTTTGTAGCCCTTCTCTGGACACGCTCCAACACCTCAATGTCCCTCTTGTAGCGAGGGGCCCAAAACTGAACGCAGTACTCGAGGTGGGGCCTCACCAGTGCCGAGTACAGGGGGATGATCACTTCCCTAGTCCGGCTCACCACACTGTTCCTGATACAGGCTAGGATGCTGTTGGCCTTCTTGGCCACCTGGGCACACTGCTGGCTCATATTCAGCCGGCTGTCAACCAACACCCCCAGGTCCTTTTCTGCCGGGCTGCTTTCGAGCCACTCTGCCCCAATCCTGTAGCGATGCATGGGGTTGTTGTGACCCAAGTGCAGGACCCGGCACTTGGCCTTGTTGAACCTCATACCATTGGTCTCAGCCCACCGGTCCAGCCTGACACAGGAGAGTAGAAAGGTCTGTGCAATCATGTGGCATCTCCCACTGATGGCTGTGAGGAACTGACAGCACTTGCAGGTACAAATATGTGGACTGTCACCTCATTGCCTGCCACAGCAAATCTAAATGGAGAGGCAGGGATGGCTGTGTCTCAGCAACCCCAGGTGTTTTTTCTTTTATTAAAAAGATATGGACTACTATCAAGTCTGAAATTTGACGCAATTAAAGGGTTCATTTCTTGGAATATCCAAGGTAGTTTCAGAAAATTTAATTCCTTTTGCTGAGGATACATTAATTTTAAAAATCTTTTTCCACCACAAAAAAATAGAGGACAAACCCCAGATATGTAGATAGGTGTTTTTACTTCACTATATCTCTCTTTTTTAACTGGTTTTTTTTTTCTTTTTTCCCCACACAGAAAATAGGAGATGTATTTTTCTACTGACCTCCAACAGTCTTTAAATGGACATTTTTAACTTCAAAATTTTTCTTTGACTAATGAAAAAAATCTGCTAAAATGAGAAATCAATTTCTGTTTTATGCTGGAAGGGCTGAAAAAGATTCAGTAGGGAAATAAAAAAGTATTATCATAGCTACAAACAGAGTATTTCACACAGTTGTGCCAGAAAGCACCTACCAATAAAAAAATTCATGGAGGCAAATTACAGGTTTGAAGCCAGTAGCACAGTGGAAAGGACGAGGTAGCTGATGGGACAATGAGTAGGCAGAAAAAGAGCTATTTTTTGTGAGGTATTGAAAGCAACCACTTGTGGTGAGCTTGATATTTTCAAGGGACTGGAAAGAGAAGGTGTTTTCAGGAGGATCTGAGCATTGTGCTTAATACCGAATGGAAGATCTAAAGAAAATATCCAAATACAAAGGTCGAGGAAATCAATACTCAGGGTCAGATGTCAGACACAACTGAAGGGATTTGCATATCCCAAGGCTGGTGACTCCGTTCATATAAAATGTTTGCCATTTCAGATAGAACTTGCGAGAGCTTGCACTGGCACAGCTTGATCGTGGAAGAAGGGACTATGGTGGAAAGAGGCCTCGGTTAACCTCCAAACCAGCATGCTGTGCCGACCCTTGGCTTCAAATCTAGTTAGTTATTGATCTTTCAGACCTTTTTTTCTCTGATTCACGGATCGTATCTTGTCAATTCACTTGTATGAGTGAGAAAATGAACCCTGGAAGCACGTGACAGGGAAGAAGTGGAATATAGGTGGGATTTGCTTTCCTGACACATTTCAGGATGTTATCGTCTTGTCTGAGAAGACGCGAAGCTGAGATAGCAAATCTTTTCCGCGGCAGGACCTGAAGAACAGCACACAGCAATGACAAGCTCAGTAAGAAGCAGTTAATTTGCAGTAGCACAGCTTTTTACACTGCATCATCACCATGGTGAGGCTTCCAAATGCCTTGTTTCTGACACCGTCTGATTTTCAGGTATGTTATCTGTTAGGAGACGCTCCAAAAGAGATCCTTCGCAAATTGCCCCATGTCAGTGCATGATGAGTGCAGAATCCAGCTGCATTTTAGTTTCCATGTGCCACTCCAAGTTTTCACAGTCTGCCCTGTCCTCAGGCAGGCCTCTGCTCGCTTCATGTTTCGCTGAAAATGCCTGTCCTTCCCATGTAATAGCTTAGGTTTGCCAATTGCATTATGGTCTCGCCCCAGAAAATAAAAAACACTAGTCCTTTTACAACAAAGTGGGCATAGGATGGTTAGTTGTTGTCAGTAGATATGCGTTTTCCCTCCTGGATTTTGAAAACTGAGGGTATCTCTTATGGAAATGCATGTGGAGCCAAGATTCATTGCTGGTTGCATAATGTGTGGTAGATACTTAGACATCTGAAGGCAAGGTTACCCTTATGACTAAACTGTGCTGACTGTCTACATGCCAGTCCCCTTGGACCTGCCCTGTTGTGATCTCATTAAAGTATCATTTAGCTTTCATTAAGGCAGAAAGCAAATATAGAAGTGGTTGTCAATCTAAGTCTATTTTACAATTCCAGGGCCAATTCCTTTTCACCTCATTGGAGCACGTTATCCCACTGAAACCAATGAAGTATTTCTGTAAGATTTGCTCTTGATCAAAGTAAAGTCACCTGCTACTGCTACTAATTAAGCTCCTCTCTACTGAACCACAGCAAAGTTCGACAGACATGAATCTCTCTTCTTGCTGAATGGTAAATGCGCTCTGCTCATTGGAGAATGTCTCAGATGGGCAAGCCCAAAACGATGGCTGAACCTATTGATTCAGTTTGCTTTAAAAGCAACAGAGGATAATTTCTGAAATCAGACTTGATGATCCCTCGCTCTCCCATCTGCCCCCATGGGAACTTGTTCTGGTACACAGCCCAGCATCGGAGCCTTGCTGGCAGCCAGAGCTGAGGGGTCAGGTGGAGATCACGAGTGAATGGGAAGCTCAATATTGCAGAGGAAAACAAATCTATTAAGTAGGCTCCCAGTGAAAAAACAAGAGGTGACAAAGTATTGCAAGGAGAAGCAAGTAAAGCAATAGCAAGATGTATAAGCATTAGCTGATCTAGAACTGTTCTTTCCTTTTGCTTGTTTTTGATCTGACAGTTAAAGTCGTTAATTGTATCACAGAACAGCTTTAACAGAGGAAAATTCTAGTGACAGCAGACACATTATTGAGAAACATTCAGGCCATTTGTGGTAACAAGTCAGGTACCATACTGCATGAGTCTAATTTGTAGGGCATTTGGATAAAATGAAATGTAATGTGTTGTGCGGTACACATCACGTGCACTTGTGTTGGGGATTGGGAATTGCAATTATTCCCCATGAATGAGGAATTCCCAGTAAGTGTAGGGCATAAACTCTCTTTTAGTAAGTCCCTGCTCTTTGTACACACCACCCATTAGATGGTTTAGTGAGGTGCTATGTGCTATGCATTATGCGCTGCGCTATTCTTCTGTTCAGAATAGTTATTGTAGATGATTTCTTTTGTGGTAACCAAGTCCTGATGAGGTCTGGCAACCTTAACGCTGAGTGCTGTACAGGATCAGGCAAAAAGTTCCCCGTTCTGAATTGCTTTCAAGCCAAAGACTCATCCTGCAAATGCATCCGTCCCGATGTCTTCAGGGTTCAAACAGGACTCTAAAGACACTACTGGCACACAACCCATCTCAAAAAGCAGAAAAATAAGTGCAGTGAATGACTAAAATAAAAAACAGATGAGAAGGGAGCCAATGATAAAAGCATATACTGCTGCATCAGAAATAAGAGAAATGTCATGGGTGAAATTCTAAGTCTGTAGAAGTTAATGAAAGCATTGGCACTGACTTAATTAGGACAGAATTTCATCAGTCTCCGCTTTGCTTACCAGAGAATCTTGTTATTCCTGACTGGCAGTTTCTTAAAAGCATCAGTATAAAAGTGGATATTGATGAGGCTGGAGTATAGACCTTTTTGAAGAATGTGCTTCATCTATCAAGGGTAACACAGGAAAAATGTAATGTAATTGTTAATATGAATGGAAAAATGGGCAATGGAACTCAGAATACTTCTTGAAATGTATATCTGTTTGGCCTGAACTTGGTGATTAATTTGGAAGAAAAAGATGCCAGAAAAGACTGACTGAAATTTTTCAAAAAAAACAAAGTTGAAACAATAATCCTGTTTTGAAATTTTCCTCCCATTTATTGTTTTTAAATGTGATATAATTAACAAAATGATATATGTAGCTCTACGGGCAACAAAACATCCCATTTGCCTTGAAATGATTATTCTTTCCATTTTGTTAAGTGGCCCATTGCATATCTTAAGTGGCCCATTTTTTTCATACAGTTCTGGACATCACTGGTGGACTGGGGGAAGGGGGACACGATAGAATATTGTGGTTTACAAAAGCATAAGGGCAGGTGTAAAAAACTGGAGAGTGGGAGATATTGTTCTAACAACAGCCTGATTCACAATGCAGTGATTTGGTTGCTTCATCAAAAAGTGTAGGAAGTGGGGCTGAGGAGTACAGAGAATTTGGTTGCAATGCAACAACATGTATGTATATATGTGTGTATATATATATGTATATATTTATACACATGCACAGAATATTGTAAGGTATATGCTTAGTTTTATACCTATTATAATCACCTGCTCATAGAATTGAGGCACAGGGCACAGGCCATTAAGAGAGTTGCTCATATCATAGCACCACTTCTGGAGAGAGGATGCCTGGATGTTTGGAGCAAATAAGGGAGAATACAGAGCCTGGCTCTGCCCTAGCTTTTTCGCTCACCTTACAAGCTATGTTGAGCAGGATGGGTTTGCCTGCCCTCCAAGCAGTGTTTTTAGGTATTAAAGTTAGGTATTTAAAGGGTTTGGACTGTGCTGTAACAACCCCTTCCGATGACCCGTGGATGTTTGATCAGGTGAGAGTGTTACAACTGCTGTCATGGTAAGAGAGGGGCACTTCCAGACCTTTTGCCTCCCTACATGCCCTTTCCTACAACAGTGTCTATCTGGCACTATTTGCAAGTCTCCACATGGGCGTAAGGGCCAGCTCCAGCACCCATAGACCAGTCCAATGGCAGTAACTCTGGTGCACATGGCTCCACCTTTGGGACAGCAATAGAAATTTGGACATGTAAAGAATCTCCTTCCCGCGCTGCTTTGGTCAGCAAAACGCTGCTCTGGGACACTGCCACAGGGAAATTTCTTCAGAAAGGTTTGGCAACTACGCGTGATACCTTAGAGCGGGAGCTGTTGACCGCCCACTCCTACTTCTATTTGTGTGTTGATGTAGTGCAGCTTTGTAAATTAAATTTGTTCAGAATCTGCCTTTGAGTTGTACAGCATGCACGGATGATCATAACAAAAGCTGCAGGAATATTTTTTCACTAGTGATGCAAATGGGAAATGAACTTTGCCTCTCTTACCCTTCCCTCCACCCTTCTGCAAAACAGGAATTATTGGTGGGTGGACAGAGTTGAAAATTGTCACTAGTTTGCATAAAGTGGAATTTGGAAAGCTTGTGAAAAATTGATTGGGGATGGTTTTGCTTCTTTTTCTTCTCTGATGCCTGGAAGGACACATTTCTCAGCAGTATCTCCACGTGACTTCCCGCAGAAATCCTTCAAAATGGGAGTTGCTTGACTGGCACCATTGTTTTCAGGCCTGAAAAGCCAAGGTCTGCCTGGGCAGTTTGAGTGTGTCCCGTGGAGCCAGATGCTTGAAGTCTGTTCTGAGGTGTACAAGCAATTTGTGAAAATTTGTGCTGCTGCTATGCATGTTACATCCCTCTGCCCGGGCTGCTTATGAGCACGGAGTGCTGGTTTCCAGGGCTGTCAATCAAGCAGCTTTCACCAGAACTAAATTAACTTGAAGGAATCAAAAGAAAAATACCCCTAATTTTTCAAAAGATATTATTTGCAGTGTGAAAGCTGATCATTTCAAATTCAGACATTAATCCAAACCTTTAACCTTTAACAAGAGCACAATTTACTTGTTCTTTATTGCCTAAATGCATCCACATCTCAATTTTTTTTTTCAGCGCAAAACCAGATGAAGTTCAGATGTTTACTTGGAGCCAGTCTTTTCAGATTTAACCATGAAAAGCAGAAATATAATCTCCTAGTACAGAAAGACTCCCTTTCATTTCCTTTAGTACTTGCAAAAACACTCTGTAGGAAGCTGTTTTAAAAGTCCGGGTATTAGTTTTATAGGCTTCCTCCTCTCCCTTTAAGGACTATTTGATTGCTCAAACATTTTTGAAGTTCAGTGAATATCTGATGAAAATTGAAGATGCTTTGAATGGATCCTGTGTAATGGATGAGTTCCACAATAATGCGGTGTAATGGAATAATAGACAGGTAATTCCCCCTTTAGCTTCCTCACTCCTGGCTGGAAGCTGTACAGACATACCTCCTCAAGACCCTACCTTAGATGTGGGGCACGTTAAGCCCATCTCACAAAGCCCAATGGGCATGCCATGAAAAGGCTTTCTGGAAAATCTCATTAAGGATCTAGCTGCACAGGTGGTACAATTTGGCCCTACCTGCAGGTCAGGGCAGGTGTGGGGGGTATGTGTCAATACAGGCAAATCTGCTGCTGAGAAAAGGGTAGATGCTTTCCTTCCCCTAAAAATAATATATAAATAAAAGAGTAGATAGTGATAACCTGTGCTTACCTTGAGTGCCCTGCTGCACAGGGCCCCGAGGAGGAAAGCACAGCGAGCTGTTTTGAGGCTCTCAGCTGGAGCAGTGGCAGCTACCAACGCTCTGGCGGCTGGTGCAGAGTCAAGCGCCCCACTGACACATGCCTGTCAGGATGATAAACCCAAGGAGGAGGTTAAATGCCTCCCCCACCACTGTTTTTTCAGACGAGAAAAATATGCCTGGAGGGACTGTGACTAAATAGCTTTACAAATTCCTAGAAGTAAATGCTGAACCAGATAAAGGGGGGTTAAAACAGAGATTTCCTATCTGTCAGTTCATCTGGCAGGTTTGATAGGGCACAGCTGCCACAGTTCGGTGTTATTGTTATTGTACACCAGAGATAAGGCTATGTGGGCATATGAGCAGGTTTGCTTACGCTCCCACTGCTTTTTATGTAGCCACTTAAGCCAGAAAAATCTCCAACTCCTTTCCGACACGTCTCCTGTCTCCTGGTCTTTATTCTCCGCTCTCTCCCCTCCCCTCCCTCTCCCCGCGGGAAGGCCCCTTCCTACAGATTTCTCACTGCTGGCAAACGCTGTGGGAAAAGTCCGAAGCAACACTTTCCCCAAGAAAGGCCATTAACCCCTTTGTGCCCTCACCTCGCGCTTCCTTTTAATACCACTCCACACTGGAATATTTAAAATACTGTATAAACACGAAGGGTGTTTATTTTCTGGATGAAGCTGTAATGTTCTCCAGTCAAGGACCTGCAAGCGCTAAAAAGGAAATGTTAACTCAGGTTGTGTTATTAACCCTTTCTCTGTAGAAACTGCTGGATTTCAGTGTGACAAATTGCTGATTTTTTTCCCGTTTCTTGAAAAACTTTATTAATGGGCTATACACTGGGTGGGAAATCCTGTAGAAAAGAAAAAAAACCCCAAACATTAATTTGCTGAGCAGTCTGGAGAGTGAAAAGAAAGCATAAGCATATCCTGTATCAGATTTCCTCAGGGAAAATTAAATTCAGGAGAGGAAATTAGAAATAAAAATATGAACAGATTTACTAAACATTTCTAAACTGTTTTATCTCTTGGGTTGCCAAACAACAAAAACAATTTTGCATTAATAGAGAGAGATACGAGCTGAAAATCTGAGAATGAGCTTTTGAGCCTTTCCCCCAAAGCCTGATGGCTTTGCTGGCCAAGATATCAGAGTGGGATCATTCTCAATTGTTATATGCAGAAACTACAAGTCACACAAAGCCCCATAAACACTGCTGGACAAGGTATGTAATCTAACCCAGACTAATGACTTCCAAGAGAGAAAGTGGCAAGTGGAGCAATACTACTTATTTTAAAAGATTATATTTGCCTTTGCTGCCCAGAATATGGGAAATGTCCAGTTAGGTCAGTGAGTGTTTCAGGGGTCTTTGCTGAGATATAAACAAACCCTCAACACGTTGGCTAAATAAGACAGACAAATTTTATGTAAAGGTAATTTAGCAATGCTTTAAATAGAAGGATTCTAAATCATTAGCTTTTCTCTTAATTCCCTAATTTTCAGGGCTTCGGAAAACTCCAGAGATGGGAGAAATATGGAGAGACTGTCTTCTCCATTCACTTGTCCCAGGGCAGGATCAAGTGTTCTTATCCACACAGACATCTTTATGGTCTGTCTTCAGGGAGTCCCACAGCCCTGGGCTTCCCTTGGTGTCCCTGGGCTTCTCCTTGCTCGAAGTCAAGGGGGTTACTTCTTGTCCTGCCTGCCACAGAAATGGACACAAGAATACTTCCTTGTTCTGTCGTATATTTGAAGACCTTTTTTCCAGCCTACCTTCTGGATTATGCTTAGTAGTATAACCAAGTCCAGTTTCCCTAGTCTTTCCTCCCCTTTACTTGCGTAGACCCTAATTATTCCTATTGAGTTCTTCTCAGTCTTGTCCAATGAGTTCATATTTTCCTCCTGTTTTTCTCCATCACTGATATTATTGACCAGTGATGAGTGGAATACTACTGCAGCTACATCCTGACCAGCACAGAGCAGAATGGACTTCACAAGCTTTGCAGGCTACATCTCTGTTTATACATGCTGGTATGGGTTTGCTTTTTCTGCAATAGCAGGCCTTTTTCACTCACATTCAGTTTCTGATTAACAATGACCCAAATCCTTTTCTTCAGAACAGCACACGTCCTGATAACACTTCTGTGCACTGAGAGGAGATTTAATCTGCCATCAGAATGAAGGTACATCACAATTGGAGAAGTTTCAAGAGAAGATGATCAAAGTAGCTTCTGAAAATCAGCTAATCCTATTAGGAAACTTCAGATTGGATAAGAGTAGCTAAGTGGGCATACAGTAGAGATCTGTCATATCGCAAGTACCATAGAAAAAGGGAAAACAGATTAATTTTTGCAACGTAACAAATAGGGGAAATCAAATTAAATAGCAAGAGTCAGATTCAAAACAACGGGACGTAGTTCGTCACGCACTGCAAAATTAAGGTCTTTTAGTATTTCTTGCCACAGGATGTTTTGGATGCCAGAAAAATATGCCGGTTCAGAAAAGCAACCAAACAATTCACAAGGAAAAAGTATAAAGAGATCAGCCTGTGCTTAGACAGTCCCTGAGCCAAAAGCTGTTTGAATCACAGAGAGTATTCTGCCAAAGCATTGCGGTATTTTTTGCTTTTTCTTCCGCTCTTCCCTCGGGATCTATCTTTGTCCACCTTTATAGATGAGATGGAACCACTGGTCCCTTGAACTGTTGGTTTGATCATGTCGATGGGTAGCTGTATATTTGTGTCTTTAGTGCATAGAAGTACTGTCAGAATGTGGCATTTCAGCTGTATTTCCCTATTGCGCTTAGGAAAATGTTGTGTAAAATAGTCAAACTCCTAACTAATGTCAAAATACATCACATCTATTGTTTCTCCTTTCTTTGCCAGACCTGTTGCCCTGCCAGAGAAATAAATGAGATTGGCTTGACAGCATTTGCTCCTGACAAATTCATATGGGTTATTATTCAACATTTTGTTTCCATTTACATGCTTGTAATCATTTATTCATTTAGCTGTTCCAGTATTTTTCCTGAAAATGGAACTAAATAGATATGTCTGTAGCTCCCTGATGCCTGTTTTTTCTTCCTTCCTTGAAGGTAGATGCCGTACCTGCCCTCTATTTGTTTTCAGATATCTCACCTTTTTCTATTACTTTTCAAACGTATCTGCTAATGACTTGGGAGATTTACTCTACTAGCTTTTTAAAATTAAGACTAGTTGATTTGAAAATATCTGACTTCTCAAAATACTTTTTAACCTGTTCTTTCCCTACCAAAAGTAGATGTGTTTGCTTGTTTATTAGGACTAATTATACTCTCTACCTGATTGCAGCTGACTTTCATACCTTCTTAGAGCAATGTCTCAATAGCTTCTCATCTCAAATCCTTAGTGGATCAATCTTTTCTTTGTCCTTCCTCTTATCTGTGAACATATTTCTAAACTTGACCATTAATAGAACATTTCATGTGTCCCAACCTGCTACTCTTGTTTCAATGTGTTGTACTTTTAAGCTTGTCCTTAGTGATCTGACCCTGTTTCCCCTGCCTGCATACTTTGTTGTGATGTGTAGGATACATGACAGGCTCCTTACTTTGCCAAGTTAATTCCTTGCAACACTTCATATGTTTCTTTCATGGCGATGTAGTTTATGTTGGTACCTTTTTCCAGGAACACCCTGCTTTTTAACCCCTTTCCTTCTTGAGCTGTTCTCTCCTGGGACCTCACATGACAGTTTTATGACTTTCTTCATTGACTTTGGGGTTTGCCTGTGATCATTCCACTGCACCGCAAGATCTTCATATGCTCAGTTGCTGCTTCTATTAATGGGATCTGTGTTGGAACAATGGCAGAAAAACTTCATTTTTTTCTGAATAACAATCATAATAACTATCTTGAGTTCAAGAAAGGATGAGTGCTCTCTTTTGTCCAGGCCTGACTAACTGATAGGAGCTGCTCAGGTGCCTGAAGTTCAGCAGATGATTGCATCCCTGGTTGACAGCGCTGTAACCATACATGTGGTCAAGTGCTGGGCTGAATGCTGCCCCAACCTTTGGCCCAAGACTATCATGAATGAAATCAATACTGGACTTATTGTTACGTTCAATTACTTATTTTCTGTTTTCTGTTATTTATTTTTATTTAAGCACAAAGGTGGTAAAGATGTCACTATTCTGTTCTTTCCGGGGTAACTGCAGTAGAGCTGGGTAGCTCTCACCTTCTCCGAGAAACATTCACAAGAGAAAAACTGCAAGCTGGACAAAACAGATTTGCTTTGCTTTTGATTTTCCACTTCTCTCTATTTTTACAGTTCCTTCTTTGCTCCGATGTGCATCCCCTCACAGCTTTTCTGTTGTGGTTGTACTTTTATTCCCATAATATCTTCACAGTTTCAGTTACATCTGCATGTGCCAGGGCAACATACTCAGCGAAGTCTATGACAACAGCTACAGGATTTGGATAGTCTCTAGTGAGTTTTTGTTAAATATTTTTCAGTCTGTTGGAAATGTATAGTACTATGCTACTTTGCTTCAAAGCTGTCTACTTCAGAGGATGCACCAGCCATTTCAGAGCTCCCAGCATTCCTTAGCCAGATGTTTCACAGCAAAATATTTTCTCAGCTGGATGGGAAATCAGTGAAACTGCAGAAAGCAGTGGTGGGAATGATCAGCTTCAATGATACACTTATATTCTGATTTTACGTGGGAGAATGGGACAAAAATCTGAAATATGAATCCCCATCTTGCTCCTGATTTACCTTAATAAATTCCAGTTCCAGCATAGCAAATGTAAATTGACAAACATGGACTACACAGAGTGTAAAAATATGGAACATATTCAGAAGTTATTACAGCTCATCCTGCTTGCAATCACACATTTGTTCTACTTCAGTATGATAAATGAATGTTTGGTGTATATTTGCAATGATATTTATGAACATCAAAAAATTGTTGTTCCTACTGCAAGGACTTTATGGAACTGAGTTGCATTAGGCCTGAAATCATGACAAAGAAGTTTAAAGTGATTTTAATTGATTTTGATAAGGCATAGAAAAAGAAAAGAATCTGTAGTCACTTGAGGTGGCTCCTGAGCTGTATCAGTGTATATCTGTCACTGAATTCCCTGTCCCAAATGGTCGTCTGAGTTAATATCATGAGGAAGATGGAGAGAGCTAAAAGGACAACTCTGCTTTTGGGGTAGTGAGAGTGCATAATCTGGCTGTCTGTGCTGGAGATGACTAACCAATTTATACTGATCCTAAATGTACTGTGAAGAAGCCTGTTTAGAGGGGAAAACTCATCTTTTTGTCCAATTTTGAAAAGAGATAAATACAAATATTGATGAACTTGTAGACTTGTCTCGACTTTTCCCATTCAAAATCTGCCATGGTGAATTGGACTTCATTTCTTACAGTAACAGCTTGGGGGTTAGCCTTGTCATGTATCTTGGTTACGTGCTTAGGTGTAGATATCAACAGCTTCAGCTGCTTTTGCTCAAAAAAAAAAAGGAAAAAAGGAAAAAGGAAAAAGAAGAAAGGAAAAAAAAGAAAAGAAAAAGAAAAAGAAAAAGAAAAAGAAAAAGAAAAAGAAAAAGAAAAAGAAAAAGAAAAAGAAAAAGAAAAAGAAAAAGAAAAAGAAAAAGAAAGAAAAAGGGAAAAAAGAAAAAAGAAGGAAGGAAAAAAAGAAAAAAGAAAAAGGAAAAAAGAAAAAATAAGAAGCAAACCTAGTTGAAGAGTGCATTTCAACTATTTTTTTGGAGTTTTACTTCCAGTGTTTCAACTCAATGCTGGAATCACAAGCCCTGGCTATGAAACACAGATAATCTATCACAGAAAGCAGTTATGTTTCATGGGAAATAACTCCATGCTTTACCCTCGCAACAGCTTGCAACAGAAAAGGATTGTCTGGTATATATGATCCATCACTTTTGTCAGGGCTACAGTAATTATGAGTGATGCTACATTAGTAGCTATAACATCTTGGTAGCTGGCTGATATTAAAATCTCAGAAAGGGAAACTACCTGATTTTACAAATACCTTTAGTTACTAACTGAAAGCATACACTGCCATTACAAAGAATTCTTTTCCTAAAGGTCATCTGAGAAAACATGCGCCCATGACTTCTGATGGCCATAGAAACTGAAAAAAAGGGCTTGCCAAAATATTTTTCCTGGATGAACATATTCTTCCCAGGCTTTTCTGATGATACTCTGAAGAAGAGGCACAAAAACCAGCACCCATTTCAATATCAAGTCCCCAGACCTATCTTGCTTCACCTAAGAGTATTTCCATGACCAAGACCAGACTCACTTAACGTTTAAATTATCACTGAGCGGTATTATGTGCTATCTGGCACTGAATCCTGAGCAATGTTTCTCTTTCCATGTGTACCTCCTTCTGATAATTGTGGCAGTGTTTATTGCGGTATTTCTGACCTGACATTTTTTACGAATCTGAATTCCAGCTGTATGCTTGTCAATGTATAGAGCCAAATGCGCTTCATTTATGTTCATGGAGATCTTATGTAAGTTACTAATGCCTCCTGTTTCTGTAAGTAACGCTACCAAAGTCTCTGAGAGTACTGAGGGCTTGGACACGACAGACCCATTCAGCAGTCCCAGTTTGGCTTCCTGGCCTTTTGGCCTCTCAGCACATATTTTTGTTCTTTTCATTAACTGCTTTCCTCGGGGTTAGACTCAGAATGTCATTTTGCCGGCTCCTTCCTATTTGTGTCGGTACAAATCCCTTTCATTACTTCTTCCTTTGGCACCAGTTAAGGCTGCTCTCGGGCTGGAAAGTCAGTTCCTGTGCATGCTGTAATCTTTTCCAAAGCCCTCACCGTCTCCCTCCTTCTCCCTCCTGTCCTTGGGACACCAGTTCCTGAACAGGGCTCCTGGGACCCCTGGCTGCTGGTTCATGGGGAGCTGGCAACGTGCTTCATTCAAGCTTGCTTCATTGTTTCCAGCTCTAAATTGCACTAGAAGTAAAACTCCATAACATTTTCCTAATACTACTTTCCTTCACACTCAATTGGTGCTATTTCCAGAGGGATGTTATGCGATCCCCTTCGGGAAAGAAAGAGATCAGCACTTTTCCAGTTGGGAGTGGAACAGGAGGGAAATGGGAGCAAATGCGTGGCTGGCAAAGGAGGGAAGGAGATGAAGAAGAGCTGGACTGGGAGATGTGCTCCCTGACGGAGATGGGAAAAGGCACTTTTTCTTTCTCCTTCTACTAACAGGTCTCCTTGGTGTGCTGATGGGGGGGGATGGATACCTGTCCTATCCTGGAGTAGTTAAGACAGGAGGAAGAAATGAAAGAGGAGCTGTGTGCTTTCAGTACAAGCAAGGGCGAGGGGTCAGTCCCTTGGTACAGGGGCCTGGGACGTGGCAGTGTGACTGCGGAGGCACAACTGCTGTTTTATCTGCCCCCCACAGCTGAGACTGGATTGAAGCCAGGAGCAGCTGGTCTGGGTAAACCTCTTTGGAGTGGCCTGTGTTTGTCCTTGCACCTTCCAGGCCCTAGCACTAGGTATTTCATCCATGCTTGGCTTTTAGGATTGTAAAATAAGGAATACAGTGGAATGGTTCGGGCAGACAGCTGTAACAGAAAAGGAGGAAAAAAACTTCTCTTTCAGGTTATCCTTAGTTCTCCTAAGTTATGCTCCTTCTGTCCAAGTTTGCATGACATTTTAAATAAGGTATATATACCCTATTTAATAGGAATTGCATAATATTCCCTGTATTAAAGACAAAAACCCAGATTTCCAATGGATTAAAAAAAATGCTCCAGCCACCTCCTATTTTTTCATGTTTAGGAACTGATAAACTTTGCCCTTATTTTCCTGAGCGCTTCAGGGGCCCATGCCAAACACAGTTCTACTGAAGCTGCGAGCCAAGGAAGGTGACAGTGACTAAGCTTGGATCCACGCCATGGTCACCCATTTCCTATACTGGTGCTTGAGCTGCTTCCTTCCTGCAGGCTGCCTCTGCCTGAGGTTCCCAGGCATTCACCAAAATTTTATTGATGTTGCTTTTTAAGTATACAGACACTTACTGCATGTAAATATTTTTTACCTTTTAAACCACTGAAGTTGGGACATACTTTTCAACTGTATCATTTATATAGGCTGTTCTTTAGGCCGTGTGCTACGTGTGACGCAGGGCTTGGCAGCTGAGCAGTGACTGCGTCAGTCATGTTGTAGCCTATACAGAGCAGAGATCTACAGTGCCCAGCCTTTTCCCTGAGTGTCCTCTGGGGGATCCAACTGTCCTTCTTCCACCAGGAGTCCACACTCTGCCCCGACAGGAATCTCTGCAGGGCGAGGGGAAGGATTTCTTCTTTGCAAGCCATGGAAGAGCAGCTGAGCTATTGCTGCCTTCTTTGACAGCGCCACTTCCCCTCTTCACTCCCGTGCCCAGGGTGGTTTCTCTGCAGGGAAGGAGAATGCTTTTGAGCTCACTTTGCATGGGGCCTGTGCCTGGGAAAGCAATGGACAGGGTTTGGTGGGAAAGAATATTGCACATGGAGAAAGGGCTATGAAGATGTTTTGTTGTCTTGGGATGTTGTGTTGTCTTGGTGCCTTCTTGCTCTGTCTCTCGAACACCAACTATGGTATCAGAAGTCAGTTGGCTCCTGCAGGTTTGTGAAATCAGAAATGAGTATTTCCAAACCTCTCCAGCCCTCCCCACCAAAAAACCTATTTAAAAACAAGGCAAGCAGGAAAAAAAAAAATTACCTCATCAAAGCAGCCTGTTTGAACAACTTGTCACATTCCTGTCTCTGAGCGGCTGGTGGGGACACATTCAGTGAGTGGATGCTCTTTAGCTCATGGTGGAGAGAAGTCAGCAGCAATAGGACCTGGATGCCAGTCCCCCTGTCACTCTTTGTGCTGGTGGCTAGCAATCAAAGAGATCTAGCCTATTCCTTGCCTCTTTCTGTCACCATGTGGCAGAGGCTGAAGGTTGTGTCAGAGCTGTCCTCACCTTTCCATCTTCTTAAGTCTACCCATCCCAGAGAAGAAGGCTCTGCCTCGCTGCTCACTGGCACCCTTCTCCTCCCCTAGGCCACAGCAATGGCAGGAGCTGCCCCACTGGAGAGAAGGGGCTACTGTTGGGTGTTGGGTGGTTAGGCAGGTCCTGATGCCCACATCTCCTTAAGGGAATGTAGGGAGGTAGAGTTGAAGGTGCCTAAAGGCTGGCCTTCCTTTAGATAACTCTGGATAAATTGTGTTACTCTGATGGGGTTAGTAAACTAAAACAAAAGAAAAAGAAAAAAAGAAAAAAAGAAGGAAAAAAAAGGGAAAAAAAAAAAGAAAATAAGACCCCAACCAGATTCTTAACTTTTTCATTTCAATACGTTCTCTATTTCAAGAGCGTTTGGCCAAGTGTGGAGCAGATAAAGGGGGTATATGTGAAGTGATAAAAATATTCCAAAAGAATTTTCAACCAGCAGTCAGAGAGGTGTCTTTTATTGAGTCTAATCAAGAATTGGAGGAAGAACGTATTCGAGTTTTGGTGACCTGACTCATGCAGTTAGCACATTCTGAAGCTGATTCAGGATAGGTTGTTAAATGGAATGCAAAATGCAGGTGTTTGAATGAGAAATACCTAGTCATCCCATGCTAACGCTGTCAAAAGTTGTTGGCAGATAAAGCAAATTGAAAGGTCACATCTAAATGTAGAGAAGAAGGGGAGCAGTCTCAGAGATAAAGCGTTGGTAATAATGAGAGCACAGACACCCCAACATCAGCGCTGTGCGAAACCAAATGCAAAACAACAAAGGAGAAGAAACCAGCACGCTGCAGAAAAATATCCCTGAGCGCATGAGGGGAAAGGATAAGAAAGTGACTATTCATTTGTGTGGTCCCAAGCAACTTAAGCAAAGCACTGAAGAGAGCTACTTGCCCAATGCTTGTAATTGTTTGTCTTTGCTAAAGTAGTATCCTATGCTGAAGATGTATCTTGGCAAGTGCTGCTGCATAAAGAAGCTTTTTTCTGGCCACATTTGGAATCTCTGTTGCAGGGACATGTAGCTGGTCTGACAGATGGGCTGCAACCATGTCCTTCCCTGGCAGCTTGAAAGTCTCAGGGAAACAGATTTGGATAGAAATAAGGGGAAACGGTTACAAAGTACCAACCATGAGACACCTATTGGCTTGCACTGCGCCACCATTCAATCCAGAAAATATAGAAAAGCCCATACCAGAAGATATTAAATAATTTCAGAAGCTATCTAATTTTGTAAAAAAAAATCCAAGGCTTTTGGTTGTGCAAAAATCCTTCAGTGTACACAGGCAGAGGCGTCGCCAGGGTTACCTCAGTGTGCACCAGCCACGTCATGCATCAACAATGTTGAGAATACAACTCCTGGCATAAAAGAATAAATTAAAGCTAGCAGCTCCATAAAGATTTCTGCATGTACAAGTGAAACTGCATGTCTGCAACTTTCTCCGAGAAAGAAACTATCTTTTTATCCAGAATGGCATGGCAATATTTTGCCAGCATAGAAGAACAAGAGGTGTTGGGATGCTCAAAAAGTCTGCAACATTTTTTTATTTTTATTTTTATTTTTATTTTTTCTTGCTGAGGAATATCGCTGTGTGGAAACTGAAATGTCTGCAGCAACATATTAACTTCAAACCTTTTGTTGCAAGGGGTGCTCAGTTCTAGGACAGGGTGACACAGGGAGAGACTGAGTTAGTGGGAGAGAGACACTTGGTGGGTGGAACACTCACGTGAATGTCGCTCTGGGGTAGGTCTGCATTTCTTTCACACTCCTGTGTTTGTGACGAACAAATGATAAAGGATATAAAATTTCCAACAAACAAGATTTTACAAGATAATTTAAAACCAAGGTATACCCTTCCAGCTATTTCTCTTTCCCCTCATCCTAACGCTCAAAAATCCTGAAAGCATTGAGAGAAGTATGTATAAGAGAATATATAATGCAGAAAGGCAGTGAATCTCATCTATGTGTTCACTGGGATCAACAAATATAATGAGATTACACTTGATACATATTGGAGAAGGTGTATGTGCTGGAAAGTATATGCCTGCCAGACGTGAGCAGAGATACTCGGAGTCTGATGAAAAGAAGTGGTTTCTTGCAACAAGTTAGGAACAGATTTCTTCACTGCATACTTCCAAATTATATTTTATTGCAAGCTAGTGAGTTTCATGTTCTTTTTTTTTTTTTTGATATCGAATTTTCGAATATTTTCACTGGAGATGCTGATCAAGCAGATTCTATTCAGGGCAGGCTTACTTTTTTTAATTGCTTTTCATGGACCTTTAATCTAAGCATTCTGAAGGGCATAAGGACAGCACTTTGAAGACCACCACTGATGTCAAATCATGCCTACTCTTCAGCTAATAAAATGTCAAAGCTTAGTTGGTTTTCAAAATTGACTAGACTCAATTGGTGAGACCTCCATGAAGCAAACAGAAAAATGCAGTTAGTCATTCTTGAACAAGGAAACACTTTCACAGAAGGCATGAGGGCATCCAGCACAATATTTCTTTTTAAGAAGTCAGTGAATGATGGTGACTATACCTCTGCTTTTATCTCAGTTGATTTATATTTCTCTCGAGTGTCACTGTGCAAAGCCTGTTTGCTTCAGTGAAGCGTCAAGACTTGTTCTTAGAAGCTGAATAATATATCCTGTGAATGTTCTCTGAAATCCTTAAGTCTCCTGTATCATCCAACAGTTTGCATATCTCCTGCAAAGCTGCACACTCACTGTTATGTCTGCTGGTACCCAGGTACCAGATGAGAAGGTATAATGAAGCTTGGTATTCACTGGAGGTAATTTTGTGCATGTTCTTCTAGGATTACTAGGCAATACTGATATTTTGTAATGAAATTATCATCCCAGGCCTATGCAATTTACTGCCCCAATCTCTGAACTATAACGTGATGCCGTTGGTTTTGTTAGCCAAAATTTGACCCACATCCATCTCCCCTTTGAAAAGGCCTTTGTGGATCCCTGATGGATATAATATTAAGTTATATCTTCATAGGGCTCTAGCAAGACCTTTAAAGAAAAGAAAATACCACCCCATATCTCTTCATTGTTGTATGTTTTAATAAACTAGTTCTGCAGAAGCTAATAAACTATGTCACAGAAGACACTTCCTTTGACTACCAAAGCTCAATGAAGAAATGTCTCATCCTGGTGATTTTTGTGTTTTATTTTTTTGAGCTTCCAGCTGTTCTGAACTTTATCTTTCAACTCAGTGCTGCCTTTATCTTTGGTCTTTTGCTGACCTCCAAGAAAACTGATACTGATTTAGGCCTGTTGCTTCGACATCGAGCTCAAATATCTGATGAACATTTGGCTGTTGCTCACTGCTGTGTCTACCCCTCTTTATCTGAAAGTGCTTGTGTGCTTTAACCGAAACAGAAACATTTCAAGAGAAATCTCCAAATGCAGCATCAATGAGCTACTTATTTCAGCAGCAAGAACAAGGAAATCTAGCACCACTGTACGGGAAAATACACAGAGCTCTAGTTGCAATGAGAGAGCTACAAAGAGGGATTTTATTTCTGTAGCTGATCCAATTGTAAATCTCATAATTTCCTCATCTGATTGCTGAAAAATGCTCAGGGAGGTGGTATGTGTGCCCTAATCTATCACTGCATCACCCCAGGCTCTCATATTGCAGCAAAGCTAATTATCATTTTTCCAGCAACACAGCATGATCTCACATTTGTTTATTGGAGGAAATATAAATATGGCATTCAAAACAAAAGCCTTACATACATATTATGGTATGAAAAAGTAAGGGATACGGGGGAAGGAGTGAGGAAGGAAAAGGGAAAGACTCCCTTTTTACAAGGTTTATAGTTCCTTGGATTGTGCTGTAAACAGATAATTTTCTCCTGTGCATTGTGTGACATTTTACACCTAGTGGGACTGTGGCATTGGATGTGCCAAACAAATCTTGTGTTGTAGGAAAATGACCTCAAAGGGATCTTTTTATGCTCTCGAGATAGCTCAACTTGTTATGTGATCCCGACAAATTAAATTTATATAGGGCAACTGGCGCTGCCCTGACTAAGCTGCCTCGATTCTGCTACTGCAAACACTCATGTGCGTGTACAGGCACACTAGTGCTCTCACAATTCATGGCATCCAGAAAGCTCTATTTAATGTTCTCATTTCTATTTGTTTAATTTGTTAGCAGGGAGAGATCCAATCAAGGTGGCGGTTTGGTTGTTTTCTCTAGCATATTTCTGAGCAGACTGAGCGTAGCAAACGCGGCTTGTCACATACCTCCCCTGGCACGTGAAACTTGTGTTTCGCATATCCCACTAGAATTATATCAAACATGCTGTTCTCTGGGAGATAACACACTGATTCTAAAACATACCAGATTATAAATATCTACTGGCACACAGAGGCTTCTTAGACAATAACAGAACAATAACAGCTCAGTCCCTGCAGGTCCTCCTGCATACAAAACTGGACTTCTGTTCTGTCAGCTCTCTGGGAGGAAGCCTTTTTAATGATAAATCACAGATGATGGGATTGAAAGGATCAAGGCATTACTCGCATCCAGCCCCTTGCATTGAGGAGGGGAGGACCCTGTGGTACTCGGTTCATTGTGGGCATCTGACCTTTCCTTAAAGCTACTGAGTGCCTGTGCCATAACTACCTCATTAGTCAAAATGTTCCACCAACTTTACTGACAAAGAAGTTTTCCTGGGATGTGAGTGATATATACCTATTTTTCATCACTGGCCTGCAGTGTGTTACCCTTGTGGAATCCAGCATGAGGCATTATGTTTCTTCCTGTACTAATTTTCCTACCCCGGATAATTTGACGAGATCAGAACAGGCTGAATGACAGATGCTGAAGGGAGGTGAGACTAAAAAGGTCACAAATGAACCAGGCCCAGCAACACTGCACCCTATAAGGGGTCCCCATTTGATCCAGTGAAGCGTGATGACAAAATTTATGAGTGTTTCTTTTTCCTTTGCCATTCCTCACTCCCATTACAGCCTCAGTTTTCCAGCTGAGGAACAGAGAGCGTGTCCCATGACCAAATAAGTACCAGCACCCCTGCTGTGCTGCTGGCTGACAAGCACCCACCCAAGCTACTCGGTGAATAGGTATCTTCCTAGTGCATGGCTCCATGCGTCTCAGTTAGAAATAATCTGTGAATGATTCATGAACTGGGAAGAATCTCAATTCCGTGGCTTTTCAGTTCCCTCAGTTTTGGTATCACACTTCCTTTTATGCATATTTTGAAGCTTTGCAATTTTAGCCGAGCATATGTATTCTATTTTCAATTTATATTTCCTAAAATAAAACTCGCACACACTCTTTTAGTATATAAATAATATTTAGCACATCTACAACCTGGAGTCATTCATCTAGCAGGTAGAAACACAATAATACTTTTATAATATAAAATCAGTGCCATCTTTAGAAGGCCCATTTCATTCAGTAATGCCTTCCATCCACCCTTAAACTTTATAAGAAATGTGTGACATCTTTAAGTTTGAAAAATAGGTTGAGGAATAGGAATTCAGAGGACAAAGAAGAAGAGAGACAACATTTGCCAACAGTACCAGCATCTGCACCTACAAAAGTGGTTGGGCATGAATGTTTTCAGAAGAAGAGTAGTTTCTCTTTCTCTGCTGCTTTTTTTCATAGCAAATTTTTTGGGAGTGGAAGAAAGAGAAATGTATTAGATTAGATAACATCTTAGTTGTCTGCTAAATTCTTTAAATGTTACATTTGTTGGAGAACAGGAATATAAGTTGTGTTTGAAACATGACACCGAGGTTTAGGTATTTTTTGTAAATGGATTGGAGCAGCTGTTTGGTTGTGAGGTAACTCTTACTCTTTCCCTGTCATTTAGGATACTGAATTTCTTGTGCCAAGGACACCTGTGTAAAAGTAAGGAGGGCTCTAATCTTTGGCACTGGTTTATCAGTTCAGTTGTTCTTTGTTGCAAATGTCTGATTTTGAGCATGCAGCTCTGCTGCTTACCGTATGACTTAAGCCCTTACTTTCCAGCAAAGGACCATCTTTAAGAAAGACTTACTCCAGTTTTCTAACATGTGTTAACTTGCTTTGTTGAATCAGGATCTGTGGTTCAGGTTGTGAATCCATATTTTCCAGCAATGGCAATAAAGAATGCTGCGGTTAGAATCATAGGCAGACTTTTATAGGATCAGGTAGACTAATGCATTCAGCTGTATCGATGGGAAATAAAGTCTCTGACTGATAAGATCTGGTATTTCATTTGTCATTGTTCCCCCTCTTTTTCCTTGATAACAATAGATATGACTAGTACTGGGCTTTTCTTTCATCAGGAGCTTTATCAACAAGCAGTGGGAAGGTACTTCAAACACAATACGAGGTCACAGAATTTAACTATCCCTGAATAGAATTTGAATCATTAAAAGAAACAAATGTGCCAAAAGAAGCATCAGTGTTTCTTTTTAATTTTATAAAAATAAAAGAAAAAAATGCCATGTTCCCACTCTGTTTTAGTCAGCTAAACAACAAAAACAATCAGTCTGTACTCTCTCAACCATAAAACATTTTATAGCTAGGAAAAACTAGAAGCCTGACACATGTGGCAATTAATGCACGGAGACATTAATTCAAAACTCATTCAATTTTTCTCCCATTACCACTATAAAAAGGTAATTTATGTAGGTTTTAACCATATATTCCAAACATAATATGAACCTGAGAAATAAGTGTCACTAACAACCAGACTCGGAAAAGTCTGTGCTCATTGCTTGCAAATTTATTGTACTTTTTTTTGATGGTGATTCATTTCTTCTTGACTGAGCTGCCCATCAGCTCCCTGTAATTTACAATGTGATGTCAGACAAAGTAAACACGCATAAATGCCACAATGCAACTCACAGTTGTGCAGGTCCAGGGCAATTTAAAGGGAGGTTCTTTCAGCCAAGACACTCATCAGTCCCCCCTTCTCTCGTGCAAGCCACTTCTGCCCAGCATTGCAGTTTGAATTTCATAACAAAGTGAGGAAGAGCTGCCGCATGCAAAATGGAGTCATGCCTACTTGCATATTGCTAGCACCCACAGAAATTCCCCTGCAGCCCCTCTGAACAGTCCCTTGTCTTGCTGCTTACCCCAAAATGCCTTCACAAATATCCTCTAGAAATACCTGGTTCTGCCTCTTGTCTGACTTAAGACAGCTGAGAACCCTCTACACTCTGAAGAACAGAACTAAGGCACATTTGAAAAGACATGATGGCTTCACGCGATAACAAGTCTGTCTGTATTCTACAGTGCAGACAATGCAAAAATTCTACCTCAAGCTATGTCCTTACACGTTCTCTCACCAGGAAGTTCAGAGAAAGGTGTTTAGGAGCTAAGAGCCCCAGCTCCTACTAAGATGAGATAAAAAAGATGGGATAAAAAGCATTGTGGGTTCTGGGATGGGCTTGGTAGGAAATCTAGGAGCTCCTGAACTCTGGAAAAAGGCCCAAGCTGACCTTCTGTAACTTTCCAAAGATGCCACTGCAATTCTAGCTGAGAAATGACTTTTTAATTTTGCCGTGTGTAGGCTCTGTTTCAGAGCAGGTGTGAAAGACACCTGTTCACAGCCAAGTCAAGCTATATTCCTTAAAGGAATAAAGTCAGATTTGCTCAGATTCAGCATGCTGCAGGCTATATAAGAACTATTCATTACTTCTGCAGTGTTGATATCCAGACAGGGAACATACATTTTGCTGGATTTTATGGATGTATATAGTGTCTATTTAGACATAGAGATAATTCATTTCTTTTTCAACGTAAGTTGTATTTTTTGGTAAAAAATAACTCATGTTATCATTTCTAGTTTATAATTATAGGATGTTTGTATATGCATTTCTAGCTGCTTAGGAGTGCAGTCTAACTGCTTCTGGAATTACATCTCTTCCAAGGGCATTTTTTCACTCTGATCGTATCATAAGAACAAAAGGAAATTTATATCTATCATATTTAAATGATGGTCAAAATAGTGTGAAGTATATAAGCATGGATTTGGAAGGGAAGCAATTTAGCTGCAAACCTTCCGTGTAAAATTATCTTTGATCTTTCAGAAGGCATAAGATTGCTGCAGTTGCGTGTGTGCAGAATCCATTTTGTGTGTTTTTGAAAGTATTGTAAATTAATGATGGAGGAAACTTGAGGACAATGAAGAATCCACAGCCAAACTAACTACTAAGAAAACAGTGACAGGGAGCATTAGTGTAGAGAGAATACATTAGTGTACCCATTTCTAGAGACCTGGGTACGCACACACACACGTTCGCACTGAAAAGCTCTGTAGGAAGGACACTAGTAAATACATAGATGACATCCTCGGTCAAAATGTACAAAGGATAATTAAAATTAGAGAACAAGATCAAAAATGTAATCTGTAAAGTTATTTAGGTCTCTAATCACAGACCTCAAACCAGTTCTGGTAGGCTTTAGATAGTCAAACAACTTGTGGACCTGAATTTGGGGTTTTTTTGGTCACTGGAATGCCGCTGTTGCAATTTAAGGGAATCATTACTGCTTCTTCTCCCCCCTTGGTTATTCCTGTTTTCACTGATTGTGAACTTTGATTTTCCTTGGACTGGCTAAGGGCAGCAGGGCTATTCATCATATTTGACAATGCGGTACCCACACCTTTGCTTTTTTGCTGTGATTTGACTTCAGTTCCCCCATCTCAACACCTGGTAGGATTTAGAAACAATCAGGAGATCAAAGCTCTTGCATTCTGGTGAACAAGTCCGAGGCAGATGAACAAAAGTAAGTTTGAAGCTAACTTAATGAAGAACTCCTTGAACCTTTTTACTAGTGTAAAACAGAAATACACCAAAAAATTTTAAGTATTCATTCAAAACCACCTGAGCTTTGTCCTCTTTCTCTCTGCGAAATAATGTGAGATAAGAGTTTCATACATATTCTTGGTATAACGAATGACCTCATCACCATCATTTTTTACTTCATTTATAATTCTAACCTGTCTACTAGAATTTTAATTCTCTCAGCATTTCACAAAACACACAGGAGCAAGTCTGTGCCCTTGGAGTATTAGTGGCTCAGTGATTTTTATTTTATTTTAGACTGTGGATTGGACACCAAAACTGTGTCTGTGTAACACCTCTGTAGCTGTAGCTACGTAACGTCTGCCAGTCAGAGCCAGTGCCAGAACCGTGAGCGTCGGTCTCAGGGCCAGCATAGCTCCGCTCCCACCAGGGAAGCATCTCTCCAGTCTGCTGTGTTCCTCCCTCTGTCATCTCCAGGGCAGTTCTAACTTGGACGTTCTTGCTCAACAACAGATGGAAATGAAGGTGAAGAGGAGGGTAAAGAGTCAAAAGAAGTTAAAAATATTGTAATCTGACACGGAAGGATTGTGCTGCTGACGTTAGGAGACAACACAATCTGAATAACAGAACCTGAGCAGCATTAGCACTGCCTGAAGGGGAATTCACTCTGTCTCCCTCCCAGGCATGCATAATTCACATGTCTGCTGATTTTTTAATTTCAATTTGTCATTTTCTCTCCCTTGTACTTCATTGGCAGAGCAAGTAATAATTACGAGTTTTGTGACATGTAACTAACCGTATCAACTGTTTAATAGCTTAACTTAACATCTGTTAGGTCTTCATGCATGAACACCATGTAGGATGTTCTGTGGGATGTAATTATGGATTTAAAACTTGCGTGCCAAGGGCTCTGGTAATTCTGTAAAGTTCAATTTTTCCCTGATATCATGACTTACTATTATCTATATTACTTAGTAATATTAGTAAGTCACACACATTTTATATACTGCCGTTTCTGCAGTAACCTTCAACTGATGAAAGTGCAACGTGTGTAACGATGTGCCGCCTTGTACTTCAGCCTCTAACAGGAAGACCTGCTTCAGCAGAATGGTATGTAGGTACCATCCATGGAATAACCATGTTTACTTCAGCGAAGCAGCAGATTTCGACAGAGCAGACGAGCTAATTTAGAAACTGTTCTTTTGACTATATGGTGCTATGCTTAATGTTTTGCCAAGCTACTCCAATATTTGTGCAAGTGCCAGGACCAGATTACAAAATCAAAGGCTGTGTTTTCAAATCTAGGGGACAGCCTGAGAAGTTTGTGAAACATGCAGTCCAGAAGCCATACAGATTTGCTCTGCGAGCTAAATGACTGCTTAAAGCTTTTCCCTGGTATTTTTCAGATCCTGTGCTCTCACAAACTGTTCCATGAATATTATGCAAAGGGAGTGTTAGTCTTTGCTCTCCTGTAATAAGAGGTCCCTGCAGGACGTTGTTGGGGTTGTTAGAGCAGATAGGCAGAGGGCCAAAGTCTCGCATTTTTAATGATAGGAGTATTTAGATACTTAAATACCTTGTGAGATCTGGGCTGAGTCCTTTGACTGAAACTGTAGACATTACAGTCACAAGATGTCACATATAAGCACAAGCTCCAGCTCCAGATGCCAGCTCCTGAAGTGCTGGTTATTCAAAGACTTCAGGTATTGACTATATTTATTCTTCACTGGCCCTGTATCTGCTCAGTCACAGCAACGTATGCAGTGCTGCCTGGAATGGGGCTGAAGAAAGGAGAGCGATGAATTCTGTAGCGGTTGCTAATTACCTTCACAGGAGACAAAACAGAGCTTTAATTCCCCGTTTCAGGCTATGTGGATCCAACAGTTGCCATAATAATTAATAACCCTTTGACAACTTGCCTATAGCATCAGCTTTTTTTGCACTCATGCTACACAGACGCGGCTCCTTCTTGGTGGCTTGATGGGCCAGAAGCAACTTCTTCCCTTTGCTTTTCCCCTGCAACACTTGGCAGCCAGCTAACACAGCAGTGCCTGCGTGGTGTCTCAGCCTGCCATCATGCATTCCTTCCCCGTCCTCTCCTACGACTCCCTGCTCTCTTGTAGCAACATTAATCTGGTTTCCCTGCTATGAATTTGCATTTAGTTTTACATATTTTTTTTTTTAAATTAAAGCACACATTTAAGTAAGATGGCTGAACCCGGAAAGTGTTTGCTGTGAGCTACAAAAATTCTTCTGTTCCCTAAGAATTCACATCTTCACAATTTAATGATTTTTACATCTGTATTCCTTATGAAGAATATATATATGCAGGACTTCAAATACAGCACTGCTTGGACACAAGCCTTGGTTTGGTTTTTTTCTAAGGAAATCCTGGCTTTCAAGGGGCAATTCTACACATTATAATAAAGAAAAATGTACTCATACCGGATCTAACATGAGACGTGTGTGTACAACCATCCGGTGCAATACAGAGAGATGTTATCTCAATCCAAAACATGGAAGAGTTGTTTCTGCCTACCACTATGCCTCAGTTAACAAGCCCTGGTTTTCCATAGAGAAAATGAATTCAGGGCAGAACTGCACCGATTTGGTAACAATACTTCAGGAGCCAATGGCGTCTCTTGGGATGTTTTGCAGGCTTGGACTTGTGAGTCTGTATTTCCATCCATTGTGCGGGGTTTTACAGGACATAAATAAACAGTTCCAAAGGGAACCAAAGGGTAAACTGACAGATAGATAATGCTCATGTAGTAATTTTCAAACAGTCACGTGATGCAATGCCATTTCTCAGTCAGGCATATATCACCAAGCCTTAGCTAGAGTAAATCAATACAACCCTACTAATGGAAGTCATGAGGATCTGCAGGTCTAGCAGGTTTATCATCACTTTTTAATTTACTTCTTTGTAGATAACTTTTTCTTCTTTTCAGGAGGAGCAGGTCCTGGTGGGGCAGCTGAGCAGGAGGAAGAAGGTGTATCTCACCTTATCCTAAGGGTTAGAGTCTTGATCTGAGACAATGCCTTCAGCTTCCTCCATAGTCAGAGTAGCAACCTCCACAGAGCTGTTGATGTCACTTACAGCAAACCTCCACTTTAGGATGAGGTGGAGCATCCTCTGACATTGCCTGTCCTTCTCCACTGGTTATAGAAGCAGCTTAGGAAAGTAACTTCAGACTCAATGTCTCCTTTTTGGACAACCAAAATTAGGCAAGAGGAAGAGTACTCAGAGCGTTCTCCATCCCTGGCTGCACAGACACAGAGCTCCAGTTGATCCTGCTGGAAGCTGTGGGCTACAGACCCACAGGCAAACCCTTTTCTCAGGGGGCTGGTTTAAGTCAGAGCCTGCTGGCTTGCTGATTATAATACAGGTGTAGCAGCGGGTTCACACGCCATCCTCCTAGGATAAGGCTGCAGCAATTGTTTGTGTTAATAGGGTTTTAAATTGCGTGAGGAGGCACAAAAGGTGCCTGAGAACTGGAGATAGAGAGGTGAAAGAATAATGCAAATGTGGTACTCTAATGATTGAATTTTACTTCTTGCAGTGGTCTTAGCTCCTTGGATGGAAAAGCAAAGAATGTGAGTGGTCCTTTATATTATACTTCAGTCTGCACTGGCTTTGTGAAGCTCTCACTTTAAGATGTGCCCCTAAAGATGTTTTTGATTACATGACCGAGACCTGTACGGGATGCCTTTCTCTTTTTGATCATGATGGTTCAATCAGATTTAGCTGATACATAGCGGATGCTTGTAGTGTTTGTATTTCCCTGCACTGGCATGTCTAATTTAAACAAAAGTAATTCCACATGGTGCAAGGGTATTTCTAAAGACAGACTGTGATGGAGAGAAAAATATGTCTGCATTTCCCACAGAAAAAGGTGTTTGCGATAGAGACATCTGGAAACGTGTCTGACTGTACACCTGATTTATAGGATCAGAAAGAGATATGACATACTGATTAATGGGAAAACGAGGTACTAATTCAATTTTTAAAGAATAGATGTTCGGAGATTTTTAGATTGAATTACTATAGTCATCTGTTTCCTTTTATATCCTACAATAAAAAGCCTGCCAGATACTGTAGTGTGATGTAATTTGGCTGGGATGTTATCTCATCTGATGTCTTGAAGCTGAAGTCATTTATTTAGACACTGAGAATTAGCATCTAGCTAATCTCGTTTCCTTAATCCACTGCCCACTGATGCAGCTACATTATATGGATCTAGGAGCTCTGCAGGTAACGTATACACAGGACACATTAGTGATGCTGAACAAATCGATGTGAACTATAACTCTACATGTCAAATAGCACTCAACAAATAAGCATTTGCAATAAATATATCAATTTCCATAATTTTATAAATGTAAAGAGTCATTCAAACATATGTCCCTGGACAGCACTGTCATGTGTGTCCTGTACACATGTACACGAAGTACACTTGTTTAAACTCGAAGCACGATTTTTCATTGTTTCCAGAATAGCTTTTATCTTTTATTGTTAAACAGAAATGACAGAGATATAGACAATGTAGATAAACATAATTGAAGGGCTGTGGTCAAAGCCACTTACTGATATTTAGTAGGTCTCTGTTTTTCTCTCTACCCAATTTTCTGTTTTCCATGCGTTGTCTGATAAAATGTTTCCCTTGGTTTCCACAGAAAAGTATGGTAAAACAAAATTGTTGAAAAAGCCTGCTTTAAGGCTTGCCAGGCAGTTAGCCTTGCCTCCATGTATTATGTTGACAGACCTAACACGACAACTTTGCTTAAATTAAATTCTGCACCGTGATATAAAAGCATGAATCAATCAAAACTGAAGTGACGGGGATCATTATTACACTGAATGTAGTAAGAAAAAAAAGACCCACAGTGAAAGAGAAAAGAATTTGTTTCACAACGACAGGACGAAAAAGCAGGTTTGAAAGCTAAACCTGTGATAACGGAGAGCTTCCCCTAGCTTTTTTTTGCTGTTGCCTGAGGACATGCAGAAGAGTGACTGTTGGGTGTCTGAGCCTTGTGTATGACTGCAGGTGTCACGATTCTCACTCTTTGTTTCTACACTGGCGTCCGCACAGCCAGCAGGAGCGTTGCACCACGTTTGTAGCTGCAGTGGAAGGCAGTTGCTGCCCAGACTCTGCCGCTCGGGTTTGACTGGTGGATGGAAAGGGGGAGAAGAGCAGCTGTCCGCATGTGATGTTCCTGGGAGGGTGAGATGGTTCCAGGCACAATCCGTACGAAGTTTTGGGAAGCCTGACCCAAGCCAGGCTTTGTGAAAGTATGGTAGAGTGGTTCATTTTCTGAAAAAAATTTTCACAGTTTCTATTCAGAAATAGCATAGTGAAAAAAGTCAGTTCTTCTATGATGGTTGTGTTGAATTTTATGGGAAAGATTAGCCCATGAACAAAACATGTGTCTGTTAAGTCAAATAAATTTAAATTCATCTTAATTTTTTTTGAGGACTGACTGGCTGGGTTCTAGTTGTTGGTTTCTGCTAGGCTTTCTGGGAGTTCTGCTTAAGGCACCTATACATTGCTGGAGTCAAAGTGTTGGACTGGCTGAGATGGAGAACGTGTGATAACTCGCTTTGCTAAGCCGCACATGTCCTGCATGTTTCCTGTGTCTCTGGTTATTTCTGGGGATTTTTCTTGCCATATTTTCCAGTCTGCCCTTGACCTCCTGTAAACTTTGAATATCCTTTGACAGAGCGATTCATTGGTTTCTGTTTTCACTGATCCTACTAACATGGTCTGGTGTTCCCTAGTTCTTCAATTGGTTATGCCTGTTTCAATTTTGGTGTGATATGCTCAAAACAGAGGATTACACTGTTCTAGCAGTACTCCAGAGAGCCCCACGCTGGCGGTGAGCCTAGCTTCCATGAGCTCACGGTTATCCCCACCCCTGTGCGTGTGTGGGGTGGGTGAAGAGGGCAGGGAGAGAGTGGGAGGGTTGCAGACCTTCTCGTCCTAATGTGGATTGCGTGTCCCTGGCCACACAATGACACAGCCCTCTTGTCTCCCTTGGCAGCGCTCGGCCTTGCAAACAAGTCTTCAGACGTTTCGTTTGGAAGATCAACTAACTGTTGATCATCATCTCTGCTGTTAGAGACAATGCAACAAAAATTTAGGGGTGTTACTTGAGTGCAGAAAATAATGCCTAGGTCGACCCCCGAGTAACAAAAAGTAACATGAATCAATTTTCAAGCTTTTTCCCATTTTCCTTTTGTATGATATTTTGTATGGTTTGAACTTGCTGATCTTGCTTGTGCATTTGCCTGGTGATCTTGCCTGCTGCTTTAGCTTTCTGCCCCTTTTGCCTCGGGCATTCTTCTCCGGGGGAACCACTCACTCCCTAAAGCTCCTTGTCTTCCCCATTTTCCTGCAGCGTTTACTTTCATTTCTTCATTTCCAATAAGGCATTACGATTTGACACTGAGGTTGTGACTATATGATAGGGAAGTCCACTTATAAATCAGATCCAAGAGTACTTCTGCTCCTGCAGATGCTTAGTTCAAAGGACAGGGTCTGGAAGGGTAACAGGGTAATATTATCCTTTATATTGTGTGCAGCCATCTAAAGTATTTGCTCTGTTAATAACTTCTGCGTTACTCAATGCTACTAAAATGTAAAGCTCCTGTAGAAAACACCTGCAATGGTCAAAGCCTACACGAGGTGGCAGTACTGGTATCACATTGGTTTTCTTTTTTTTGGGTTTACTGGTTTCCAGAAAATCTCCCTGTAAATTAATTGATTCATGTCAGAAGTGGGCAAGCTTGCAAACAAGTCCATCTGGTAAGCAGCTTACTATATTTCTATATAAATAAAAAAGATCATCCAACTTTTGCAGGGTTGCTCCGCCCCTCAGATCACGAGAAAGTCTGTTTTCAATGCAGAAAAATTCAGATCTGTGCAATGCTCCAAATGCATAGCTGAGCACATCCTGCCTGGCCAGACAACGATGTGCAACTGCAACACCTGATGACTCGGGGCAGAGTGAATCAGGGCTTGTACAAAACCGAGCATGGATCTGCTGGGCAACCCGGGTAAAGTCTTTTTCAACTTCACGGAGATGGAGATGAGGGCAACACGTACTTCTGTTAAGACCAAGTCACAGAGAATAGGGCCTTAGGGTAGGAATTAACTGGAGTTTAAGCCATCTACCACAAGAAGAAAAAGTCATTTCATCTTATATATGTCCCTATTTTATAAAATGCTTTAGCTATGTGGATAGAAAACTCTACATCAGAATCAAACAGTTATTGCAATCAATTAAGTCAATGGAGAAAAATTAAACAAGTTTTCTGGTGCATTTTCTTCTGCCTCCTCCTGCTTTCTAAGATTTTGATGCCAAATTGCTTTTCTCAGATGAGATTTTGGTATTGCTGCTTTTTAAACAAATAAACCAACTGACAATGTGGCTCATCTTCCGGGAGACTGAGGCCTGTGTTTCACCTAAAAATATCTGAAGTGTGTTGCAACCAGCAATAAGAAATCCCCTGCATTTACCATCCTTGTTTTACTCTCTTTGAAAAAATGAGAAATCGGCACTCCCAGGCAGGTCGCTCAAAGACTGTTTTTTTCCTATGGCTGGCACTGTGCTGGCAGGATATGCCTGGCAGATCTGGGCACGTGAGAGCGGAAGGGGTGCAAGGGAAGCATGACACCTGGGGGGGTCACCTATGTGAGACGTGCGAGGTGTCTTATCCCTGGCAGCTCTGAAAATCAGTGACCCTGTCTGCCCTGTGAGCCTCAGCTTCAAAGTGCGGCCAGTCAGGGCATCACGACTCCACTGTGTTGTGGCAGAGAGAAGCTGGGTGACTGTGCTGTGTTTGAGGTACCGGCCTACCTGCAGGGCATGTAGGATGGGACTCAACCACATGAGTTTTACAAACGTTGCCTGCCGCTGAGCCTATCTGCTCCACTTGGTTTCCCTGAGCCTACCCGCTCCAGCTCCATCCTATCTGTTCTTTCCTTGGTATTGCAGGTTGGAGAAGGACATTTCCATGGAGAACAGATGCTGCTCATGGACTATTCAGCTCAGGTCATTGTAGGCAGCCTCTTGGCTACCCTGGGAATTAACAACAGCAGTCGGTAACTCGCCAAAACCCCTTCCTAGGGCTGTGTTTCTGCAGCTGCAAACCAAGTCAGCCAGCAGGAGTATGGTTCCCAGAGGAGATGCTTGGGAACAAGACCATAAGGAGGGACGTGCAGATGGGCCAGGGACAGCGCTGAGGCTCTGTGATTTGAGGATATGGTGCATTCTCTCAGATGCTTGTGCTTCCCACCTCCTGAATGTGCTCCAAGATTTTGTGCTGCTTTTCCTGTTTCCAGAGCAGATTTAGGGTAGAGCCATGCAGATATAAAGAGAGTGCACAGAAAAAGACCCAAACCTTTGGAGTTATTTGGTGTCTGAACTTACACTGAAAGTCAGTGAGATATGATCCTTTGTATCCCTTTCAAAGTTTGGGCATAAGGATTTTTACATTGAAGGATTATTACATGACTTGAAATAGAATCCAAACCAGAAAAAAAAAGAAGCTTTCATAATTGTTTTGAAAGACAGAGAAAAAACCCAATCATTTAAAAATAATTAGGTACGATCTTTATATTTTAAGTCTTATTCGTGGGTGCAGAGAAAACAAATGAAGTGGTGTAAGAGCAGGCAGTGGATGTTCTGCAGCTCACCAGAGGAGAGGGACAGCATGAGGCTCAACAAAGGTCTTTGCCTTAAGAGCTGCCACCTTACAAGAGAGGTTCTTACCAGCCCTGTCAGCCTAAAAGGCAAAGACCAAATAAACAGTGAGACTCTCCCCTCCCCCTTTTCCATTTTTCCTTCTAAACCCAAGCCCTTTTCTTGAGCATAGTTAACTAACTGCTTTAAAATCTTTGCTCTGAGTTATGATCTGCATTCACTGGATCACAAGGCCATACTTTAATTAAAAAGAAAAAAAGACCGGATAGCTGGGATGACAGGCAGGGAGCAGACGCTGCTTTCTTACATTATGTGTTTTTACAGCATCTGTGAGCCCAGGGCATGTTGCAGGTGGAGAGTTTGCAGTCCCAAAGCCCTTTGCTAACCTGGGATGCAAAGAGACCATGTCTGCAGCGTTCTGCACTCAGGCCCTGGCTGTGTGGTGAAACAAGGTTATGTCACCCTCCCTCACATCTGCCGTTCTTCTTGGGGAATATCTCAATTCAGTGTGATTCAATTGCAAAACTGTGGTTTGCTGAGGAACTATGTACTTAGAAAAAATGCTGAAAGGACTGATTAAACGGCTTACAATCGCTTTTCCCTTGTGCTTTGGTGACCACTTGCTTTTTATGTCCAAGCAAAGATGGTTAATGACTTGTTCGTTTTGGTTTTTAATTTATTTAATAATAATAAAAAAGATGAAATAGCAGCCCAAGAAGGGGAGAATGCATTATTCATGCATTTATTTAATCTTTTCTTTGTTACTCAGCCATTGAGGTGATCCAGTGATTCAACCAAGCTGTTTCCAGTACTGCTTTCACAGGAGAAAAAATCCTTGAGTTTGCTGTTACCAGTAGACAGAGGAACTCTGCCTGCGGCAAAAAGAGAGTAGCTGGGGAACAAAAACTGCAAAACTGTTATCATTCACTCTGAAAGAGAACTCCTCCACCATAGAGCAGGCACTTTTTGTATCTGGTTTGGGTAGATACTCTCCTCGAACAGATTATCTCATCCCTAATTCTCGTCCCTGAGATGCCAAACTGCAGAGCTGACAAGCACGGTAAATGAAAACACCCTCCCTTGCTAAAATAATGGCTCACGCAGGACTGCACGTGTTGCTGATCCACAGGTGCCACCGAGCTCGTGACTCTTCTCCTGGTGGAAAATCTGTGCAGGCTTCCAGCTGTGACTCGGCTGCCGACATTAGCCTTGCCAGGCTGTCAACAGGCACAAAGCATTTGTCCTCAGCATGTTATCTTGCAGAATATAGCATGGCAGTGCTCTTTCTATTTTCCCTGCAAAGCTGTATCAATTCTTAATTGTGTCTGCGTCCTTAAAATACACTCCGAAAGCATCAGCAGATGCAAATCCATCAGGATCAATATGAAAACTGACCAACCACTTTGTTCTTTGGGCAAAGCAAAAGAAAACATATAACAAGCAAATCTGGGCCTGTGACAATGTTCAGAGTCAGCCATGCAAGTTAACTAGCAACTGTGAAATGTACGTTGCTGAATCATGAAATCAGATTCAGCTTAATCACGTGGAGCGAATGTGATTTTTGAAGTTTGCTTTTCGAATAGAGAGCTGCCTGCACTGATGGCACCTCTTTTTATACGCAAGTAGCTAAACGACAGTGTGCGGAAAGGAAATTTCTTATTGCCTGAGCCCGGATGGTGTGACCTATTGCAGAGATGCAAAGTGAGACTACAGCAATAGGAATCCATGCCTCCTTATAGAGGTGTGCTGTGGCCAGCCCAGCCTCTGCTGTGCTGGGGGTTGCTTCCACCGGGAACAGCTGCCAAAGCGGGCCCTGCATTTCCAGGTGGCATAGGGACCTCTCTGACCTCCGTTAGTGCATCGACCACACCAAATGCTAAGTGATAAATTTGATAAATGGTTTGAATGGACTGACTTCAGGTGATTTTTTCTTGTTTTTAAAGAGAGCTTGCTGAGATAGAGAAGGAATTTGAATACAAGAAAATATACAGTATGAAAATGTTAACAACTTTACAGACTACCATAAACAGAGTGTTCAGAAAACACTTCATTTTGTCTCAGAAATGAAAATTATTCTTTTCTGTGAAGCATGGTAAGGGCACTCAGATGTGAAAGAACTAGTAATCCAGAATAGCACAATAGGTCTAGTGGGAGGTGTCCCTGCATGTGGCTGGGGGGTTGGAACAAGATGATCTTTAAGGTCCCTTCCAACCCAAACCATTCTGTGATTCTATGATTCTATAATAGTGGGATAAATTCAGCTGTGACAAGATGATTGCCTTTTGCCTGCATGTTGTAATAGGTAAACATAAATCAGTCAAGGTATGCGACTGGTCGATTGCTGAAAAACATGTAAAAGTACCTGAAATTGTTTTTCTACTTAGAGCTGTAGCAGGCACAATTTTTGTGGAGCTAAAGTGGTCTCCATTTCTGCTATGTGCTATCAATGTCGGCGGCTGGGCAAACGATTACGACTTTTTCCAAGTTAGAGTTATGACAGAATTGATACATCTGTATTGACAGCCGGGATTCTGCTTGAGGTTAAGACTCAGAAGTGTTGGTGTTTTTATATAGGTGTCGATACGTGTGCTGGCTGCCTAAACTTCCTTACCTATCAATGGCTATTTAGTCAGTCCAGTCCATGGAGTTTTGAGAGCTCTTCGGGTGAACAAATGGTGGTTGCTCCGAGGTTGGCTGAGCAGCTTTGAAGAATCCATTGACTGGGAGCTGGATTTCGTTGTCTAAACATATGCATCTAATAAAATTTGAGACTCATGAAAATAATTATCCATGACCTCCAGAAGGATCAATTCATAAGGTTATGAATCTTCCAGAGATCCTTTCTTACATCTATCAGACCTGTGTGTCTGTCTTGGTTAGCAGAGGGCATCTTAGGTCATTGTTGACAGCTACATTTAGGCATCTGTCCTAACTCCAGTGACCACAATAGGAACTTAGACGTATACCTACACACATCCATTCACACATAGGCATCTATGCATGTAACATAAAATACAGAGGCATATATAAACATGTATAGGTATAATAGTAGATATGGATACAGGTGGAGGTATATGTGTATCTGCATAGGCTTTTCTCTGTATGTATTGTAGACATGTAATATAAGTGTGTACATATATGCAAAACTGTATGTACTTACATGTGTAACCATATGTACTTATATGTGCACATATACTGTTACACCTCTACATGCACAGGTTAAATGTATGTATCTTGATCCGGAGCTGAATCTGAACCTAAATGGCCAAGTTTTTTTGTTTTCATGAAAGCATGATTTCCCAAATGAAAATTTTGGTACACTGACAAAATCCTGCCTAATACTCCCCTTTCCTCACTAGGTAGCAGTGGGACTGGCTGAAGAGCTACAGGTTGTGGCCTAACAGTAAAGAGGCTTTGAGCTGAACTACTTTGAGGCCACTACTGAAGCAGTGATATCGGCTTGTATCAATTCACATTTTCTAAATCGGCAGCCCTGCTCCCTGCCACTCGGTGCCTTGTAGATCCATCAGACTTCTTTCACTGCTCTCTGCATTAGTATGTTAGGTGAGCAGCAAGAGTGGGCAGGCCAGTGAGACTGTGTGTGTTACATTACAATATCAGATCATTTCCGCTACCATGAAAGAAAGTAGGACTCTCCCCAAAGACATTTTGAACCAAAATCTTCCATCAGCATTGATTGCAGCGGGGTTGCGTGTGCACAACAGACAGTCTCCTGGTGTTTGGTCAGGAGTTTTTCAAGACTATCTAAAGCTCCCCACCTCCTTTTTGGTGAGAAGCTGTAGTGACCAGAGGTGGGAAGGGGATGGGGTGTCCTCTGCAGGGTGAGTACCAGGTAGGGACTTCACTGCTCCTCAGGAAAAGAGATCAGAAGTCCAGAATGAGGAAAGGAAATTATAGTTAATGAATTTATGCAGGGACAGATCACCTGCCCATGGTCCTCTCCTCTCCTCTCCTCTCCTCTCCTCTCCTCTCCTCTCCTCTCCTCTCCTCTCCCAATTCCGCTTCCACTTCCACTTCTGGAAATGCATTCTATTTCCGGTAATGTATTATTTTTTTTTTAGTATTTTCACAATTTACATATGTAAACATATTAATTCCTCTTGTAACTTTTTTCTCATCGAAGTACTTCTCCCTTGTCAGCCCAGAGTTCATCTGTGCCCTAACGATCTCTTTTGGTTCTAGTGTGAATAAATGAAGAACGTCACTTACTCCTTCAGGAGTGCTAACTTTGGCAGTTACGTTTGCTTTCAGTAATGAGCTTTAATTACTTTAGCAATTACAATGTATTTGACTGAATTTCCACTGACTGCACACAACATCTGTACTGGTGGGACTGTACATACTCTCTGATCTCTGCCCAGGGCTCCCTAGAACATGGTAACAGCTGTAGTCCATTAGCCTATAAAGCAGTAAGCTAGCAGACATCCTCCAGATTTACACCAGTAGAATGAAACTAGTAGCTCTTGCCTTTCATGTCAAGTAGAGATTGAGACATCTTGGATCTTGCCTTGTTTCTCACCTAATGTAACGGTTTAACCATTTGATGTAAACAATCTGCTCACTACATGGCTTGCTTTGGGTTTGTATGAGAGTCTCCGTCAATGCTGCTTTCTGAGCAGAAGTCTCTAAACTGATGTTTATTGATGCTTTTGGGTATAGTGTGTCAAACGGCCTTTCCTTCAAGTGGTTGCCCCATAAAGTGAGTGCTACAGAGGGAACCTAGTGAGAGATCTCTTTTCTCATTGAATTACACGTGGTTGTCAATAGTTCAGGAGTTAGGAATTTGAAGCTCATTGTAAGATGTAGCGATGTTGTCTTCTTAAAGATGCTGTTTAAAACTGTGACAGAAGATACTTAAAAAACCCACAAACCCAATGTTGTTATTTGCAAACATATTCTTTGTGTACATGAACTAGATAAAAGGACGATTATGTTTCGAAGCCATGCACTCAAATGTTAGGAAATGCCAGAATTGAAGCTGCTTGCTCATCTTTGTGCCTCTGGAGACATTTTCCCTCTCTTATTCTCCAGTCTCTGCCTGCCCTCTCTGATCCTTGATCTTCTACAACCTGAAGCACGTCTTCTTCAGCATCCCTGGGAATCACTGAACACGTAGGAGTAGCACCAGGGTCCCTACCCACTGCTTGCCTGTCATGCTCCTAGACAGTCCGTGGCAACTAAGAGAGCAATTATAAAGCAGTCCTACCCAGTCACAAGCTGGGAGTGCTGATAATAAGCTCTGCAGGGATGCGGTTTACTTTGCCAGGCTAGCCCAGCTCTGCGTAAGTGCAGGGCATGCTCAGTGTGGACAGGCTCTTTTAGAAGGGATTTATGGGATAAAGTTCCTCTGCTCTTTTCCAGTCTGCTTCTGCCCTTCTAGGAATGGTGGGAAGATACGTGCATAGCTTTGAGATCTTCAGGAGCAACACCAAGTCCTGCAGCACACCACAGTGTTGTGTTGTGTGCAGCTGAACTAGCTCTGCCTGAACTAGCTTGAGTAGAGGGAACAGTCTTGAAGGAAAGTGAGATAAACCGGTCCTTTTATAGAGAAGACTCTTTTCAGATGGAAGGGGACAGGAAGGAGCCCTGGGAAGGAGCAAGGAAAGCAGAGTTTTGCTTTAACATCCAGAATCGTTACAGGAACCCAGAAAGCTAATAACTCCTGGCTCTGCTGCCATCTCCAGCAGCTCAAAAAATCAACAGATCACAAAAATCCCTTTGAGGTGATTAAAGATTAAACGGAAGGGTAAACAGACTGACTGCAACCCAGTCTCTCCTCCCCCGTCCCCGCTCCCTGCACATAACCAGTCAATCCTAGTTGAATGCCAGAAGGGCCAGGTGTCCTCCCTGTCCCTCCTGCCACTACCATGAAGTTTCAGGATACCTTTCAGTGCTCTCCTGGAGCTTTGCAGCTGTGCATTATGGCTTACGAGGGGAATTGGCTAGATAACATGCTTTGGCTCCTCAGACAGTAATTACTTCAATAGAATTACTAGCACAAATGAACATTTCTCAGGTGAATGAAGACAGCACAAACATGCAGGTTATATTTCTGCAAACTGTAAATAGAGCCCAATCATTCATGCAATGACTCCTTCCAGTACCGGTCTGTCCTCCCCTACTTTCTGGAGAGAACTGATAGGGAGGGGGAATAGTTTGTGCTCATAAATAAATTCGCACGGAAGAGTTAATGAGCTGTGGAAACTGTCACAGACCTAATCAAAGACAGATTTTTCAGAGAAGGGGTCACATATCTTTTTGGTACTATAAGCAAGGCTCTTTCTTCAGTAACTGAAGCAAAAAAAAAGGAGAAATTCTTCAGTTAAGACTGACCAGAAGGTGCATAATTTTAAAATAAATAAATAAATAAAAAATCCCACCCCAAAAGAGCTGAAACTGCTTTCTTTTTTATTGTTACAGATATGAAAAGTATATCCTGGGGTCAAGTCACAAAGCTGCTGGAGGAAGGCATGTAGTCTCCTCCATACTTCTTGAAAATCTCAGCCATGATGAGAGAGACCCAGGTCCCAATGAGATCTTCCACTCTTTTGCCTGAGGCTATGATTTGACATGACAGTGGGTTTGGTGACAATACCGCGTATGTTCCCACCCCTTCAACTGCTCCAGCAGTTGATCCATGCCAATTTGTACAGTCACACTGTGATCCGAATCGAGGATGTCTCTTGCAGAAAAATTACTTGGCAAAAAATTGTACCTTTTTTTTCCCCTGATACAGATGGGTTTGTTCCAGTGGCTCACAGCACACCTGGATGAAGAGATAGCAAGAAAGGTTGAATGGATTTTATTGTTAATTAATACTTTATAGGATCAAGTCTGATCAAAACTGCCTTTATGTGTATTGATTTATTATTTTCCACTCCAAGAGAAGCTTATGTAAGTGAAAATCATGCACTGTTTGTCAGACAGAGAGAGTCTTATATTCACGGCAGGAGCAGTAATTGAAATAATGATTTCCTACTATCTTCATATTTCCTTACGGTTTCAGACAAAATCCGCAGAAACGCGGTATGCCATTATTGCATAAAAGCAGTCCCTGGGATCAGGAGACTCTTTTATTTAAAGGCAAATAAATGGCTGATTTTTGAAAGAAAATCCTGCAGACTTCATGCTGTTACCAGAGTGGTTCATCTCAACAGCAAAGTGACTTTCTCCCCAAGGACTCCTGAGCAGAAACCTGCTGTACCGAAAACCCATGCTGGGCAATGCTGTCCTGTTCTGTAGCCCAGAGGGACTCCAGTTTTAAATGAAAGATGACAGAGCTGAAGCTTGAACTATCATCTATTCAAATATTTATAGAAGGACAAGGGGGCTGAATTTTTTGAGAGATTTCTACCAGAAGAGTAAGAAAGAATAACCGTGGCTGTAAGATTTAACACACCTTTGATTCTACTGCAGTCCAAACCTGCACTGAAGTGCTTTTGAAATGTGTATCTTTGTGTTTCCCCTCTTTTCCAAATGGCCACAGATCACCAAAAGCCTTGAAACCATTTACATTTAATCTCAAGACTCCCAAAGTTTAAGTACGAGTTTAAGAATTTCACTGATTGATTTGACGTGACCTGGGAGGCGCGCTTAAATTCAGCCAATGCCCAATATTTTTGCAATTGTAATGGAATAGGAATCTGGAGAAACAGAACAAAACGTGTGGCAGTTAGAATGGAAATATTGTTTGCTTTCTTTCAGATGGCTGAAGGTGGGCTTACCCGCTGTAATTTGTCATCTTAATGAAAAAAGGAATAATAATCCTAAAAAAGAGCTCTGATATTAGGTGTTTTAATTCACAAATTTCAAAATATTTTCTTCAGAGAAAGTTACAAATGCACATCCAGGGAAATTTCTGCTGCCCATGGTTATGCTTTTACTGTGGAAGCAAAAGAGGATTTGAACACGTATTAGTCAAGATCAGCCAATTATATAAAATTCTCTGAAAAGTTTTAACTCCTGAACTGTTATCCCATGTTTAGTTAGCATTCATTGCATGGCTGGAAGTCAAAGAGAATATATAGAGATAACTGATCTTCCAGATGCACCCTCTACAGCAACAGGGACAGAGTGCATTCCGTTGTGTTATGCAGAAGACATCCAAAAAAGAAAACACTTTTTTTTTGTCTAATATCTTCTTCTCCTACTCTATTTTTTAGAGTGTATTTTGATCTGTATTCTCTGCTCACAGTGTTTTTACACTGCTTTATCTTCACTGACTTTGGAAGAATTGCATCTGAGCTACATGGGTGTGATTTACTGGGAATGAAGCCCATTATAGATAATTAACTGTAGTGTATTGTTATAATTTATTTTTTTTTTATTTAAGAGAATTTTTTCCTCCCTTTCCCCAGGGTGTGTTCCATCTGCTCTAGGACAGGAGGTAGAAAGGGAAGCTATTTAATTTTCATGTTTTTAAAGGCACAGAGAGCATGAAGAATGTTAGCTGGGTCCCACTGTTGAAAAACATTTTTTTCTATACATTTCTCCTTGATACTGTCTGGATTGCTGAGGCATAATTGCTGCAGCCAAGGACAAGGTCACTCTGGAGATCAACAAGCTATTAGGAAGAGACTGAGAAAGCATGAGAACGACTCATGATTTATCTGAGGCATGGACGTCATTCCTCCAAATCCCTTTTGAGACTACTGACTGCTGGTGGGCAACCTGGAGCCACATGTAGCTTTTCTGCAGCCAACGGTCATAAAAAACCCAGCTCCGTGGCCAGCCTCCATCCCTACCTTTCCTTGGTATGACGGGTCCTCCAAGGGAGCTCCTCACACCAGGGGTTTCAAGGCAGAGCAATTACACATGCGTGTAGATACGTTGAGAAGCCTTCTCGTTTGTTCCTGATGCTGAGCTGGGTACCTCAGCTATTTTCATGTTCACTCCCTTTTTCTCACCTGCATCAGGCGTTTACGTAAGAAACCATCTTGAAAAGTATCTCAGAAGCCAAGCTGGACAACTGGACACATGCGACTCATGGCTGACCTTGGAAACTTTGGTGCATTGCGAAAAGTGTGTGTAAAACAAGCGTTCTCGGAGGAGGGCGATGCCTGCTGACTTCAGGGGGTTGCTGGGAAAACTGCAAGGCTTTTGCCATTGTCTCAACAACAAACATCATCTTCATTGAGTATGATTTTGAGTGCATTGGTCTGAACAGAAGGAGAGGGGAGGCCCTGGAAGACAAAGCCCCGAGAGCTAATTTTGATACACTTTTCATACATTAGAAGCAGATATAAAGCATTCCAAAATATCTCCGGCATGTTGGTTTCCTGTGGTTGATTTACAGGCTGTGACAGAAAATCCATTTCTGTTCCTGTAGATGCTAAATTCATTACCTTGCCACAGAATTCAGATTCTCCACTTCTCCTTGAACTTCAGCTTGTTGCTATGGCAACCAGTGCCAGACAATATTTTTTTTTTTCTTCACACTATTTTCCATTGGCACAGTTGCACATTGCAGTAAAAATAGTATCCTTTTGCAATATTAAAAAAAATCCAACAACCTACAAAAATCACTGTGTTTTATTACAAGGGATCCCCCTATATGAGTTTAGGCCAGATATTATATATGCAGCATAAATCTGATTAATCACAATTTAATCATAAGCTTTATAAACTAACAGGGCACATTTTCCTTATAGCTGTACTCAAAAAGCTTTTTTTTTTTTCTTCTCCGTTTTTCAAATCTTCCCACAGCTGGACATTTTAGGTTACAGTAAAACGCTTTTGAAATGGCCATGAAGATTGCGGTTTTTTTCAATAAGTAAGTGGTCATTCTCCCCTGTTTCAGATGTTGCCTCCACTTACAGTTGTCAGAAGTACTTGGGGATTAGCTTGCCGATAAAAGTGCCTGCTGTTTTGAGGCCGTCTTGAGCCCGTCTCTCTCTGAAGTCTTGTTAAAATTCCAAATTAGTTTCTGAGAGGGGCGTCTGATCTTTGCTGCAAGAAATCCAGGGAATGTCGGGAGGATGGAAATGAAATCAGTCAATCAATAGGTTGCCCTTGCTCTCCTGAATGAGATGGAAGGCTGACAAAATAAGGCAAGCACTGCAAGGCAGGCATTGGACACTGCTGCCTTGGCACAACGCGGGAGGCCGGTCAGTGGATGAACGGAATTTTCTGGTTAGCCTGGTTGGCAGTGCCCTGGCCAGAAACAGCAGAGTCTGTAAAAATGATCAGTAGGTATTCAGGAATAATGAAGCTGGGAGTAATTTACCAGTAATTGTTAACATACATTAACTGAAAAGATGCTTACCCATATATATATGTTTTGTTCAGCTTTCTCTAAGCATGTTGTTTATTTAAACTGAAAGATTTTTAGCACCTGGGGGTGCTTTGCATGAGCTGGGAACTGTACTGATAGTTACACTGCAAAATGCCTACGTAAGAGAAGTGTTAAAGTTGCAAAAACTCTCAGTAAACAGTTGTTTTTTTGTTTTCACACAGAGTATGGCATTATATTACTCTGCATCTACCTTTCCACGTGTCTTCCACGGGTGTTTAATCTTTCAATTGGTTTTAATGCACCGTCTTTACTGCAGTGCATAAAGGAGATACAACTGCTAAGAAATTGATTTTCTTGACAGGTCTCTGAGATGAAAGCATACCGGTATCCAGGCTTGTGAGATGTCTCATCTAAGTGAGTTAAAAGTTAAAGCTCAAGCTGTTACAAGGCTAGTCCTCCAATCTGAGAAGCCCATGGACTAATTTACAGAGTCTTCAGCTTTCACGATGCACATCCAGGACACAGATATTCCTTGACTGCGGTAATTCTGCAGATCTAACCCTTTAACAGAGCCTAATTAACAGCACAGCCCTGATTCATTCTCAGACCATGACACACCACGTGCATTAACTGAGGTAGCAATCCTGTAGGAAAATTGTAAGGCAATCACAGACTTAAAGTTCATAAGAAAATGCATTAATAAAAGGACCGAATTGATGTCAGTGTATGCTGTTTAGTTCTGGGTTTTCCTATTTTTGAGTACTTAAATATGGAGCTGTAATATTACTTTAAGGCTTTGTTAATGGTTATCTCCAATTTTTTTTTTCCCCAGAGTAATGTATTTAATCCACCTTACCCAGCATTGCTGACCCTTCTCATTTAAATAGTTATGCTATTCCAGTTTAGTGCTTTCTGCAGAGATTTGTACCCTATGTTTTGGTACCCTCCTTCCAAGGAAAAACTAGGGAAGTCTTTTGTCTCTGCATGATCCTAGGTCCTTCTAGACATGCCCTGGGCTTGTTCCCTGGGCGTTTTCTCCACCCAGCACTTTCTGCTCCAGTCAAGCAGCTTGCTCCTCTGGGGTGAGGTCAGGACGAGCAGTGAGAGCACAGGAAAGATAAAATGGGATATTTCTCACCTAATACTTGATGACCAAAAGTTAGACCTCTGAAGCTGAAGCGTGCACACCCTTGGCAGTAGCTGGGGAGAAACGCTGTCCTTCAGGGTGCCTTTTGTCTGAGATCTGAGTTAAGGTGAAACAGCAGTGAGGTCTGTGCTTTACATTTATCATTTTGAGTGTAATGAGAGCATCACTTCTTTTCCCCATGAGGCACGAGAGACCTCCTTCCTCAGGGCAGATTTAGCGCCTCCCACATTCGGGCCCAGATTCTTTCATCTTGGCCCTCGGTTACTTTTCATGACTCTATACTGATGCAAATACATGATTTTGTCATTTTTGCTCATAGTCATTTGTGTGAATGTTTGCGTATGAAAGGAAAATTATAAACTTTCCTGAAAAGAGACAGCTTCTAAGGCCTTTCCAGCACTTGCATTTCACTATCAGTTATATTGCTCATTTTTATTCAATAACTACCCTGAAATTGAATGTGCCAGAGTTTGACACTGTACAAATAAATGCCACAGAGAGCAGTACATCTGGTTTCAATAACAACAGCAATAATTTCCAATATTTGTTTTCATAACGAAGGACCAGAGTCCAACAGCATTACTGGTGAGAAGAGCACTGAAAGTGAGAAGGGCATATAATTTATTACACATACAAAAACTATGTTAAAAGAACATTATTAAGGTTGTAAAGTCAAACACTTGAGACTTAGGAAATGCCAGAATTAAGGTGGTCTGTGCAACTTTCATTTGACCTCGTCAATGTATGCCTCAAGACAGTCTTTAGTTACACGAATGTATATGATTTCTCTTCAAGACACCCACCTCAGTCGGTGCAAAGAAAGTGTAAGCTGCCCATTTAAGGAACAGCTATGCAATACTTATTTTCCTTCTCGTCTCTGGCATGTGATGCTTTTACTCTGCACCGTACAAACCTTGCTCTGAAGGAAAAATGGTTCATTTCCTCCCCAGTCTCACCGCTGCCGCAACTGAGCACTTCGTAGCATCATTTTTGCAGAAATCTGTGTCTGCGCTAGCGAGTGGTGAGACCCTGCAGGACCACCTCTGCTGCATGGAAGAGGGGGTGCCGAGGGCCTGATGCTCACGCTCCGGGGGTTTTGCTGCATCCCGGCAACATATTTTGATCAGCCCGTGAGCAGTTGGAGTGCATTAGGTGGAGTCGCCCGCAGAACAACCTCCAGTTTAATGTCACCCAAAGACCTGCAGCCTGCGTGCCCCAGAAGGGCTCAGGAATGCAAACTTAAGCACAGTGAGTGGGGGTGGCTGGGAGATTCGCTTCAAAAACACACTGCAGATCAGACCTAAGAGGCTATGGTAGGCACACCCTGTGAGAAGACCATCTGTTTTACAGATGGAGGAACCACACACACAGAGGTTAAAGCAAAAAGCATCCACTAATTTTGGGTGCTGAATGTGAGATACCGGGAATTTAGTCCCATCAGACTTACCGCTTCCAGCAGTCCCTGTTCTGTTCCTCTCTCTGACAATGCCATGCTGCAGTCACAGACCCTGTGGATCTGATGTTTTCCTGTTTTAGCATTTCATCCCTGTTGTAATTCAAGCTGACCCCTCACTGCTCGCTAGAATCAGCAAGTCACATAATCTACTTCTATTAGAAAACTACACACAGCCAGGGCAAGGGTCATAGCACAGCTTGCTTCCACATGGCTTAATTTTCTCCCTCCCTCCCAGCATCCCCAGAAAGCCTCATCCATATTGCTTACTGGTTACATACTCTTGCCCATGCTCCAAGCTGTGGCTGGGCAGCTATTCTTGTTGGGTCTATTTTCTTGTCTTTGGCCTGGATAATCATGCAGTTGCCAAAGAATAGGGAATATAACTGTTTTCTTCCCTTACCAACATCACATTTCCCATATGGGGAGTATGAGCTCATATTTTTTTCCATGTCCGCAGAGTTTGAAATAAAGCCAGCTGTATATAGCCAGGAAATTCCAGCACTTGGTATTTCCATTTCCTTAAAACATTCTATTTGTTTTATCTGCATTTAATTTCATCTGGAGGTTGGGGCTGACAGGTTGCTGATCTGTAAACTTTGCTTGGTTTCATCCCCAGAGCACCATGAACTTTCTGTATGAAGGACAGGCGCATGCTCATAAATATCCATGCAGCTTGCAGGTTCCTCATCACACGATGTGGGAATGTGGGTTTTCTTGTCCAACCCTCTTACGCAGATCCCACTGGCACCCATGAAAGCAGAAGAAAATGACTTCTTTATAGCTTAATCAGCGCATTTGTTGCCATATTGCCCCAGAACAGTAGCACATCTGATACTACTTTGAGTTTGGACTTGACATTGCCAATCAGTCAAATTTTACGAATGTCCAGTATGAGGTATGCTGATGTTTAACAGGCGGTCAGAGTCACCTATCCTAAAACAAACAACAAGTAGCACGTCTTATTAAATTACATTACTTCAGCTGTACCGAGCTGTTTTTTAAATCAAATATCATAATGCCAAAATAATGACTCATAGGAGATTGTTAGAAACACTTTCTTGTCCTGAACATGATGGAAGATGTTCAAGTAAATGAAAATCTTGGTAGTGCACAAACCACAGCAATAAACCACCACTATGTGCATTTTTCCTCGTGGATCATCATGCATATGGGTTTTTTATAAAATATATGACCTAGTCCAAACCTTGGCTATTACTGCTATCAATCATTTGTTATAAAGACACCAGACATGTTTGATTTCCATCTTTAGATTGTATCCGTTTCTGTCTTTAGGTTATTGCTACTTCAGAGTCACATCTACCACATTCCTGATTGGTTTTAATTATCTTTCTTGCATTCTCTTTCTCAATATGCTTTTTTCCGATTGTTTTGAATTGTTTTATGTTGATGGCAAAGCATCTCGCTGAAGGCATGTTTATTGAAAGATGCTACTTAAGAGCTAATTATAGGGTAGATTATATTTTTCTTTATAGCACATGCACTTGACTATTTTCGTTTCTTGGCAGAAAGAAATAATTAAGAACTATCTTGAACACCGTACTGCGTATGTGTGTGAGAGCTTGGTGAATGGATGCGAAGGTTCACGACCCTGCTTTAGTATCCATTAGATACAGAAAGACCTTTAAATACTTCAGAAGGACAGCTTGCATATACGGTAACAGTAACAAGGAAATAACAGATTATTCGGAACCATTTTGTGAGAAAGATATATATGGAAGAGTCTGTATAAAAGTTTAAAAACTCGGGCTAGTTCCCAATCTGATGTGAATTTGTGTGGTGCGATTGACTTAGTCAGAATTTACTAACATTTACTTTGGGAAATATGACCCAGAAGGCATTGTTTCCTCATGTTGTTCTCTCTCATTTGTCTGCTCATTTTCCAGCTCATTCTATTGGTGGGCCTTTCCAAGCAGGCAGACCTGGCTGAACCCAGGCAGGAGAAAAAGCAGCGTGTTAACACCCCAGCTGAGAGCACTTGAAGTTATTCCACAGGTTAAGATAAAGGCGTGTGGCAAATGCAGACCACTAACATAGGGATCGGAGAAGACTTAACATCCTGTTTTCTGGTGGTTTTCTCTAAGCCTTACTCCTTTGCCTTTTTCATTATATAGGAAAGAAATCCCTCTTTTCTTCCCCAGACCACTTCATAAAGAAGATCCAGACGTTCCCCTTGACTACTGTTTCGCACGTCTTCAGCAGCTGAAGGAGGTCTCAACACCGCATCAACAAAGAGCAGGAAAGCTCATGGCAAGAGCCTTCTGGAATTATAATGCCAGAGTATTTTTATGCAAAACAAATGGTTGCTACCTTATACTGTGGGTTTAATGCTTGTTATTTTCAACTTTCTCCATTTTATTGAAATAAAATAAGTGTCCCTAGTATTTTTGGCCTGTCTGGTTTTAATTTTCTCATCTTTCTGGCTTCAAGAAATACAGACGCCAGAGGGAAACCTGAAATTTTTCACCGCAGTGTTTGCCTTTTAGGACTAGGTTCAGACAGTTTACTTTAGGTGCTCCATTCAGATGGCTTAATGACTGAAAAGGAGGCATCCAGCCTTGACGGATGGTTCAGGGTGCTCCAGATCGATGTGTGTGCTCACCAGAGGGATAGGACAGGGTAGCATGAGGGTAGCTGCATCTCCCTGGAGCTCATGAGATCGACTCAGAGCTGTGCATTGCATGATTCCCATCACAGGGGGTGCAGGGTGTTGAGTTTCACGGAAAAGCAGGCGTTTGCCTGCTGTGCTTATGTTTCTTTTAAGTGGCTATGGGAAAAGCACAAGGTCCTTCCGTGCCACATCACTCAGTCATGGGAGAGCTTTGGCAGGAGTGAGGCAACCTAACGGCTCAGACAAGGCCGCCTTTATGCACTTGCAGGTGCCTAAGCTGAGGTATGTGGGGAATTTCATAGACCAGCCTGGGTCTTGTTTTTAGTCACATATCATAATGTTTGCTGTGCCTACTTAGCACATATCCTACCAAAACCATGCCAAACATGGAAGCAATGAAAGCCTGAATAGGAGAATATCACCTTTTAAAACGCATTAATAAAGTTTTCAAAAATAAAAATAAGTGGAATTCATTAATCTAAAATACAACCTTTAATCTTTTAAAGGCTGGCATAAGCCTATAACCATAGATTTCAGAGTACTTAAACGATCGTATAATACCAAAATGTTTATATGGGCATTCATACAACTAAATTTTAGACATGTTGTGCTTTTCAGTATGATCTAATGACTGGTGCACAGAAGCTGTTGTTAGGACTCCTGGGCTCTGTTTCCCTTTTCTGCCAAGATTTATGGCTAATGAGATACTATTTTCTGCACTCCTCGGCTAGTGCAAAACCGTATTTGTTAGGACTTGTTTTTGTGATCTAAGATTTACAATTTCTAATGATCACATGCAAAGTAAACCCTTTATTTACTTAACCACCATGGGAAACTGCATGTAACAAAATCAGCATGCAATCCTCGCAACAGAAATGTCTTGCTTTATAACCACAGTGATTTTTTGGACTTACACAAAGAACCAAATCATGACACCTTTGCTTGCGCTGAGCAGAATCTTTGCAAGCTACAAGAGCAGGTTTTGATTTTCATGAATGATTTCCTAAGACTTTGGTGGAGCAGAAGAAGTCTGAAAAGTGGTAAAAATGGAATGAACATCATTTTCCATGCCAGGGAGCGAAGTGGTCTATTGTATTCAGGTATGTTGAATTCAGTGTGGTTACTTGAAAAGAGAATTACTATTCAAAGCCAGAGTATCAGAATCTGGCCCAGGGTAGACAACCTTTACCATGGCAAAGCCATAAAAATCCCATACTATGCCCAAATTCATACAATTTACAGTAACTCTGAAGTCAGTGATAATTCAAAGAAAAATTTAGTACTGTTTCTGAAGTTCAGTGATAATTCCATGAATTCACTTCCTTTCCCTTTACACTTTTATCTGTCAGTAAAACTGTGGCTTGCTGTTTGAAAGTTTATGCAATGATTTCAGGTCACATATATATTTAAGATGTGATGCTTATTAGATTAGTACTTTGAACAGGTTCGGTATGAGCAAAGGGATAATTTTTTCAGTAAATTGCTCAGGCTGAAATTAATGGATTGAGCTCATGTAATTTCCACAGTCTTCAGCATTTTTGGCTTGTGGTCTTAGGTCTAGAGTGATGCATGCTTAGATGTTTTGCGTGTCTGTTTCAGCAGATCAAGAAGTAAGAAAGGGCAAGAAAACCTCTGAGACACTGTTCTTGTGACACCAGATTAATATGCATGATAACGATGCAATATTGGCAGTGCCATCACTGCGGTGACCAAAAACTAATACCTGAATGTGTTACACCATTGCAGAGACTTGAGTATTTTTATTCCCAGGATCAAGCCTCATAGGCTTTTCTTTCGTTAAGAGTACAGATTGACATAAGTGTACCTAAAGCACTTGTGGTTTTACGTTCTTATTGATTGTGTGCAGGAAGAAAGTAATTTTCTGGACCTGGATCTTTTTCAGCTATTGCATTTTGACTATCACACTCTCCTTAATATTGCAAGTACCTCTAATGAAGACGCAGTGGAACTTTTTTTTTTTTTTATATAGTTTTAAAAGACCATTTGATCTCAACTGTAATATGGGCCCTCTACAGACAGCTGGTATAAGCAATTTGGCTGGCCATCTGCCATAACCCCAGACTCTCGCTATCAATTCTATAAAATCCACATGGCCTGTGTATTTGCTTCCTGGGATAGCATATACCTATAAACAGGATTATTTAGTAGTTGAGTATGAGTTTTCAGATGATGTTGTGAGTCTGACAAGAAACATTATTTAGTGTACTATACCTGCTACATGCAAGTATTTAAGTTTGTCTTAATGGAACTCAGAGAGTCACTAGTGTCCTACACTCCTGGCTTTGGGCATATCCCACAGTCACAGCCACTCTGACAAGAGGAAGAGCATCTCCACCAGATATAGTGTATGGGTGGCCAGCTTTGCTTGATGCACAGAGGGCAGTCAAGTGGGCACGGATGGGGACATCACAGTTATGTGTTGGATGGAACGGGCGCCATAAAGGGACAGCAACAGAGACTTCTGTGAATTTCTACAAAGCAGCAGAGTAAGAGAAAAGTGTATGTCAAGCAAATTTAGCCACTGAAGAAACACAAATGCCCACTGTGCTGTAAATATTCGAACTATTAAATATTCTGCTGGTCACTTTTTAGAGAAACAAGGTGAGAAATGTATAAAAACCATGATGTACCTTCTGCTACTGCTGGTTTTGTGAGTTTGTGTCTTTCTACAATCTAATTCAATACCTCCTTCCAACAAAGACCAATGTTTGCTCATTGATGCTGAGAAGACAGCTTGTTTGATGAAGATTTGTACATCAGTAAGTGAAGTTTATAAGGCTGACAAAAACAAACAAACCAACCAACCAACAAACAAATATAACTACTTCAGGCAGCTGTTACCCCATTATAATTTACGCACATACTGAAAGATATGCTCTATTCAAAATCTTTACTCAGGAATGATTTAAGGTGTGTTTAATCTACAGTCACAGAATTTGCTGCAATGTAGTCTACTGATTTCTGAGCCAGTTTTAAGCTAGGTAGGGTAGGGATAAAATCAGCCAACCTCCATATTATGAAGCTTGGGCAAGAAGTTGAGTTAAGAGTACCTTGTGTATCTGGACTTCATACAGCTGTGACCTCTTTGATTGCTATGGAATCATTGTCTTAACTGTTTGGCCATTGTTTATACTAAAATCATCCATATCGGTCCATCAGTACAAACGCGTATTTGTGTTGCCTCCGTGTTGACAAGACCCAGCCTCTTAAGCTAGGAATTCCTGCTAATGTTGTCATGAAGAGGTTAAAAAATACCAACACATGGGGATGTTGGTGGGGACACAGCATGAGTAGAATAAATCGGTACAATTTTCCCATTAAATATTTATAGCCAGGTAGAAGTATCTCCCTCACATAGCTTGTGGGAGTAGGAAAGTGGAGTTAATACATAGCAAATTCAAGCAAGAGGGCAAGCTAACATACAGAACAAGGACAAGAGTTTTGGTAGAAAGGTTCATGGACTGCAAATGAAAGCACCCATATGACAGAAGTCAAAAGAGTAGGTTTGCTGAACAGTGAAGGGAGGGCAAGATATGAGTTCATGAATGTGGGCTAAGATTCAGCAGCTGGGGTCTAAGTCATTGCAGATGCAAGAAAAAAATTTCGGCTCGGTGACTGTCCAATTCCAGATGGCAAGTGAAACATGTATTTAGATAGCATGATACTCGAGTCCTGGAGCAAACGGAGTCAGGCCCACTAGGCCTGGAAAGAACTGGAGGTTATGTGAGAAAGTCAGGGTCATTGTTAAAATTCAGGGCATGTTACAACCCTGCCAGTTCTCAAGAAAGGGATGCTACCAACTGAGAGCAGGAAGAAAATAAGCACGTAGAGAATCTCAAGTTCAACCCCTTTGGGCTTCTGACTTTGTGACATTTCTGGGTTGTTCATAGGATTACTACAGCTTCATATTTTTAGACCTTGTCACACCAGTGCTGCAGAACCCAGCAGTAAGCTCTTCACTATCTACACTAGAAGGCTCTGTCCATTTTGGCGGGGTCATACCTTGATTTTTTCTTTTTTAATAGTTTGCTTCGTTTGGTTTTTGATTTTTGGTTTTGTTTGGTTTTTTGTTGTGGTTTTTTTTTTGTTGTTTCATTCCATCCCCCCTCCCCAGCTCTGGCAATAACAAGGGTATTTTCTAATTAGATGCCAGGCCGCTGAGTTTCCAAGAAATATTAGCTTTGAGAAGTGCAGAGAGCCATTGTTCATTTCAGGAAAATGTTAACCCGAGGTCTAATTAAGGAAAATTAATGACTAACAAGGTGCTTTTGGCTTGCAGGAGAAGTTTAAGAAACTGGCTGAAGTATGATCATCACATAATTAAATTTCCATTTTTCTCTAATGTGAACAGCACGACCCTCATACAGGGGACTTAAAATGGACTTTCACACTGAAACTGATAGCTGCCTCAGGTTTTCAAAAGGGCAAGTGTGGCCAGTGGTGTGATTTTTCCAAGCGAGAGAGGAAGCTTGGTGGCGTTACAATTCCCGAGTGTGCACAGACCTTTTCCAAACGGTATTGCCTTACAGAACAGCCTCTACCCAACGTCAGACACGCCGAGCCCATGTTGACAGCCGGTGTCTGATGCACATCCTTTGTCTTTCTTGCTTCCAAGTTTGCTGGGGAGGTCCCCGAGGCAAGGCCCTTGCTGGCGATATGCCCACGCTGCACCCTACACTCTGCCAGTGAATAACAGGGGTTTCCACATGTAGGGAAGGAAGGAGGATGGCCGTAGGGAAGGAGGGAGGATGGCCGTGTGGCTGGCGCGGGAGAAAGCCTTTTTCTGTGATGGTTGGTTGTTTGCCGGGGCGGGGAGGGGGGGGTGCCACAGGGGAGAAGGAGGGAAAGGGGGCTGAGAGAGGAAGGGAAGACTTATGTGCCACTTTTGTCTCTGCAGGTGTTGGCCCCATATAATGTGCTGCTTCTTTTGAATTGTAAAGATGCAGCAGTGGATATAGATCCTCCTCACTTTCAGTAGCCATCTTTTCCGGATGAAAATCCTCTCTCACCATACCCCATAAAGCAATCTAGCAAGCTTTGGGTATTTTAACACATTGTGTCACTCTGAAAAATCCATGAGAACAACACACATTTTTCCAAACCTGCTTTGCACACTGCCAAAAATATTTTGCCTTCATGCTTGCAAAAAATGAAGCTTTCGAGTGTAACTGGGAATTCTCCCCCTCCCCTGGCTTTATGGATGCGGGATTTCACTTGCAGCAACAGCTCATCCTCTGCATGGGAGCCTCCGTCACGTTTTTGCTCTGAGCCAATCCATCCCCCATGGAGTGAGTTTATAGCAACCAACAATGAATGGAGAGGACTGAAGCAGATGTAAATAAAGGGCTAGTGAACATTTTTAGCTCAAAAGAATGAACCATGATCACTTGGTTTCTAAGCAGGCTGAATGGCAGATAGTAGTTGGTATATATAGCATGCTTGCTGTACCACAGGCTCTGACTAATTCCTGTCTTCTTGATCATCACTAATAAAATTAAATTTAATTAAAATGCTTAATTGCCAAAACTAAATACCTCACCCACAAATAATGCCAGGTGCTTCTTGCTGCTCTTTGTGAGTTACCTTGTACCCTGATTTTCTCAAGGATAATCAGAGTGTCAAATATTTCAGACTGGTGTTATATTTTATACTTTAAATGTGCACAGATGTATTTAATATATCTGGTATAGTAAAGCCATCCATATGTGATGCATTACATATGATAATGCATATATTAAAAGTCTGTTACAGTCTCCCATTATATTTCCATTGTGTAGGATGATGTATTATTTGTTCACACACCGGTATCTACATATATGCTTGCAGAAGCAAATTTGCATGTCTTATATCTCATATAGTAACAAGAATGCACAAACACACGATTTAAGTATAAATGGATAGATATTAAACATTTTTGAATATTGTCTTAGCAACAACATTTTGTTCTTGATCACATCACAAAAGTGAAACACTTATTCAGCATAAAATGTCTCTGTGCTGCAGAAGCTGCCATCTTTTTTTTTTTTTTTTTCTCCTTTCTTCAAATCCTCTGACCTCCCTTGGGAAGGCTTTTATTCATGTTCAGTATGCTCACACAACTATTTCTACCAGCACTGTTACCATAGAAACCAAGTGATTTTTTTTTTTCCTTCCCCTCCTCCCCTGTCAGGATTTGGACCTAGTGCCAGACCTCTCTACTGCTAGCAATAATATTTTTTCAATATTTGGACAGATCTTTTAGTAAAAAAATCTGTTGTTTACATTTTCAAGATGTGATACTTTATTTCAGGATAAAAATTTTCAGGTATTAACATCAACCAATTGATTCACACACTTCAAGGAGGTAAACAGCTCTTTCCTCTGCAGCATTTAGACCATGACATTTTGTAAGGAAGATGCCAGAATTGGTTATTAATTGTAGATTTTAACTCAGAACATGAATGAAGGGATTCATGTAACAGATCAGTGGACTGTGTCTCACATTTTCATTTTTTTTAGTACTCATTCTCAACACGCTTCTTTAGTATACAAAGAAATGGTAATCACGCCTAACCACAAAGAGAAACATGTAATTAATTGCTATATAATTTACAAGTTATTGATTGGCCTCATTTTTAGTGCTCACATTAACAGCTTCCTCATATAAATTTTTAAGTATTTTGATTCTCAGACTACATATCGTATTGATTTTTTAAATGAATCTACGCTCAGTTACATGCATAACATTCTATATTAATTTTATAACTGTTATATTTGGGCTGAATAAATTATTTCAATTAACATGACAGAGAACATAGCTTTTCATTGAATCATCTGGTGTATAATAAGTGTAATTTGACTTAAACATAGCACACATATACATTAGGTCATATCTACAGTACAACACAGATATATATATCTGTTTGAGGATTTTTAGCTCCTGTTGGTTTATGTAAAATATTATAGCGAAAAGCAGAATCACAAGCACATATTTTCCAGAAATACTGTCTGCTTCTAGTATACACTCTAGCTTTTGGGTCCAAATATCATATTACACCAGGAAAATGCAGGAGAAGGGAGAGTTTAGATGATTTAAAAGCGCCTTTTTTGCCTTGCTGTCAGGCAAGCACTGGACTTGCAGACCCTTGTCCAAAACAACTGAATCTCCTGTAACATAACTATCAAGTGCAAGGCCACCAGAGTGATCTTTGGTCTTCTTCTTCCCCTGAAACATCCGTTTGGCGTTAAGAGGCAATTACAATCACGCAAACACGAAAAATAAATCGCTGCACATTTCAAATGCATTTTTTCTTCAGTGACAGAAGAGGGAGCAGTTCTTCCTTCTGACAGCCTGAGAGATACATTTGGCCCCCATCCCCCCTGCCTATGCCCCTCTTGCCAAACGCAAACCTGCTCCATCATAATCCAGACACGGCCGGGTTTTACTGTGGGGGCAAGCGGCAAGACAGTTTGGGGTCGAGGGTGGAGGGGGGACAGACCACCCACTCCGTCTCTGGAGAAACAAAGCTGAAATTCTTTCTGGGTTGCCACTTTCCCTAAGGATATGGTTAGATATCAGGGTCTTTTGTGCCCTACTGTATATTTTTATTTATAACAATGACTTTTTTTTTTTTTTTTTTTTTTTTACCCCGCCTCATGGCGCTACAAAGCAGCCGTGGTGGTGTGTAGTCAACTGGAGTGAATGTGTACATTCTCCAGGCCTCGTTTTGTGAGACTTTGTCCCACTGTTGTTCCCACTCTGAGCCGAGCAGAAACCACGCACGTCTGAATAACGGGGCCCTTTCTGCCTGTTGTAATCCCGGATTGTTACAGTCTAGGGGCCAGCCATGCTGTCACCGTCACAAATTGATTTAACCATCAATTGCAGCGGTCATTAAAGCTGCTAGAAGTCCCAGCCAAGCTGATGAATTGCAGCTGAATGTGAAATGAGCCTCCAAGCCCGTTTCCCACCATCTCATATCAAAGCCTATTGTGTCCCTCCAAAGTAAAGGGTCGGAGGTTCAGCCTGGAGTTCAACAATGGGCTCAGTCAGAAGATAGAGCCCCCTTCGCCCCAGCATTCCCAATTACAGTTTTCTTTCCATACCTTATTGTGCAGTATTTGCATCCAACTAATACGTTGAATTATTGACATACCCCAGTGTCAATGGAGCTTTTGAGAGATTTATCCCCCAAATATATGGAATCCCAAGCATCTGGTGGCTCCCCAGTAATGACAATGAAACGATTCCCCAGTTTTCCTCCTCCAGCAGCGTAGTCGACTGATCTGAGCTGAATGGCTATCTTTACTCAGCAGAGATTAGCTGCTTCCAGGCCTCACACAAAAAAACCCGAGTCTGCTTCTGGAAGTCCTTTTCCTTCAGATGTATTGTTCCCTGGACTTGCCTTGCTACTCATTTTTATATAGCACTTAAATCTGCTAGTCTTTTGCTTAGTGGCTGTAAGTAACAGGGGAAAAAAGAATAATAATAAAAAAAAAGACCAAATATACTCCACTCTTTTTTTTTTTGCCCTGCTGTGTCTGCATGATTGATACAGTCTTCTCGCATTGCATTTTTTCGTTTGTTGTTAAGCCACACACAGTATATGTTACCGGATGAAATCACATCCCTTCTGTTCGGGGGCAGTGTTTGCGTGCTGGACACACACAAGCTGGTTTTTTTTGAACGTTCGGTCTTGTCGCAGGGTGCTGTGCCTGTGGGTGAGAGACTCAGGGGCGCAAGTGATGAAAGGAGTGTGAGGTGAGACACCGTGGCTGTGATTATGTACGTGCAAAGTTCAGGAGGGCTCCCACCGCGTGCACAGACAGAAGAAGAAGTTGGGGGAGGGAGGGAGGAAAATTCAGTAAAGAGGTCACAGGTCCAGACTATCCCAATGTATTAATAATGAGCCAGGAGACAGTTCTAGGCCTGTATTTCCCTAGACTGTGTTTATTATAGACTGAATGTCTCCACTAAATCTGCGTGGAGATGCTGTTAGCAAAGAGGACTAACTGCTACCGCTGGCCTGTGCTCTTCGGTGGCTCCCATGGAGGTCATCAGACGCCTGGTCTCGAAAGCTTTGTTGTCCCAAAGACAGAATGAACACATGACTATATAAATACATACACTTTTTATTTAAAAGTTGCTTTAAATCCGATTGTGTCACAAAAGAGCAGTGTTTTTGTTGAACTCTTGGATCTTTCTGACCTATGGACATTTTCACTGTATGTAGCAGTGAACTTTCCTTAATGGAAAGTAATACCATTGCTAGGTTTTTGGGTTTTTTTTTTGGCCTTACACGTTCCAAGTGAAGAATCTGAAAAGTCCATCAATGCATACTAGCAGCAAGTTGTCTTCACAAAAAGTTGGACTGAATGATTAAGAGATTAAAAAATAGAGCAGTATTCTGTTTGTCCGATTAATGGCCCCTGGTAGTGATTTCACATCTCTTAAGAATCTGGAATTTATAAAAGAAATATTCCCACTCTCCACTGTGACAAGCCCAAGAATTTTTACAGTTTTTTCTTTAAAAAGCAGAAAACCAGCCTCAAATAGACAATAACATGGCAATAGGAAACTTCTCTGAATTGGAGATACCCAGGGTCAAATTCTCTCCAGTTTTTTCTACAGCACAGATGACTATCCCACCCATCTGATAATGTGAAACCATTCAATGATAATTCTCAAGTTTGCCTCTCTCAATCTCTTTCCTGAATAGGTAAATATACATTGTGCCAGAGGCACAAACCTGAGGCTGTCACGAACTCACACTCTGCCCTAATCACTAAACAAGAAGGCAAGGCACAATTTTGGGCCAAATAAATATGGGGGCAGCCTCAGGCTGTCCGTGCAAGCTGAGTACCAAAACTCAGGGAGAGGATGATAGAAGGTAAAAACTGCATCTGACAACTCCTAATCGTGCTGTTCTCTGTGCATATGGAAAGTGTTCAACTGCTGCAGTGCGAAGCCTGAACAATAAGAGAAACAGAATACAGATTACATCCACCCGTTTTGTCCAAACTTCAGTAATACGGAAAGGCACAAGTGAACCAGACTATAACTTCAGGTACTTATTTACGCTTGAGACAAATTTGTACTCTGAGACCATCCTTGCTTCTCTGCTGAGCTATTGCAAATATCTTTCTGGCTGGTTTCTACTGAGAAGAAATCAGTGGTATTGGAGCTCTGCTCATGTAACTTTCTCATTTTATACAAGCCCCGAAATGTGGTGGTCGGGGATCATATAAACAATCTTAGCACATTATCATTGCCTAGTTCCAAGGGAGCAAGGCTGCACTGAGATATGACTTTAACAGGAGTAAAGTTCCCTTCAGCTCGACTGTCAAAATTGCCTCTGTGTCAACCCCTGCACAAATCAAAACTAAGAACACCACCACAAATTCCCAAGACTCAAAGCCTGCTCCCTTTCTCAGGGCTTGGAAGGCTGTCCACTGCGTGGTTACTTGATGGATCCTGACCCCGTAACATTTATAATAGTTCTTGAAAAACTGATTGTTTCCTTGTGAGATGTTGAGACAAAGAGGAATCAAGAAGGCTTCCACTTTGGTGAAGAATAAAGATATTTATGTTACACTCTTGCCTTCCACTGAAAGAAAAAAATCTTGTCCTGGAAAAATTTATATTCATAAGTATATACCTATAGACCTTGGCAAGACTGGGTTCACTGATAGATGAAGATACTTTTTGCCCCACAGGGCCAGGCCCTCCAAGGCCACCGAGGACACAGATTTTATTTGCAATACTCAGCTACTGCAGGGAACAGACTAAGCCGCCCACAGAAAGCATTTTTTCCTTTGAGCACTGCAGCAGAGGAAATGCTCTTTCCTTAGTGTCCTGGCACCTCTCCCTTTCACATGTGATTGAAGCGAGTTAAAATGGGCACACACTGAAACATAGGAGGCTCCCTCTGAACATCAGGAAACAATTTTTCACTGTGGGGTTGCCCAAAGACCTTGTGGAGTCTCCATCTTTGGAGATATTCGAAAGTCATCTGGACAGTCCTGGGCAACTGTCTCCAGGTGACCCTGCTTGAGCAGAGGCATTGGACCAGATGACCTCCAGAGGCCCCTCTCCTGGGGACTCTTCTGTGATTCTGTGAAACCTTGAAGAGTTTTTAGAAGGGTAGACTCACAGACAGGCACACAGTTCAATCTCAGAAATTATGTCTTCTTGTCTTATGACAAGCGAGGTAAAAAACTCAGAAGTCTTTCGTAGAGGAGTTGGGATACAAAAGGTAGTTTCAGAAATACTGAAATGTAGAGATATTGATTTTACTTTTGCAAGGAAAGATATTTTGATAGTGCTTGTTTTTAGCTGTATGGCACTGAAGATAAGGTAATTTTTCCTCAAGGCAGACAATTACTCTGCAAGTACAACTCAAATTAGTGTCTACTTATATTACTAACTTGTATATGATTAACTTATTAACTTTTGTAGTAAACCTTTTCTGACCTACATTTACGTTCTACTCCAGAGCTCATGGTTAATTGTACGAAATAATATATTGGTTATTTGTGGTTTTGTGATCAACAAATGCAAATAAGAGATTAATAACAACAATAATGCCACATTAAAGGATAGGCATTTCAGATAGAAAACTACTTTAAATATGTTGTATTGAGGGAATAAAAACATTTACTTCACTTTACAGAAAATGGTTTACTTTTTTTTTCCCCCCACATATAGCATTGAAAAGAAATAGCATTGTTAAGGCATCCTTGAATCAGATGCAACTAGTAGAGTCTTGTATCAGGAATGTCAAAAAGAATCTAGATCTTTGGTAGATTTCTTAATTTTAAGATGTTAAAATAAGAAGTGAAACGTTTTAACATTAATTGTAGGTGAAACAAATCCTTGAACCATTCACAATTCACTCAGTCAAATAATATGCAATAAGTGGCAATTGCAATTGCAGATTTTCCCTGTCTTCCATGCCTTTCAGAGCATGACAATCAGTTGGTGGTACATGAAACATTTGCAAGAAATGTTCTTTTCTTGTTTTCATATGTGTATTGTTAGGTTTCCTCCTGGAACTGTGAGACATTTTTCTAGCTTTCAAATCCTGCTCGCAATGCAAACATAATTCTTGCTCAGAGGTGTTGCAAAGCTGTTACAGAAAGTGTTCACATTTTACTTAAAAACATAGAATCTGGTATGATTGCTTATGCAGAACATGCATGTTGTCTGTGGTTCTCTGAGTACCCGAACCTTATTTATCTACAACGTTTTATCGGATGCATCTGAACAGGCTGCTAAAGCCCTTTTGGTTCTTTTCCTTAGTAAGTGCTTGTGGCTGTAGGAGTGTATAATGTCCTTGATGAACAGAAGATTCATGTTCAATTCACTGGACTTCTCCAAAGTCCTGCAGGATGCACGTCCCGTGTGGCCCGTGGCAGCAGACGGCAAAATTTTTCTGAAGCATGTGCTATTTTGTGTGTGGGAAGACTTGCCTCATCCTGCACATAAAAGCATCCAGGAGGTAAAGAACCCTGTTAACTCTGACAAAATATAAGTAATAAACAGGGATGAGATTTTTTGTTGTGAGCCTGGTTGATGCATCACTTTCAGAGGTTCAACCACCACTATGCTTCGTTGCCCATCTTTTTTGATTCTATTTGTTTATTATGAGTTTTTTGCATATAGTTTTGCTGTGCTGAAGCTGGTTTATGACATATTTTTACATGTAACACTGGGACTGATTTGTTTTTAATTTCTTTTATTTTTTGGCTTGTAGCTGTAGAAGCAGAATAAGAATTGCTTCAGTGGGAAGAAGAAATTATTATTTCAGTTTGGAATCCAGGAATAAATGAAACAAAGTTATTGTCAAACCATGGTAAGCAGCACATAAATAAAAATCAAGGTCAGTATGTCTGTGGCTGCCCATTTGCTACTAAGAAAAAGGTGTATTTCTGGGGACAAGGCCACAAGGGTTGCAGAAATCTACTGCTTCTGTACATGCTCAAATTAACAGTCTTACTTTTTTAGGGTTCTTCCCCAACTCTTAGGTTTATCTTAAGGTGGGCAGAGATTGCAAAAGGCCTTCATACTTGAGTTCATGAAAGGAAAAAATACGCTGACTCCTGTTACTTCCCTCTAAAATATCAAAGTGATGCTGTGCCTCTCTCAGTTTTTCTGCTCCAGATACACACTGAAGTTCTGTATCCTGCTTTCCCTCAGGTGGATTCCCAAAGGAAGGGTGGAGGAGACTTCCCAGGCCACCACAACACAGAGGGCTGGTGCTCCCCCCTCCCCCATTCACAAACATGCATTTGGAGATGTCTTGTTTTCCTTTCCTGTTGTTTTTCATGTGAAACTCAGGTAGCCATGGAAAACTTTTTCCAAACGTATGCTCTCGTTATGGATGTGTCCCAAAGCCTATGCAAGGCAAAGCAGAAACTCCCACTGATATTCATGATCCTGTGCCAACTACTGCATCTGAGGAGCCATCCGTGCTCACCGATGCTGACTTTCCAGGAAATACTGAAGTCATTTAACACTTACATTAAAGAGCATCAAATGTAAGTGAAATGGTGTAGCTAGGTTGCCAAAAATATATTACACAGCTGGCTGTAAAAGTAGGTGGCAGGCGCAGCAAACAGGATTCCTGTGTCCTAGTTTTGCTGTGTTGCCGTTTTCCCCTGCCCCCTCACAGAAACCAACATTAGGCTGTAATAAGTTAATACGAGCTGTAATTAAAATATCAGACCAAATTGGCTCCTGAATATATTACTTGCCTAGGGATAGGTTCAGTGATGTGGTGACTGACATCTTTCTGCCTATGGAATGTAGAGGTTGCGGTATTTGATGTTCCTGTTAACCACATGATGAGGGGTCATTATTTTGAATTTCAGAAGCCATCCACTGATTTTCAGTGAGACTTCAACTCCTCAGTCACTTGGATGTTTCTGAAAAAATCACACACCCTCTTTCTTTTGGAAAAGAAAAGGCCCCAAGCGTGTTTTGTAAGAATACAGCTAATTGAATGGCATGGTAATGAAAACAAATAAATAAAACTTAATCCAGAGTTAGACTAAATACAAGTAATGGGATTGAGTTTCTTTCTGGAAGAGAACTCTGCTGGCATCAGTCAGCTTAGAGCAGGAGTGAATCTATCCCACAGTTTCTGTTTAACTTATGAAACCAGGAGAGAAACACACAAGGGAAATTTTCAGAAAGGCCACTATAGACTACTAATGAGATAAATGTCCCTGAGGTCTCCTGATAGCCCATGGGGAAAGCAAGACTCCTCTAGAGGGTGATACACAGTGAGTACGGTGGGATCTGGTGCTTTCTCTGAAGAATCCTCTTTCTTCCTGGGGACTGTAGGAAGGGAGGGTGGAGTTACCTCAGTAGCCTCAAAGCTACCTTTGGAAAGGCCCACTAAAAATCACAAGCAAGGAAATGATAGAAGATCAATCAAAACACAAGACCAACAGTTTCAAAACACTATCTCTGAAGAGAAATCAAACCACAGTACACCTCTGCTGATCCACGATGCTGTGCCCAAAGCTGGCTGAGAGGACCAGTGCGCTCTCTGTATATCCTCCTGAACTGGTTTCTCTCAATGGGCAGGCATTCTCCTAATGAAAATCCCAGGGAACTATGTGTTTCAAACTTGCTAAATCAAGAGTTAGCATTTCTGAAATAGTAGATTCTCTACTGGAGCTACTTTTTAAATCTGCCAGGCATAGGGCAGCAAAGGTAGGCAGCCTTCAGTCCCACAGTGGCTGCTACTCAGTTATCTCACTTCTCCATAACTACCCCCACCTCTGAATAGCTATCATCTTCAGCAGCCTTTTGGTGAAAAGGCTAGTATAAATTATATAATCATGCTTTCCTCAAACTTGCAGGACTACACAGTCCCCTTCCATCTGTTTTCCAGAGTTCTACCAGGCTTAGAAAACAAGCCATGAAAATATAATTGTGCAGTAACTACCAACAGGGGCCTCTTGTATCTTCTGCTCCATCTCAGCAAGAGGTTAAATTGTGCGATATAATGCTATATAACATAACAGGATATTTTTCCGTTTTAGGCTATGACATCAGTATTCTTACGACCATAAAAACAAATCAAAACCAAGTTTTGCTCTCTTCTCATTAAGACATGCACTACATATTTAAGATCATCTCTTGAGAAAATTTTACCGACAAATACTACAGAACATGCAGCAGATGTTTACAATCTCTAATTCCAAGTAGGTTCCAGCCTGGAAACTTAATTGAGGCACATTTACACTGATTTCAGGCAAGCTTTGCCCAGATGAGGATTGCCAATTCTAATCCATATTTGTTTCTGGATTCTTTAACATTTACATTAAGTACAGATGGACTTGAACAGAATCCAAATCCAAATTAAATCAAAGTTTGGATTACCTGGCACCAAGACCTCAGGCTTTTCTCGCATCTAAAAACAAAGTAGTAGATCATGAGGTGAATATATTTCAGAGATGCTCAGCACTGTCTCCGTTTTGATTAGATGTTCCTGGGGCTCATTGTTTTAGTAAGGGTGACATTCCTTTAATCCAACTTGTGCCTAAATGGGGGTGCACAGTAGAGTTTTCTTTCTTTGTTGCCCAGAAAGAGACACCTAAACCCCAAAATTCCTACATTCTGCTTATATATGTGGTCACCAGAGGAGAAAAAGAACAGCCTATTTTGAAACTTCAGACACACTCAGAGTTAAAACACTTCTCTGACAACTCTTCTCTGTTAGTGGGTAGATGGTTAGAGTACAAAAGGACATGGTTTAGATTTCTCCACCAACATAAACGTTTTTCCATTTATATGTACAAATTTTACAGGTTCTTGACTGCTTGAAAATATAACAGCACATTTATCTTACAGAAATGAGGGGTTTTCTGTAAAATTCATATTGTGCAATGATCTCAGCATCCAACTGACATTCCAGACTGAAATGAGATAGAAATAATGAAAACAGAAGCAACAGTTTGTTTGCCTTTTCCAGAACCCCTCCATTGGCAGCTCCAAATCAGAGCTTTAAAAAAAAAAGTCTGATGTAAAAGTAATACAAGGTCAACATTTTGATTTCTGTCATTTAATCCATTTTACGAAATTCTTTTCTTTTTCCTTACTGGAATGTAAATATTACTTCTGGAAATTTGCTAACATGAATGACCTATTTAAGTATCTCGTATATATGTTGCCTTTTCTAGAATGTATTTTACAACTAGTGTTGTCAAATCTTTTCTCTAATCGCTGGAGTTACAGAAGACTGTGTGTCTACAGAGGGTTTATTTCATTTTTTTCAACTAGTTCTGTAGGCATATGGCATTCATGAAAAGCAGTGAGTTCTGGGATAAGAAGGTAGAAAATCCATGGATGGACACAGCTTGTAGTGTGGAGTTAATTATATAGAGGAAGAGATATCCATGATTTTCACTGCTTTTATTACACGCTCTATTTTTGCTAAGCAGGTTATACTAGAGCTCTGAAATTCAACTTCCTGTCGACAAGTTCCAAAAAAAATCCCACCCTAAAACTGGTGCTTCTCTTTCTAAAAATTTTCTGGTAAATTTATTATTGACATGAGAAGAGCCATGCTGGATCATAATGGAAGTTCATCAAGGTCATTATCCTGTGTTAACAGTTGTCAATCTATTGCTTAGTGAGCAAAGGTAAAAAAATAGGAAATCATACACCTAATAGGCTGTTGGTCATGGCAGCAGACTAGCGGAGGAGGAAGCTGCCTACAAAGGGCAGGGTGGTGAGAGGAAGAATTAGAGTTGGGATCCTGTAATTCAGGAGGGGACACCTTAGGAGTGAGGTAGGCTGAAGGTATTTCCTATTGCCCTGGGGATTTAGGGAATAAGGAAAGAGAGAGCAAGAGATGGAGGGATCCTCTAAGCATGCACAGAACCCCATGATACCTATAATCCCCTGAAATATCCTGATGTCTGCTGGCCCCCTTCCTGAAACAGAACTCCTTCAGTTCTCCCTCCTCAGTCTTTCTTTCCTTTCTGAAACTTCCCATCTCCAAAACTCATGCTGTTTCTCCCATCCCTTCCTTCCTCCTTCCCCAGTGTATCTTTGAAATTCAGCCATGTCACCACAAAATTCAGCTTTGTGCCCCAGGGATGCAGGTAAGTAAGAGGTTTCGTTGTTTGTTTGTTTTATTTTTTTTTTTATTTTTTTTTTTATCCTTCAGGACAAGAAAATGTAATTGCTATTGATAAACCATGAACCTATTCTGAGAACAAGGACACGTGTGCAGCAAATCTTCCCCTAGTTACTCTCCCTTTTAATGGTTTTTCAATGGGGGCTCAGAAACAGGAACTGGAACAGGCTGGAAGGTGATGAAAGAGGAAGAGAAGAAAAGTTGACTTTTCCAACCAGACTTCTGCTAAAATTTCCATTCATCTTCTGAGCAAAAAGCTATGACCATTCCAGACTGATGATAGTGTTCTCCAGCTACTACGGTTTGGGTTGTTTACATAAGCTGGTGTGGGTTTTCAAATCATTTCACATGTAGCACAGTAGAAAAGATTTCTTTTCCTCCCTCTCAGAATGGTAGAGTAAAATCCAGGAGCATTTCTGGAATAATAGTGGTTAAGAAGTGATTGAGATATATAATTGTAATTTTACTGATTTGTCACAAAAAGTCACAAAAAATAATTTGATGCAATTTCATAAATTTGGTCATATATTGGGTGTCAGGAGATGACAAAGATGTCCATATCCTAGTAATGAAAACTTTCAATCAATTTTTTTACCTAATAGGCCTGGTTTTGTAGGAGATCTTGAGAGCCACCGATTCTAATGGCAATGGCTATTTCACTTTGTTGAATTGAAGCCTGAAATGGTAAACTTTTCAAGAAGAGGTGATGATTTTAGGCTTGTTACAGACACAAAATCACAGAATGATTGGCGTTGGAAGGGACCATCTCGTCCAACTCCCCTGCTCAAGCAGGGACACAAAGTCACACCTGCCCAGGACAGATGGCTTTTGAAGATCTCCAAGGATGGAGGCTCCACCACCTCTCTGGGCAACCTGTACCAGGGCTCAGTCATCCTCTCAGTAATAAAATGTTTCCTGCTGTTTGGAGGGAACATCCTGTGTTTAAGTTTGCGTCCAGCCCCTATGGTCCTGTCACTGGGCACCACTCAAAAGAGCCTGGCTCCATCCTCTTTGCTCCCTCCCTTCAGGTATTTGTATACATTTATAAGATTCTCCCCTGAGCCTTCTGTTCTCCAGGCCCACCTCCCTCAGCCTTTCCTCATAGGAGAGGTGCTCCAGTCCCTTCATCATCTTTGTGGTCATTTGTTAGAGATTTTCTCCAGTATGTCCATGTCTCTCTTGTACTGAGGAGCCCAGAACTGGACCCAGCACTCCAGTTTTGGCCTCACCAGTGCTTAGTAGAGGGGAAGAATCACCTCACTCAATCTGCTGGCAACACTGCCTAATGCAGCCCAGGATACCATTGGCCGCCTTTGTCGCAAGGTCACATTGGTGGCTTATCTTCAACTTGGTGTCCACCAGGACATGCAGGTCCTTTTCTGCAAAGCTGCTTTCCAGATGGGTGACCCCCATAATATACAGGTGTATGGGGTTGTTCCTCCCCAGGTGAAGGTCTTTTCAGTTCTCCTTCAAAAGATTCCTGTCAGCCCATTTCCCCAGCCTGTTGGGGTCCCTCTGGATGCCAGCATGACCCTCTGGTGTATCAGCCACTCCTCCCAGTTATGTGTCATCAACGAACTTGCTGAGAGTACGCTAAGCCCCATAGTCCCGACCATTAATGAAAATGTTTAACAGGACTGGACCCTTGGGGTACACTTCTAGTTGCTAGCCTCCAACTAGACTTTGTGCCACTTATCACCACACTCTGGGCCTGGCTGTTCTGCTAGGTTTCAATCCACCTTGCTGTCTGCTCATCCAGCCCAGAGTTTAACAGCTTTTCTATGAAGATCTTACAGGACATAAGTGTCAAAAGCCTTACTTAAGTCAAGGTAGACAATATCCACTGCTCTTCTCATCTAAGAAGCAAGTCATTTCATCATAGAAGGTTACCAGGTTGGTCAAGCATGACTTCCCCTTGGTGAAGCCGTGCTGACTACTCCTGATGACTTTCCTGTCCTTCATGTGCCTGAAAATGGTTTCCAGGATTAGCTGCTCCATTGCTTTCCCAGGGATCAAGGTGATGCTGACTGGCCTCTAGTTCCCTGAGTCCTCCTTCCTTTTCTTGAAGATAAGATTGACATTTGCTTCCCTCCACTATTCTGGCATCCTTAAAACAATGAGGCTGAGGCCTCTCTCACTACTGTTGTTATATATGTAACAAATAACCACAATAAAAAGCAACTCTTCACATTGTGGTTTGGACAATAGCTAGGCTGCTGGCACCAGAGCGGAACTTGCAAAGGCCAAGGACATCTTTCTCATTGGAACGTAAGTATTTTCAAAGCCTCAGACTTTTACTGGTCTGCAGTGTGGGTCATTCATATTTTGTTTTTTTGTTTCTAAATCTTCTTCAATCTGCTGGAGTGGAACTGTTTTTGAATTTATGAGTTAGACAAATAGTCTACTGGGAGAACTCTGACAGACGATTCATTCCCTAGAAGACTAACACTAACATTAATTTTGTTGAGAAATATGAGGGGAATCAGAACCATGATAGAAAGGAAAAGATGTGTACATTTTATTAAAATGTTATGAACACCTAAATCAGCAATAACCGCAGAGCTTTCTCTACACTGGAAAGACTGAAGATACATCACAGGTACAGCTGAAAGCCATACAGTCCCTCCACTTCCACATCTAGTAAAATGTGATTTTTTTGGTGGAGAGAATTGAAGTGGCACCCCTCTGCATGCTTGATTTTTGTTTCAATAAGAACTGCCAAATAGAATAGATAACAGAGGAGTTCTTGCCTTCCCTTTTTGGAGGCATTGATCTCCCCTCTAGTTGATAGTGTTTACAAATTATTTTACATGAATAATTGCTTGTGGGATTTTTACCCATTTTAAGATTTGGTTGAACTTAGACAAAAGTATTCTAAGATTATGGAAGATTCCTAGGTGGACTGATAAAGTGATCCCCTAAGCCTATTTTCCTCATGCTTAAATTCAGGCTAAACCAACCTTTTTTCTGTTGGTGGATTTTAATTTCTTAGAGCAAGGTTATATTAATTTAAATCTCTTCAGAACAACAGGATCATTGTACAAATAGGACTCAAAGTTGTTATTAATCCCAGGCACATAACCTGAACACACGCATGAATAAGTCAATAGCTGCATGCGTGTGTATGCCCACCCTTTCTTATTCTCCCTTTCTTTTTAGGATTCATTCTCTTCAAATAAATTGGTTTATGTTGTTTCAATATTTTAGTTGATTGCTATAGAGAAGGCTGTAAATATACACAATCGGCTTGCCAGGTACAGGAAACGCATGCATGCTTATTTTCTATGGCAGTAAATGTTTTCTATAAAGTCTCAGTAGCCAAATTACACAAGCCAACAACATAAATGAAAAGTGATGTGCTTTTTACTGCTGTCTTTCTGAGGAAAATGTGGGTCCTATTTATTTATTTATTTCTTCATTTATTAATACTGTATCTGCAAACCACCTGCAATGGCAGCCTCTTCTGCAGACTGACTGGCACCCTGGTTTCTATGGCAACCGAAAAAAAAAGGGGTGAAGTGAAATGAAAGCAGTGAATGCCTCAGCTTTACTGGTAGCAGGGAAAAAAAAAGGGAGGCCTCATTTACATTCTGGTGCGTAAATCAGCTAAGTGATGTTTCCTGAATATTTTCTGATGGCTTGAAACTGCACATTCATGTGGAGTTTATATTTTTTTGTTAGGACAGAACTAAAATTCCCTGTAGCAACTTGAGGTGGGGGAAAAACACAGATGAATTTTTAGTTAATTGTTCTGTCTGCTCTAAAGAGAAATAAAATGGATTATTAAATTATAATTACTAAAACGAGGGAGTTAGTTGGAAAGTTTTCTTCATCTGTGACACAAATATGTTGTGTTGAGGAAACATCTGCTAGGCTAAGTGACCCATTTCTAAACAAACAGCTTAAGAAAAGCGAGAAATCTAAATGCAAACAAAGCTCCTTTTAGAATCTTAGACAATTCCTTTGACAATAACGCATTCCAAGGGGATGTGCATATACTCTGAGTGTAAGACTTCTGCCTTTCGGTTTATTACTGCTCTCCATACAAACAGGGCCTTAATCCCCAGGCTTTGAGGTTCTACGATGACAAAAGTGAATAATAATAAACATATACATCAAAGTTCCTTACAAATAACAACAAAAACTTATTTTTTATATATACTTCATTAATCCCTTTGTTCCTAAAGTGACTTAGAGGAGTATTATCTTATTTTAAGAGAAGCATCCTAATTTTAGAATTCATCTATCATTTTGTGAGAAATCACTTTAAAACATTAAAAAAATAACTAATATGCTCAAAACACCTTCCTGGCTTTAATTTTAGTCTTCCCATTAAGCACGTGCCCAAACCCAGTCAGAAATCCAGAACTGTTTAGTAGTCTGCTATGTCCATCCTTTCAGGACCACTCTTTGGTCTGGTAGGGTACATCCAAGCTTCTTGTAGAGTCTGGAAGAGCCAGGCGTAGATGAAGCTACGGGTACAACAGCCCAAAGGGCACCTCAGCTACTCTCAAGGTCAGGGGGGCTGCCCTGAGCCTAAAATGCAGCCAGGATGCAGGCAGCAAAGAGACCAAGTTCACATAGGCTACAGAGTTCAGTGTCTTTACCTCTGCTTTGAGCCAAGATTTTGCCTCGCAATAGAAGGGACCTCTTCAGGAGCACCTTTCTCAGGCCATTTTTCCTGATATACCTTCAATTATGATTTTTCCTGTATGTGCTGGGCTCATCAAGCCCAATTCCAGTGATTTCCATAGAATTTATTTCTTTAATGTTAAGCAAGATGATTTCAGCTGAATTTTGTGATATTTGATACTTTTATTTAAGCCCGTTTTACTGGAATAATGAGATTGCATGAAAATACTTGCTTTAATTTTTTTTTAAAGAAACTTTAAAGATCTTGATCTGAAAATATGAAACTTAAAGACCTTGAATCCATGAAGCAAATAACAAGAAGGCAAAAATTAAGAATTAATGTAGCTTGACTTTCAAGATAAATGCATGGGGTTTTTTTAAAGCATTCTGAGTCCCTCTGATCATGCATGGCTGCAGAGGATTAACTTTTAAAGGAAGAACTACTGCACTGTTTTTTTAGGAGAGAGTTTATAATTTTGTTTTTCTGTGCGGGTATATGCAAAACATAAAAATATGTATTTATACATTTTTCTCAAGACATGCTTAATTACGTCACTGTTGTACAATAGTATGAACGCTGTTGATTTATTTGCAAGAATATCTTTCATTTTAGGTATATAAATGCTCTGATAGATATCAGCAAAGAGCAGATGGCTTCACAAAAGACGTTTGAAAGCTGCCTCCCTCCTGCCAGAAGCTTTTCACACTCTCACTTTGTCTGGCTTCAGTGGGATTCCTTGGTGACAGAGAGCTCTCTCCATGCCCCGCTGCTTGTGGAAGTACGGTCACGTAACCAGCTCTGCACTGATTAATGCATTTGCTCAACTCCAGTGGCTACAGCCCTTTAACAGGACTACCTCCCTGCAGCCACCTCTGGAAGGATATATATTCAGAGCATTAAAGTTGGATAGGTGGTTAGACTAGATGTTGACAGCGCATGAGCTCTAGGGGATAGCTCTCAGAAAAGAGCTGGAGTTCAGTAACTCCAAGGGGGGAGCCGCAAGTCACCGACATGGCACCAGTGCTAGGGCAGAATGGTCACACAGAAAGGTCTGGAAGTTGTTTGGCATGACTATGGATTTTTAGCAGGTCAGCCCAGGCCCAGCCCAAATCCAATCTGGTCCTGTCCACTTCAAATGAACTGTGGCAGAGTAGTCTGAGATGGTAGAGATCTCATGATACCTCTTGCAGTTAGAGGATCTTTCTGGGTTATGTCACTGAGTGCTCACAGAGACACTAGGGTCTCGAAAATTTAAGCATGCAAAAAAACCCCAGAAGTGGGGAGTTTTTTGGTCATAGTCACTGTCTATAGTAAGAAACTGCCAAAACCAGCCTTAGCCTTGTTCATTAGATTATTTTGGGGCCAATAAAATCATGTTTTCTGTCTACTTGTTTTGTAACCATGGACTTCTTCAAAGGATTTTCATTTTTATGTTGAAATGCTCCAAATATTAACAAACAGGCATAATACCATCATTATTTTTCATGGTTAAGTTAGCTTTTAGTAAATTTTGCAGTTGCAAAATTTTGGTTTCAGTGGGTGAGCACTATGGATCAACTGTCCTATTTGTCAGTTCAAACAGTTTATTTGACCAGCTCTTCTATCCTTACAACAATAGGAAAACAGTACAATACAAAAAGTTCATGGAAAAATTGGATGGATTTTTTTTTTTCCTGGGGAAAGCAGGATATTTTCTGGCAAGATATGACTAATAGAAGGAACTCATTACTCTCTTTCTTGCACATTGTAAAAGATACATCTGTCTACTCCTGCTTGCCATACCTTTGGAAAGAAAATTTTAAAATTTTAAAATTTTAAAATTTTACCTCCTTGGTCCCTTTTATCTTATTTTTTCTAGCGTTGCTCAAGAAACTGGTTCTGCTAGAACTGCTAACTTATCAAACCCCTGAAGAGCTTGAAACAGCTACAAATTATGCTCTAAAAAAAGAAGAGGGGAAAACCCTTTTTCTTTCCTCAAAACATGAAGTCTTATTCTTAAGACTGTGAGAGTCTATGGAAGTACCAAGGAGCTAGGAAATCCTCCATGTATTTTTAAATGGACAGAAACATACAATGGTACTGTGATCAGCCATATATTACAAGACGGACCCTGTCAATAAAGGCACCTGTAAACAAATTACTCTGTATCACTAGCCCTACAAAAACTACACATGTCTGAAGCCAATATTGGCAAGATTTCTTTGTGATTTAGGCTTAGCATCGTAGCTGTGATGCTCTGCACATACGTGTTTGCTTCCTTCTTCCAAGTAGGACAGGCAACCTGTGTTTCTAAATTGGAGATCCCAGGCATTGAAGTCACAACAGTCTTTTAATAACTTTTAGGTTTCTTTTATTTTGTCCTTTTTTGAAGAAAACAGAGGCAGGCTATGGTGCTGGGACAGCCTGAATTTTCAAAGTGAGAAGTGGAAAAGTAGTGACAATGCAACATAAAACACATTTATCTGCTGAGATGGCATGGGTGATGTGGTATGCACAAACACATGGTGTCATGGAAAGATAAGTGTTTGGCATGACCAGCCTTGCTTTTGAGTGATGTGGATCTGCAATCACATCATGTTCACCTGGTGTGGTCAGGCTAGTGGTGTTCATTGTAAGTTGTTAAAAAAACCATGAGAAATCACAATGTCAAACGCTCATCTGAGGAACAATGAAGTTTAAAGTGAATAAATGGCCTCTTATTTACCCTTATCCCTCTTTTGTAGAAATGTACAATGAAACTTGGTGATGCCCCTTTGAATACTTGACTGAATGTACCAGAAACTGAGTGTCTGGGCGCACACGGAGCAGCTTTGCCAAGTGAGGAAGGGCCTTCATCCACCCATAATATGGTGGGTTTGCTTCACTGTGGGTTGCACTCTCAGTGATGTGTAAGGGTAAATGAGAGAGTCATCTGCTGTTATGGGCTGTGTGCTACTGGTCTGGCATAAATTTCGGACAGACTTCTGGGTCTACAGCCAACCTGAATCTTCATTGCTCCTTGCTCAATGCAGCTAGCTTTTGATAGTTCTCATCATTTGCTACTCTATTCATACGCCATGAACCCCCCCCGCCACCCGCCCCGCATCTACAACTTCATTATTGTGTTCAGAGTTCTCTCAGTCTTTTTATTCACCAAACACAGCAGTGCGTCGTGCTGACTTCCACACATTTCCTCAAGATCTTATTTTATACTTTCTGTCAGGACTGTCGCAATATTCAGGTTATACCATTTACTATCCTCTTTTATCACAGTCCCCAGGGAAGATGATTCTTCCGCCAATAGTGTGGGGTAAGGGAGAATCACCATTTGTTTCTGTTTGTAAGATACCTTTAGAGTGTATTTCACAAGGGATATTCCGCAACAGATTTATTTTGCCTCAGATCACAGTTCAGGTCCCTGAACAACCTTTTGTTGAAAAGGTGGAGTTTGACAGGTTGCTAAATGAATTGCAGGTACCAGTCTCACATTTGTGTTCCAAGTTTTATATCTTATTGAATTCACGGAAAACATAGCACAGAGCCTTGCAACTCTGCTAAGACATGTATAGGAAACTCCTCACAAATGGGTCCCCTCAAAAAAGTGAAACAAATTTTTTTTCACACCTAGGTTATCAGAATATTGGTTTCATGTCCTTCCCTGCATTTCAGTCAATGTTAGGGAACAACAAAATAAACTGATTTTAATAAGTTTAGATGAACGTTTCCTTTGGGGGAGAGGAAGAAAGGAAGGAAGGGAAACTATTTTTAAGCTTTTGAGGTAGTTTTGATTTACATTATCTGTTTATCTTACTGCAATTGCTGACAAACTGTTGGGAACGAAGGGATAATTTGTGGAAGTTTTGCAGCTGAAGGTAAAAAACTGGCATAGTCTTAATCATAAACAGAGCTGTTACTTACCATATTTAAAATACATAGCCTCTTCTCCCATAAGACCCTGTACGTCCTGCCCCTTAACACAGAAATAAAGGTTTTATTTTTTATCTCTGTCAAAAATAGTGGTTAATTTTTGTTCTTGGAGGGTAATTTCCATTACTTCATCATCATCATTATTCAAGATCCAAAATGATTCCATTTATCACTTCTTTGATAAACCACTTATGCGATATACTTGCTTTTAAATGGCAAACTTGAATTACAAACTTGACAGTTGTAACACAGATATGCATTGGAAACCTGGAATTGAGATTTCCTTAAGCCTGACCCACTATCCACACAACATGCCGCCTTTCAGCTTGTCAACAATATTTAGAAAAATCTTGCCAGTAGTCACGGACCGTCTATGTCATTAACACTTAAACAACTGACTAGTCAAAGAAAAAACTTAGCAGGAGGTATAAGAATAAATCGATAACTTTTTTTCTTCTACTCAATTACCCTTATTGCAAATGAAAGACCAGTTCAGCTTCAAACAAGACTAAAGTTTTCTTGAATAAAACTTGCTCGCCAGGACAGGAGAAAATGTGCTTATTTTCTAAGATTAAAAACTAGGTTTGCGATTACAGATGAGCCTTTGACTATGAGGCAGCTTTTGGCTGTCTTCTGGGTCACATGGCATGAGGCACCTTGGTTTCCACATGAAAGACTCTACCTTCATTGCTCGGTCCCAACAGACTGTGCCCAGCAGGCAGAGGCTAGAGATGATGATTTCATCAATGGAGCTGCTTCCCTGCTTTGCAGCTGCCAGAAAACTGGGAGCTCTTTTCTCTCTGCCTTACTTTCTCTTCCTTGTAAGTAAGTAGTAACACACACATCATTACCGGGAAGTCCATTTGCTTGAAGCCTGTGGAGCTTACTCTGCCCTTTCTCCTCCTAGGAGAGGTGAGAGGCTCCTAGAACACAAGTTGCCTTCTGCAACCTACATTTTGAACTCATTTCTCTCTCTCATTAAGAATCAAATATAGAAAAAGCTCCTCTATAACTGTTCTTCAAGCCTTCTGGAAAAAGAAAAAAAAGGTAACGCATTCCAAGAAGTTGCAGGACTGCCTGTGTCCTGCTTTATTTCCTTTCTATGCTCTCAGTAGAACTGTGAGTATTACCTCGCAATCCTGTGCGTTGAATGTTTCTGTTAATAAATAGCTGTACTCCCCCCAAAATAAATCAGTTTAGCATGACGTTATACTTCTTGTAATCTTTGCTACCACAATGCAGCACTGTCAATAGCTCTGTCTTCCACTCAATGCTAGACCTCAGGCAAGTCTTGCGTCCTCGCAGGTCCTGATGAGCACATCAGATCTAACGAATTTGTCAGGATATCCTGCTCCTTCTTTCTCCCATTTATACTGCACAACTGGTCTGAACATAAGCAAAGTAGGTAGCTGCCTGGGGCATCAAGCTGTAGGGAATGGGATTGCTGCTCTTGCCCTCAAGCTTGTGCTGCCTTTGCCAGATATCTGGAAATCCCCCATTTTGCTGGAGGTGCTGCCCTTCAGGGACCGTGTGGTGTATCCTGCAGCAGTGAAAGCAGGATCAGTGAGCTTTGATTATCAGCTCTGCCCCCCGTAGCAGGCATTGACCAGAGTTGAAATTTATTTTTGCTCACAATACTCAGGCATCGCTGCTGTCTTCCCTGACAAAAAGCAACAGCTATACTCTATCCTGAGACTGCACTTAAACTTCCCTGTGTTTTGCTAAGTAGGTCAGCATTTTGATTATTTTTGAAGGCTTTGTTTTTCATCTGTTTATTCACCATATTTCATTATCCACAAAACAGAGAAGAAAGATCCCTGCAGCAAAAGCCACAACATTTTTTGCAAATAAAGGCACTTGAGATAGATGCTTAGTTTGGAAAACTGTATGAATGGATGTGATTTTGACAATATTGCAAAACTTGGCAATATTACATATGCTAGGGTATTTCTAATTATGGCATTTGTGTTGCTGCGAATGGTTTTATATAAACATACATACATACATGCATACATACGCATATATACACGCATGGTTATTTAAACAGAAGGATTGCAAATAGAGAGAAAGAATGCTTTCACAAACAGCTGTAAGTGTGGTAATATGATTCTTGAGGAATAACAGCATTACAGATTCTTGCAAAACTGCAGTTGGAGCTGAGCAAAATGCCAGAGGTTCTCCTCTTTCTTTTATGCTGATGTTTGTTATATGAGATTACATGATCAGGATCGGTTGCTAGTAACTTAAATTGGTGAGACTGACTTCATGATGAAGAAGGGGAGCAAAGAAAAGATGATCTTTAGAGATGTAATTAGGAGTACTCTTTGTGCAGTATGAAGTATCTTGATGAGACTATTTCAAGCCCAGCTTTGGGAAGTGTATGGGTTTGTGGGATGGTTTTTTTTTTTTTCCCTGGCATGCACTCTGCTATTAAAATTGTAAAATCTCAGTGTAAAGTTGATTTTAAAAGAATCCAAGCTGCTCCATTCTTTTATGAGAAAAATCTAATAAAATAATGTATCTCCATTCATATTTCTCATGAAATTCTACTATAATGATGAGTTATACTGGTGATGAATTATATTTAATTTCAGTTCCATGGACTCAGCTATTTGTTAAGTTGCTCTGTTAAACCATTGCAATCCAACAGAGTGTATGTGATTTCAAATACTTTCAGTACCAGATTAGACTTTTATATCCTGTTTTCTGACAGCAGAATTTTGAAACAAATGCATCCAGGTGAGTTGCTAATGTGCTTCTAAAACACTTCTGATTTTACTATAAAAGGATATTATATGTTTACCAGCCACGCAATTATATCCCATCCTGTTACAACACTAGGCTGCAAGCATCTGCAGGGGACTGTGTGATTATTGAAAAGAACAGACTAAGCACAGTTAACCAGGGAAACATTTTGGATATTCATTTAACAGCAAGACCGAGAGGAAGTTTTAATGATGATTGTAGGTGCAATGTGACAGTTGTGGCACAGCCTTTACAAGAAAAATTTTGGAATGCCATTTTGGATGCATAGCCTCTCTGCTGCATTAAATGAAGACTGGGTATAACATTAACAGAATGTCTTCCCCGCAATTCCAGCTTGGAGCTGTCTATAAACTGTGCAGACTACTAAAGGAGTGAGAAATGCCGGAGATTACTGTATTAGAAAAGGACACGACATATGGCTAGAGCCTCTCCTAACTTTTATCTGTTTTGTCAGCTCAGCCAACAAGGGAATCGTAAAAGTGGCAATCACAGGCTTTTAAAAATGAATGTTGCATATATTTTTAAAAGGATAGTTATTTACAGTTTATGAAAAATAAACGATTATTTTTGCTTGAGATAAGTCTTTTCATCAATATTGGGCTAGGATCATTAGTATTTTTCTTGATTTGGAATGTCCTTTTTGAGGCCAGATGTAAGAAATATTTTTCTACCTTAGAGATGGATGGCTACAGATGTCCCTCATTTAGAATGGTATTTTCTGTTGTGCAGATCTGCAATTATCCATTTCGTGCACTACTCTTATTTCAAAGTTCTCTCTGTACTGTCTTTTACTTAATACTAAGTTGGTAGATGCAATCGTGTTTGAACTTAGCACTAGATGAAAATATTGACTGATAGTGATTGATAGACTCGCAAATAAACAAGTCTTTTAAAGCTACCGCACTAGGAAAAAATTTCCTTAACAATCCAGAGTACATGGATGCAGTCTTTAAAAAATGCAAACTCTGCAGTGAAACATTATGCAAGCTGCCCAAAATGCGTTACAAAAAGGTCATTTGAAAACATCATCTCTCTTACCATTTAAAATATGTGAGCAATGGAATTCCCCCATTTCACTGCCAGCTCTCTTGAGTCATAAGAAATAAAGAAGGGTGGGGAAAATATTTTGTTAATAACAATGTTTCCATTGAAAATGCTATCAACAGTATCAACAGCGGTGCCAACATCTTGAAGTATAACCTTCCCCCCTTGGCTGCCCGCATGCAGCAAGAATGTGTCCCTCGCCCCGCGTCTGTCCAGATGCTCATTACAACATGATGAACCCTCCACAAGTGTCCATTGTACCGTAATGAGCATCGCAACCCTCCCGCAGAGAAAACGCATCAGATGAGGCTGTGGGAGGACTGCGAACAGCGCTGTAACCGTAACTGTTTGTACTAGGTGCTGGGAACGATACTGAAACTATTTTGCAGCATGAAGGGGAAGCTGTGTAACAGTGGTTATGGCACGGACTCCTCCAGCTTTCCAAGACATTAACGTTTTTCTAATATTTTTGAAAAACTCATACAGAACCATTTCTCTGCGGCACTGTTCTGCTTGGTTCAGAAAGAGAGGGCTAGGGGAAAAACTTGAATTTATTGCGTAAAAATACAGGACTTTGATTTGCAGTGAATTTGTGTTTATTGTAGATGAGTGGGAGTCTGGGTAACAAGGCAAATATTGTTCCCAGAAAAAAAATGGAGTCATCTTGTCTACTGGATCTTCTAATCTGTAAGTTAGATGGTCAGGGCACAGTTTTTTGTAATAAATCCATAATTAGAGACCAGCAGTGATGGTCTGTTACCATCTAAAAATGCAACAGTTTCTGTAATTTAAATGTAAGCTGTATTTTTCTTGAGCACTCCCAGAGTTACTGTAGCTCAATTATATTTTCTGTGTTCTCATGTAAGCTTTTCTAAGGTGACCTACCTACTCTCCATGTAAATGCATCATCTACATTGTCTTTGCAGATGACACAAGGGAGAGATTTGGGCCCTATGCTTACACTTAGGTATTTGAGAACTCCTTTGTAGGTGTGGAGGGTGGTTTGCACATACACTGCTGGCCCCCTCTGGTACATTCTGGCCACATTCACATTAACCTTCTCGAGGGTCAGGACCCACAGGGCGGCCATTAGCTTTTAATAACTGTATGTTTTTCTTTTCAGTTCAAAGGATCCAAAACAATGAAGTCTGTTGCAATCCACCAAAACAGCATGGGGTTTTTTTGCAGGAAATGTTTCTCATGTTCTGAGTTATCTAGCATGAGGACAAGTCGGGATGTTGGAGGCACAAGTCTCTCTAGGAAACTGTTTGGGTCTGCCATGGATTGACAGTCCCAAATTGAGACAGTCCCTATCCATACTTCTTTTCCAGAGTAGTTCCTATTAGCTGAGCCCAGTCCCTGTCTCATAGACAAGAGCTGACTAAGCTCTGAAGGTGCCCAGAAAAGATTTAGCAGCTCTATAGGGGTGAGTAGGCAGTAAAATGGAAGAGTGAGACAAATTGGAGGTCCATGGAGGGTTAGGCCAAGTGGCTTGCTTTACTTGGACTGTGGGACCTTTCAGCTTCAGTGGAAAACAGGCCCTCTCTTGAAGGCCTAGATGAATGCCTGTATAAGTTGAAGTTGTGCAGAAAAATGAATGCAAATTCAATCTTGCAATAAGTATGTGGTGGTACAGAAAAGACAGTAGCGGGTTTGGCTTCTTTCAACAAAAGCTGTGATAGGTATACTTCAGAAAAGATGAATTGTGCTCAAAAAAAGGACTGCTAGGATCCCACACATCTCCCTAATCCCCTATTAGCCAAAAGGCAGATGCAAAAGATGTTTTAATGAGCCAGTGAGCACCACTGCTGTTAACCTGATCCTTACTTCTCACGTACAGAGGTGTACAACTATGACATCACTTTACCTCCTGGAGATCTCCCCTCCTGTTGGGCAATAATTGCTGTTTGATCAGTGTATTGATCTCAGACCTCTTACTTGTTGGCCCATCCTATACTTATCTGCCAATGTTATATAAATAGAGGGTGACTTGATTTGTTATCCAGTAATCAATAGCTGAATAAAGCAGTAGCTGGTCTTTTTTAAGCACACAGTGTTGAATGGGGCTGAGCTAACAAACCACACTACTCAGTCACTTTTTCAAGGCACTAATCTATAGAAAAATACCACACAGCAGAAATCAAACAGCATGAAATAGGATGTTCCACTGTATTGAATGATTTTTCAGTACAGCATCAGTAACATTTAGAATAGTGAAAAGACTTACACGATTGTGGCAAAAGAAAGATTTTTATGCTCCTTTGGCCTGCATGCACCAAGTCTGACAGTCTGTTCATATCCCTTTCTGCACTCTGTTTACTTCCTAAAGAAATAGCAACATGTGAAGTATTGACAATGGGCAAACAAGAAAAAGCAGTTATTTGTGAGTATCTACTCAAAGATAATTCAATTTAAACTAAATCCAATTTGGTTTTATTCATCAGCACATTTGCGTTAATTTCTTGTACTAAAGATTTAAGCTGCTTTACTGGCAACACCTGTGAAGAGCAGATTTCAAGAATTTTTTGAATGCAGGTGTTAAATTCTCCATTTATAACCATGTTGTAAATCAACAATCAACGTGCGATCCTGATTACTTAGGAAAGCCTGGGACACGCAGGGCAACTGATTTCCTGGGTGGATAAGGAGGCTGGAGGATGTTGTGAGGACCAAAATACGTTATATTAAGCAGAATTTTGCATATTGAATTCATTGCATGATGCTACGGCTGATCTACAGGATTCTTAACTCCCTGGTAAGTGAATGACAAGCATATTAAATTGTGCTGTGAGTCAGGTGAGAAGGGCTTTAGTACTGGTTTGATGAGTGGCCTGCCCTGTGACCTTGCGTGGGTCACTCCACTTTTCTTTTATATGTGTTATTTATTGCTTTATACCGTATGTTCTTTGCAGCAAAGACCTTGTGTTGGATTCAGGAAAGGACTAGGATACCTGAAACACCACTGCCCAGAGAGCAACCCCTGGCAGCATCCAGCCTTCGCCAGAGGAGACATGAGGCCAGCCTCAGAAAAAAGGGGTGGAGATTCCCTGATGGTACTGCTGTGCTTCTGCTCTGCTCTCAGAGCCCACACATTTTGAATTATGTCTTGTGTGTTAGCCCAGAACAGACACAGCCCCTGTGGGATCAGGCTCTGAGGGTTCTTGTGATAGGTTTGTGTGCAGTGGAGGGCAAGGAGACCCCAGTCTCAGAAGAGGCCTTGTGGTAACATGGGGAGACAGAGGTGAAGCAACAGTAGGATTTTTTTGAGGGCAAACAGGCATTGATATGTGACTTACAGAAGTTACTAACTGGGCACGAACTGACTGACTAAACAACTTCCATTCTACTCTAAAAAACAAAGATTACAGCGGAATAACCTTAATGAAAAATATGACTGCAACATCATTGTTCATTAGATGGCACATTTGATGAAGGACAATTTGTTCTAACAACATTATGTTACTCATCATTTTGATGAAATACATCAAACACTACTTAGAATGCAGTAGAATAGGAAGCCTACAAGTGAAGTATTAAGTGGACCTGTCAGCCCCCTGTTTGCTGTTTCAAAAACATGCAACAGATTTGAAAAACGCAGCTCAGAACTGATCGTACTTCATTCCCAGTAATCAGAATCAGCCTGCAAAGATGCACGTAGCTTTATAAAAACAGTCAATCACAATATGGATATAACAAGATATATTGATGATATGGATTTACAAGAATTACAGAGAATTGGGCAAGTGAGTGCTTCAGAAAAGATAGATTTGTGTAGGGAAATTTATCTTTGCTTAGCTTTAAGTTTAGTTCTCAGCTGAGCCAAAATCTGCCTTCACCACTTTGATTTTAGATTGTTAAATAAACCAGCACTATCATTTTATCCACCCAGAAAGGTCTCTTTATGCCTAACATATTTCAGGTCTTCAGAAACTTTTCACTTGTTGAAAAATTGTATAATTAACATCTTTGGGTAGTACTGACATTCTGGCAGTCCTTAGGCATTAAAATAAAACTTTCCAAATGAATGTAGATAAAATGTTTGCTTGCTTTGCTTTTAGCTTGCCTGGATGACACTAATAGTTGCTGGCTAATTACTTATCAGAAGTTAATATGTAGTGGACAATAATTTATGTATTTACATGTTGTTTTAGATTACATGATAGTGAGCATGTAAAGCCAGAATAGCTATAATAATTGAAAACAACCACTGAAAGGAAATTTTCCCAAGTAAGAAAAGAGTACCTCCTTGGTTCAAGGGCATTCAGCCTCTTGGGTGGTGTCCCACTTCAGTTTCTGGGTGCTAGATCTGAGAATAGAGTCTGAGTCCAAGTGGTGGGGGAAGATGGAGAGAGTGGTGGCCCTGGCATTCACTGGCTTGTGAGGAGAGATGAGACAGCCCCTGCTGATTGCACCACAGATTTTGTTTAGTTATCTAGGAAGTAGGGAGCTCAGCTTCACTTTTTCTGCAGTTTTAGAGAATTTGAACTGGGACTTTTCCAGTCAAAGGAAAGTTAGAGAAGGAGAGATAAAAGTTTCATTCCCCATGCTAAGCAGACCTGGAGACCAAATCTCCCCCTCCCTGGGCAAGTGCTCTAACCATTCAGCTCGTGCTAAAATGAGAAGGGTGGCCATTACCACCAGTCAGGCCCTCTCTTCAGAGTGTATTTGAAAATGAAAGCAGTTTCCACTGAGCTTGTGAGGAGTTTGAAGCTTTCATATGTTACTTGGGAACAAAGCATACTTATTGGATTGGTTTCCTCCAATGGGCTTAAGTATCACTTTGTTTGGTTTCTGGTTCCTCAAGGGGTTTAGCAGGAACTAAGTGCCTGACAGCAGCTGACCCTGGGCCATTTTTAGTCAAGCAGGATGCAGAGACATGTTGGATCAGGAGGCAAGGTGCCTAATGGCTGCAAAACCATCCAGGGAAAGAATTGAGACAGGAGCCATGGTGACAGAGGATGTGGAGAAGGTGAAGTTACCTAATGCCTTCTTTGCTTCAGTCTTTACTGCTCAGCCCAACCCTCAGGAGTCCCACACTTTGGGGATAACAGGGAAAGTCTGGATGAAGGAAGGCTTTCCCTTGGTTGAGGAGGATCAAGTTAGAGATCAGTTAAGTAAACTGGATATCCACAAGTCCATAGGTCTTGATGGGATGCACCCAAGAGTGTTGAGGGAGCTGGCAGAAGTTATTGCTGGAATGCTCTCCATCATCTTTGAAAGGTCCTGGAGAACAGGTGAGGTGCCTGAGAACTGGAGGAAAGACAATGTCACTCCAATCTTCAAAAAGGTCAAGAAGGAAGACCCAGGAAACTACAGGCCGGTCAGCCTCACTTTCATCCCTGGAAATATGATGGAACAGCTCGTTCTGGGAGTCATCTCAAAGCATGGGGAGGAAAAGAAAGCTATCAGAAGTACTCAACATGGATTCACCAAGGGGAAATCATGTCTGACTAATCTGATAGCCTTCTATGATGGCATGACTAGATGGATAGATGAGGGGAAGGCAGTGGGTGTTGTCTGCCTTGATTTCAGCAAGGCTTTCAACATGGTCTCCCACAGCATCCTCATAGGGAAGCTTAGGAAGTGTGGGTTAGATGAATGGGCAGTGGGGTGGATTGAAAACTGGTTGAAAGACAGAGCTCGGAGGGTAGTGATTAGGGGCACAGAGTCTAGTTGGAGGTCAGTGACGAGTGGTGTTCCCCAGGGGTCAGTACTGGGTCCAGTCCTCTTCGATATATTCATCAATGACCTGGATGAGGGGATAGAGTGCACCCTCAGCAAGTTTGCTGATGACACAAAGCTGGGGGGGGTGGCTGACACATCGGAAGGCTGTGCTGCCATACAGAGAGACCTGGACAGGCTGGAGAGTTGGGCAAAGAGGAACCTTATGAAATTCAATAAGGGCAAGTGTAGGGTGCTGCACCTGGGGAGGAATAACCCCATGCACCAGTACAGGTTGGGGGCTGACCTGCTGGAGAGCAGCTCAGCTGAAAGAGACCTGGGAGTCCTGGTGGACAACAGGATGACCATGAGCCAGCAACGTGCCCTCGTGGCCAAGAAGGCCAATGGCATCCTGGGGTGCATCAAGAAGAGTGTGGCCAGCAGGTCGAGGGAGGTCATCCTCCCCCTCTACTCTGCCTTGGTGAGGCCATATCTGGAGTACTGTGTCCAGTTCTGGGCTCCCTGGTTCAAGAACAGGGAACTGCTGGAGAGGGTGCAGCAGAGAGCTACCAAGATGATTAGGAGACTAGAACATCTCTCTTACAAAAAACGGCTGAGGGACTTGGGTCTTTTCAGTAGGGAAAAAAGAAGACTGAGGGGGGACCTTATCAATGCCTATAAATACATAAAGGGTGGGTGTCAGGAGGATGGGGCCAGGCTCTTTTCAGTGGTGCCCAGTGACAGGACAAGAGGTAATGGGCACAAACTTGAGCACAGGAAGTTCCACCTAAACGTGATGAGAAACTTCTTTACTTTGAGGGTGGCAGAGCACTGGCACAGGCTGCCCAGAGAGGTGGTGGAGTCTCCGTCTCTGGAGACATTCAAAACCCACCTGGACGCATTCCTGTGCAACCTGCTCTGGGTGACCCTGCTCTGGCAGGGGGGTTGGACTAGATGGTCTCCAGAAGTCCCTTCCAATCCTTATCATCATGTCGTTCTGTGATTGGGAGAATATTTTTGGATGGCGCACTTCTATTTGGATCTTTGGATCTTATTTGGATTTATTTGCCCTCTGGGGACTTGACTTTCAATTCACCTTAGATACCTTCTAGACTAACTCTTTCTTGTCTCGAGATTAATTTAAATTCTCACTCATCTTTGATTTTAGTTCTGTAGCCTATTTTTGGTTTAAAGACACTGGTTCATAGCTATAACCAAATCTTATGTGCTATGGTTATGCTTCAGTGATTATAAAACAGTATGTTCTGTCAGTAAAAGCAAGTGGTAGCTGCTGACCCAGTTGTAACAGCAAATTAAACAATCTAACAGCAAATATTTAATTTATCTTTTTTTAGACTTTCACGCTTTCAGAGTAAATATATCATGGAACTGAGAAACTTGGAAATGGACTCCTTGACATAAGGCTGAGGAAGCTTAATGAGCCCCCCCCATCCCTCTTTGTCGGGATGCATAAGCAATGTTAGAAGAAGTAATTGAGATGCCTCCAAAGAGTTACAATGGAGTTACTCTTCTGAAAGCCTTGAGCCTAGTAGTTGTCAGGCTGCGATCAGTGGCAGAATCTGAACTTCAGCTTTTTCAGCTACCCCTGGAGCAAGCAAGTTGGATCTGTCTGTGGTTTCCTGTTAACTTCCACCAGGCAGAAAATTTGGGAAATTTATGTGATCTTCCATTTTCATCAATAGCTGTAAACTCTCCTTCAGAGACTTTTTGTCCACATCTCAGGAGCAGAGACTATCTCCTACTCTGATTTTCCTGCAGTGCTCAGCCCTGTGCAGAAAAATTATTTAAATATCTATCTCAGTGGCAATTGAATGGAAGCTGGCAAAGTGATTTATGCTGGAGAAAAGGGGGAGAAAGTGGAATAACTGCAGAGGATGTAGATATCAAGAGGAAATTAATAGGTCTGGGAGTATGTGTGTAAATTGTTTGACTTTGGTCTGTCCATATATATATATATATATATGTATCCTTTCATTGCTTATAACTTCAGCACAGAGAACTGGATATGAGGTTCCTGCAGGCAAAGCTGGTTCACCTGGCACACTTGTCATCACCAAGCTTAGTCTCTCCAAATAAAAGGGGAAAGGTGCTGTGCTTGCTTCCATATGTCAAGCCCGCCTCTAGAGAGCTACAGATTTCAGGCTCCATACAAACCTGAGCACCTCCTTGTGGGCTGGCAATGGGGCTGCTGGGTGAGCCTGCCCTGCACTGTGCCAAGGCGCACGCATCCTGGGCATCCTCCACCCACCTCCGAGGCAGTGCTGTTGCGCAGTATTGCAGGAGGGGGTGTGGGGTTGCAGTGGATGTCACCATTTCATTGGGTTGACAGCTGAGAGCTGTCTGGCGGACTCGGGATGAATCTGTTACTCAGATAGGCTACATATGAATCTGCATTGATTTGTCTGATAGACTTGAACAGATTGCTCATCCCTTGATGCAAAAAAGTATGGGTAAGATTTCCTGTTATTTGCTTTATTTTATACATATATATAAAAAAATATATTTCTAGATTTCCTTATTCTTCACCACTTATTTTATATTTCCTTTTATACTTCTTAAAGGTGTTCCATCAGAAAATGTCTGGCTTGGCATAATCACTTTTTTTTTTTTTTATGTTTTCTACCAGACTTTTTTCTAAATAATTCCCTGTACTGCTCCTCCTCTACCCCACCCCAAATCCCAGCTTTTGCCAGAAAACTCTCTTTTCAAGGTATTTGTAATACCAAAATTATTATATTCCACAATAACAACTGAAAGAAAGCAAAATCAATACAAGGGAGAAAAAGGTAATCTTAGACAAACAAAATCACTGTTGATGAGATTACTTTCTCTGGTCAGGAAGAATGAAGCTTCATTAGGGCAGGAAAATGTATCCAGGCTCGTATTTCATCTTCTGTTCTTACCTTAAGTGTGCTTTCTTTTATGTTTTCCTTTCAATGCACAGTGATCTGTATCAGATATCTTGCACAAGGCCCTTGCCTTTCCTCCATGTGACCCGTTGGTGTGCACTTCTGCTGTTAGACCTAGAAGGAACCAGCCCAAATCAGTGGTTACGGACTTCCCAAAGTCACAGCATATAAAGTGTGGTTCTAATAAAACTCCTAGTTGAAGAAAGATCTCTTCCCTCCCTTCTGGAAAAGGTGTCTGCTGGGCTGATGTCCATCAGGGACTCCATCTTGAGTGCCTCCATATATATGTGATGGGAATGCACAAATCCAGCATTTTGCCCACAGTAGCTGCTAGACTGGATGGTACCTCCTGGGGGAGATCAGACTTTTAAGTCCCTGTCTCCACTCTGGCTCTTTCTCCCCAGCTCAGCGCTGACTCCTAACACCAGCAGAAACCTCCCAGCTTTTACAAGCCCAGCTCCTGAATGTGCTTTTCTGAATGTGCATGCATTAACTTGTGGAGGAGAGGCTCCTATTATATTGCATTTGAACAACACCTAGTATATAGTGGCCTGCTGGCATTCAAGAAGTACAGTTTAACAGTGGTGCATAAGAAAGACTTTCCAACCTGAAAATAGTGCGTAGAGACATGTTTTAGTGAAGGTTTTTGTCAGAGTGAGGTTGATGGTTCGACTAGATCTGAAAGGTCCCTTCCAACCTAGGCAATTCTATGATTCTATGATTCTATGAGAATCTAATTTTTGATTGCTAACATCAAGGAAATATTTCAATAGTTGTACTGATCTGCGTCCATGGTTTGAAATTCTGCATTTCTCAGGATCCAAACATTTTCATCCCTGTATGAAGGGCTTTTACATTTTTTCGCATGGCTATTTCTCATGGCAGCTGGAGCCTGGATTTCCACCTTTCTGTCCATGGTTTACTGTACAGAAAAAAAATACGAGGCGAAGGAAGATACGGTAATTAGCTGGATGTTCTCCAGGAGCTGTCACATCACTTTGCTGTCACAGCAAGTGCCTGTGCAGAAATTAATTTCCTGCCAAGCATCAAACACTGTCTACTCTATCAAATAATTTACACAACGTTTTTATACCTGCATATATACACATGTTTTAGTTACTCTTTTCTTCAGTAGTTAGTCCTATCAGAACATATCTTTTGCTAGAATAATTTGGTGGTCAATCATACCCAGCTACCCTGCCTTACATTCTAGAAGTGACAACCTTTCAGTTGTCATTTCACAATGTCAAGAGAAGAATACATATATTTTCATTACTAAAACATCTTAATGAATTAAGGTACTAATACAAACATCAATCACACATATTGCTGAACGAAAACATTGTCACTGAAGAATGCTAAAGCGAAGAAGGAAAGGAATTGGAAAGTATGTCTGTCAGTGCTCATTAACGACAATGAGCATGGAAAGCATCTGCTTCACTTTGTAGCATCTCCATAAAGAGAACTGAAAAGTACCGACACAGAAACATTAATAAAACAGAAAGAGGTTTGGGAATAATTCTGTCTGGCCCAGTTACCTAATTAGCACTTCTATCTGAAAATAGCTCTAAAAATCTTCTCTGCTGGGTAAGATGGGTGTATCAGTTGCTACTTTTATCGCTTCACTAAGCTGCAACAAAAAAGGTCATGCTCTGCTTCTTTCATCTGCCTTGAGTCTCTAGCCCCTCATTTTTTATATCGTTTCCAAGTCAGAGGCTCTGATGATAGCTGGTATGGCTTATCTAGAGCTTCTCTTCCCATTTTAGCATCTTGGAAAAAACAGTTCAGTTTAATCAAGAGATCTCTCTTGCCTGTGTTTTCCAAGACGAATGAAATTCTCTTTTTCATGGCCTTTATCACATATCAAGAGGTCTCTGGAATTAAATACCACGCCGTCCTCCCTGTTCCCCTCCCATGTACTGTGTTTTACAGCTGGTGGCCATTCCATGGTGAGACCTGAGTTCAAGTACTTGTGAGACCATCTTGGTTAGCTTTAGCTCCTCTCAGTGCTCGATGTGATAGCTGGATTGGTGGCACTGAAGACATTTATTTCCTGTGTTAGTTTAGTTCTCTCTTAGAAATGTCAGATTCAGAACTTTAGGAAAAGGAATGCAGGCCGTGATTCCCCTTTGAAAAGCGTATTCCAGACGAATCCATAACATAAGTTTGGATGAAAAAGAGGATTAAGTTATGAACTAACCTGTCCCAGTTCTTCTGCTGATCTTTTAGGGTAGCAAAAGGGTGGTGAACTTACCTTAGTGTTTCCTACAAAATTTAATTATTTTTACAGGTAATTTCATCTCCATGCAGACTTCATGTCTTGTAGATACAACACCTTGTAGATACAGATGTTGAAATTCAGTCCATTTGGGAAATTTATAACAGTGTTTCACAGGTTGCCAGTACTGCTACCATTAGTTCTAAGGGGATACTAAAATTTCATCTGTTCATTAGATGATCAGCCCGTGCACTTGTGCCTTTGCAAACTTTATTTTGCTATTCATTGTCTAAGTATCTGGTCAGCAAGCTACTAGCATACCATGAACATACTGCTTTAAAAAAAATTCAAATAATAAAAGGAAACTACACAGAAATATAAAATGTATTTCTCCTCTTCTGGCCACCTTTTCTTCTTGGGAAAACATCAAAGAAGTTGAAAATGTTGCTTTTCAGCCTGTATGGCCATGAGGCTTTTCTGTGTTGCTCAAAACTAATATTAATTGCAATCACACAGTTCCCTCCCCTCAAACTAAACAAAGAATGATCCTCTTCTTTCATGCATAGAGTCCTTTTTATTTCTGCTGGCATTTGACTCAGACAGTACTTGTATGAAATTGTTGATGAGATTCATAGGGAAGCAGTGAAAATATTCTGTATTTTTTCATTTCAACTGAACTGAGGGGTGAACAAAGGCATGAATATTTTTCCTCTGATGTACATGTATGGTTTAGTTTAATACATTGCCAGCCTTGCAGCAACATTCTTCCTTTCCCAGAAATCAATAGAGAGCCCTCTGTACTATTGGGATTGAGCTGCCAAGGGGTGAAGAGCTATGTCTAAAGACAGAAGAATCAAACAGGAGGTAGGGTTGAACAGAGGAGGTACTCCATGCAAGCTGTCATAGAGCTCATTGCCTAAAGGATACTGCAAGTGCTGAAGTGTATCTGGGTCCCAGAGAAGAGTAGGTGACCTCAAGAAAGGGAAAACTAGTAGTCAAGTAGCTGTAAAGCAGCCTTAAAGCCTTGAAGAGGCTCCTTTTTGGAGAGAATTTGCAATACAGATGAAGCCTTGGGTTGAACAGAAAATTTCTGTTACCCTGAGGCATTCATGTTCTGTAGCAATTATCAGTTGCTGTAGAGACTGATGGAAAAGGGGATTTTATGTGGGTTCACAGTAGAGCCACCCTTTTATCTTCATTGTTTTCTTTGAGGGTCATGGTGGTAGCCAAACTCCTTTGGAATCAGGGGAATTCAAAGATGTATGTTAGCTTTACAACCTCTTGTCTGGAGATATGATGATTGCTCCCTAGCTGCAGCTCAGGGATGTGGGTTTAAAGTGTCTTACTGTTTCTAGGGTAGCTTCCATGTACATAGAGCACATAACATTGTTAATGGCACGTTGCCATACCTATGGAGGAAATACAAAACTTAAGCATGTACTTAAGTGCTTCTCTGGACCATGGCCAGAACAGTCAGCAATTTACATGTAAAATGACCGAGTCCTTCAGGAGTGCTCAGTCAGGGCTTCCTTCTATAATCTAAGAAAAGAAAAACAGAACAGAAAACAAATGTCTCAACACTTCAAGACCTGTTAGTTATTGCTGTGAACTCAAAAGCCAAAATTCTCAGAATAACAAAACCTCCTTACTAGGAATTTTTACACATGGGTCTTATTGAAGCTGTTGGTCAGCTCACAGCCTCGGGGCTGGGCATAACGCATAAGACACTTCTTTCCAGCCTGTCTCTTTTGGCTGAGGGGATGAGGTCTCTACGTCCAGCGTAATATTTGCCATCCTTGTGTTGCTGTCCTGGATACTCCAGAATGTCTGAAATGGCAGTACGTGCCTAGGTGCCTCAAGACCTATGTCTAGGATACTGTGTAGTGCCCTGGCTCTCAAATTTTCATTGACTATCTCAAGTAGGCATTTACACACAGACACCTACATTTCGGAGTCCAAACATAGAGCTGAATCTTACTCAGACTGTCTCTTAAAGAACAGAGACTGTCAGTCCTACAGAGAGGAGGTTAACAGCTCCCCCTGCATCAGAAGAACTTGGTGTTGCTGCTTTTTCAAGGCAAATATCATTAATCCATGTATGTCTATGTATTAAAATATAGGGTACAATTCACTAGGGCCCCAGCCTGCATGGCTGTGCTGTAAGAGGAGTTCCACACACTTTTCTGTAGTGACTGTTCCTAGCACATAAGCCAGGGGGGAATGTAATGTGAACGGGACTCAGTGGGGTCTCGTGCTGCTTTTTTCCTATGTGGTCTTTCATTTTGCAAAGGAAGGAAGTGTATCACAAATCACTGCATAGTGAGCAAAAGGTTAATGGACTAATCTGGAGCTATATAATACTAAACGTAGAAGGTATGCCAAATGATGCTTATATGCATCTAGCATATCTAGCAGTGAGGGCTGTAGAATCTGTGCTGTGTCTCTGGTATGTCTTCCTCGGTTATAAACACAGGCTTCACGTTTATATGGATATAGCCTAAAAGCTTTGTCCAATTCTTTACAATTATTTCTCTTATCACCCAATATATGTAGAAACCATTTGAAAGTCCAGAGGATTTTCTATATATGCACTCAAACACTAATGGAAAGTGCATGGAAAGCACTAAGTGGAAATAAGTACTGAATTCTTATTCATTTTTATTCAATCAGGGTCTGTCTGGATTTCCACAGTTGCAGTTCAAATTCATTCAGCTTAAGGGCAGAATGGATGCAAGGACTTTCAGTCAAATGTTCAAAATGTTGCTAAAACTAAGTAATAAAAAATTGAGTAGCTTCCATTTCTTTCTTAGGTCATGACACCATACACCTTAATACAGGGAGTTTGTTAGGATTAGTTTATATGAATAGGTACATCATGGTGCAGAGATCCTCAGCTTAATGTCCAGTAGCAGATTTGGTTCACGGTGATGCTAGAATGACATGTTTATACCAATGCTGGGACACTAACCAGTATCCTAAATGGCTCCACACTGTGCCATGGACACCTACCAAGTTTTTGGAGACAGCTCGGTGAGCTCTCACTCACCATGTCTTTGGTAGACATGTTTCCTTCCTTCCTTAGTTTTTAAAAAATACTGGGTAGTGTAATAACAATAACAAAATGGCAAGAATTATCAATGGTAAATTTGTGTCTTCTTTTCATTGAGCTTTTTTTAATGCCATTTTTATCTGTTCCGTCACTAGTAAGTTTGAAGGGTTTTCAGATTCAAATATCTAAATGTTTTTACAGTTTAGGGTACTATGTGGTCACAAGATGTCTAAGCCTCCTTTAGGAGTTAGTGGAGGTCTAGAGCATCTATTATCATTTGAGACCTGGGGTATCCCATCTGGCTTCCAAATGCCACTTCAGAAGGTCACCCATAGGTCCTGCTTCATAAGAGCTATAATCATGCAAACATTATTGCTATATCCAGATGTCTCAAAATAAACTGCAATGTTTAGGCAACTGAATTGAATTCTAGGTCTCCACTAGCTGTGATGGAAGTTTGGACACCTTGTTCAAAGCAGACACATATATTATAGCTGTCTATGTTTAGGTGTCTGAATCTGGAGCTAGATCCCACCCTCTGAATCCCTTTTGTCTCCAGCTTCCTCAGCACTGTCATACCTGGGGATGTGGCGGGAGAAGAGGGATGTGCCAAAGGATTTCCTGAGTATGCCCAGTCATTGGCTTTGGCAGGCCAGGCCTGAGGTTTCTCTTGTTCCTCCTTTAAAACTAAAGCAGCGAAGGAAATATATGCATGGTGGAATGGTCTCTCTAAATTGGAGAATGAATGGTCTCTCTAAAATGATCTCCCTAAATTGGAGAGATATAGATTTGACAGATGGACCACTCGGTGGATAAAGAATTGCCTGGATGGTCGCACTCAAAGAGTCAATGGATTGATGTTCAAGTTGAGACCAGTGATGAGCAGTGTTCCCCAGGGGTGGGTATTGGGACCAGCGCTGTTTAACATCTTTGTTGTTGACACGGACAGTGGGATCGAGTGCACCCTCAGCAAGTTTGCCGACGACACCAAGCTGTGAGGTGCAGTCAACATACTGGAAGGAAGGGATGTCATTCAGAGGGACCTTGACAAGCCTGAGAGGTGGGCCCATGCAAACCTCGAAGTTCAACAAGGCCAAGTGCAAGGTCCTACATCTGGGTTGGGGCAATCCCATGAACAAATACAGGCTGGATGGAGAATGGATTGAAAGCATCCCTGCCAAGAAGGACCCGGGGGTGTTGGTGGATGAGAAGCTCAGCATGAGCTCGCAATGTCCACTCACAACCCAGAAAGCCAGCTGCATTCTGGGCTGCATCAAAAAAAGTGTGGCCAGCAGGGCAAGGGAGGTGATTCTTCCCCTCTATTCCACTCTCATGAAACCCCACCTGGAGTACTGCATCCACCTCTGCAGCCCTCAGCATAGGAAGGACATGGACCTGTTGAAGTGAGTCCAGAGGAGGGCCATGAAGATGATCAGAGGGATGGAGCACCTCTCCTATGAAGACAGGCTGAGAGAGATGGGGTTGTTCAGCCTGGAGAAGAGAAGGCTCCAGGGAGACACTATAACGGCCTTCCAGTACTTAAAGGAGGCCTACAGGAAGGATGGGGAGGGACTGTTTATCAGCGAGTGTAGTGATAGGATGAGGGGTAATGTTTTTAAGTTGAAAGAGGGTAGATTTAGATTAGATATTAGGAAGCAATTCTTTACTGTGAGGGTGGTGAGACATTGGAATGGGTTGCCCAGAGAAGTTGTGGATGCCCCATCCCTGGAAGTGTTCAAGGCCAGGCTGGATGGGACTTTGAGTAAACCTGATCTAGTGGAATGTTGGAACTAGATGATCTTTAAGGTCCCTTCCAACACAAAACATTCTATGACTCTATGATTCTATGGAATCTAAGTCTTCCAAAATAATTAAATAGTTTGAAAACAGTGATTAACTGTGTAAATAAAGACAGCAGTGTTGAAAGGAAAAGACAAACACTGTGACCCGCATTAACTGCAAAATTGAAGCCAGTGAAGCTCACAATAGTGGTTTAAAAAGAAAATAATCCTCTTCAGTTAGACAGACAGCCAATCTTCTTCATTATTGGAGTAATTTTTCTCAGTAAACATTTAAGGGGAATAGAGTCACATCTAGTAAGAAACAGTTCATAAGCACAGAGGATTGCCAAATGCTGCTGTTTGATGCTCATTTCCCAAATTCTGTACAAAGTAGCCATGCAGACTACAGCTAATTATATATGTCAGTATTTTTCTCTTCTAATAGATGGCTTGCAGCATCACTGCACATGGGTGACAGTTAAAAAAACACACAAAAACACCCTCAGAACCAATTTGCAGTAGAATGGCATTTCTGCGCTGAATATGTAAACAAGATGCCCAGCAAATTAACACCTTCCATCTCCAGCCTCTGCAACTGAAGTGCAGCTAAAAAGGATGGGCTGCTGAAAAAGCAAGATTAGGGGCATGGGGTGATGTTTGTCACTCACTTGCTAAAAAAACAAGTGGAGCTTTATGAAGCACACACTGAGCTGCGCAGACGATTGTTGCACATGCCTCAGAGAAACTCGCAGTTCTGACTTGCTACGGGAGTGCCTGCCTGCAGCCCATCTCACCCCTACTAGCTGTTTAGCTTGCCATAGTGTCTCCTGCCTCCATCCTGGTGATGACCCAGTGGATCATGTGGGAATTGCTGCATCTTAGGATAACTCAAAACTATCGCTAGCCAAAGATGCTGAATTCCTCCCAGAGTGAAGTGGCAAAGGAGGAGGTCTTCAACCTTTCTGAAGATCCCTCAAGAAAAAGCAGATCTAGAGCTTTTCATTTTTATCCTGGTTTAGATCAGCAAGAAACCCTGTATTCCCTCTGTGGTTGTTCAGCTGTATTTGGCAGTAGTTTTACTGCTTTGTTTAACTGCTGGGGATGTTCCATTAAGAAGGAAAATAGCTATCAGGTGCTGTTTCGTACCAACTCGCCTCCTTTGATAGTCGCTGGGAGGTCAGTTCAAAGCTGTTTGAGATGCATATCCTGGACTCCATCTAACGTACCAAGAGGGTGTGGGTCTCCTATGAATCATGCACCATCTTTGAAAGCCCCATATGGATGTTTTGGGTACGCTGTGGTGTCTCAAAAGTCCCCACCTGCAAATGTGTAGGCATCTGACACCCGAGGTGTTTATATAACCCTGGCTCTTTTGCTTCATAGCCTCAAGGGAGACTGTGGCCAAATTTCCATCTGGACTTTGGGTTGGATGAAAAGTTAGCTGATAAAAAAAATATGTTCAGTGATGATTTATCACAAGTTTGTAAAACCACCAACTTACTTAGCATTTTGATAAATCACTCGCTAACACATGCCTAAAGAAACAGTGAAAATACTTTAAAGGCTGACTTTACTCTTAGCAAACACATAGTTATGTTTTCAGTCATTCTTGGATCCTGGAGCGAAATTGTCTGTAGCTGGATGACAGACACAGCTTTAGTCTGCACTTTCTGAGTTCCCGCAAAACAGCCTTGTGTCAACACTGTCCATGGGCTCTGCTGCAGCTTGGATGGATGGAGATCCCTTTTAGCCACAAGGCTAACCCCATGTATGTGGGAAACCACTTTTTGTGAGACAAGGCAAATATGGCTTTTATAGGCCAAAACACATCCTTCTTTGCACTGCGTGTGGTTAGTGGCACAGCCTACGTGACAGTGAAAGGGTTAATATCACAGCAGAAAATTCTTTGCCAGTCTAGCTTGCACTTGTAACTACTTTGCCATCTTCTAGCTGCTCTTCTAATGAATGACAGTAACTGTTGCATAGCTGATGATTCAAATCTCTCAGAATCCCATTACCTGCACTCTCAATGTAACTGCAGAAGTTATTTCGAATAAAGTAATTCTTTTATTAATGAAATCTAGCATTACTGCAGTATAAAATTTGAGCATATACCATTATGTCTCATTCACTGCAATAGAAGTCATCATCTTTAAAAATTACATAGAAGGATGTGAGTTTCAATTATAAGGCATCTCAGTAAAAATAGAACATGTAGCTAAATGCAGCTAGTTAAGTGACAGGAAATAATACGATTATAGGGAGAAAAGAACGTGTTATTTGATATGTAATTTTTTTGCCATTCAAATCACACTGCAGACAGTGTCTCAAGCAATACGAAGAAGACCTCTGCCACTCCTCCTTTCAGTCTTATAATCACCACGGTGGATACTCAGTCCTTGCTTGTGACATGTTCTACTGTAATACCAGCCAGTTTTACTCCTTGTTTTTGTTGTGTTCTGATAGACAATGTAAGGAGAAAACCTGAAGCAAATAATGTGAACTTAATCCAAGTGCTTGTGTAAAAGTATTAGTCTTCAGTGTTCATACTGATTTTAACAAATCACTGGCATTTATTATGTAGCCAGATGTGTTATTGTTCTATCTAGGGCTCACAGTCTTATACTATATATAAATTGAGAAGATGTACTGTTCTAGGGAGTGCTGGGTTTTGCAGAGGGTTAAGAAATGATCCTATCACATTTCAACATTTTCTGGAATGGCAGACACAAATAGGTAGCTGACTATAATAGCAGCAAACTCCCATGAGAAGCACATCGACAAAGGAATGTTGGTGTCTGTTCCTGGGTCTGGAGCTCCCACTCCTGATTTCAGTGCCTCTAGTAGGATGAAAGAGAGCCATCGCTTAGATGCAACTGAGCTCACCAAAGTTCGTAAAAGACCAGAGATCCACCTCTGTTTGAGACAAAATGAGAATTGGAGCTAGAAGCCATTCCCTGAATGCAAAGGCCACGGATTTAAGTAAGTGCAGCAAATTCACTGTTTTCATTGAAAACCTAACAAGTGGCAGTGGTGCTACCCTTTCCCTAACACATCATAATCAGACCACTCGTGCACCAAGAGGACAAATTGGCTTTCAGATAGTGAAGGTAATGTCTTTGGGGTCCACCAAAGTTTTGATTTGCCTATAAAATGCACAAAATAAATAGCCATGGAAGGAAGACTAACTTTAAGCTCAAACAAATTAGCGCTATAATTAACCGGAAACATCCTGGATTTTTTCCAGTCCTACACTAAGATAAAAACAGACACTTGAAGACAGGCCTCTGTGGCAAAATGAACCATTCCTAACTATTACTAATGTACTTTACAGAGTGCTGAAGATTAAATGCATATGAAGACTGCCACAATCGTAGGCTTCAAAGCTAAACAATCATATTGTCATACATGAATTCATCTGGTAATTATGCTTAATCGAAGACAGAAAATACACAGATGCCATTACATGAAAACAAATATATACAAGGCATAAATCAGTTCAGACACAACCCTGCCTGAAATTTAGGAGCCGGATACTTCGGATGCAACAAGCTTGAGCCTCCTCCTGGACACCCCAGAGCAGGACCCCCAGCAGAAGCGATCTTGTGTTGCGCAAACCGAGCCGGGCTGTCTGCGGGGGTGCAGAGCAATGATCATCTGAGATGTGAAGCTGGGCCAGGAGCAGCAGAGAAGTATTGGGTTGACGCTGCAGCCCCGCTAATGAGTCTCCTCTGCCCTGGCAGCCGGCCAAGCTCTATGCTGTGCTGTTTTGCACAGTGGAGACAAGATTTTATTGGCGCTGTTGAAGCCAATAGGAAAAAGCACATATAAATTAGCTGAGTACGAGACTTTCTGGGGTTGTAATTATTTGAGAGGTAAAGCCTTCAAGCAGCTGCAATGCAGCCGTAGCGTGAGCAGGGCAAATTAGGATGTCATAAATATTGGTCTAAGTTACCTGCTGGGCCAGCTTCTGCTCCCATCTGACCCCATGAAAATGCAGGTAAATCCGACTGACTCTTTATGAAAATAGCAAAATAAATGGGAACTCAACCAGCTCGGACTAGGATGAATCTACATACATAATTAAATTTTATTTTACATACATAATGGAGAAAAGATAGATGAATTCTTTCTAAAAGCTTGGGCTTGTCCTTGATGACGGGAAGAATGATCTAAACCTCATACATCATGAATTGTTTGGCAGACACACAAACCTGGGATAATTACAGTGACTTTTGACAAATTATTTCAGATTTATTTTAAAGTGGCTGTGAACACAGATTTTGATACAAATTATTCAAGTGTTGGAGCAAGGTTGCTTTTGCTGTACACAAGGCTGTCTGCCACATACATATCGTGAAAATTGTGTGCTGGGCAGCAACTGAAGGTGAATTCCATGTTGTAAAGGCTAACCTGCTGCCCTGCTGGAAATGTTTGTGGTGGTGTTGCAAATATGTTTACCTTTCTAGCTATGTGTGTCTTCTGGTTCTCCCTCGAGCTTTCTTTTTTACAACTTGTATTCTTTCCCCCAGATTCCGAGGTTACAACCCTTTTGCTTTTAATTGTTTTTGTGGCTGTTGTAACAAATCTAAGCAAACTCAAATCCCCAATGTATCTGGCTCCCTGGGTTTCTTATCAACTGCATTAGAATGGCTTTTTGTGTATCATTAGCACCTGGCTTCATTTCTTCAGCCTGTTACATCGCATTGCAGCTGGCTCTACAATGCAGCTGAAATCAAAGGAGTCACTAATTTAACAGAGGGCTACAGTGATGGCAGCAGAATGGCAGGCAGCCCCCCTTGTTGAGAACCTGTGTGCATACTGAAGCTGTTCTGCAGGCATCCTCCCTTCTGCTATAAATCCTTAAACTTTCAGTCACTGAATTCACTGAGGTTTGTGTTTTTGGTTTTCTTGATTTTGCCTGCATCCCAAAGATAGAAGCATTGGACCCCGTAGGGCTGTTTAATTAGTTGTTCCCCTGGCAAAAGCTTCCCTGTAATACATTAGGCGTGTTCTTGAAAATACTTTTTACTCCCTTGTCATCCTTTTCCATTCAATGTGATAGTGAAAACAAGCAAGAAAAAATCCCAAACCTTTGCAAGCCAGTGCAACGGCAACAAAATAGCTCCGTATTTATTATCTCATCATTATCTCTCATGGTCAGCTCTGTATATAGAATTAAGACTTTCTTTCACGTCTTCTATTCTTCTGCAAAATATTTTACACATGCACAGATTCTGCAGGAATCAGTCTCTACTGGTTTGTTTGCTCTGGTTCTACTGTGTTTACACCTTTTAATCTCTTCAGTATGAGTCACCCTAGTCTAACTCTTCATATCACATTTGAGATATTGCAGGTACTTCATGCTGGGCAACAGCAGAGGACATCATGTTTATAAATATTTGCTCTTTATTAAAAGGTGCTTCAGCAAACATTGTAGCACTGCACACAGCCTGACTTGAGGGATCCTTCTCTAAAGCAGTTCCCTGCTGCAACCTGTGTTCTCTCTTGAGTGCTGTAGGTGTTGTAAGATACAGCAAGAATTCAGCAAAGTCGAAAGCTTTCCAAGAAGGAATGCCAATATATAAAAGAGGAGAGAAAGCGAGAAGAATTAACCATAAAAGCTTCAGGTTAAGGTAAGTACTATTGATATTTTCAGAGTTAGCCCACTCAATATTATAACTTGACTATAGATTTTATTTAGGAATAAATAAAATTTGTCTCGTAAAAGAGAAATGTTTCCATGGTATTTGGATGTTCTAACAATTATGTGCAGGCTTCTGTAAGATCATAAAGGGAATCAAGGCAGCCATCGCCAGTGTTTGGTGAAGGTATTTCTAAACATCTCTTGTGATTGTAGCTTCACCTAATAATTTACTTGAAGAGTCATTGCGAGGCAAGATATAGTTTCTCCTGATACAGGAAAATCCGTACTCTCCTGATATAGGAGGTTACTCATGCTATTGTTCCCTGCAACAGCAGGATGAACAACCATGAGAAACAGAAGGTACTGACATGGGAAATACACCTTTTTTCTAGCATTCCTTTTTCTAGACTGTGGTCTGGAAATTAAATAGGTAGTTGTGTCATTGGTTACTATTGCAAAAACTTTCATTTGGAAAACTTTGTGCTGGTGAGCTCCCCACAAAAATAACAGCTTTGGAGCTGCTGCAAATGGGAAAAAAAAAAAAATTCTGATCTATGGTCTTATGACCACGGTCAAAGTTTTAAAAGACATCATCTCAGTCCAGGGGCCCTTGAACCTATGTCCTAGGCTCAGTCATCAGAGTCTGAATGTGCTAAGGCCACTGTCTCCGTATGAGAGGGGGAAATTCTTAATGGGCCAGGGCCAGACCTGAGAGAATACATCAAAGGTGAAGCCTTTAGAGCTTTTCTCTTTCTAGCTTCTCTGGAAACTGTCTTACAGGAAGATCAATAGCCTCTAGGTTCTCATTTTCAGGAGGAGAAAAGATCTGTGATGTAGTGCCTTGCTTGTCACAAGCAGACTAAAAGAGTCTAAGACTTTGAAAAATCCCTCAGCCCTATGGCCTGACTTTTACAGATTGTAAGCATTTGTTTTTTCCAGTTTGTTGTCAAAATGTTTCTCACAAGGCACACTTCTTTTCTAAGCTAGGCTATGTAGATGAGAGTTATAAAGGGAATTGCGTTAAAGAACAGGTCTGTCTAGTCTCTGAAGTTCCCCATCATCGTGATCTCTTTGCTGGCTCGGAGGTAGTGGCAGAATTGCTCTGCAATTGCTCCTACAGCCTAATGATATGTCAGCTCTGCTTGTCTGACTGTCTCTTATCACCTTGTGGGGAGCAACTGAGGGCTTAATCGTAAATCCTTTATCAGCAGTCCTAGGTAACCAGGGAGGTAAGTTGACTGGAAGATAGCAAGTGTGACACCCATCTACAATAAGGGCCAGAAGAAGGATCTGGGAAAATACAGGGGTGCCCTCAGTTCCAGGAAAGGTTATGGAGCAGATCATCTTGAGTGCCATCACACATCACGTAGAGGACAACCAGGTGATCGGGTCCTGTCAGTATGGTTTTATGAAAGGCAGGTCCTGCTGGACTAACCTGATCTCCTTCTATGATACATGACCCTCTTAGCTGATGAGGGAAAGGCTGGGGATGTTGTCTATCTGGACTTTAGTAAAGCCTTTGACACCATTTCCCACAGCATTCTCCTGGAGAAACGGGCTGCTCATGGCTTGGATGGGTATACTCTTCACTGGGTAAAAAACTGATGGGCCTAAAGAGTTGTAGCGAAGGGATTTAAATCCAGTTGGCGGCCGGTCACAAGTGGTGTTCCACAGGGCTTGGCATTGGGGCCTGTTGTCTTTAATATCTTTATCAACAACCTGGATCAGGGGATTGAGTGCACCCTCAGTAAGTATGCAGATGACCAGTTGGGCAGAAGTGTTGATCTGCTTGAGGGGAGGAAGGCTCTACAGAGGGCTCTCAACAGACTGGATCAATGGTCTGAGGCCAATGGTATGAGATTCAACAAGGGCAAGTGCTGGGTCCCTCACTTGGGTTACAACAACCCTATGCAGTGCTACAGGCTTGGGGAGGAGTGGTTGGAGAGCTACCCAGTGGAAAAGGACCTGGTTGTGTTGGTTGACAGCCAGCTGAATATGAGCTGGCAGTGTGCCCAGAGGGCCAAGGTGGCCAACAGCATCCTGGTATGTATTAGAAATAGTGTGGCCAGCAGGACTTGGGAAGTGATTATCCACCGCGGTACTCAGCACTGGTGAGGCCCCACTCAAATGCTGTGTTCAGTTTTGGGCCCCTCATTACAAGAAAGACATTGACGTGCTGGAGCGTGTCCAGAGAAGGGCAACGAAACTGGTGAGGGGCCTAGACAGCAAGTCCCATGAGGAGCATCTGAGGGAACTGGGATTATTTAGCCTGGAGAAAAGGAGGCTGAGAGCAGACCTTATTGCTCTCTACAACTACCTGAAAGGAGGTTGTAGAGAGGTGGGGTCAGTCTCTTCTTCCAAGTAACAAGTGATAGGACGAGGGGAAATGGCCCCAAGTTGCGCCAGGGGAGGTTTAGATTGGATATTAGAAAAAAAATTATTCATTGAAAGGCTTGTCAAGCATTGGAGCAGGCTGCCCAGGAAAGTGGTTGAATCACCATCCCTGAGGTATTTAAAAGACAGGTAGATGTGGTGCTTAGGGACATGGTTTAGTGGTGGTTTAGCATTAGGTTAATGGTTGGACTTGATGATCTTAAAGGTCTTCTCCAACACAAGTGATTCTATGATTCCATAAAGCCTGCTCTGGCAGCAGATACAGATCTCCCTCAGCTGTGCACAGAAACCACTGGAAGACCCTCACCCTCTGGAGTGTGAAGGAGGTGTGGACGCCTGTGCACACTTCTTAAATCCCCAGCAGAACTGAAAACATGGTACTAAGGCACTCCACAGATCCAAAAGTGGTGGGATTGGCTTCCCCTGTTGTAGTTGGTGGCTGTGACTGGAGAGTCCCCAGGCACTTTCTGAGCCACCAGAGGAATTTGGCAAACATCTAATGAAGTGATATTTGCTTCTAAAGTGTACCTAAAATGGAATTGGTCATCTGCCAGTGGAGAGAGCCAATAAATGTGTTCCTCTCCAAAGCTTTTCTGTTTATATATATATATTAGGAAATATATCCATAGCCTTATATTTGTATATGTTTGTTTAGATTACTAAAATACTCACTGTGATCATAACTGGTAACTATTACATTACAGTTCCAGATAATATAATGAAAGAAATCAATGGTTCAATGGTTTGTATATATTGTAATTAAATTTAGTATGTGGGTGACATCAATGTCTGTGAATAAGTCTCCTGCAGTTACCATAGAAACACAATTTTCTCAAGTAGCGCAGCAGAGTGGTGTGATGTTGAGTGGGGAGTTCTAACATTTAATTTCTAAATTAAACTGTACAGATAGCCAGTAGGAAACAAGACAACCAGCAATTTAGTATTAAAATCATCATGAGCTCTATTTTTCTGTATTGAACATCACCTTAGAGATACCTGACGTAGAAACTAGCAAGATGCGTGTTGTGAGTTCTCAGCCTGCAAAGATGCAGGCTAACAGATACTTTTCATACCTGTAAAGCAACCTATAGATAGATACCTGTGAGAATGAGACCAGCTTCCCATATAGCACATTTTGTATGGGCTTATTTCCATATAAAAGAAAAATTTAATATATTAGCAAATAAAGTATTTTCAATTAATAATAAAATATAGTCTGTACTTCAGTATGAAATATTTCTAAAAGCTGATTTAATGCATGTATCATACGAATGACAATGACTTTCAGGGCAAATGGGAGCTGCTTACCATCACCATGGTAACTGTGGTTATAGTATATACTTGACTACAGTATTAGTTTTCTGAAATCTGATGTACACACTGGTTTGAAGAATCATTGCATAATCATTTATTCTTTTAATGAAGATGGAAACTTGGTTGTTTTTGCAACCTTTCTCCCCAGCCCTGCATCAGGTTTTTGCACTGTGTCAGAGAGATTACTGAAATCTTACCCCAGGGATGTTTATCTGAATTCAAAATCTCAAGAAATTGAAAAGCAAACATCACAGAGGAGTTTTTCTTTCTCCTGAGTTCTTCTAGGGAGTCTCTGCTCCTTTAATCACATTAACATCAGGTGTGATTAACATAAGGACAAATCTGAAGAGAATTACAGCACACGCGATTACTTCCCCACCCTCCCCTCCCCAGTTCTGTCCTTCTTTTCACCTGTAATGTGAATTTTTGCAAGGGCGTCATTCAATTCAGGACTTGATCCTGCAGTCCCTATTCCTTCCAATAGCTGCAATACACATTGTCCACATTTGTTTACGTCTGGGACTTAAATACATCCTCAAAATGAAATCTGTACAAGGGGGCAGTGCGTAATTTGCTGGCCCAGAAGCAGTGCAGAGACTGAGTTGTGACCGAATGATGGTTTGGGGTCTTCTTCCTCCATGAGTCAAGTAGGTAGAAAAAGCTTTTTCTCAGGTATAGACTCACATTTTAATGCAAAATCACCTCTAAACTACCATAATACAGCAGGGTGTTGATAGCCATGAAATGAAAGTTCTGTCCTGCTCCAACTGTTTAGTGTTTATAGAAAACACAGTGGGTGGAAGACAAACTGTATGTTAAACAGGAAAGTCTAAGCTGTGAACACTGACTTATGGGGATACTGTCCTGCACTTCAGCTGCTCTGCTCAAGAAGAGCTTGCTGGTTAGGAAATCCTTCCAACCATGAGGAGGCACCCTTTAATTAAAAAGTTGAAGAAATCATACTGTTTATTTCTCTGATCTTTTCTGTGGTGGGGACAAAACATTTCCTCCAAGACCCCCATCTGATTTTCACATGATTGCATATCCCCCTTAAAGGCATATGCTTGCAATCAATCATGCCTTCCCTTTAAAATCCCTAAGGAAATAGCTACCTGCTGTACTGTCTTCAGTCACTTATGAGCAACCTGATTTTACAATATGTCACACGACTTAAAGCAGCCACGCAATGCAGGCTTCTGCCCCTGGGAAGGTAGATAACCCTGCAGTGGGGCAGGCTGGGGGTGGCCGGGCTGGGGAGCAGCTCTGCCGAAGGTGCTGGTGCCCTGGAGCACCATGAACCACGCAGGAGCCAGCCGTGCCTGGGCAGCAGGAGCACAGTCCATCCTTCAAGGGATGTGATTATCCCCCTCTACTGTGCCCTCATGAGACCATGGGCAGAGACAGTATCAGACACACGGCTTTTGGGCCCCTCTCAATACAAGACATGGACAAACTGGTGCGAGTTCAGCAAGGGCTCCAAGCCAGCCTGGGCTGGAGCAGCTGCCGTGTTGAGTAGGGGCCAAGGGATGTGCTGGCTCAGTCTGGGACAGAGACGGCTCTGGGGGAGGCTGGCAGCAGACTGAAACCTGACTGAAGAGAGTGGTGATAAATACATTTCCTCAGGTCTCTGAGGATGAAGCATATGCAACAAATTGTCCACAGGGCCAGGTCTGGAACTTAAGGGTCCCTTTCAGTTTGTTCTGCTTTTGCAGGAGGACCCTGTACTTGTGTTTCTTCTCAGGCAGATCTTAGCTACGCAACACTAATTTGTAACGCTCCCACCAGCCTAATATCTGACTGGTACCCAGGCTCTTGTGTGTTACTGTATATACTGTATATGACTTACTGCTTTCTTGTCTGAGCTAAGCATTTTAGAGTCTAGCTTCCTCCTAAATTTGCTTAGGATTAATAAGTTAGGCTTCCCCCTCTGCCTAAAGGCATGTCTGGCAGGCATGCATGCCCTGTCAAGCGTTGCTGAGCTGCAGAGAAGAGGCAGGGGTACCATCCTCCTCAGTACGTGGCCAGGCCAGAGGGGATGCAGAGAAGAGGATAACAAGACAGGGATAAAGAGGAAGTGCTCTTTATCACACCTTTATGACACAGTTCCTGATCACAAGAAGGGATCATGTGGCTACTGAGGAAACAAGTGCAAGGCAATGTGAGGGAACATGCCGCTGGAGTTTGCTGCAAGCTCCAGGCAGCATCTGGGACGTAGCCATTAAAAAGAAATGGCTGTAACACTTCAGTGTATGAAGAAAGGTTTTAAACTTTGAACTGGTTTAGGAAAATATAAATGAAAAAATAACATCACTTTTGTAGTTCCTATCCCCTCCTGCGTTATCTGACCAGCTCTAAGTTGTAATTTTGGCAAATGGAAGAAAGACAATTTCATAAAAGATTTCACATCTTTCCCACATTTTTGTACAGACTCAATGTTACACAAAATTGTTACTTTAAGGAACGAAGTCTACTTTACTCTTTTACATGGAGAAGCAACAAAGTACAACTCAGGGTTCCAAAATAAATCAAAATACAGGCATGCTCGAACTGAAGATTTCCCCTTTTAGTTTTTCAAAAACATTACTTGAATCAAACTTTCTTTTCTATTCTTTGTACTATTTATCTGATAGGGATAAAAATGAAGTATTTACCATGTGTTTTAATTAATAGTTGTTGAAAGAAATTGCATGAGCACAGTCAGAATGCTATTTCTACATCATCAGCAATGCCTGCTTTTTAAAAGCTTCTCTCTAAATTGTCTCCCTTGCATGACAGTGAGGACTGCAAATCCCACTCACAGAGAAGAACAGGCAGCTGCCATCCTTAGAAAGTGGGAGCAAGTGAAGTCACTGCAAATTTTTTATTCACACTGTTACTCTTCTGTCGTGGCCTTGCACATCCTGTTATGGGTTTCAGTTGATTTTCAGCTGGGCTGGCTGCTGACTGCATTCAATTCACAAAGCACACCCGATCCAGCTCCCATTCACCTCCGCAAAGATCTTTCCACTCTTTTTTTGAGATATGGAGCAGCATTTTTGCAGTTTTCCATGTAGCCAGGGAGGGGAAATGTGCATAACAGTGAATTCAGTCCAGGGAAAACACTCCGTAGCGTAAGTTTTGGTATGGGCCTGGTCCAGCTGAGGCTGCTAAGCCTGTTGAGACCCCATAGTGAGCTTGTCATCAATAATGATTCAGGGAGAAGAAAGAAGCAGCGTGAGGGAAAGCATCGGTTGCCAGATGTGTGTGTCTTGTAGAGGTCAGCAAAGCCCAGGACAGATCAGCAGGGGTGGAGGGGAAAAGATACCCTGGCAAACAGGGGAGGGTCTGTCTGGTTGTAAGGGCACTTGTGCCAGCCCCCTTTGAAGGCAACCAAAAGGTCCCCAGTACCCTCTGGAGCACACCCAGTATATAAATGAGGGGAAGGAGAACAAAGGCATGAGTGACTATCTGAACTTCTGACCCTTTGACCATTGTACATATTTTGAGGCATTTCAAGCATTTCTTTGACTGATAATGAATGTCTGAAGATACGGACAGTATGCTGAGCAAAGTGGCTGAACACAGCACTGTGAGTTGGAGGAAATGTAAGAAGTCACAAATAAAAATGTTGCCAGTCTTTCAAGAAATGTGACCAACATTCAGTTTTGAAAAAAACCAAAAACATTTACTTGTGATATTTTTTGATGCTCTAATGTGTTTTAACAATGTTCTCAGCAGGCAGAAATACCTAATCATCTTTGGAGATCCTAGAAAGATTAATTGCGCCTTCTGATTGTGTCTGAAACAATACAGTTATATCAAATTTACAAAAAATCCAAAGAATAATAATGTAAATCTCAATTCTTGGGAAAGCAACAAAGAAACTACTCTTATTGATGTATCAATAATCCCTGTTTTGTGCTGCTGCAGTTTAAAACGTCAAATGTGTATGAATGACTCCATTTATATCACAGGGTTCATCTATTTTAATCCTTCCAAACAAGTTTAAAACAAGGTTTTCATCACTTTAAATAGCTCTATATTTCATCTTTCCTCTGTTCCATTCAATTGCCCTCTCTTTAATCAAAAATGTAGAGCTGGTTTTGGTCACTTCCAGTGTTCACATGTTTCTCTCACATCACTTTTTTGTGAGCATACATAAAGGAAGAGATGCCTTTAATTCCCACTCCTCTGTATCTATGGGCATTTCTTTCTGTGTGCTGTAGGACTAAATTTCTCCTTGAAGAAGTATTAGTCATATATTTTTTAATTGCTGCCATTAAATTATGCTTTTTCAATCATCTTGACAGAAAAGAAATACCTTTTTTGTTTTTGGCTTGACCTGTTAAAAAATGTTTGAAGTCTGATAGATACTAAAACAGTAGATTTATTTTTAATTATTTATATCATGCAATATCATGTTGTATCTTATAATTATTTTGATTTACTGCATTTTAATAGATTAAAATATCTTCTGGCACTGAATGCTCCCATAAGATGTGCCTGATCTAGGCTAAGGTCTTTCCATCTCATGCCTGAAGACATTCATCTCCTCAGTTTGCTTCCTGTAAGTAATATATTTAAGGTTTATGTGACTTATTTAGTGTCTGGTGACAACTGTTTTACCAGCTCCTTATTCAAAGGTTGAATTTTAAACGACTAGCTAAGATTATGGAGGAATTTTCATTGTAAGTCTCCTTTATCAGACTATGATGGCAAGAACTGAGAATATATGGTTCAGGAATACTCAGATTTGAAGGAGTTTCCTTTGACTCATCCTATGATCTTTTTAATTTCTGACAAAAAATATTCTAGAAAATGGCCCATCCAATAGCAGCTTGTATCAGTTGACAGTAACAGCTAAAGTACTTCCTGAATTTATTTGACTAGGAAAATTTTAGATTAAGAATTAAGACTGTTCAGTAAGGAAGAAAACCTACAAGATGACCCATTTATACAATCAAATCAGATTAGATTCAAAATCTCTGGTTTTTATGATGGACTTTTGACAGCTGAAGCCTCAAACCAATAAAAATATATTTAGCAGAAAATTTCAGAAAGGGGAATGTTTTTAAACTGACTGCACAGTGGATAGCTTCTAAATTGAAGAGGAGGTGAAAGTCAGTAAACAAATGACTATAAATAATTCAACCTGCAGTTCTTCTTAATTTGTGAAAAAAATACATCTTTGGAATTGAAATTACTCCTGTTTGCTTTCGACCCACGTTGCTGGGGTTTTTTTGCAGAGTCAGAACCAGACTAGCCAACTAACCTTTTTAAAAAATTACAGGCATCCATTTTTCTCTTGACTCTTCATCAAATCTCTGGGGACATGTTTTTCACATCAAAACCCTGCATGAAGTTCTGCATACAAGATGCAATGTAATATGACAGATGTCCATGCGCACGATGCTAATGAAATGTGATTTTGTCATGAACAGCAAAAACCTGGACATCAACTACAGTGCCAGAATAGATGCTGGTGTGCAGCAGACAATGTGAACAGATAAGCATCTGAAATACAATATGGTAGCAAACAAGGGCAGTGAAACTTTGGTTTATGCACCCAAAGAGAGATCTTATAATCAATTCAGGAGCATCATGTCTCTCTGCACATGTTTTTTCCCTCTGATGTCTAAATATCTAGCCTAAACTAATAATCTGCTCCTTCTCCATATTTCAATGAGAGAATAGGTGCCTTATGGCTGTGATTCAATCCTCCCATCTTAGATACTTATTTGTATGAAAGAGCCTATTGAAATGTTCATATCTCAAAACTGAAGCTGACCAGAAAAATAGCACTGTTTCCTGTCTAGAACTCCGAAATTAAAATTAAAGTCAATTGTGCATTTCCAGGCCTGGAATAGTTTGCTCTGTGCTGTGTGAACCTGACTTTACCTCCACATGTTGGAGAAGTCACTTTGTTTAGGTGTATAGAAATGGATGTAAGCACTCATGTTTGGATATTTAGCATTTGGAAATGTGACAATTTGCTATCTGTGCACTTCTTTACCTAGCTAAACAAGCGCTACAAATATGGCTATGAATATAGTAGATATTAAATGCAATCATCCCCTGCTTCTTCAGAGTGAATCTCTGTTCTACAAAGAGCTGTCAAGGTGGCCATTGAAGAATTCTGGTTAAGGGCAGTCTTTTATTTACACAACCATCCCATTGCTATTGAGTTTTCTCACAAGCATGGTTTCACAGATGTCATTTTCCATGTAGTTTTATAGGAAGTGAATAGCAAGACAGGGATCCTGGATGACATAGAAATTAATCCTGACCTTTTATTCTAAAGGAGATTCCAGATATTTTTTCAACATCCTTATCTTTTCTTTAAAATGTGTGAAGATTCCCAATTTCTATTCTCCATTGTGTACCCGAAGATACATTAATGGCTGACTGAAAAACAGATTTAGGTCTTAACATATATATGGCATATTAAATAATAACAATGTCAAAAAAGAGTTCTCCAAGTACAGTTCTGAGCAGAAGAAAAATAGACTATCCCTAGACTAACATGGTGCTAGTAATTAGGATTTCAACCTTAAGTATGTTGTATCAATGAACACCTAAGTAGGTGTTGGGAGTGTGTTGAAAGGGGAGGCATCAAAGTGGAGGTAAACTATTGGTGGAGTCTGTCAAGAATCATCCTTAGGTGTGATCTTATTTATGTGTAATATTTCAGTGAAACCTGGCACCAATACTAAAACGAGAAGAGCCCTTAATAAGCAGAAGAAACATATATATCACTTAGCATTACAATTTGCAATAAGAGAAAGAATTTGTTATTGTCAAAAAGAGACCTCCTCATGTCATCCTAATTTACCCTAAAAGCTTAACTATCACTTTAAAATGTGCACTGTGGATCCCTGTGTATCTCATGAGAAATACTCTAGTTCAGTGACAGTGAGGATCATTTGTTCATAACTGAACTGGTACTTGGCGCTCTTCACTACCTCCATATGATTTCAGATGAGCTGGAAACAATATCAGCAAAGGAAATAATGATAATGATTCAACAGATTGCATAGATAGAACTGCAGCGCTGAACTGTAGCTGACCTATAGCTAACCCAACTGGTGTACTAAATTTTCTCAGAAGAAAATGTAGCTAAAAATTACTGACCGATTGAAAACACAGTTCAGTATCAGGACTGTGAATTTTAGCACCGTGACACAAAAGGACCATAGCTGGAACTATAACTGCAAGAACGTTTGGGACAAAGTAATACAGTTTATTGATACATTTCAGGATTATTTTTTCAGCTGGCCTGGTTAAGTCTTCTGATTTTGCACATTTGGCAGTTTGACCAGATGTGACCACATTACTATACACAATTATGCTTCTGTTATCTTCAAAATTACAATGAGTTATCATTACATCATCTCTTTTGTAAATCCAGTGTAGATATGCCTGCAGATTGTTTATGATCCGTGTCATTGTATAGATTTTATGTGACAAAACACAGACTGGACCTACATAGTTTTCTGCAGAATAATTACCAGTTGGCATACCAGAACGAATGGTGGGAGGCCATCAAAAAGCTCGTCCAAGCTTTCCATCCATCTGTCCACTTGTTGTTTGTGGAACATGCAGTTTTCATCTTTAATGATTAAATAGTTTTCTGTATATCAGATTTTCAGTTTTCTCAAGCAATGCTTGTACGGAGCATTTAGTGTTCATTTAGTGTTCATTTCCCAGTAGGGCAACCATCTGTCTAACTTTGACTGGTTAAAATAAAAATAAGGAATATAATTTAAAATATTTATTTGCTACCTCATTTTCTCCTAATTTCCATCTTCAGTGCACCGTCCTTGCCTAAAAGGAACTGTGGTTTATATACGTAGGAGTCCTGTTTTATCTGCATTGATAATAATGTATCTGAAGAACATAATTTTAATGGTATTTGCAGGTAAAATTTTTAAGAGGTTTATTTTATCAGTAACAGCTGACTCACGAATTATCCCCTGAGAGAAAAATGTATTTAAACTGTTAGACATGTGGTAATGGGGTAGATTAAAAATAGAGCAACATATATCAGTGTCAGTGTCTTTCTCAGTATATTTGTCATTAAATAATTTAGTATCTGTACTTCTATTTACTCTTCTGTAAATGCAGTGGGCATATATCCAGTAGATGCTGCGAACGTTTCAAGTTACTTTGAAGTCAAGGTTAATTTTGGTTTTGACTTCAGTGGATTAAGACTCCTTTGCCTTGGACACGGCTCTGGATATAAGGAGTATCACTGAAATGCCTGACCTGCGTCTTAGAGCGTTGTGTCTGGAGCAGGACTGTCACCTCCTCTACACCCAGCCCATTTCCCTGTTAAATCTGTTTAATGGCAGTATATGTATGACACACTCTGCTCCACGAGTCAAGCTGCACCAGGAGGAAACCTCCCCACCTCCCCCTGGGGGAAGTTGTCGCCTCAGGTCACTGCCGTGACTCTGAGTGCCCAGGGTGCCAGTGCACCTGATCCTACTGCAGGGTGTCCTCTTCTCTTCTTTTTCTTACCTTTCTTACACTTGTGGGGAGTTAGAGTGTTTCTGGCCCCACTTTTTCTCTATTTCCTTGCAGTAACTGACCCTATATTTTCAAGATGCTGAATTAAGATATTAGACTCATGGCATCACAGAAAATTAGACTGGATGAGGCTGTAAGACACCATCCATACCATTCCCTGTTTCGAGCTAGTAAATGTAAGTCTTTTCTGACAGATTCCTCTCCAACGTGTTTTAAAAAATGTCAATCTATTTAGGTATTTACCTACTTTTAGAAAGTGAGCATTTTTATTTCTTTTTTTTTCAAACGTACAACTTTATAGGTGCAAGAGGTTATTCTTGCCTTGGCAGACATAGGGAACGGTTTATTCCCTTCTAATTTGCACCCTTCTTTGTAATGTTTCATAACAGGGGTCCTTTAGTCATAAGAACAACCCTGCTCCTTTCAGTCCTGCATCATAGTTTTCTTCCGAGACTTTAGACCTTTCCTTTTCTCCATGCAGTCTCTCCAACTCATTCACATCTTTCTTGAAGTGTAGTGCTCCAAACTGGATGATATATTTCAGAGAAGGCCTTCCTAATTCTGCATAGATGGGGCCAAACTTTATATTTCTGATCCACTGTGATTCCCCAACTTTATTGTACCAACTGCTGCCTAATCAGTGTTTTCCCATTTTATGTGTGTGCAGTTGATTAAACTTGTTCTTACTGAATTATTTTTACTTACATCCGTGCAGAAGAACATCATTAGTAGAGTAGGCCCTGGCAGTAAGAGCTGGCTGAGAATGCTGCTCAAAACCTGAAAGGGTTACTGCAATAACCCGGATTTCTCCCATCACCATTTCCTCCCAGAAAACCATTATTTTATACCGGCATCTGTGTGGTGACACGCTGGCTTATGAAACCTGGCTAAACTGAAGCTGAAGATGAGAGGTTGGCAGCTCACATACAGTGGAACCAAGCAGTGAGCTGTGATACGAAATACCTACAAGCCAACAGTACTAAAGTATCATCTTCATCTAAGGAACCGCACTATGCTGAAGGTAATCAAGGTCTCTGAAGCAAAATGCTTGTCACAAGGGTAAAAAGGACAGCAAAAGTTTTGCCTGTCCATTGCTTCTGAGGCCACAGGAAGCGAGTATTACAGTTCTTTTCGCTTTTCCCTTTTTGTACCTATGCTTGCTACAGACTGTGATGAATTTATTGATTTCTTGGAATGTGAGAATATATTTGCATGCACACATGTGATTGCACACTTAAGAGAGAAGTTATTTATTAGGCAAAATTCCTACATATTCTACATAGGATAAAGAGGGATTTAACATCACGCAGGCCTGTAAAATTAGCATGAAATGCAGACAATATGGATGCTTTATTTTTAATGATCTCAGTAATTGTAAGCTAATGGGAACCTATGAAATGGGAAAAAAAACCTCAGGCTTTTTTGGTGGGTGGGAAAACAGCATTACTTGATGAAGTTTTCTGCTACAGTAAGTAAGAAAGAATTTTTACAGATAATTCCTTGGCTGAGATTTCCTGTCTGACTTACAGACAGAAGGTGACATATGCAGCTAGGATTTGCCTGTTAGTCTTAATATGAAAGTAGAGCTTCTCCCAGATTCCACATGGCACTGCTGCAAGCTTCTGGGAGCTAGGTCCAGCCCTACTATCATGGGGAATCATTTTGCCCTGGTAGACCCATACTGACTGTTTAATTTTTCATTACATCTGACCGATTTATTGCTGATACTGTTATATCCAGTGAAATTAGAATCGAATGCTTAATTTGAGCTTGATATTGAAGTTTATAACAGAGACAAGTTACTCATGACTCAGGCATTCTTGATCAAATAAATCACTAAAACAAAAAGTGGCTTGTCTTTCATTCTGTGAGCAAGCTCTTCTGGGATTTAAAGGTTCTTTGTCTTATCTGACACTTCGACAAGGCGAATCATTTAGTGAATTAAAGAAAGCATGCATTTCCCTTGCAGATTACTTTTAAGTAATGAAGTTAGTGTTTGGGCAAAACAATCAGCTTTACTTAATGGTGCTTTGAAATCAAGTCTCTAAGAAGAAGCTGAGCGATTTCTGCATGACTACATTCCATGTCATCATCTGGTATGAAAAATGCATTATACTCTCACTTCCTTCCTCTCTAGGCAAACTCAATTTCCAACACCTGTGATGTGAATAAACTGTACACAGACTCCTATAAAAGATTTCAACTGTAAAAAGGTTATGGATTTTTAGAACTGCATTTTGAAGTCTGATATACCCAAGTTACCCAAAGGGAGCATGCGAGTCCAGTAAGCTGTAGGAAGGAAGTCTCTCCACAAGTAACACAGTGAGGAGAAAGGCTGCCTTGTGAGGCGAGGCAAGGCAATGAACCAGAGAGGGAAAGAAAGTGGTCCTAGGCAGGGCTAGCATCTTTCCCCAGCTGGAAGGAAGCCCAGCTGGGATATGTGGTGACAGCTTTGCTGTCGTTCTTATCCCAGACTGGCAGTAGGTAAGCAGCCGCCTCCTCCAAAGAGACACCGAAGTGTGAGAGGGACCTACAGGTCACTTCTCTCATTCATGAAGAAAAACTGATTGCTTAGTTTGACCTCGAGCTGCCTGGTGTCTGGGCACTCTGTGGTTTTCACGTTAACTCACTTTTACTTTCTTTTTTTTTTGTCTTTTACAAAAACTTTCCCCACTGTATTTTTTATAGTTGGCACTAAAAGACTTATCATTAAGCACCATGCAAGTGTCTCAGCAGAGACAGGATAAAATGAGTGCCCTCTAAAACTTAAATAATGTAGCTATATAATTGAAAAAAATAGGTTTTAACTAGTTATATGCATCTAATTAGTTAAAAGATGTCTTATCAACAGCCTGGGGAGCCTGTATGACATCTGTGATATTGCACAAGAATTTCAGCATCCATCTGCTTTCTCACATGATATCCTCCACTGCACTTGTTTGCCTGCTCACTCTGATGTTCATTACTTTAGCCTTTCTTTAAACTAATGAGATGACTAAGTTCCTATAATACCAAACCTAAGAAATACAAATTCAAAAGAAAAGACAAAAGGTGAGTTTGCAGTTTGAAAGTCTCTATACCATTCTTAGGGCTGAATTTGGAAATCCCTGAGACTCTGAGATTAAGTTGAGTCTGTACACCTATTTTGACATAGAAGTTTTACTTATGCTAAATATAGCAATAAGCAGGAATTTTATTTAGTCCTCTTTCCTACATTGAGGGCTGGGAACAATATTAAAAGGTGAGGAAATTTGACCTCTATTTCTTGTTTGTGGTCAGAATCTTCCTATTATATAGAATCTTTCAATTGCATACCTACTTTCAGTCAGGTAGGTTCTAACATAAATGTTTTTCTTTACTAAATGATTCAGAAAAAAAACCCCTAAATATATTATTATAATGTAGGACATGGCACTACTAACCTCTGCTTCTGTCTAACTCAAGACAGAATTAGACACAAAACCAAGGATGCAAAACAGAAATAAGAGCTAAAATGGAAAGGAACGCAGTCTTCTGTTCTTAAAAAAGAAAATGCATGCATACTCATAAGAATTTTTTAATATACGGTAAAAAAAATTTGACTCATGAAGGAAAATTCCACAAGTGGATTCCTATCTACACATGTATTCCAACATGCAGATCAAAAATGCCCAGAAGTACAAAAATACCTTTTAAAATGTATGGACTCTATTTGACAACCTTTTAAGTTGTGTGAGCATTGTCTTTACGCTTCTCTTGTTGCTGTAGTAACTGTCAGGCTGCAATTAATTGGAGATTACTAGCTGCTCATGATCAGTCCACCTGGCTTGTTTGATCTATGGTTGTGCTGGACTACCTATCCACCTCAAACAGTTTATTTCGGATAGAAGGAGACCTCCTGTTAAAGGAGAAATTTTGTTCCTTATATTTACAGTGAAGGACTACTGACAGTTTTCACCATGGGTGTAGATAATACTGCCTAGAAATAAGGAGAAGAGACAAAAGACCATGCCATGCTGGATGGTCAGTGACATGCATTGAAGGAGGGTCATAAGAGGGTGAAAATTAATTAATTTGCTCTCTCTTTTCTGTGCAGTTGTTTCCGCAGACTAACGTGGGTGTAGGGTATTCCAGCATTTAGGTATGACAATTATGGGTATTTCAGATTCTCAAGTGTGACATTTTAAGCGTGGTAAAGCTAAATGACTAGGTAACAAAACTTTTATTTCTATCAGTAGAGTAGGAGAAATGCCTTAGTGTTTCTTTACATAGACCAAATGGACCCAAGAGACCTTGACTGTAATACGCTCTCAGCTTGGGAGGAAATGTGCTGTACAACAAATAGGGCCCTTAAGAAAGACTTAATTTCCACAACTTCTTTGCAGTGTGGTTGCTTAATAAACATTTTGTAGGTGGAATTAATTTTATTCAGTAAAATCCTTTAAATCTGTGTTATGCAAAATATTCTGGTTTATATACACTAAATAAAGAATTAGCTGAAGATTTATTGTTTGATAATTTCTACTGTGTATCTTTTTTCCTTTTTTTTTACTGTGGCTATCTGCTTACATTTCCTTACAAAGAATGGGACAAATACAGTGAGCAAGCTTTTATTAAGCTATAAATAATGTACATTTCATGATCAGGATTAGTACTTTTATTCAGATTGGATATTTTAGATACCAGAGTGACAAGGTTTTATGGAAAACCTAACACACTGTTTTTTCCTCATCATTGTATGTTTCTGGCCATCTCAGCACCTCTAATGTTCATTTTTTTGTTACCCTTTTTAATCTGTACAGTAATTCATGGTAATGTTATGTATGGATCTCTGAGTGTTTTGAAAACTTGAAATCATTATCCTCTGCATAACTACATTCCATGTCACCATGTGGACCAAGAATGTATGTTTTGGTGCTACAGAACAATAAACTAAGCCTTCAATTATCAGCTGATTAAAATTAACGTGCCCTTAACACTAACAAAAGTGCTGATCGACTTTAGTTAAAATTCCTATTATTTGAATTGTATATAAATTATGGAGATGGCGTGAAAGCGGTTGTAGTGATTTTACAAACCAGACTGGCATCTTACACTTCTTATCATTAAATGGGTATTTTTTGCCTTTTTGCTGCTTTCAGTGGCAATAAATACTTGCAGTACCCAGTTCAGGAATATAAGCAAGTTAGTTCCAGAGTATATTCTACCCATGCTACTGTTATTTCCACTATGAAAATTTAATTTCTTAAATTTCAGACTCTAATGCTTGGCATTTTTTTTATTGAACTAGTTTTTTGTATCTCATTTCTTGTGTGCTGACATTTTGAGGGACTGTCCATGCTTAACTTACACATTGCACTTCAGGAAGAATGGCACATCTTTCCGAACTCCTTTTGTACCTGCCAACAATTACTCCTGCATACCCTGTAATTCTTCTCCTGCATAGATCCAGTCAAGTTTCAGAAACAAAATGTCTTGTGGCCTTAGGATCTCAAAATAGGCTATATGTCTGAAACAACAGCAACAAGACAATATTCCCTTCAAATTGGAGTAGATGTGTCTTGTTCTAAGATATGAATACCTGTGTGAAAAGAAGCAGCTCCCTTCTGTTTATGCAAAAGTCTGGTAGTCGGAACTCATGACAGAATCAAGCATACGGTGTTTCTACGCTCTTGCTGTGAAGGAATTCAGTGTTTTGAAATGAGAAAGAAGAAGGACTACCCAGGGGACACTAAATCAGTCAGTCTCACTTTGATAGCCAGCAAGACACCAGGACAAACTATGCTAAACACATGTATTACTACTTAAAAGATAATGAGCCAATAAATAAATAAATCAATCAACGAACAAACCGACCAGCAAGTGTAGATTTGGCAAGAATTTCACAAGGCAAGATCATGATTAAAAATGATCTTGACAAATGGGAAGAATAATCAGAAATCAACAGTGGGTCAGAGAATAAATAGGAGTTAACAGTATAGTGCTGGTGAAGAAAGGCAAAGCTTGTTCTGTGATGTATTGCTAGAAATCTACTAAAGAAGATGGGAGGGTTGATTAGTCAACGTGGTGCTTGGAAAGCCTTACTTGGGTAGCGCTTCCTGGAATTGCTAGCACTGCAGATTAGAGAGGATCTATAGAATAGTGGTGAGAATGAAAAGAACTTTGGGAAACAATTGATAAGGAATATATAATTGAAGGAATTAGATTTTTTTAAAGTCTAGGAAACAAAAGACTAAACAACAAGGAGGGGATGTGGTAACAGTTTTCTACTGTGTAAAAAGTCATAATGAATAGTGTAGTAGACGTATTCTCTTTTGATAGAAGAAGTAACTGTCAGCCAGAAAAAGGGGACACCTGTAAGGTGTCTTGACTTCTTTGGAAGCTTATGGAGTTTTCTTCCTAGAAATGTTGAAAAACAGGTTAAACAAACATCTGTCAGGGATATTTAATGTTTATCTTATTTTCTCTGAGTGAATCAGGATTTGTTCCTACAAGCTTGACATCTCTATGGTTGCTGAAAAGGTTGGCAGAGAAGAGTACCAGCACTGTAACTCCATCAGGCCTTGTAGTTAGCCGGGGGTGGCTCTGGTCATTGGATGAACAACTGTCTGTTTTATTTCTATTAAGGCTGCATTAAGAGAATGTGATTTTTGTGAGCAGGCCTAGAGTTCATCTTTTCCTCCTTGTGTAAACTCATCATAGAATACCAGTTGGAACCTCAAGGATCTTCTGGTCCAAACTTGCTCGGCAAGATCGCCCAGCACCCTACCATATATAGTTTTAAAACGGTGTTCATTATTGTATCTTGACATTATCATGCTGGTAGTGTGATTACCAGATTCTCTTTTCTTAGTTCTTTATATGGTTTGTTCCTTTCCAAGTCTCTCTGAATTTAATCTGAATTAAATTGAATCTCTAATTAAATGGGAAAAAATTAGACTTAGGCTGAAGGATTCAGGAACAGAAGTAGAAGATATCCTCAACCTTCAGATAAAAGCATTCCATGTAAACTGTGAACACTATTATTAAGTTGAAGTAAGTCTTCATTTACTTATGACCTCAGGAGAGGCAAATGCAGATAGCTTTTTCAGAAGCAGATACTTACATGCTGACAGTGGAGATCAGGTCTCGTGCATTTTGCTATTGTTCACAGAAGGTTTTGACCTATCATTTTCAAAGTCAAAGTTCTAACTCAACAGATGAGTGAAAAATATTTCTGCCTAAGATTTCCTTGAAGATGTCTGTGTCTGCTTTGCAACTTATGTGTGGCAGGAGGACTTGCACGTGCATAACACGTATGATATGTTCTAAGTCTGTTGGTTTTACTGCCCTGACCAGAGGTATGGGTGCAGCAAATCCTACATATCTGCAAGTGTAGAAACTAATTGTGTAAGCACTACCTGCTCGACAAAAGACATTTTACCTCACCGAGACATATCAAATTTCTTTCCTCGGGCAGCATTGATACTGCCCATCAGTGACAGCGTTTATCTGTGGCATAGAGACTTTTTTTTGGACATGTCCCATGTACTGATATCAGAGGCAGAGCCAATGGGTGTGCAGAAGGATGTCCTACACAGGTATCTATCAATTAGCATGTCTTATGACTGATTTTTATGTAGTGATAATTTTCCCTTCTTAGTCCAAAATAAATCTGGGTCTGTGGGCTATTTACAAGCTGCAGATGGAACTAATCCTTTGTTATTCAAGAGTAATAATCACAGACACAAATATCGTGGAACCAGTGAATACCATTTGAAGTTAGTGGTCAAATTGTGTAGATAGCCCGAGTGAGCTCACATCTCTGCCTACAGTAGACCTGCTGCCTGGGAGCATGTTTAAGTTCTGTTGAGGAACCTTACCCAGAAGGTAAAAAAACCTTGATCTTCAAACACACGTGTAATGGAAACTCACCAGACAATACCCAGTGATGTTCTTTGCGCAAAGAAACCCACTGATCTTATAAATTAACCTATCTGGAAATGACTGAGAATGTTAATTTCTCCCCATAGCTCTCCAAAGCCAATATACCCACATGAACTAGACTATTGCATGGTTTTCTGCTAGGATTCTGGTAGGATTATGTTCAGAAGCCTTTGCTTGCGAACACACATAGATCAACATTTCTGCCTGTTATAATTAGTAGTTTCCAGCATCCACCGCACTAACTTGTGATCTCCAGCTGTTTGAAAATATGTACATATCATTAGCAAAACTCTTTCAACTCCCCTGCAACTTTGAGCTGATTCTTCGTCAGTTTCAAGTGGAAAGTACCAGATGAGACTTTGTTTTCATTAATTAACATAAATAGGTATATATCTCCCCAAGATGAGAAGATTTTTCCTTGTTTATTTGTCAAATTAAAAACAGTGATTTTAGGGTATGAGCGCATAATAAGGGTTTAAAAAATAATGAGATAAGATGTCCCAGATAGCTGAAGTGTGAGAGTTCTCTGCAGTAAAAAAACTTGTCATTTCTTCAAACACATTTGATAGAATGCACAGACAGTGCTTTAAATGCTTTTCCTTTAGCAATTGCAAATGTTCCTGAAAGGATTTGATCAAGTAATTCAACAGTGAACAGCTTTCGAATGATGATTTTTTGAGAAGACAGGAACAAATGAAGCTTTCCAGGTTTTGTGCTGCAGTGTTGCCTCCATATTTCAAAACAGGGAGGCAAGAAGATCCAGCTGAAGTGTAGATTAAACTGCATTGAAGAGAGAAATCTTACATAACCCCAAATGCTGAATTTTGGATCAGTATGGGGCGGGGGGGTGTATGTGTCTTCTTCCTATTTGTTATAAGTAATGAAGAAATATTGGCATTATAAAATCATCGTGTAATTGCTACCTCTGAATATACGTCAGGCCAAACAGCATCTCCCAAGCTGTGTGTGACTCTTTTATGATGGAAATGTGGTTCTAAGAACATAAACAAAGAAAATAATAAATAAATACAGCCTCTGCACTCAGTTGGACTGGACTCTGGCGCATGAGGGTGAGGCAATAGTTATTGCCTCTTGGTGTTTTCTGACCTTAGTTTGAGTCAAGAAATAAATGTGGGCAGATTCCTGTGAATAAGTAGTGGATAAAAAGAGGAGACTGGTCAATGTGGCTGCTATAATAATGTGGCATGGTAATAGGGTGGCAAGGTAAAGAATACAGAAGTGGGTTATTGCAAAGTGGGACAGGAGGGAATAGAACTAAAATAAGAGATAGCTACCTGAAAGTTAGGGACAACATTTATTTAAAGGTTCAGTTTAGGGGAAAACGATATAAGGTATTTTTTTACAAATCTCCAATTCTTCTGCCATTTGACATACAGCTGAATCTTTATAAGCTTCCATTTCTTTTTTAAATGATAGCTTTAATACATTTCAACACATCTTTGCTTCTAAACTAATTCATTTAACACTTTATGTTTGCAATTGAAATTAACACATAATTTGAATCTTAGCTTTAATACAGAAGTCTGTTAATATTCATTTTCATTTGTCCAAATCTTTTTACACAAAGAAAATGGTTATTTTAATTGCCGCATTTCATTAAGTTTGAATGAGACTGAATAAACCACATGTTTAAAAATATCACACAAAAATAACGTGAACATTAAAAATAATGTGTTGCTCTAATAAGACTAATATGGCATACACAGGTGCCTTAGAGAATCACTCTATATCTTATTCGTACAAAACATATACATACATATTCGTGCTTTTCATCTTTCTAGCCTTCTATGTGCATATTTCATTTTTGTTCTCTTCCAGAAATAATGCTGCAACTGTTAAGGCTGTTTATGCTTTTATTTGAAACTTATGTTCATGTCAACAATTTGTTCTAATTTAACCGTTGCTAGATCCATTTTGTTATTAAATTCAGCATGTTCAGGTCAGATTTTACAAATATAAGCTTGTATCAGCAAACCCTTTAGCTGAATTGTGAAAGACATATAAATGGTATTCAGTCATAAAAAAACCTTCTGAACATTCAGTCTTTATCACTGTTAGTGAAACTGAGATTTGTTCCTGGATACTGCAGACTTAACACACAGAAGAATATTCCAGTTGGTGGAAAAACTTTTTATGACACTATAATGGCCAGATGTAGAGATAAACACCTTGGAGCCGGCCTCAACATTTTTAGATTCCGAGGCTGAGAAAAGGAAATATCACCCACATGAATGATATTCTTTCATAAACAAGGAAAAATGATAGAGAAATTTGTTATATACAGATACGGACTTAACTATGGCATTTTTCTGTATTCATCATGTGATACGGAAAATGAACTGGATATAAATATTCGTTACCATTTTCTCTTCACTGGTAAATGTTCCCTCCATCGCAATGAATGTTACAATACTTCTTACGGTCCTTCCCACAGGTTTCCTTTGTTCTGGTTTAACTCTTTTTGCTTCAAACAGTGATTGCAAATAAAGGACCTGAAGGAATCTCCATCTGTGGCAAGAGATATGTAAATGAAGTTAGAAGTGAGATATAATGATAAAATTGAAGTCTCCCTTGGAGTGGAGACACCTGTCACCATCCAGACAGCAACTGTCCATCCCATTTGAGAGATCTGACCTAATTCCCCCCAGGAATGCCACTTTTGGGCTGCAAAGGAAGTTACAGGTCTCATCCTGTTTTAAACTCAAATGGACCCCATGTTTTTTTCTGTGTTTCATGACTTAATGTTGAGGCTTTTCATCTCCTTGAGCCATAGGTGAGTGAGGTTAGATGGAAACTGCCAAAGAGCTTTGTGGAAGTGTTTAGTTAAAAATTTCCAAATTTGTCAAATAAACTAGCTTTTTGCCATGTTTTAAAGCCCTACCCTTTATTTAAAAACAAAACCAAAAACAGTACAAAAAAACCAAGCCAAAACCAAAAAACCCCAATGCCTTTTATGTAGCAGTTTATAGTAAAGCTTTTTAGAAGTTTTCTTTCTTCAATGCTGCTTTTGAGTACAAAAACAAACCAGGGGTCAGATCACATTTTAATTAGAGAAGCGTCAAATAGGAAGCCACATTGCTGATTTTCATTGCAGGTGTGTAATTTAGAGCAATCTTTGGATAACACAAAAGGAAACTTTCCTCTTTGAACTTGATAAATTTTGCTAAATGACTGGTTTTCTTCAGGCTCAATTGTGCTCTGAAAAGAAAATTCAATCAACAGTTGTGCTGCCCATTGTTACATAGCAAAGGGTTTTTCATTTGTTTCCATCTTCCTTCAGTCATGTGAAAAATTAATGGAAAAATGACATACTCAAAACCAGAATATGAGTGATTACTTGTTGCATACAAAACAAAGAAATAAAGTACAGCTCTCTTAAAGTAAAGTAAAGCCAGTCACCTTAGGGGAACAGGATGATGGGAGCAGTTAATACAGAGAGTTTAGAGCAATTAGACAGTATATGCTTTTTTGTTTTTGATTCTAACCTATGGAAAGTTGTCCTCAGTATTTAGCAGCGATGAGGGTGCAGTATCTATACAGGCATCTCATCTCATGTGAAGTAAGTTAAATCCTTCTTGAGCACTAACATTTTTTATGTAACTCCAAAATTAAAAGCTTTGTCACTTAAGGTGCTTAACTTTAATTCCAGCAATGATGTGTGACAACAGAGACAATATTTTACTGTGACTATTTTTTCTTTTGCCTGAATCTAGAACTATTTCAAAACAATTCTTTTTCTGAATATCGAGGAAAAAGTGATAAATTTGGCTGTAAAATGTGTATTTTGTCTGAACAATCCCAAGACTTAAGTCCAAATATACTTCAGATATTTACAGGTTTAACTAATTTATACCGACATAGTTAATACTTGGGATGGCTCTTAGGACAAGATGGAGACTTCTCAGATTCAGAGCCTTAATTTAGAAGGGGACAGAAAACCTTTTGAAGACTGATGTAGGGTAGAGCCATGGATACAACAAAGTTATTGTAACTAAGAGGTTTTTCCTTTCAGCTTTTGTACATGGACAAACTAGTCCCTTGTGACAGATCTCTTTGGTAGATAGAACAAGAATCTGAAAGATATTCTAAGAAAGTTTGGCCAGATCAGAATAGAAGTTTATACTAGGTCTTCTTTTACCCAAATCATTAGTGGCACCTCTGTATAGTTAAAAAAAAAAAAAAAAAAGAGGAATCAAATTGTTTAATTTCATTGTCTGGGGTGTTCTTTTGGAGCCGCTCCTCCTCCAACAGAGTTTGTATCAGAGCTTCTAAAACCCTTCTAGATGGCTCCAGGTTAATAAATAAATAAATAAACAAACAAATAAATAAATAAATAAAGTGAACATCCCTTGCTTCTGTCAGTGGGAGTTATTCAATGAGAATTGTCACAAACAAAAGCATATTTCTGCAGAGGGTGTTTAATGACAAAAGGAAATATGAACTTGGTAGACGAGATTTTCTGTTTAAATTTCAAGCGATTTTTTCAGATTGCTATAAAGAAGAATACATTTCTGCTTGGAGGCCTGGGGTGCTGCCTAAACCCATTGCTTGATGAACATTTCCCACACTTTTCTGATTTGTCACTCTGCTGCGTATTGCCTTGGAAACCCAAGGGGAGCTTTTACATTGCTATGGAAACAAATCAATATAAATATATCTACATTTTATTTATAGACCAGGTAGTGTAAAGGCCAAAACACATGCCTGCATGATATATAGGGTTTTTTTTTGTTGTTGTCTTTTTAATTAATAGCAATATTAGGCAATGCTGAAATAAGTGTCCATTTTGTTCTGCTGCTGGGGATAAAGAAACCGTTCTCACTTTCTCATGTGTTGTTTTAATTCACAGGTTTTGCAGTCAGTCTTTCAAGGATTATGACACTAATCCAAGATTAACATTGACTTTGGTTTTGCAAGTGCTTTAACTGGTATTGTACCAAACCTAAATTATATGCTCCTCTGAATTGCAAGAATGTAGTTTTGTTATGTTTTGCTATAAACATTGGAGCATTACTACCTTAATCTGACAGCAAAAGGAGCCTTCCAACCTGCATTAAACCACAAGCCCATATGACCTTATTCTTTGCTACTGTATTACCTTGCCAGAATTGCTACCAAAATAATTTATGCTCTTGTTTAATTCATGAGAGCCTCATAAAACCTCTACTGAGCTTTCTTAAGACCTTATTCAAACTATAAAGCTTTAATGACTGGTTAAGCTATGCAAAAAAGGACTACATATTTTTTTCCTTTATCCTTTACTTTTATTGTTTCTCTGACTGGTCTTTCTATACAAACTAAGAAAAAAAAAATCACTGAGTTACTCTTCTCTGCATCTTTATACACAACTCTGTATAACCACAGAATCATGCTTGAGGACCTGGTTTTGTCTTATACCAAATCCACTTTACAATGAAGTGGCATTTTGCTTTTTCTCAATAGCTTTTTTTATTGGTGACCAAGCAGAATTTTGCATGACTGTAGAAAAATACGCATGGACCGTCTTATCATTCCTATTTGAGGAACTTCAATGACGTGAGAATATTAAACTAAAGTAGTAATGTATATCTTTATCATGAATATATCATTCAGCATACATTTTCATTGGTCTGAAATTTACATCCACTGAAAGGCTGAAAATGTATCAGAAAGTTTAAGTGATCATAGGATTCAACCCTACAGCTCCATTTCTGCCCTCTCATCCAGAGATGGATCCTAGCTCCTCTGTGAAGCTCTACTGACTTAAAGAAACAAAATTAGGAGTCACTGGGCATGACATAAGTTTCAGGTTCTGTCCACAGGAATGTAATGCACAGCAGTTTTTGTATTACCTTAAGCTGAAGCTCAATTTATATTGGCCTCTGGTTGGACAAACTGGTGTAAGAGAAAATATATAAGGCAGAGACAGAGATTAATGCCAGCCTGACCTAAGGCAAAATATTTTCTAAACAAACATTTTCCCCATATCAATCTGTTTACATGGAAACTTTCAGTTTTAATGGCACTCCATTTTCTGATCGTAGAAAACCGTTCCATTGGAATTGCTTTGACCCCCATACCATAACTTGTTGTTAAACTGAAGCCTAGAGTGAAAGATGAGAACAATATGGATGGGCATGGCCATAAGTATTTTATTACAAGGATTATTGTACTTGCCCCTGTAATAGCCAGAAGCAAATATGGGTTGCATCTGGTAGGAATCTGTCAGCTCTCAAAACATTTGAGAAAAGAAGCACGTGTTGGCAGTATCCAGATATAGGGCCATTACAGGAGTAAATAAAGTAGCAAATGGTCAAGCAGATGGTGCTTCCTACCCTATTAGTCCTGCTAGGCCCTACATGTCATGGAAGACATGAACGCATTGCCAATGTACCAGACATACCAATTCACCTACGGAATCAGGGAAGGAATTATCCTCAAAGTTGGGGAAACAAGGAATACAAATCACTGAAAACCCTAAAGCAGGTCTAAGGAAATGAAACCCACATCACAGAAGTTTGTAGCGAGTAGTTCACCTTCCCCTTTCTCCATTTTGAGCTCCCACTTCCATTTTACATGATCTAATTCCTTCATTTTCCCAATTCATTTAGCTCATGCTTTCAGAAGCAGCAGACTTGATCACCCATGGAAAGGCACAGTTGTTTGTCTGGAATTTTCTGGATCAAGGTTAAAATGGGTGTAGCCAAACTGAGTGGAAAAAAGATGAAAACATTCCTAGTTTACCATTCTATAAGCATCTTTTCCGTTTCAGAAAAATAAAGTAATATTAGTCTAATCTTTATAATTAGCTTCCACTATTTGGTTTTCCTGTATGTTTTCTTTTTTTCATGGAGTTTCCTTAGCCTTTGCAAAGGTTTGTGTTTTCTCTGATGTTCTTGCTGCTGGCTGTCAGATGGAAAGCAAAACAATTACTGAAATTATCCTCAACAAGGATCTATGGTATGAAATGTCATTTGTCGGTCACAAACAGATAGGGGCATTTTATTTCCGGTGACTGTTAAAACTAAAATACAACACTCCTGGAAATGTAAGACACATCCTCCCAAATACTGAAATTCCTCTAATCAGATAAATTTAATTCAGTGATGGTGAGATGCTTAATGGTATTGGCTATTATCAGATAGACAAAAAGAGAGATGGAAAGAAGCCAGCAATACTTTTAGGACCTGGCTTTTTTCTGATCCCTTGATTGCGTGTAATTTACTTTGATTTTCAGTCTTGCTTAATTTAATTTGTGTTCATTTGCTGTGTAGAGTGGTTAGTTATGTCTCCATTTGGCTTGCTATACCTTTCTTTCTCTGGGTGGTCTTTATTTATTGGATAGTTTGTTCTGTGATCTTTGTTTCATTTAGTTGTCTTGCAAAGTGTGATTTGATATTTAGGATTACAAAGCCTTTGATGATCTGCTTTTATTTGTTTTTAACTCTCATTTTTTCCCTATCTAGGGATTAGGGGATAGCAAAGTGTATTCTGCTACTTGCATTTTCCTAGCAAAAAGGATTTCCTGGCAGTGTTAACTTTCCTCATTTAAATGCCTAGATATAGTGAAGATCAATCACTCAGTCAGCTTGTAAAAGGTGTTGGTATGAATGAGAGAAAGATGTGATTCTGCATACTGAGGTTGTCTAAAACTTGTGGGTCTTCCCATGTGGGGTTTTAGTTTGGCCTGAGCTTGAGCATAGCTACATTTGGAGAGCACATTGAAGGATTATTCCTGTGCATTACACATGTCAGTAAAAATGACCAGAATGTTAAAACTGGCAAAAGTCCTACTGCCTAGAGCAGGTTTGAGTATTAATGCGTCTTGCTGGTTGGTTTCCTGCAGGCAAGGTACGAACAGTTCCACCTAAAACTGAAGAGCAAAGTCTTTATCATCACTTTGGTTTAGAGAGAACAAAATGTCAGATGACTGGGCAAATCCATGCAGCCTTCTCATCCGATTGCTGTCAAGCAGAGATTTTGAAACATGGCTTTGACATGCATCCACAGCAATAGCTCCCTGCATGTTTTATGTGGAAAGTGGCAATTCACTGCTAAATGTATTCTTCATTATGGAAAGACATTTTTTCACGTACTTCCACCTTTTGGTGCTGTGGAAAGAAAACCCCAAGAAATCAGAACATGAAAACTTTGATGAAAGCCTGACTACCCTGTACTTAGCTATTAAAATATCTGAAATGTAATTTTAGAAGTAGACAGAGAAAACTGTAAAAAGTTGAGCAAATATTTAGAGATTAAAATTGCTCTTGTAGCCAAAAGAATAGATGCTTCTTTCTAACAGAGGATAGTCTTTACAGAGGTTATTTGAAAACAGCAATACCGTGATGTGATATGCAACCTGAAATGAGTTGGAATAATATAAAAAAAATACAAGCAATAATATGTCAAGATGACTATATAAGAAACACTCATACTGGAAAAGTAAAGTGTAAAAGAGTGAAAATACATTGTTCTTTCATTGCATAACTGTAAACGTTGCATTAATTATAGTAGAAGTAACAAGACTTAAGAAGGACCTGTGATTTTCAAGATGACATTGTGTCTTTAAATAAAAAAATCTCTCACAATCACTTTCCTGTGCCTTGTTTTTTCACAAACTGAAACAGTCTGACACTGAATTTTTTGCATTAGAACCGTTGCTTCAGGTCACACACTGTGTCCTAATTGATGCGGCATGGCACAGTAGGGCTCATTTTCAGCACAGCTTGCAGAAGAATTAAACAACGTAGATCACTGTTAATAGGAGTCTTGCCCCCTATCTCTGCTCATGTATGCTGAAGATTTGCCCCAGTGTCAGGACATATTTGCAACGCTAACAAAAGCCTTTGAGAAAAAAGCAATGTTTTATGCAGTCTTGGAGTGCAAAGGTGGGGGTTGAGTGGGAGAGGAAAGGAGCAAGTTTCTATTTGTAAAGGTCACATCTGACGTATTTTTGAACTCTATGGTGTTGTAGATAATCAGGTGAGACAACTCTTATGTCCACTAGTGATTCAGCCTGACCTGTGTCTGCTTGGCTAAGGAGTAGGAACTGTGTGTCTGGCATGACGTCAACGTATTGTTCTTATTTTTGCACACAGAGACCTTAGCGAACAATGTTTTGTTCACTGTAGGACAAGCTTTTCTCTTCCAAAAATTAAAGTCTAAAAAACAGCTGCCTAATGGCATGACTAGCAGGTTAGCAATTGAAAAGTATCCTTCAGGAGCTGATAGAAAGACATGAGCAATTTGGTCTAAGAGGTAATTCAGGTATATGAACAAACAAACCTTTGGTGGTCTAAGGCAGGAGTGTTGAGCATCGAAGACAACCAAAGAGTTTCTCATAGTCACCAGAGTGTGTAAGCAAAACAATATTTTTCACTGAAGAGCAAGCTAACTGGTATTGTATCTCTATATTCACTTCTTCTGATTGCTATTAAACAGTAATTAGAGAGCTATTTATTATAGCTATTCATGTAGCTATTTTAGATTTGTATTTTCATTGTGGAAAAAAAATAAACATTGTTTTTCATCTCTGGCTCCCCCTCCTTTTTTTCTCCCTTATCTTGGTGATTTGTACATAAGGATATTGTAACTTGGATGGCATGTTCCCTTCTTCTCTCATTTATACGCTAACACAGAGAAGTCAAAGAACTGTCCTGCTCACCAAACCAATTGCAGTGATCACCCATGCTTGCTTTGATCATCATTTCTACTCCTGTCCGCTACCAGCACCAAGTGCTTAGGTGGAGTCACATGGGGGATGAGACAACACAGAAATTGGATGTCGACCATGAGGAGAGAGCTTTGGGCCTTAAGGATCTCTGAGGAAGGACTGAAGCTTTTAGGTTCCTGTAAGGAAAGGTGCTGGACTGGTATATTTAGTGGAAAATAAAGAAGGACTGTGGCACAGAAACATCACCACAGCACAGCTGCCAGAGAAACTAACAGAGGGTGGCAAGAGGCCCTTATTTTTAAGACAAATGCACCTTTTAATTCCAGAATTTGACCCCAAGTCTGTGTCTTGTCATATGTCACTAAGAAATTTGTTGTTCCTGAAACATTAATTGTTGGGTTTTTTTATGAATCACTGAAGCATGATTTTATTCTAGTTTCCATCAGAAAAGATCACATTTGTTGTATATTAAGTTTTGGGAAACTGCCATAATTTTTATTTCATCATGCAAACTCATGTCATAGCTGGACATCTGTTATTCTCCCTGCTGGCCTGGAGGTTATATCACACACTATTAGCTTAAAGAATGTGACTTAAACCCACCTAAAATGGGAAAGGTTAAACTCTGTAATTAATCCACTGCATTGCATGAGTTACACCACACACACACATCCACTTGCTACTCTGAAGTTCATTCTCTTTTTCTCTCCATCTCTGAAATTGCCATGGTGGAGCCCTATTTCATGTAAAAATTTTAGGTCCAACTGCTATTTTTCCCTTTTGCTAGTTTCTTTTCCTTTTTATTTCAGTGGGGGATACCTATAATCTCTAAATGTTTCTTGTTTTTCAATACTTTATCCAGGAACTTTTGGCCTTCAAAGCCTTCACACCATTGCAGCCCGGAAAATGCCAGTGCCTTAAGGTTCTGTGTAAACACAAACAGAGCTGGTTCCTGAGCCAGCTGTTCTTACACCGCCTCAAAGAGAAGCTCTTCTAGTCCCAGTCTATTCCCCAGCCAGCACGGCTGCAAAAAAGAATTGGGTGACAATTTTTTCAATGAGGTATTTTTATTAAAAAGCTATGGATGTTTACAGATTTCTGAAGAGGTAGTTGCTTATAGTTACAGCAGCGCCAAATAATAGGAGCTTTTATAAAAGCTGAACTACTCTATTCCAGCAGGTGTGTTGTTGTGTCCTAGAAGAAGCTTTTCAACATTTTCTTCAAATTATTTTAGTGCTGCTCAACCATTGACTGAAAATAGAAGCCCGTGTAGATCAAGCAGAAAGGTTAAACAACCCAAAGCCGAATCCCAGCCCCTCTCTCCAGATGTTGCCAGCTGATCTCCAACATTCTTTCTACTTATTCATTTTTCCTCAAATCCCTCCTCAAATCCCTTCCCTTTCAACCTGACTGCAGAACTCCAAGTGGGACGGAGTAGGCAGCATGCCTTTTGTTTTGCTTGGAAAGCCATCACACCGCCACTTCTTTGAAGAAATGACTGCATTATGACTGACAGTTTTCAGGTTTCATTTTTTTGCCCTCATTTGTTTGATGGTAGCCTTCAGCGGCTGCTGCAGCTGGGGGTGGAGGCTTGCTGCAGCCAGAGCCAGCCTGCAGGAACCCAGGAGGACCTTGGAGCACCTGCCTCAGCCAAGGGAGGTGACACCATGGGGTGGTACACCTCTACACACTGGCAGGCCCAAGAGCGAGGATCTTTGCATGGGGAAAGAGTCGCACTTTGCCTTTGTGCCCCTAGTTGCTCACGTTGCTGCTGCTCTCAGCTATGGACTGAGTGGAGTGCCTTCTCTCCCACTTCTGATTTATTGACTGGCCATTGACATGAAACATATCTCTGGTACCCCTGGTACCCCTCAGGTCTCACGGATCTACCTCATCTACAAGCTGAAAGAGGGTCTGGCACTGCTGCATGCCACAGAGCACCAGAAAACTCTCTCTCTACTCATCTACAACTCCACTCCAAGTGTAATATTGACTGTTTTATTTGTTGTGGTTTTTTCCTCACATTTCTTTCAATTTTTGTGTGGTTACAGGCAGTAAACGAAAACTGCTGTATGCAGAGAGCTCTGTTTTGCTATCAGTTAAACTCATGCAGCTTGGATGGCTTCTGGAAGGAGCCAGACGTGGTGGCAGTGATTAGCTTTCTGCTGGAAAATTTTCCTTTCCCTCAGGGAAATGTGCAGGGAAATATGTTGGTATGCAGCCATATGTTCACCACGTAACTCATCACTGCAAGTCATTGCTTGCTGCCTCTAACTGCATGCAGTAGCTTACCAAAGTGGTTCAGTGTGGTCCATCAGCCAGCAGAAGACCTGGATACGTTCCTGAAACCACTTAGCCTTTTGGATATAAATATCAGATCAATCACCCCTGTCTTTAAGGGGTCTGAGACCTACAGATCCTAAACATAAAGGACCTGAAAATCCAGTTTGGAGATGAAGTTCCTTCAAGTTGGAGCAGTAGTGAGATGGGCACAAGTTGCAAATTCAGCGGTGAAGCTTGAACACCAGGTTTTTCTGAGGCACTTTATGAGTCCTTGAGGAGTTGTGCTGTAGTCTGGCAGCTGTCGTACTAAAAATGTCCAGCCTCTAGAGATTTTTGGTAGCAATGTAGAATCATAGAATCATAAAATGGTTAGAGTTGGAAAGGACGTTAAAGATCATCACCCCGCTGCCATGGGCAGGGACAGTTTCCACTAGCCCAGGTTGCTCAAAGCCCCACCCAGACTGGTGTTCCCTCTTTTTTTTTTGTGAAGGAAGGCAATGTCTTTCTCTCGATCTTCTCCCTGGTCTTTCTCCTACTCCATTGCATCAGAGGGCAGGATAATACTGCAACACAGTCAGTGTTCAATGTAACTGGGGGTAAGGCATTAGCATTGCAGAATAAAAATCTGCCAGTTCCCTCCCTTTCTATGCCTGAGTGTTTCATTAGGGATCCAAAGTGTTAAAGATCCATGAAGGAAAACTGGATCTTGTACTGCTTTGGGGGAAAACAGCAGACTAGAGGAGCTGTTTGAAGGTGATGGGATATCTCTATGCCAGTGGAATGGGAGCAGAAGAATGGCTCCAGGGCCCATGTGGAACCCATTGCACTAAGTAGAGATTTTTGTTTCCAGCAAGGGCATTTAATCATGTCTGAAATGCCTGTCTAAAGGGATCTGTAGTCCTGAGATTATTTCTGTAAATTCCTGAAATAATAAAAATGGCTCGTCTCCAGAACTGTAGGCCCCTGTGATATAAATCACAAAACAATATGGAATAGCAGTTAATCTACCAACAAAACTGACCCTTTTTCAGAAGAGGCAACACAGGCCCATTCCTTCCTCATGGAGCCCCAAACACCTTCAGACTTGCCTCTTTGCATCATTATTCAGCAGGAGGGAGTAAAATATCGTGTCTTACATAGCTCTAAACACTTCCATGCTTTGACACAGAAAAAGACTGACCCTAGATTTGGCCTTGTATGGCGTATAATGAGTCCGTCTGTGACAGCACCTAGGTATTATGATGATGTGAATTATTGAATGAGAGGAGGATCAAACAATGTAGTTAACGTCAGTAGATGAATTTAAACAAATCCACAATTTCAGAAAGTCAAAGGAGCTTTTCAGTTTGGTTCTCCAAACTCTAACCTGACTCCAGACGTCAGTCTTGCCCATTGGATTTAAAAAGTGAGCAGTCTTCTGAACCAGCTATATGGGGCATCTAATCAGACAACAGGACTCCAGATAAAAGCAGGAAGGGTTGAACTCCCACAACTTTTTCCATCATCGTTTGATACAAGCTGCCAAGAATGATTTATTTCAAAATGTGTGAAGTTTGCTTTTGGCCTGAGAGATGTTGGTTTTCATAATGTCACTGTGAAAACTGTTGACAGAACTGGCAGAAAGTGATCCACTTATCCCACAAAATTCAGTAAAGAGCAGTCCAACACACAGTCCATGCTGCTTTTGCTTGACATTCAACAAGACTAATTTCTAGGGGTTATGAATACCTGTTAGCCAGGGTGTTGCAGCTATTAACAGTCAGGATAGTAATCAATCATACAAAACTTATTAAAATGTGTATGAAATTTATGCAGACAATATTACGTATAATTGTGAAAAAAATACAAAATATCTCTAATAGAAATAATAAAGACTGATAAAGGCATTATGACATTTTACATTGAAACATCATTCAATACAGTAGACTGGTTAGACTGGAGCCGAAAGGAGCTGAAACATATTTGTATGTTGATAAACACTGAACACGTCTATCATCTGAATTTGTAAGGAGTGATTTTAATTTCTTGCTAGTTTAAAGCTGGCTGATCTCAGGAAACAGAAGCTGTAATTATGACCTCTTCATCTATTTGTTCTATAAGGTTCCCAAAGAAAAGATGAAAAGTCAGTCTGATGAGAGAGCCATCTCAGCGCATCACTGGAGCAGCAATATGACAGCCATCAGGAGTTTGGCACTTGAGCTGAGCCACCATTCACACTGCATGAAAGCTGTTCCTAAGTAGGTGATAACAGGACTTTCGACAACAGGAAGAGCTGTGGTGTATAAGCACGCGATGCAGGTGAAGGAGGGCAAGCAAGCCTTGTGGCGATGCACAGCAGGTGCACACCCACGTTGGGGATGCAGGCAGGGCCTGGGAGCCTGAGGCTGAGAATGCTGTTTTGGCATACCATTTCCTGATCCTGAAGAAGCCTAAATTTAATTGGCTCCAAATATTTTAAGACAACACTATTCCCTGGGCACTCAAACGCATGGTGAAAGATGCCCACATTCTGCCAGAGCATGTAGGGGATGTAACCCAGCGGTGCTCTTGTAGCACTGGATGGTGCATTAAGTGCAGATGGTGTTAACCTTACATTTCAAAACACTGCCAGAGGTCATAACGCCTTGGAGGGTACACATGAGTTTAGGTCCTCTTGCAGGGAATATCTATGAATTTTACAGTAGGCAATGAATTTAAAATTGATTTAGGATCAAACTTTTTTCACCTCCTCCAAGGTGTCTACTCTAACCACTACCATGCAGCTAGACACTGCTGGTACCATGCTTCTTTTATCTTAGTCGTGTGGTGGTCCACCTGCAAAAAGGGCAGAGGCCTTTGCCCAACCTAGTCAATATTTTGTTCTTTCTTACAGATGAGAAATGGTGTCCTTCACCAACATTCAAATTGGGTACGCAGGACACAGTCCTGACCAGATTTAAGCACGGCTGCATTATAAAGTGGGTAGAGAAAATCATAGACTAACTGCACTTCTCTGTGTACACTAAGATGTTTATAGAAGCGATAAAAATAACACTCAGTTCACATCTGTTTGCATTTCAGTCTGTTCACACTGTGACCCAATCCGGTCACGAGCCCTAAATAATATGCCCTGTAAAGAACGATTTAAATACATCTTCGACATTGTGTCCCCTCATCTCAATTTTAGACTTCAAGCAAGCCTTTCGCACGTCTCTATTTCAGCTCATCACTTTTGGAAATTGGAAAATGTTCTCTAATTTAAATTTTGCTTAATTAGAAGATCACTGAAAAATACATCTAATTGATTTGTACATTTTTCTGATCTACTAAAGGTAACTGAATCCAAATCAATCAAGTTGTTTCCTTCTTTTTTTTTTTTTTTGCAAAATATGTCATTCTTACCATAATAACTAACTCACAAAGCTTATTTTTAGGGAAAAATCCACCCAAACCCAATTTTTATGATGTCAAATATTTTTGGTGTTAGGCTCTGATTAATTCTAAAGCCAGGTCCAAAGATTGCTAGACTCTCTCTGATTTGTCTGAATCTTTACCTGTATGTTTGCTGTTTAACACTGAACCTTGCAAAGTTAGCAGGTATTTAATCCCAAATAATAAACTACTCCATCTGCTCAACAGTCTACTCATTTCAACCTGGCAGTGGCTTTACCAGGAGAGGATGCCAGTGCTCCATACACCCTGGAAACTAATTGAAGTTTCACCTAGATTAGATGTTCGCATGCAGTGCACGGCAATAATAAAAGCAACAGGGAAGGGTAATAGGTCTCAGATTTCCTGCTTGTTGGAGCCTGAGTTACAGCGGTGGTTAGAGGCAGGCATTACGGTATGTCTCCCAAATATCAGGGCTTGTATGACTACTTAAACTGCCACGCTGATAGGAGCCATGTCCTGTTCTGTTGTCTGGAAGGTATTAAAGAAATAAAAGCAGATATGAAGACTTTCTTCAACATATGGCAGCATTTTTTCTGCAAACCGCATTCCAGGGTAGGTGCTGTCAATGTGCAAAGCATTTATGTACCTCTTCTTGCCACCAGCTCATCTGTCTTTTAACCCCGTAGGGCATTAAATGAAAAATCCCTGTTACGGAAAGGTTAAGGGTGAGCTTTTGTAGTATAAAAGGCAGGAAATTCAGAGTTAAGAGTCTATTGTAACTTCATAATAAGTTCTTTCATTATGACCCAAGGGCAGCAAGGTATCTAAGCACAAGCTTACCTTTAATCTTAAAGTTAGGTGCCTTGCTTAAACACACTGGTGAAACAGGAGCCATGTGATCATCTGGATCAATTAGTGTCTTTGTAAAACCACCATGGAAATACTTATCCTGAAATACGTTTCACAGGGACTTGCTAAAAACAAATTACGAGAGTTTGTCACTATTGATCATAGGTTATAAAAGTCTATTGGATGTTGCTAGCTCATATCTGATGATATCTGTAGTTGCTGTCACCTTCTGGACAACTGCTAAGACATAGTCTCAAGAACGTGAGTGACAAAAAAACCCCAGTGACTGGAAAGTGAGTGGAAAAACTGAATTTTGTTTGACAGGTGAGATTCGGGGTTGAGAGACTTGTGGTTGGAAGTGGTCACATTTTATTGCAAGAATATAACAAGTATGTGTGAACAACACATCTTAACATTGGCACAAATACAGTCTAGACATGAAAGAGAAGAAAAAACTGTGAGAAAGCCAGAAGCTATCTCTACAATGACGATGAAAATAAATACAATTTCCAAACACAAAAAATTACCTATAGCGCCCTGGAATAATTTATACATCATCTTCACTGATATGTCACAGAAGAATTCTTATAATTTCCCAGAAACAAAATATTTTGTTTCACTAAAAGTTGAACATAATTATTGTAAATGTTAAAAGCTTTCAGATTTTTTTTTTAAAGGGAAAATTCTACTTTCATATTCCCTCCTTCTACCCCTTTTATGAATCATAGAATCTTCATGGTTGGAAGGGACCTTTGAGATCATTGAGTCCAACCATACACATACACAAAAAACCCCCCTACAATCTCTGCCACTAGAGCATGCCCTGAAGTGCCAAATCTAGACGTTTCTTAAACACGTCTAGGGATGGTGACTCAACCACCTCCCTGGGCAGGCTGTTCCAGTGCCTGACCACTCTTTCAGTAAAGTAATTCCTCCTAATATCTAACCTAAACCTCCCCTGCCGCAACTTCAGACCATTTCCTCTGGTCCTGTCATTATTCACCTGGGAGAAGAGGCCAACACCCACCTCTTGACAACCTCCTTTCAGGTAGTTGTAGAGAGCAATGAGGTCTCCCCTCAGCCTCCTCTTCTCCAAACTAAACATGCCCAGCTCCCTCAGCCTCTCCTCATATGACTTGGGAAGTGGAAAAAGCTAGAGAAAAGTACAATTATTGTTTCTTCCTCAGCATAGTCTGCCAATATTCTGGGCATCGTAGTCTGTATGAGGCTTTAAAAGTTGACATTGATGAGGTATGTCAGGTATTTCTTGGGTGAAATCCAGGTTATTAGCCAGCAACGTGCACAAGTGCCTATTTGACTCAGCACAGAAGAAAAATGTCAACAAGAAAGCACTTTCTATGTCCAAATATCTAACGTTTCTCTAGCAAACTATTGGTCCATTTAGGTCTCAGATTCTGGTTTCTCCTGGACCTATTCAACATGGGGAGTTTGGTATATTCTTGCCTCTTGTTTCTTACAGCAGTGCCAGTACACGCTGCTCCAAACAGCAACCCCCTTTGCTCCCCAGGGAAAGCACCTACTCTCACATATTTAGCTTCTTTGCAGACATCAGTGTGACCCTGGACCAAGGGCAGTAGCTGCCATTTTCTCTAGTGATCCTTCTCTACGAAAGGAGAATATTTGAATCTTCCATTGCTGTGGGGTTTGTTTTTTGAACATATAAAGGTGATTGAAGTAAATCTGTCATGACACCAATGAAAACTCACTTGAGAGTCACTGTAATCTTTCACTATCGTAAAATGCAAAAATGTTTTTCTTTACATTCTAACACTTATTTCACTCCATCCTTATTAGTGTGGACTTGTGAAAGTTAAAAATGTTTCCCCACAAAAAAATACTAGAATTAAAAATGTAAAATGATTTAATTTTTTTAGAAGATCTAGAAAGAAAAGAAATGTGTTTTCAATTTTTTTTCCAAAAAACCTTCTTAAATTTCTGGAAAATGTGTCATTTTAACATTTTGTTATTTTAGAATTTTAATTTTTTTTATATTGTTTCAATGCATGTTAATTACAGTGACACTTAATATGTTCTGCTACTTCTGATGTTTTATACACAAATAGTTGAAATATTATAATATTAGATTTTAAACCCAGTGATTTGAAAACAAAATATTTACCTTACCGCATTTAAAATGTAAGTTAATAAAAATATAAAAAAGATACCACAGATAAAGCCTGAGTGCAAGTAAATAAATACACGTTTTTAAAGAATGGTCTCTTCTGGAACTCACTTCTTCAAAAAATTCTTGGAAACTGTTATTGTTTGCCCAAATCTGTACATGGACTAGCTTTTCAGGTAGACAGCAATTTTGAACTATGCTTATACTTAGGGTGGATCAAGTCTTCAGAGAAAAGACTAAGCAGACCTGTGACCATTAAGCTGTCAAACCAAAATAAATATCCCTTTAAGGCAAGGTTTTCTAATTTAGGTGTACTCTTCTCCACATGCAATTACTTTTTATTGATTTTTTTTTTCACAGATAGAAAGTACAGTTCCCTATGTGGGCAGGTTCCAAACAGGGCTGAGAAGGAAAATAGGTTGTTTGAAAAAGCCTGAAAGATTGGTTTTAGTTGATTTTTTTTTTGCATTTGACACCTCTGCTGGGTAAAGTCCTTGATACTACACTATATGCTTTGTCTTTGAGCATGCAGTGTGCATGCATGCATGTTGTGTGTGCTGATACAAAGACTTCTCAGAGCATATACCATCTTGGAAGAGCAACTAGAAGCATCCTCCCCTAAAAAACACATATCATTGAGTTTTATGACTTGGTCATTATGACTGTTTATAACTCAAGGTTTTCGAAGGGTAGTCAATACAAAGATAACATAAAAATACCTTTTTCATCTGCATTGGCATTTCCCCCATTTGTGAAACACAAAAAAAAATAAACTACTGTTTTCTCTGGTAAGAGAGTCTACGAAATAAGAAAAGAGAGTTGCTCTGCTAGCAGACCATTAGCAGACTCTATGTCTCATTGTCCATTGAAGAGGTAACTACCATTGCTAAGGTGTCAAGTAACATGAGATCCTGCTCCGGTGAAGAAAGTTGTGTAAAATTCACCATGGGCAAAACTGAAGTGATGCAGATCTGTGCATGGAAGGTCTTTAAAAGATCAAGCTGAAATGCCACCCTTGGCTTCTTTTGAAGATAGACTTCCCAACCGACTTGCTGACTAGGGCAACCTGGATGGCCAAATCACCAACAGATAAAATACCTTTCACTTTCAAGTCAGTGATGAACTGTCATCTCGCTCTCCTGTGGAACGACAGGGTTGTAGTAACACCTTGGCTATTTCACGTTGAATTACTATATTTCATTATATTTGCAGTGGACCACCAAGGCAAAGCCATTGCTTCAGCTAGTGCAAAATGTGGTTGCTTGCCTATTCTCTGTTCTGACAGCTCTCCTGTGCTCTAGTTGCACTGTTAGCTTAAAGCCTTGGCACTAATCTCCAACATAATTATTGGATAGCATCTATCAGAGATTATAACTCAATCAGTGGAAAACTAAGACCATTGCAATCTCTGTAACAATGAGATGACAGCAATAGTTGAGAAGTGCAGAAAGGTGTTTCAGCTGATGTGATGCTGTTGTGGAGTGCTGTCCCCAAGTACGCCAGTGCCTGAACTTCATCACAAATCAGTGAAAAATTATTCCCAGCTGACTATGCTTTCCCAGCTGTAAATAGAGCAGTGTTCCCAGCGTCCACTGTCCTCTATTTACTCATCTTCACCACACAAGAAGTCTCTAAACAAAACTCCATGTGACCACAGAGGCTCTGTGGAACCTAAACCTTTGCTATTTAAAAGGGTTATCTGACAGACTGTGGAGTCAGTGGAGTCTCTGGGAACACTAATCTGAGCACAAAGTTTAAAAGTAAAAAGACACACAGACTATTTCAGTTGGAAGGGACCTACAATGATCAATTAGTCTAACTGCCTGAAAAGCAGATGATCTGCATTCTGAGGATGCATGGACAATGTAAAAGCCAAGGGGTAGCACCAAGACTTGTTTTTCTGTCCATGGGTTTAAACCATCCAGCATCTTTTAGTTGTATAAGGCGTAGTTGACACCATCACTGTGTTGTTCAGAGACTCTTTGTTTAAAAATGCAAGTTTTCTGCCTCATTAAAAAAAAAAAAAAAAATCACACCTAGTTTAATGGGAAAGTGAACTGAAATATGAAACATTTAAATATGTCATGGTATGCCTTTCATGATCTCTAACACTAATAACAGTGTTGGTTAATAATTTAAGGAACAACAAATGGATATGTCTCTTGATTACTGCCACCTGAGTGTTAACTAAGTTGCAGTTTAACACTGAGAATTCAATTTATCATTTCAGCAGGCCTGCAATGGAACCTTGATGTGGATGCCAAGTCAAGAAAAATCCAGCTGACTTTTTTAGTATGTCTAAAAGTTTATCTTCATTAAGTGACCTCAGCAGGTTTCAGATAGATCTCTTTCATGAAGTGTAAACTATGACCTTTGTAATTAGTTTTTAATAGCCTTCTGATAAAAGGAATGTGGAAATCTCAAATGCAGAAGGGGTTAGAAAGGTTACTTTCTAAAGGACAAGATCTGTATTTCCTGATGTTGTGGAAACCTCCACTGTTGCATGTTGATAAGAGAGTACAGAAAAAGGAACTTATCTTTCCACTTTCTTTCCTGCTAAATTGAGGGCTCAAGTCTGTATTAAAAAGAAATCTGACTCTGATGAAGCAGAGCAATTGTCTGGCGCACACTTCACAGGACTAAGTCATCAGCAAACACAAGGCTTTCTTCATTGACCTTGATATTCAGCAGGGCACAACAAACCTATTAGAAAGTCTGTAGACTGCTGAGCAGAGTAACACGTTTATACCGGTATTCATACTTTTAGATGCCATGGAGCTCTGGGAGCCAGAAGGTCCTTTCCAACCCAAACCATTCTATGATTCTATGATTAGTGTAAAATGCTATTTTTATGTGAATTAATTAATTTCATTTTTTTGTGAGGTAATACACTGCACAATTGAATTTTGTGGTTCGTTCTTCTTTAACGTAGTGCTTGCTTGATATGATTTTCATTGCTTTATTGTCAAAATTATTTTTCAAGAAGGCATTGCTTTTCATGGCATTCCTTTTCTTGGACCAAGCAGGGGAACTTGTTGAAGAGACACTGCCTCGTGTGCTGAAGAAGTGTGGGATTGATGACTTGATTATACAGCAGTGCCTGCAAGAAGGACCGGGTCTGGAGCAGCAGTATTAGTTTATCCAGAGTGTCCTCTTGGAGGTCTGAGGTGCCTTCATGTGATGTGACCTGGAATACAAAGTGGAACCAGGAGTGTTCCCCTGACAGTTAAGACAGGTAGACTATTAAAGCATACAGACAGCAGTTTGCAGGGGATTGATTAAAAGAGGCATAATTTTTAATTTTTTATGGAGGCTTCTCAGTGACCCAGCCTGCTCTCCTCAGCAGTCCTCTTCATTCAAAATCTAGGTTTTGGCAGGCAGAGATTTTCTCCCTCTTAAGGTCAGTACCTTCCAGTGTTCTCCTTGCAAGCAAAAATGCAAGCTTCAACACAAAATGAGTCTTTAGACGAAATGACTGTTCCTCCATTCTTTTGTTTCCATGGCTTCTTTGTATGTGCTTCGCAGTGAGAGAGAACAGTAACAGCTATGGCAGAAGCTGTATATATTGATGTGTAGGACCCACCAGATTCCATCAACAGTCATTTGTTACCTATTTTAAATGAGGAGAGGAAGGATTTACTGCAACGGTTTAACCTGGTAAGGATTTTTTAATAAGATAGCAAAATTGGTGCTCTATGTGGCTTAAGCAGAATCCTCCTGCCATCAGCAATCATTCCATCTATAAAGCGATCATTTTTTAAAATATATGGAAGTCATTTACTATATGAAAGGTTGTATATGATGTTGTAGTGAACACAAGGAATTTATTATAATGCTGCAACTGGATGAGGAAAGTTCTGATGTTACTTCAGGGACTGAGTCTATTTATTTAAAAAAAAAAAAAGAACCCTGCATAACAATATGTCACTTCAGAGGTCCATCACTCCTTGTTCCATTTATTGGATTCCCACAGGCATGGGCTGAACTAGATGAGTTCGCAGGTATTTTCCCTTGCACGCGTTTCTGCAGTGGAAGAGTGAGGAATTCACCAGGGGCTGATGGCATTTTAGCCTCTACCCACTTTCCTCTCATTTAGACTGGGAGTGCGTGCAGTCCCGGTTTAGCACATACCAGCCACATGTCCCCACAAATACCTAAAGTGAGAAATTGTGTGTGATTTATTGTTCATTATGCATGTTTTCAATACAGTAAATAACATATTGACTTCGGGGCTTTAAAAATATGATTGTAAGTTTGGATGTTCAATAGTGGTTTGGATAGAGACTGGCTCAAATCACCCCCTAAGGATATTTTGTTTTGAAAATGTCTGCTGCTGAATACTAATGCTAAAATATATCTCTTTTTTTGAGATTATTTCTTACTTTTTTCAGGAATGTGTGTTTGTTATAGATTAAGGTTGTCAATTTTTGCTTCTGTATGTGGATAGCATTAATATTAGATGCTTAGCACAAACATGGTGCTCAGTTTTTTCTGAATATTTAGAGCAATAAATGGTTCCCTCTATATTAATGCACCTCTGTTAAGTGATATGAAAAGTATCCTTGTCAGAAGAAATTCCAGTAGTATTATTCTGCTTTTGTGTCCATTTATTTTGTAGGTATAAATATCTAATTATCCATTCAGCTAAATAATATGCAACTACAGTGAAATATTTATCAACATTTATGGGTATAAAAAGTGCCAGGACCTATGATTGGCACAAAAATCTCCATTCTGGCCTTATGACCTGTGATTCAGCAACTGGAGTTCTTAAATTGAACAGTCTTTTACTCCTTGGCGGCTCTGATAATGTATCACTTCATTACACCACACGTGAGATCAGCACAGATGATCACAGTAACGCTGAGAGGCAGGTCTGAAATCTTGCTCAGTGTTCTGCTAACAAAACTACTAGCCTTTCTGTCTGGGAGACTTATTTTTACGTGAAAAGACTATAAGTTCACTCTTAGAGTCCATCAGTCTCTCTAAGTGATAATTTTGCCAGTTTATTCCATTTGTGATGATAGAAGCCATCTGTCTCTCTCTGCTTTGCACGTCCTCAAACGAGTTCTTACATGCTAAGGAGATGTTTCCCCTTCTACCCTTAACATGCAGTTGCCATTTTGATAGAAACTGTAACACTTTCCCTTAAGAGTTCCTTTTGAACTCCACTATTTCAAAAATATCTGCTTTAATGGGCTGCTTATTTATAGCTAGAAGCATGATTGAAACGTTTCATATTTCTCCAAGCTGTGAGTATTAAATAATTGATAGCTGGGAACAAATTCCTAAGCTGCAATTTAATCACTAACATCTCAAGCTGCCATTCGTATTGACCAAATTGCTGAAGCACAGCTTTTTCTTTAATCAGGCCATAATACATTATTTCCAGAACAATTGCGATCTTTCTCCTCCTCGTGAGACCCTTATCCCAGAGGCTTGCCTGGTTAATGGCTGAGATGTGGTATGCATAAGAAAAATCTGCCATGGGCTGACCTCTGGAAAGGAGGAAAGCATTTATATTTTGTTGGCTTTCCTGTTTAGGATTCTTTGCCTGACTTTGGCCTCTTGTTGACGAGAGCCCCTCTTTGTGCTCTGTGATCTCCCTCCCATCCTTCTGCAGCTCAGACCTGGTGCATCCCATAAGGGTGGAGGGCTCTGAGCTGTGACAATATGAGGTTGCTGGCACTCTGCGGGTCACTGTTTTCTTTGGAGGCAGACGGTTATTGTAGTTTCCAATACAGCAATGGAGTCCCTCCACTAACAGCATGACCCTGGCTGCTGGGACTTCCAAAATACTGTCCAAGATGTTTCTTGTTGTTGCTGATACTGCAGAAAGACACAAGGCGTGTTGCTGAGGAAAGACAATGAAATAACAGCCCAACAGATATCAGCAGTAACTCACACCTCAAAAGTTTCAGACCTCAAAATAAGCAAAGTTTGGACATTTAATCTGACACGCTTCATTTATGTTTTGTCTGATTTATTCCACTGCCTCAAAGGTTTTCTTGAGAGATTTCTGATATTTACTGCATCAAAATTTAATAAAAAAAGTCCTTATATGATTCTACCTAGAATCCAAAATTTCTAAGAAACAGAAATGTGCAAATAAATTTTTAAAGCAATTTGCTTTTGTTTTGTGTATTTATTTTGTTTTGTTTCAAGTGCAAGAGCTTCAGCCTTTGGTTGAAAAATATGCCTTAGCTGCATGTCTAAGAAAAAAGTCAGCCATTCTTGTCTATCTTACATATAAAAGGGAGTAACTTATAATGTAGAAAATTGGAACAATCTATATTTGTATTGGGTTAGAACAACCTACAGTTGCAACACTGGAATAATCTAATTGCAATGGGCTGTGGAAATAAGGGAAACATATCCAGCAGTGTCCTTGAAAACCCTTGCCAGGGAGCTTCAGGTATTCAGTATGTGTTGTAAATTAACCGATGTACACGTGGGCCCCTCAATTTGCTGATAAGAAAGTGGGTGTTGCAGAGAATTCACTCTTGAGAACTGTAGGAGGAGCTTTTGCTTCTAAGAATGATGTGTATCCTATTCGTGCTGACACTGGGAAACACCGAGGAGGTATGAAATAGAAGATCTTGTCAGGAATACCCGTGTACTCACAGAGCTGTAACAATAGTATGATGCCAGTATGGATATTAATCTGAAACATCACAACAAGTTAATAATACAAGGCCGTGAGCCTGAGATATACTGAATGAATTTAAATTTGATCCCCACAGAATATGACACCCTTGTGTTTTCATCTGTTAAACTCACGCGTCTTTAGGATCAGCACAAAGTCTTTCAAAGCATATGCTTCATGTCTGCTAAATAAAGTCTGCAATTGATACATGGTATGAATCCTTGCTCAGATGTGCATGTGCTAAGGTTACCTTAGTAAGCTCAAGCATTAATCATTTACCTAATTTGAATAACATAGATACACATATATAAATATTGCCCAGTATTGTGTTTTGACAGAAAAAACAAAAAAAAAAAAAAGAAGAAAAAAAAAAGAGTCCAGCATTCCCAATTATCCTGTGACTGTCTGGATGCAACATAGGAACACATGGAACAGATTACCCTGGTCTCGGTTGCTGCAGGGCATGAATGGCTCTTAAAAGGAGAGGATTTATTGGACCATGTTGTCTCTAGTTCAGCAGCAATGCTGACTGAAATCTGTAAATGCTCCTTGTGACTGGGAGAAATTTGAAAACCTATGCACCCACTCTGAAAAAACGGTCTTGTCCATGGGAGCATGCTTATTTTGGTGTGTTGAATTCTGGCTGAACAATATTCCTAAATAGAACAATTGGAAAAGGCACAGGCTTTCTCCGCCAGGGGGAAAAATGAATCAATTAAACATAGAGTAGATCATCAGCCGTTTTTTGCTAATTTTAGCCTGTCCTGATAAGGCTGTACCAACCACACATCTTTATGACTAACTGCCTTTTTGGTTCCACATACCTTATTTATTGCAAAAAAATTACGAACATCTGTGTGCCTAATCCTCCTGGGGGTGGAAAGGTGGAAAGCCACTTTTTATGGCTGGCGAATGCTGAAATGTAGATGTCAGAAATGTAGATGACTTCTCTTGTCTTACTCAGGTGGTTTCTATACACTTCCGTACACTTTCCAGAGGTGGATGCAGTGCCTAGCTGTCGTTATTCATAGACTTTGTCTAGGTATCCTTTATCTGCTGCAGCAGGAGTTCCCTTGATGCCTGCCTTTATTCACACTCTTCTTTGGAATATGACTGGTCACCATCGTAGAGGAAAGTTTAGAACAGTGGTCAACGAGCAGAAGGAATTATGAGGTGGAATTATGAGGTGGAGGAAAAGGGTCTCTCCCTTTCTCATTCATCTCCAGAATCTGATTGGAGGTATGTACGTCTACTGACCTTCATCTGTGCAATGTGAATGGGAAAGAGCAAAATTATTTTCTTTCTGTTCAGAAGACCAGCAGCCTTCCAACTCATGCCAGCTCAGACCAACCCTTAGTGTATGGGAAGGGATTTTCTTTTCCCTGAAGCTCAAAACGAGCAGCAGTTAGAGGATAGGTATATCTGAGCCCTCCAGTCTCCTGACATCGCATGCTAACCCCTTCCAGCCGCACTCAGGCCTGTGTTTTGGCAGTAGGACAGAAGGATGCTGTTGCATCGGCAGGTGTTGCCGCTGCTGGGAAAACAAACAACATCCCACTGTGGACTGCAGATGTTTGCTTCCCCCACCTCCCCCGGGCATCCTACTTTCAACATGCTGGGACAGAGCACAGTTTTCTGCCAATACTTTGTCAGATGCTTCAGCATCCTTGGGACGGGAACATACTGCTGACATGCAAGATGATGTGTTATTTATAAGTTCGCCTTTGTCCCATTAATCTAAAAATACTTAGATACTGTGACAGAGGTTTGCATGGTTTGCCAACACACTTGGCTGAAACTAAAAGTATCTGCTGGAGAGAACTGAGAACAGAGCCCTGGGAAGGTCTTTTCCACTGGGTTCAATTAGTTGAATCCCATAAAATATTTTATTCTAACACTGTTACAGGAATCCAGCATTTGAATTCTAAAAAAGCCTTTGATATTGGGGTTAGTTTGTGGCATTCTGCTTCTGCCCATGATTAGCCAAATGTGTTATTGCGCTGCCTGGGAGCAGCATGGGAGGAAAATTTCTACCTACAAGAGACGATTTCCCTTTCACAACCATTTCACTCTCAAGGAGGGCTACGCTGTGGGAGGTCACTCTCTTGCACCTCGTGTATTACTCAGCGCCTGCACCGTTGCAGATCCTTGTTTTGATGTCTAAGAGAAGTCCCAGGCAAAAATAGGAGAGTATGGGAAATACTGGGAGGGAGAGGCTCCTGGATCCATCCTGAATGCATCAGTCCTTACTGCACCTTTCTCTACTGCACAGCACCACCTGCCCATGTTTTGTTCAGGATTTCCTAGGTGTAGATAGAAAAGTTTACTTAATGACTGAAGTGGTGCATTAAGTGACTGTAAGTTTATTAAAAATGCTTCAGAGTTACTGAGTATGCATTGTGCTATGAATCTCTACACACGTCGTTGCCGTTTGTCAGAACTATTGCCAGATGTCCAGAAAGCTCTGTTGGATGGCCAAGTACAAGGGAAGGGGAAAAAGGAGGAGTGGGATTCGTTCATTCCTTGATTCCCAGAGTGCTGGCTGTCATGGGAGATTGCAAAATACAAAGAGAAAGGAATGCTGTGTCCTTTTGCACTGTTAAGATTTCTACAGTACCCAAACCACTTTGCATCATCCTCTTACAGGCCTTATGAGGTTTGAAAAGATATTTCCTGGAAATACTACTAAACCAATGTTTTTAACAGCACAGAACTGATAGCAGTATTTTAAAACAAGCAAAACTTGAGGCCTCAGCCCAGTGGCCTTGCCACTGCCACAAGCACACGGCTTTGATAAAATAATGAATGCCATATGTTGTTTCTTAGAAATGTCACGCAGTTTGAGTAGGAGAATCATTTTCTAATCCAAGAAAGCTCATGGGGAACAGAAAAGTCAACAAAAAGCTCCTTAAGAAAACAGCAACAGCTCCTTACCACTAAGCCCTGCACTTATTTTGCATTTTATTGAAAAATACTTGCAAAAGACATTATCTGGTGACCAAACTGTAACTTCCCAAGTCGAGATTCTGATTGCATAAAATCTCTACCTATTTCTTCCTTTTATATGCCATTTCTGCAAAGTATATGGATTAACATATTATATAGGTCTTTATAACAGTTACTGGGTTTGCAAATGATTGGAGTACAGCTTCAGCATTGATTTAAGCTGACAATTATTATTTTCAATGTTCAGTTGAAAAATATGACCTGGGTATAGAAGCCAAAATGTTCTGGTTTTCTCATGAAGTGCTTTTCAGGTAAAAACATTTTACGAAAAGAAAAAGATCAGTGGTATGGAGCCACTAGATCATATGATTATGGATATTTTGAACTGACATTTTTGGCCATTCTTAACATCAATGTGATCAGTGCTATCTAAACAGCAGAGAATACAGCAAGCTTGGATGTTAGACTAAAATTCAGCAAATGAAAAATTATTGTTTTTTTCCTAAAATCTACAAAACTTTTCTAAGCTCTTTAGAATGAAATCAGCCTTTAAATGTAATTTTTTTTCTCACACAAAACTCTTTATGCTTCCTCATTTTCAAACTCTGTCTCTTTTTTTGAACTCTATTCAAGCTGTCTTGCTTCTCCCTCCTACACCATATGCTCACCTTAGAAAGTGGGGATATCTTTTGGTCTTTTTACACATCCATGGGAGTTCTTTGTTGTAGACAGCAAGGCTTGAAAACACTCCAAAGACAAAATAAAGTGCTTAGCTTTGGGTCGTTGGGGAACTTCTTGTTCAGATAACGATGCCCCTGCTCATTTAGGAGATGTAGTGAAAAATTCCTAAGAACCCTCTTCAGCTGAACAGATAGTAATTTTGACTGGGATTTCTTAGAAATCAGGAGTTAAGTTATAGGTAAATAAGATTACACTTCAGGATGGGGAAGGCAGTGGGGACAAAGATGATGATACCACCAGATACTGTAGGACTTTCTTTCATGGCTCTTTTCTCTTTAGTTAGAGCATTTATTGCTTAAGATCTTGTGTGTGTGCATGTGTGTTTCTGTGCAAATATTTATGACGAGAAAGGGAATGTGTATCTCTGGAGCTAAACACAGAAAACTGCAAACTTACAGACAAGAAGAAAGATTTCTCAACTCATTTAGTAAAGGTTAACAGGCAATACTTGCCCAGTTCCCTAATCACATAACTTGTACAAAAAAAAAAAATCATATGCAAGAGAGTATAGAATGAGTTGTAGAGAAATATGGCTCAGTTTTTAGAGTAGGATGGCAGCAAATGTCATATTGAGGCCTTGGTTTGGCTTGATTTTCACACATTAGTTTACCCATTATGTATATATATAGGAACATATGGGAGAGTTACTGCTTGGGGCAGATGGGTCGTGTTCCTCTGGGACGCTGTGCATGCAGAGTGTGCTCTTTCAGATCATCTAAGTCTGCAGCAGACAACATGGATGCGTTTGAAAAGGTTTGTCTCCTCTAGTGCATTTGCCTGAGTGATTCTGTTACGTATGAGATTATATCTTCATGCTGTCTGCAATGGGGCCATTCTTATTTGATAGTCTTGATAATAAATGGCATATGCATATGCATTTTTAATATAGGCCTAGTGTAGAGGAAGCATTTTTTTTTCACTCCAGCTGGGGTTGCCTCTCTACAGATCTGTTTCTGAACTGTGTTTTGAAGACTATAGGTCTGAAGTAATTATGGTTTTCATACTAAAGACAAAGCAGGTACATTTACAGCTAGAAACTTAGTGTATTTGTTTTCTCCTTATGTGCCAGGAATACTTATCAATAGTTGGTAAGAAGTGAGTTATAATCATAACAAAGGGTAATTTTTTTTTTTCAGGTTGTTTTTCTTAATGGGGCAGAAAAGATAGAAAAATATGTGGCAACTTAGTTCACAAGACAGACAGGAAGAATCAGGAGGTGCATATGAACAATGTCAGAGGAGTGCCGCACATAATTGACTCTACAGGAGCAACTTTTTATAGCTTATATTAAAATTGTCTATGACACAGAATTTAATGATTCTAATGTTTCAAAAAGTGTCCCACTGTGTGAGATTTTTGTTTCTTCTAAGTAGTTAGCACCTTATATTTCCCTCCATATGGAAATGCAGCATCTCTCCTTTACATCGTCTTACATGCCTGTTAGTGCATTTGTTCCATTCTAATTTAGAGGAAAGAGTCCTAATGCCTGAATCACCATCAGGTGAAATTTGTTTGGTTTGTGTCCCATTCATGTGCTATCCAGGTGAGTTCCTTGACAGGATCGTAGCAGTTGTTACAAATGGTAGAAGAGTCTAAGGTTAAGCCTCTCAGATCATATGTGGGTATTTGAATAAATGTTTTCACTCCAAATATGTTGAAAAGCCATAAACTCTCGTATAAATTAGAGACAACTTCTGCATGTTCTAGCTCCAGGGGAAAAAAATTGACTTTATTCACATTTACATGGTTTGAGGCATCACTCGTGAAAAGCCTGCTCTGAAATAGTTGGTGCAAGACAGAAGGAAGCATATTGTATTTCACTGCTGAATGGTCACTGGTTAATGGTTTGCTGCTGCTTCTGCCCTGCTAGTTTGCTTATTAAGCCTTGTGACAAGTTTCTGACAGGGTTTTTGCTAATTGGACTTTAGAAAACATTCAAGACTGAGCTTTTATGAGACAGCTGTGAGCTCTACATTCCATCAGTTTCCAACCATGTATGCATTTTAGAGACTATAGGCGACAAAAGAAAACAGCCAGGATTAAATGAAAATTCAGGCTGGAAGGGATCTCAGGAAGTTTCAATGTAAGTGATGCCACTAAAAAGTTACAGTAAGAAGAAAATGCTAAAAACCTAAGGGCAAAATGTTGGCAGATAAATGGATTAATGGTTGCTTCACTGAAAAAAAAAAATTTTCTTAATTGATTTGTAAATTGATTTGAAAATAATTTTGGCTGTTGATCTCCAGTGGAATTTGAATTCCAGCTGGTTTCTCCAGATTTGTAGAGGGTCACAGGATAATAGAAGTAGGAAAGGATCCCAGCAGGCCTCCAGCTGAACCTGGATGCATCATGCTAGATGTGGTCAAAAGTACTGAGTAGAGGGGAATACTCCTGGCACTAAAATCATTTGTAGGTTCAGGATCTTCATCTGGAGATTGGTTTATTTTTAATATTTATTAAAGCAGTTTTGTGTCTACTCTGAATTCCAGTGTTTGAACAATTAGTCGTATCTTCTACATATTGATGTTCTTATTAAATATGTACACACGGCACTTCTGAATAGTGGAAGTCACACTATGTGATTTCTTTGGCTGAAATTGGTTTAAAAAAGTCTAAGTATTAGTGTTTCATGATCGTATCTTTTTTTAAAGAATGAAAAGATATATTGCTTCTTTTTGTACTTGCTCCATTCAGTGATTAGCTAGCCAAAAATGTCTACTGCCTGTATATGACAGTTATTAGATAAGAATTTGAAGTTATTCTGCAGAATTTATTTGTAAGGCTGATTTTACTTCATTTAGTTTTAGAGCCTTACTCTAGTTACATTTAAATGAACTCAAAAGAAATATTTTAAGTATCTATCTTAATGGATTTCTAAGTAATTATATGTTAATTGAAATTTTATTTCTGTCAGTAGAACCAAGCTGTAATATGAGAGTTCATTTTCTATCAAAAATATTATTTTGTACCACATAATACCATTTGAAGACATTATCTTTTTGTTTGATTCCTTCTTACACATTACTTCCACTAGGAAAGTGGGCAGTCAGACATGAACTAATTTAGATAAAATAAGAACTGATATGTACTCCAGTTGAAAGTCATATGCTGTTGAACCATGGTTGCTTTAAAGTTTGGAAATTTCTATTAGCTTACATGTTAAAAAAAAAAAACAACCAACCTAAAAAACAAAAACCAAAAAAACCCAATGAAAAATAAAACATTGTAGTGTTCATGAAAGCTGCTGGATTGACAGTTCTGACAAATAAAATCTTGCTTTTGTCATAGGGCAAATGGTTATCACATGCAAAACGATGATATAAACTTATACACATCATCTGCTAATGTGCTTCAAACCTCACCTTAAGGAGGAAGAAATAGTTATGTTTACATGCCATCCTGTCCACATTGTACACTGAAAAAAAGGAGCTAATTTTGCTGGGATTTTTCATAATCCAGTAGGAGAGAGTCCATTAACTAGGAATGAGTGAACAATTGACTTTGTTTCAGTGGCTAAAAGAAGACAAATATTAGGATGTAATAGAAATAAAAACATTTAAGTTGCTTTCATCATAAGGATTTCTTTTAACCTCAGAAAAATAAAAAAAATTCTCTCTTTTGAAACTGGTAATAAATGACAGAGGAATGAAGATCCACATTCATAAGGTCTATCACTTCTGCAGTAGTTTTACAATTTGCCAATTCATCTATTGCAAGGCATACATTCAGATTTTCCTCTGCAAAAACTGAGTGGGGCCAAGTATCCAGGAAAGTTTTCCATTTCCTCCTGTGGCTCAGGGAGTAAGTAGGTTGGAATTCCATTTCCCATGATGTTCCAGTAATTTTGCCCTTGAGAGTCACTGACTGTAACTCATGGAAGTAGTCCACACAAGGAGACACACAGCAACACACCTCAGTATTCTCCACACCATGGCACTGGCAATGACGATCACTAGGAGGAGACAACAACCTGAGAAGAATACTCTGCAGCCAGAGTTAAGACCTGAGTTCAGGCTCTGAGGCTTGGGAAGACTGATCTAACTGCAACTGTTGGCTAAATAAACTTGTTTAATCTGGCAGTATTCGTGAATGCAGCCCTTCATTTGCTCAGCTTTTATTCCAAGTGAGTTAAAATAAAATGTTTCTGAATTGATGAGTCAGTTTATCTGAGAAGGACTGGAGCTTCACCATTTTCATTTGGTCTGCTACTGCTAGGTGAAATTGTATAATTTTGGTACCTGTGAGAAGCTTTCTTTTTTTTTTTCAAAAAAAAATTTGGGAAAAAAGGCTTATTATTTAATCTCTGCCATTAATGCGTTACAGTCTAAATTTGGGTAGAAGAAAGTATGAGAAATATTTTGAGTCATATGCCTCATGCTTCTGTTTGAGATTTGTAGGCACAGGATGCAACCACAGAGTTCGCAGCCTCCAATTCTACTTGTGAAAAGGATACAGAGACACTTTGAGTTCATGTACACAAGCACTGTAAGAACAAGATAAATTCATCTGAATGGAAAGTGTCACTCACCTCTAGGAATATGCCCTACTTTGAACATCTGCCTCAAATGCCAGAAGTTAAAATTTAACAGTATGAGGTAGTCAAGAGTGGGTTTACTTCAGGAGTATAAGAAATTGTTAGCCACTGGCTCCATACAACAGAAATCAATGACTGTCTAGAGAGTAATGCAGCTGGTCTTTTCAGAAAAAAATCTGTATATTTGGAGAAACTTATATCTGATATTACCTTCAATGCAGAAATGCACTATTTCATTGCAAAGGAGAGAGTTTAAATCACTGAAGTAACTTTTTATACATGTGGTGTATAGTATGTATACTGTTTAATGACAGAACATCTATGAATAGCGCATTTAAATATCTACTTGTTTGGTTTTGCTTGCTTATTTATCTTTTTGAGTGATACTTGCCCTCTCTTTTCTCCCTAATTTTTTGTTTTGTCATCTGTGTCCTGCAGAACACATGGTGGTTGACAACATGGCAGTATAGTAGTATAATGCAGTCCTGATCACTGTGACTGATTGACCACATCTGAGTCCTGAGTCATCTTGACCAGTATTAATGGAGACTTTGTGACCTTAAACACTGCTTAGTCCCCTTCTAAGTTTCTGACTGCCTAGCATTGGTGTAAGATGGAGGGGCTACCAAAATGCAAAGGAAACAGAAGTTGATAATTTAAATATTTTGGTTGTGTGAAACTTATCCTAGGATTTCAAGAGATTCCCATTTTTCGGAGTCTAGACACTGATGTGTACAGCTGCGCTTTCCTCGTAGTTCTACCCTGCCTCTCTCTACAGACTCTGAAAAGTGAATTTCTGGAGGGGAGCTTCCAAAAAAGGGGGATATCTCCATTTGAGTTTGGCCAGAGTTGCTACTGTGTTTCCCAATGACACTCCATCTGTTTTGCCTCCTTTTCTCACTGAAGTTGATTTTCAGTCTATAGAGGAAGTCTACAATTGGCTTTGAGTGAAAAAGCAATTCATTCATATTTAAAAGAAGTGATCATAAAATCAGTCCATAAGCAGCTGCAGTAGTTTCCAACGTCATCACTCCTCCAGCTCCTCTTCTGTAGGCTCTCTTTCCAGCTGAACATGGTAGAAGATCATAACAGTGCTTCTTGTGCAAAGTCTCAAGACTAGCCAGAAATTATTTAGATATGCTTGGCTGACTTTGTATGGAGATGAATGAGCAGGAATGGCTCTGCTCCGAGGATGATAACTTTCTGCAGGCAGGTAAGATGTAGTATCAAACACTGGAAAGATTTTAACTTCTTACAGTGCTCCGGCTATATCCTCAAAAAATGCCTGCTCCTCACTTTTCAAGTCTTTTCACGTTGCCAAAATGTTGTCAAGGGAATTTAGGATTTGTGTGGGGGCAGATACACACAGCTGTGCATAAGCTTTACTTACGGTCTGACCCAGCTCAAGAGCAGGATCTGTGCGGCCTGTCCACAGGGAGCCCAGGTTAAGTAGTTGGCAACGTGCCCGCTGCCTTGAGAGTTTTTGAGTTTCATTCTCACAGCTTGCCTAACCACGATCACCAGATGAGAACATTATAAGCACAACCTTGTACTGTCCCCCAGTGCTGTGAGAATCAAGAGATTTCTTGGTTCCTTAGTACTTGTATACGGAAAGCATGTAAATGGATGGTCTGTTATATTTTGGTTGCCTAATCTAAACAGCCTTCAAAGTTTGTCTCAATAATTTTATAAAAGGGAGGAAATATTTTGATGGAGAATAAATGCTTGGATTGTTCATTATTTAAATATAAAACTATGTTTATATCTATAAACGAGAAAAGCTGAGAAGGCAGGAGGATGTGTGTGGTGTTACTACTCCCCAGCTGAAGCCGGTGACAGATTTTAAAATTTCAAAAGTTTCAAAATTTGTATTTCTAGGAGTGTGAAATAGCAGTGAAGAAGAACACACCAAAGATGGAAAAAGTCTTCTTATTGAGGATGGGAGGTAGAACATGGGATGTGACTTAGAAACAAATTATAGAAATCATCCCTTTCCAGGTGGGACTGGACAGATTTCTGGTACCTTGTATGCAGAGGACTTTGACAGTGTGTCACTACTACTATTCAGAGTGCCATGTTCTGTCATTTGGGAGGTGACAGGAGCTACACTATTAGGAGAGCCTCAAAGTGACTAAGGCATTGTGGTAATGGATATAGATCCCAGCTGCGGTCAAGATCAAATGGAAGATAAATGGGCTTCTGTTATGCTTAGCCCATTTTCCAGGAAGAACACTCCACTCAAGTTTGACATGCACTTTGATGAGAGAGAGGTTTTGTTTCTTCTTTACAATATGCCGGTACATACCATATGTCTGTCTCAGACTCCCAGGGAGAAGAAAAGATCCAATACAGTGCTTCCAGGCGGCCTGGACCTGGTGTCCCCAAGGGGAAATTACAGTGCACTAGCTTTGCTCTTTCTGAAGGGCTGATAACAGAGTAATGTCTTCTATAAAAATACTTTTGTGGGCACATACAAATAGCCAAATACAATGTTAACATTTAATAGCTTGCAGAAAAAACGCTATTACTTCTCAGGAGCAGAGCTAACTTGCTAATTTTATACATAAGGTTGAACAAATAATCAAAAGTAGTCCCTTAGTGAGAAGCTAATAAACAAAATGAATAAAAGATGCTTTTGGAACAAGGATGCTGCTTTGTCTTGTAACATTCTTTACCTGTTTAACGGTCCTGTGCCGTATTTAAATTTAGTTTTCTGAGTAATATGCAAGCTTTTCAACAAAGAGTACAAGTCAGCAAATCAGGCTTTGTTTTCTCATTTCAACCTTTGCATAATTTAAAGATTAATAAAATCATCTATCCCAAGACTTTCACCTTCTAGGAAAGATGTCTAGTTTCAAAGGAAAATAAAACATTTCTAGAAATATTCCAGAATTTCTATCTGTCTGCTCCAAAGCACAAGCTGAATCCCCACAGGCTGATAAAAAAGAAGGTGCCTCTTGCCTGCTACACAAATGGAAAGTTCAGCTCACAAAGCTATTGTGCATAATTTACATGGATGTTCCACAAAGCCTGCTTGGGAATAACATAGAGGAAAAATTAATTACATGCTTTTAATATTCATTAAGCCTTTTTTCCCTCTGAGCATGTGTTGCAACTTCAACAGTACATTTCTAAAACTGCATAAAACCAAGAACAACAGCTAGATGAGGATCACGTATCATTGCAGTAGGACAATAAAGGAATACTGCCTCCAGGTCAGCTCAAATCCTGGCTTTGGGCTTATGGGTGGCAGAAAGGATGAAGCAGCTGCAACCAATTCACTGTCTGCGTACACCCTGGTGTATGGGAAAAGGAGAGCGCTCCCTTGCTGCTGCTTTTAAGGAAAGATGCGTCATCACTTGTTCCTACAGGTGAAGGAGCCCCTGTCTTTCCAGAAGGGACCATTTCAAGACAGTGGTACTACAGATGCCTCACAAATAATGTGTTCAGATTCTCAGGTGTTTTAAACCAATCACCCAAACTGAAAATATTTCTCCTTCTTGATTTCCCTTTGCAGAAGATGTGGATTTTTTTAGAATAATGAAACAGCCCACAGAGACATGGGACATACGCTGATTTAAGGTAGTTTGCAAATATGGTAGTTACAGGAGAACTTATTTTTTATCCCTACTCTCTGAGCTAACAGGAAATAGATACCTCATAACCTTTACATTCATTGTGCAAGCAGAAATACTGCAAATCATTATACCAGCTTTTTGTAGTTTTATTCATCTGATTGGTTTCATTGCTTTCAGTTCCTGAAATTAAGAACAACTCACACTCTTGAGGAAGAGAGATCAGAAAGTGGGAATAGTGTTCTAAAAACTTTTAACGAGATACAAAAGGAATATTGCTGCAAGACTAGCAATACTTCCAAAAGATTAGATGGTTGCAAGAACAGCCTTGCAATTCAGGTTCAATTTCTGGGTCTGCTAAAAGCTTCCTGGATAAACTTATGCAAGCCACTTCATCTTTTTGTGCCTTAGTTCCCAATCTGCAATATGAAGATAATAGTGTTTTCCTCCTCTCAGGCTTTGTCTGTTTGAAAGCTCCTTGAAGCAATGGGCATCTCTTTCTAGTGGCTGGCTATTAATTGTTGACAAATTTATATACACTGACGCTGAGAAGAACAGGAAGAAAAGGTGAGTTAGATTTAGAACTACAAAGACATCAAAATGCTTGCTTTACAAACACATCATAATATTTTCATCCCTGAATCAGGATATAAAGTTTAAAGATGGAATATTTTTATAGGTAAACTGCCATATGTTGAACCATTTCAGCATTATGATGCACTACAGAACTACATTATTTCAAGGATTTTGAAGTTTGGATGCTCCCCTTTGCAAAGACAGATTGTGCATCCCATGATGCTCTGGTAGCGCCATGACTCCCAGAAGGCACTATCTATCTTATTCACTCAGCAGAAAAACAATTTTGCATCGTAGGATTTGCCCGCCACGGACAGTGGCCGCTCCACAGGGCAGAGCGGAGGGAACCTGAATCACAGTAATCATTGTGCAACATGAGTGCCAGAGGGTACCACACGGACAAAGGCAACACAGAAGAAACTGATAAAAGACGGTATCTGGCAGCTCCTTCAGTGAACACTGTTGTGCCCTAAGCACTGTCTGAATAAGGCAGGCTGTCGTAAAAGCTTGCAACTGTGTAGTTAATAAAGACTATAACATAGTGCTTGTACTCAAGGCTTCCAAATTAAGGTTATGCATAATAAACCTGTGGCACTCCCTGACTTTTAAGAAAAAATATTTACTACCTTAACATTTTCCCAGGAATTTTTGTTTTCTACATCAGTTATTTCTGCCTCTCAGAGAGAAAAAAAAAAAAAATTACACGGCTTTATTTTTTAATCCTTTCCTAGAAAAAGCTAATTTATTTCTACAAAGTGCATTAAGAGATTCCTCCTTTGAGGACTGTGTTCTTTAAGTTCTTCTTTAACCTCTTAGCAAATTAAAAAAATATAATCACTTTCATAGTAATACCTAAAGTTATTTACAAATGCTTAATTAATCCACAATCCATTATCTGCTGAAAAAGGTAAGACTCTTTTCCTTGATCCCATTGAGATCATATAGGTATTACTTTTGCATAGTGCGATTATCTCACGTGATGTTTGTGTTTACAATTTTTTTCTGTAATTGTGGTGCCTTTAAGGTAAAATTAACTGAATGAAATGTGAAAGCAGTCTACTTTGTCCTGACTTGAAGAGATGAGGTTTATACATATTAAGAAATACAACGAGATTTGTGAAACAATGATGAGAACTCAAAATGTTATACAGAATATATATATCTGCAGGAAATATGTATTTCCTACCACTTGGCTTGTGGTAGACATCCTTAACTTTAGGACAGGAGTTAGTCTTTGCGTTTTTGCATGAAACCTGGCCATTTAATGGAAACCTGATGTGAATGGAGGCTTAATCTGCTTTGGAAAATAAAAATGATTAATAATCACATTTGTGAATGACGTTCTGCTTTTCTGATACGTTAGTTTGCAAAGCTGTAGAGGTTTCTCAGACATCTCTATTTTCTTCTCTTATTGACCAATGTACTATCTAAGAAAACTTCAAATAAAAAAAAAAGAGGTGATTTTGATGGCATCCTTAGTTTCAGTCATACACAGCTAAATTCTTCAGATGGCCCTGAAGTGCTTGGGCTTAATTTGCTGAAAAACAAGTTGCTTGTACTTTTGTCTGAGCCAAGCCTTTCTAAACAGAAAGTGAGGGCTTAGTGATTTATTCAGTTTCTTAGAAGTTGCCAGCAGCAATGCAACTAATGAATTCCACACTCCAGCAAATGTGCACAGCCACTTTCCTGCTGGGGCATAGGTAGGAGATCCTTTTCCCCTTTATCTCTACTAGCTAATCTTGGCTGGTAATAGAAGTGACCTTCACTTCCAATTGAGAACAGATGCAAAAGACTGAGAAGTATGCAGGACTGGTTGATGTTTATTAAAAGTGTACCAAACTTTCAGAGGCCTACTTAAACTTGACCTTGACGTGCTTCAGCTAACTACTGAAAGCTCAGTGTCCTCAATTCAAAACAATAAGCAATATCACATTGAGCTTACAGGAAAATTTGTTTGATTTTTTTAGCTGAATATAAAAGACTAGAAAGTTCAGAAACATTTTCAGTTCTAATAGGCTTGCAAAAATACAAGGAACCATATTTATCTAAATCAGCCTCCTTGCCAAAAAGAAAAAAAAGGTTGAAGTCTTTTATGATAAGCACCCATATTTCTTGTTTGCAGTCATGCTGGAGGTAAAGGATTACAAGCATTCCCATAATTAGTTATTTCTGGACATGACAGGAGCCAGAAAACATGGTAATAATGAGAAAGAACCTTTTAAAGCAGTTTCAAAATAAGCTGTGCAGATGTCTTCATGTTTAAACAGCACTGTTCCAACAACTGTGATCAGAAGCACTGCCTCAGTCACACTTTCAGGTCTTCATTCCTTGCCAGCTTCTTCCTTGACCCCAGAGGGCTGTAACTTAATGTTGTCCTATATCAGACTATATGCTTTTCCTCTTTTGAAGGGATGCAGATACTCTGTCACAATCTATCACTTTATTGTAGAAAAGATATGAGAATGTGAGCCACACATACTCGTCCCATTTTTCTAAGCAGAAAATGCTGACTGTTGTTTTCTTGTTCATCTTTTTACCAAAAGCTGGAAAAAAAAAACCCAAAACAAAACAAAAACAAAACAACAAACAACTAAGCTAATGGCGTACTTCAACTTGCCTCTGGACTGTAGGTGTAGTTTACCTGGATCTTCTTAGAATCCCAGTTATAAGGCATTATCTGGGTGCTGGGAGGAAACTATTTCTTCCAACTCCTACAGTATTTCGGAAAACATCTGTGGCAAACCGCTGCACTTTCAGCTGTAAGGTAGTTTCCCGTTCTATCAGAGCAGGCCATAAGAATCATAGAACCATAGAACAGCCCAGGTTGGAAGGGACCTGGAAAGATCATCTGATCCAACTTTTTGTGGGAAAAGCAGCCTATGTGAGATAATTTAGCACCCTTTCCAATCGCATCTCAAAAACCTCCAGAGATGGGGACTCAATGACATCCCTGGAAAGATTGCTCCAGTGAATGATTGCTCTCAAAATCTGAAAAAAAAGTCTTTCTTATGGCAAGATGAAACTTTTCCCAGTGAAATTTGTACCCAGTGCCCCTTATACATGTGTCTCCTTGTGAAGAGAGAGCCTCTGTCCTCTTCGTAGCTGCTCTCTAAGTATTGTAATACTGTGATGAGGTGCCCCTGAGTCTTCTCTTCAGGAAGGAAAGACCTAACTCTTTCAGTCTTTCTCATAGGGCAGGTTCTCCAACCTTTTTGGTCACCAGATCTTAATCCAATAAATAGATCAGCCAGACCTGGAATATTTCCTCTCCTTGTTGCAGTTTATGGAAAAAATATATGTAAGATACAAAGAGCTATAACTCATTGTGGTTGCATTGAATATAATGTATATGCACTAAAAGGCATCCCTAAATTTTCCCTCTTATATTTTAGTTGGCTATAAATCATCAACATGTGGACCATCACCAGGACAAAGCAGGAAAGTCAATGAATACAGTAAGCATTTCACCAAGTACCATAATGACCGGAGAAGAAAAAGTAATTCGTCTAACAAATGTTTGTTTTATGAAGATAGGTGGATACGTCAAGGGAGCGTCGTTTCACCCCTGTAGACCATCCAGCTCTCTTGCTTTCATGTGGAGATGTGAATGACCAAGCAGAGTGAGCAAGAGAGTGTCTAGGAGAAGGAACTATCTGAAATTCCTGTCAGGCAACTTCACAAATACCCTGTGACTGAATTTCTGCTGGTGTGTTTAATTCATGTTGTTTTGGAAAGTGCTTTCTATTGAAAACAAAAGCATCACTGCAGCTAGTGTAATCCCATTATCCTGAGAGGTTTCTGAGGCTGGTGCTGTCAGAAATATGTTTCAAGTGTGTTTCAGTTTGAGAAGCAGCTGGAACACATGAGCAAATACATCTGAACATGGAGGCACCCTCTGATTTCAATTTAAGATGATGTACCACTCCATTAAAAGACTTATTCAGAGGCATCCTGAGATTGTTGGTTTGAAAACTGCAGCACTAAAATTGGATGAGCAATCCATAGCAGAGTTTAGTGAATACTGCATCCAAGACGAAATATCAGGAGATAAGTACATATGGCAGCTCCTAAGAACATGTCAGACAGGCAGATGCTGTGTGAAAGGAGGATATATTCTTTGACTTGGCAGCTGGGGACTGTGGTTGTTCATCCAATGAAGAGGCACGAGGAAGAAATATAAGAAACATTATGTGATGTTACCTCTTATGCACCCTTTTTGCAAAACCTCCAGAGAAACACTCCCATGCACACACATTTAATAGTATCCAAAGCTCGTGAACTAAATATGAATGTAAGAGACTAAATATGTAGCCTAATTTTCCAAAGTCACCCACGAACTCAGTTGGAAGTCTGGATTTATTTACCCCCCAATCCATCTGCTTGTGGGTAGTCAGCACCTCCCAGCGCAGAAAGGCCTAGCGATATGTGTGTTCTGCGGGGCTCTCTGTTGGCAAAATATTAGTTCAGGAAATGCCGCAATTATTTGACATAGTAATAAACATGGGAAATGAAGACGGAATGAACCTGTGATCAATCTAGTCATGAACTGGACGGTAGCCATTGGAGTTAATCACAGTGCGGGGAGCGGGGAAGAAGCCTGTGAATATAAATGGTAAAAAATGAGGAAGAATGCTTTTAAGCTGTGCTGAATTATTTCGTAGAACTCACTGATGCAAAATATTGTCTATGTAGAAATTATAAGGTAATCAGTCCCAACACTCTACAGAAAAAGCTGAACAGTAGATGAGGTCCATGGGGACTCTCTTCTACCCTAACCTTGCAGTTTTGTGCTTTGTGTGCATTATGGAACATTTTGTGCCTTTCTCTCAACAAACCAATGAATATCACCTAAGGACACTGGGTTACATGACCCTTATGATATTCTTATGCCTTTCTTTCCATATAGAAATCTTTACTCTCTGGGGCTTATATTTCTGTTTAATATTTTGGCTATTTTCTTTTCTTCCCTCTACCTGCATCCCAGAGACAAAGCCACGTTCACTCCTGCAGAGAAGAAACAAACCTTAAGGTGTGTGCTAGCTCTCTTTGCTGGCTTCTGCTAGCTTTTGTTGGGCACACAAGAAAGCAGAAATCTCTTGTGCAAATCTTCCACTGATGCAGTCTTTGGCGTCTGTGAACCCATTATATCCAAAGCATCGCTGCCTGGTGGCAGAGAATGCCACGGCCAGTGCGGGCACTACCTGCACACACTGGCTCCTCAGGTCTCCTCCCTTTCCATGTGCCAGGTCATGTTTGGCCTTCACGATTACCAGCAAAACTTTCAACAGTTATTCATCTTAAACTGAACTGTCAGTTAAGGAAGAATCCTACACACTTATTTCCCTAGTTATTAGTCATGTTGTGAACGTAAAATGTTTCATGCTTACTTCAATGCTTACGTAAAAATCATGCACTGATGCTGAATGGTGTGCTAGCGTTTCAAATGCAGTCTATGAAAGTTGGTCTTGTTAAAAATATTCTTTCTGTCCTTACATTTATTTTGAAGAATAGCTTGAGGCTTTCAAACATAAGTACTTCAGGACTAGCATGTACGCTAGTTTACAGATAACCAGGCAGCTTTAAAGCAGTTGCAGGCTCAGCCTGAGATGAAAGTTTTGCAGATCATCAGGTGGAAGGCACTGATGTCTCAGCTCGTAAGCATGCTTCTGGTTTTCACTTAATTAGAATGAACAAGGGCTGCACAGACCACTGGTTTCACCAGCATGTTCCCTCCATCATGGAGTGGTTTTCAACTCATGTGAGTAAGGTTTGTGAAAAATCAAGAATCTCTGCATACTCCCAGGGATATTTGCTTGTGCAAATGGACCTTATCCAATTAAAAGTAATGGCATGAACTATTGGCAGCCAGTTCTCAGTATTGGATGATCCTTGATGCAGCAAAATGAAGCAATATTTTATCCAACAAAACTAAAATCTCCACAAAATAAGTCCACATGGCCAAAATGTCTTTTGGTAGATCACACATTTTTTAAAGAGAGCTTTGAAGGATACTTCAGCTGTGTGATGGTGTGTCCTTTTCAAACATGCCTATGTTAAAGATCATTGTATTGCAGAAAAAAAAATAATTCCTGTGTGTGGTTTATTTTGGAGTGGTGTGTTGAACGACAGTTTCAGTTCAGCTTCCTGAGGCTTAGTGTCCTCCTCATTAGTATTCTTCTTAGTAATCTCTGCAGAAATGAGACTTGGGGTACATGGGTAAGAGATTAGGACTCCAAAGTGCTTTTGTTTGTAAACACTTACTCAGTTATTGTCTTCCCATACGTTTCCTTGTAGGCATTCTGTAGCTGAAGCAGTTTTTCACTGAAAGAAGTGATAGGGCCTGACGTACGTAAAATCTGAGTGAGGTTAACAACCCTTAGTTTCTTTGTTGCAAGTACATTACGCATTGCAGGCTGAGCTAGGATCTCACAATAAATCTTTACCTTCTGTGAAAGAAAGAGGCGTTAAGTGTAATTGATTCAAGAAAAAATGCATACTGGACTGGTGTTTTAAGAACTGCACTTTCAAATTAGCAATAGATTTTTCATTAAGGCTGTGTTTTGGCCTGTCTTTAACTGAACTAATGCTCAAAGAAGGTGTACTGCTTTTGGCTGGGTTAGAGTAAATTTTCTTCACAGTAGCTAGTAGGGGGCTGTGTTTTGGATTTGTGCTGAAAACAGTGTTGTTAACACAGGGGTGTTTTAGTTATTGCTGAACAGTGCTTACAGAGTCAAGGCCTTTTCTGCTCCTCACACCATCCTGCCAGTGAGTATCTGGTGAGTGTACAAAAAGTTGGGAGGAGACACAGCTGGGACAGCCGACCCCAATAGGCCAAAGGGATATTCCATACCTTATGACGTCATGCTCAGCATATAAAGCTGGGGAAGAAGAAGGAAGAGGGGAAAGTTTGGAGTTATGTTGTTTTGTCTTCCCAAGTAACAGTTATGCGTGGTGGAGCCCTGCTTTCCCAGAGACAGATGAACATCCGCCTGCCGATGGGAAGCAGAGAATAAATTCCTTGTTTTGGTTTGCTTGCATGCGCGTCTTTTGCTTTACTTATTAAACTGTCTTTATCTCAACCCATGAGTTTTCTCACTTTTACTTGTCTGATTGTCTCCCCATCCCACCTGGGGGGAGTGAGCAGGCAGCTGTGTGGTGCCAAGTTGCCAGCCAGGGTTAAACCATGGCAGGGGGTAAGAAGTGCTTATATTTTATATAGTGCTTATATTTTAAAGACTATAGATAGTCTTACACTTCCTGATCCTCTAACTCTAGAAGACAGATCTTTTAACCAACGGAATGCAATTTATTATATCCTTGTGACATCACTGATGAATGACACTGCACAGACGTAACATGACAGATCAAGAAGAAAGCAGTTGTGTTTCTCCAATCTTTCATTCCCTTGTTAAATCTTATTGCTTCCAGTTATGATTCTTCCCAAGCCAAGATTTCTTCTGCTTTGGCCATTACTCTTCAGATAACTATAAATGTGGATCATACTGTGCTTGATCATGTCTGGAAAAGAAGTATGCATTTAGGATTTCATTCTTGAATTTAATATGTGATGATCACTATGCCCTTCCTCTACAGAAACCAATAGGATTGCTGTGACACAAAGCCAGCGTAATGGAACAAAGATAAGATCTTTGATTTTATCCTGTATTCTTAGGAAAAAACCTTCAAAAATGTTAAGGACAGCTCTGTCCGGACAAGGAATTCTCTGAAGAGAAATCAGTGGTCCCAAACTGCAAGAAATGTTTACTGTAAAACCACAAAGAATATTCAGATTTCAGGAAATGAACAAATGCCTGTTACTAAGTTTATTTCAGTGTGAGAGGCTTATTTGGTATATCGTGATGATGAAGACCAAAAGCAAAGTATTCCTTAAAAGTGTTTACTGTTTCCTATGAAACTCTCTGATCCTTTGTACCCAAATTATACAAGTTCCAGTTTTAGATATTTCAAGCGAGACTCTGATCTTCGTCACATTGCTGTAAAGAGGATGTAACTAGACTGTCCTTCCCCTGTAACATCTGTGTTATTGAAATCTGACTTCTTCACAAAGATTACATTCAGAAAAATGCCAAATACAAGTGTGATTTCATCAACTAGGAATTTCCCTTTGCTGACAGCTTTGGCCCTCACACAGTTGAGCAGAGTTGGGCATCATGTAAACAGCAACACTGTTGAGTAACAGGCATGACTTCTTTTTTTGGGACACCTCCCCAAGCAGCCTGACACATCCCCTCAGCAAACTTTGACAGCAAACAGGAGCCTCCTTCAGATATCGTCTGTGATGTGATTAAATGTCTGATGGTTTCTTTTGTTCTTGGCACTGGTGGACCTAGTCACAGATATCCTACCTCGTGTGGCCAAAGAATTACCACTGATGGCTCTCTAATAGACCAATTTAGATTTCTGGTTCAAATTTATTGGCATATAATGAATGGATTTGCTTTAGTTCTTGAGGATTTAGAGGATTTTCCTTTTGCTTTATTCCCTGCTATTACATTTCTCTTAGCCAGAGTGATATTTTATGCTATTTAAATGGCACACTTTGACTTAACAGCCTAAGTACCATCATTACGTCTTTGCATGCCAACAACTGATACAATGGGCTTCTTACACTTTGTCCCCTTTTTTGTATTAGCTAGGTTTCTTCTGTGTGACCTGGGTAGAAAGGACCCTACTCCCTGTCAAGAGCAGAAAACAGGTTATAGCAATTGCCATGAAATACTATGGTAGTGCAGAAAGGTTAGCCAAACCTTAGTCTTTAAAACCATGCGTTTGGTTTTTTCTTTTTTTTTTTTGTTTTGTTTGTTTTGGTGTGTTTTGTTTTTTTTTTTTTTTTTTTTTTTTTTTTTTTTGTGTGGGGAAGTAGTATAATTTACTTTGTGCCAGTATTTCTTTTGTGGTATACATTTGTATTTATTTAATCCATTTAAGCAAAATTACTCTTCTTGAAGACCGCTATCTTAGCTGTCTCCAGGAATTATAGGATGACTTGCAGTACTGTACCTCAGGACTGCCTACACAAAAAAGATTGAAGCATTAAGTCTGCTGGCAGTGTTTGTGATACCTAAATTAGGTACTGCTGTCTACGCTGCCTGGAGAGGACTACACGGCACTCGTTGCCAGCATGATCTCTGGCACCATTTCATGGAAACCCAGCCGGGAAGGCCTCCTTCAATAGCAATCATCACCTGGGGGCTTTAAATGAGAGAAGCTGACATGAGCTGGCTTGTGGGTCAGACTGGGAGCTGGAAGTGAGCTGGGCTACAGCTATTCAGCGGTGTTGAGACTGAGGCACTTCTGGGCTATTGTGGAAGGAAAAGGTTTGGTGTCTGGGGAAGGTTCATATCAAAGACACATGTCAAAGGTCTACATGTGGAATTTAGGTGCCTAAGTACAGCACAAGTCCTTTTGTTAATGTAGCCATGGACTTCCACAGCCTGAGTTGCATAATCAAAAGCTGTCAAGAGAAAAATGAGAGTCATAACCTCTTCCGTTCTGATCCAGTACATGATGTCCTATCCATGCCCTGAGACTACCCCCGTTGGTACCTAACTTTAGTCTCTGCTACTCGATTGATCCCCCTAGAATTACACCAGCAAAAAAAACCCGGTATAGCACAGAGGGGAACCCAGCCTTTTGTTGCTGGAAAAATAAAAAAAGAGAGAGATCTCTTAGCAAAGAGATAATGAGACGACATTGCTATGCTGTTTTTTACTGGCTCAGGATAGTTCTGTCATCTAATTGAATGGTCGGGGGAAAGGTAGTACGACTTGGGAGAGGCAGAATATGAGTGATGTACCAATGTTGCAGAGCCAGGTTTCGAGGTGAAACAGCAAGCTCCCAGGTGTTATGAATGTTAACATCTCTTAAGTAAGGGAATCTATTAAGATTGTTTGTGCTAGTAGGTATATTTTACTAGGAATTTATGTTATTGTCTCTTCTTATTTTAGTAATGACTGTCACAGTCCCAGTGAATTCTTAGTCAGAAAATTTCCTTTCATAGTGTCACTTCAGGCTAAAATAAAATCCTTTTCCCAAACAGAGTCTTTTTACAGCAGAATAGGTACAATGGTCTATTCAGCTGAATTCTATTGACTCTGTAGATTCAAGTCTTAATGTTCCTTTTTTTATGATCTCCTCCTTTTCATTTTAATATTATTCTGCTTTTCCTTTTTTGTGCTGAGCATATCCTATTTTGTTCCACTGAAATAATTTTGTAAGAAATCCTTCATCAGAATAATGCTGTCTATTCAGTCATCACAGGCACAGTTTTGTTCTTTGGGCTTTGGCTAGCTTATATACACACTCCTACACTTCCAGTGATTACTTCCAGTGCCAGCTGGGATACCTATTGGTGAATTCAGAGCTGATTAACTGAGCAAGACAGTTGTTGCTCCAATTAACCTACTCCATGTTTCAAGAGATTTCATTTTTTTTCATTAAGGAAACAAGAAGTGGAGGGACAGACTTTCTTTAGCCAAATTGCTCCATCCTTCTCCCCACAGGGGAAAAAAAAAAAAAAAAGTCAATTTGGTGAACAAAGAGCCATCATTACTGGACATCTGCGGCTAATAACTGGGACACAACAGAAATTTGAGGACTGGATGCTTAACAGTTCATTGTAGGTTTTATTTGCATATACAAAGCTCCTTCCCAGCAGACTGTGAGAAAACATTTCCTTTAGCTGGTTGGGGTGGAAATTGCTAGTTTTCTACTTGGCGAACAAATGTGTTAAATAATTAATGTAACCATGAAGGTACTCTGCTTAAATGCCAGCTTTCAAAATCAATGTACTTTTGCTTCACAGAAGGGTTTAAATCAAGTAATTCACAAGGTAGGACTGTGACTGACCTCTGTGGGAATGCACAGAAAGAAATGTTTCCATGAGTTTCCCCCACCATGTGCACCCTCTCTATAGGAAGAAGTAAACAATTGCAGTCCTTGTCTGCTAACACAATGCTGACGGACAAGCTCTGGAGAAACTTGGGCAGCAGCACAAGAGGTTAACACCTTTTCCTGGGTATTTCTGCTCTCACAGCTCACTCAGCAGAAGGGAACGCGCGTCCTCACCAGAACTGTCCTGGGAAGGAGAGCGCAAGCATGCTCAGCACCTTGCTGTAGAACCAAGGGTCCTGTTCCAGGTGGTTTGGACAGACGGTACATAGGCAGCTGCACGAAGCTCAGTTCAGCCTCACAAGCTCTTCCTGAGCTCTCGTTAGGAATGCTTGTGCCTGAGGCTGCAGGGTGGCAACCAACTTCATGGTTGGAGGAAAAGTAAAACACAAGCCTCTGCATTTCGTGGTGGCATTTTGTGCTTACACCCTTAGAACCCATCGAGTCCCTTCTTTACCTTAAGATGTTGCTAAGGTTTCAGTTAAACAGTAACAAAGGTACTGCAAGGTTTCACGATGATGGTAGTGATAAAAATAGCTATTGATGTCATAGGAAGCTCTCAGCCCTTGTTGGATTTATATAGCTTTTTAGTGGGAAGGAATTGATCAGAGGCAATGTGAAATAAAAGCTTTTTTTGCTAAAGAAATATGTTGGTGTTTAGTGTTAATTCATACAGCCGGACTGAAACAGAGGATTACTGATTTCAGGCAAATGCAGTGGTTTCAAAATCAGGTTTTGTTCTGATTGTAAATACAATTAAAAAAAAATATATATCTTATGACTTACATAGCTTATTTTGGTGTCGGATCATGGCCGTTCTATTCAGGAATGGTTTTACACCTTGAGACAGGAACCAGGATGCCTCAGGTCCCTAGCTCCAGAAAATCTTCCTCTGAGGGCTCATTGCAGGGACAAAGACCCCTTGCCTCCCAGGTTCCCCTTAAGCTTGCTCCCAGAACAGCTCACCTGCCTGTGGTTTCATGGGATTTCCTAACACCTCTTTTTTTTTGACGAATGCGCTCTGCTTATTTATTAATAGGCTGCTGTTTCATCTCTGACTACAATGAAGAATTTAAGCCAGGTGATCTGAAAGTACCAGTATTTGTACGTTAGAAATGTCCACCTCCACCAAAACCCCTCCACTTAATACTTAAGAGGCAAATAGCTTATGCCTTGTTATTAACGAGAGTCAGAGCCTTGTACTCTGTAGCTGTTCCTCCACAAGACTTCTCATTTAAACATAGTTCATGTATGAAGTCAGTATCCTGAGCCCTGTATTTTTGGTGATACCTACTTACATACAGGACCTACATTGTTAGATTGCACCCAAACCACAAGAACAAAAAATCTGCACTATATTATTAATTGTGCCATCTTTAGTAATCTTTAAAATGGAGCATTGTGATCATCAAGCAGGTGGCAGAAGGCAATTTCTGTCTTCTTTTCTTCTGAGAAGTAGAGAGTTCCAATATATCTTTCAGAAGCCAGGATTCCTCAAATTCAAGTCTTCTGTCCATATGATTTGAAGCAGTGAGATAATTTGTATCCTAGCTGATAGCCTCAGCTGTTACTGAACAGCTCTGGGAAAAGTAGAGGAGCACTGGTCCAGCTCTTTTCTAAGAGCCCATCTCCCTGTTCAGTGTTAGAAAGAGAAAAGGAGGGAAAATCACTTCACAGACAGATGGTTAAGGTGAATGTGGCCTTCTGTCTCTGTCCCAGCTCCTGTTAACTAATAAATTTGTGCTTTGGGCTGGTAGAGCAAATCTCATTTTTTTTTTTTTTTTCTGATATAAGGATCCATGTCTTCCACAATGCCTGCAGCAAATACGCTCCCTGTTTTATTACATTAATAAGGTAGTCTCCAGTACTTTATTCAGTAACCTTCAAGGGCAGAAGTGCACACCGGGCATATATTCTATATCTTTCATCCACTGTATTGGCTTGTAATCTCCCACCTCAGGCACATTCTCATTTCAAGACGCCTTCTCTGTCATGATCACAAAAATTCTTCACACCAGAAGTGAAGTCTCTGTGACTGAGTGTGGTGTTCTGACGTATCTGGACACTGCAACACGATAAATGAGCTCAAGGTCTGTGTGCATTATACATATCTGGGGGAAAGGCCATTTATACCATCTTTTGGGACAAAACACGCCTGCTACAAACATGGAGAAAACGTGCCCTGAGACGGAGTGCTGCAAAGTGCATTGTGATAACAAAGGATTTCAATACAGTCAGAGACCTTACGGCTTTTAGAAGGATTTATTTAGCTTTCCTTTCAGCGCAGTAGCCTGTAGTGATAGCATAAGTCAAAGCATGATGCTGCTTCTTTTCCACTACGTCTCCCTCCCCCTCATACCACCTCCCCTGCTCTGCCCCAAATGGCTGCGAAGCAGCATTAATGAATGCGGTCGATGAAGTACTAAAAGGCACTTTCCCTGCCCCATAATATTAAAACCTCGGGGACGGGAGGAAAGTCGGCTGCTGTTGTGGGTGACACAGACGGGGGGTCCCTGCTGGCCAGCTGGTTCGAAGCGCAGCCTGCGCTCTGCTGCCAGCCCATCTCTGCCATGTCCCCGGGAGACCGCGCTGGGCTGAACCAGCGGAGTCATCCGTCATTAACGAGCAGGATATGATGCCTTGCTGTGCCTCTCACAACGGCAGAGAAAGAGGGAAGAGGCAGTTTAAATTTCACCAAAGCTGGGGCGGTGTCAGGAGCGGTTTAATCAGAGGGCAGGCTCTCCTGATTACATATCCCAGAGTCAGCTCCCAGGCGCAGACAAGCCGATATCCTGGGCTCTCCCTGAGGTTAGTCTGGAGTTACTCAAAATATAAAATATGAATATGGAAAGCAGTAATCTTTTCCTTGCTGGATCAGAAGCATTTAAAATCGTATTCCCTGCTTGACTGTCCTTTGAACATGGCCCTGTGTTCTGTGAAGTTATTTATTTCTGTATTTTGCCCCTGTAAATATGTAATTAATGCTACCGCTGTGTTTAGGATTCAGCAGGGTGTGTGAATCTCTGTGATTGGAAGCTAACAGAAACACAAGTGCTAAATCCTGATTCAAAATCAGTGGTAACAAAGTGACCCAACAAAACACAGCCTCCTTGGAAACCACAGGAGACTTCATCCTAAATGAAATGTTAGGGTGTGTGTGAAGCAGACTGTCTCCACTGACGCATGAAACAACTCCCTCATGGAAAATCATTCACTGACATCTTTAAGGGACTGGGCCTTAAATTTTCTGTCCCTTTATAAACCTCTGGCACTCCTCTGGAACTGAAGATACCATTCTGCAGAGTGTTCACAAAGGGCTGGTAAGAAATTAAGTTACAATTGTATTTACACTTATTTTATAATTAAAATTAAATTGACATAATGTTCTGCCTCCTCATGGTGCCTTGTCTCCACTCGGTCTCACTGTATATCACTTGCTTCAGGAGTCCCATCTCAGTGAAATTAGAGTCATATTGAGGTTAGCCTTAGTACGTACAGCAACATGGTTATTAAGATAATTAACTCCTGAGATAACTTTTACCACAGTTGTACTACTTCCTGACATCTGCTCTGTTCCAAAGTGATGTATCAGAAAGCAAAATGACATTTTTCCCTGGCTGTGTGACAGTCTGAGATAATTTTATTTACTTCTGTGAGAGTCCACGGGTAACACTTTGCCATGTAAACAGAGTGCTGACATTAGAACAACCACGTGGTATTTTCAAACTTTATGGACTTGAAAACAATTCAGTGCACAGAAACACATTTACAGAGATAATGTGTTGTCCACTTGGAGGTATTCAAATGCAGGCACAGTGAGCATCTGCAAAGCGTAGTCATAATACTGCAATACCTTACTGAACAGATGTGGAAGAATAAAACTGCAGGATTTATAGGCTTTATTTCTGGGCTGCAATATACTTTTTCTTGAGTCTTGGGTGTACTCAACACAGAATGCTCCCATGGATGGAATTTACATACAAACAACTAGAAATGGAATCAATATATTAAAATGCAGTTATCTTGAGTAAGTAGGGGTAGATACAGCCACCATGATTTGAGGCTGCAAATCCTTTCGTTTATTTTGCACGGTGCCATAGAGGCTGGAATTTACTTTCTCTGTGCTGAAAGATACATGCAGCAAAAGGATGTATTAATGTTATCTGTGTAATTTTTCAGAAAATGCCCTGTGAAATTGGATTGCATAGTGCTATAAATCTAATTTAATTAGACAATGTGGATAATGATTGATGGTATGACACTTCAGAGGAAATATGGAAGTTCTCGCCAGCTGAGTATACAAGAATTAGTTAAAATTTTCCAAGTGAAAAAGTTTCTTTGTTGAGAAAGGTTGTTTTGTGGAACCTGACTGCAATGTTCCCCAGAAAGGACTACCTTAATTAGCCTTGGGATGAAGCATTGTGGTTGGAAACTTTTTGAAGTCAGGAATTGCTGCTCTAATCTTCCCAGTTTGTATTCTGGAACATCAGAAATGTTCCATGTTTACTCTTAGATCCTAGTCCTTGGCTGCCAAATTCTTCCCTCCCAAACTGTTTGTAATCTTTGAGATTTCCGTAAAAGCTTTCCTCAAAGGAAGACTTAGGATGGACAAAAAGCTGACAAAAATTGGACGATGTTTTCATTAACAGGTGCCTGGGAAATAAAACAGGAGATGAAAATCAGTATTGATACAGTCAGAGTTAAGTGTATCGGAAGAAAACACTAGAATTTTGCATACTTAATGATTGGCTTTTTCCAGTTGGAATAAAGAGTGAGGAGTCACTGGGGACAGCTCTGTGCCAACGTCAGCTCCGTACTTAGCAGCAGCCAGGGAGGCTAACGGAAAGGTAGTAGAACTAGGGAAGGAAAAGGAAACAAGCCAAAACACAAAAAGGTGTTGTATCATCATAAAAATTGATACATAGTCTTTGCTGCCACAAAACGTTGGCTCTGCGGCTATCCACTCGCTGAGAATCAGCAGTGGAATGAGGAGAGGTACAGGGAAGGGCGGCAGAGGAGACCAATGGCTTCCGTGAGGGGAGAGAGAAATGCATTAGTGTGTTTCAGTACGGAAAAGAAGTTACCAAAGGGAAAGATGACAACAAAACCGAACCACTGTAAAGTGAAAATTATATTTACTGCTTCTTATAACATAACAGCTAAAGAAACCAAATCAAATTACAAGACAAAGAGTCTGAGACAGACAAAAATACTTATATCTGTCAAATTTTCAAGACTGCAAAAATGTACTGTCAAACTTACTGCCACAGAATGCTGTGAAAGTAAAAAGTATAAAAATAAGTTTAAAGAAGGCTGGACAGAGTCACAGGAGCCAATTGGTGGCTGTTGAGCATGTTCAGGTGCGAACTCTCCCTTAATTTACAATAAGATGAAACTCCCTAAATGGCTACTGTAAGAGAGAGTGTATAACAATTAATCTGCGTTTACCTATTATTCCTTTCTTACATCCCGGAAAACAGATTATAAGACACTTTTTATGTAATCCAGATATATCAATTTTCATCTGTAACACGTGGTAGTAATGCCTATGTAGAAAATGCCTTAAGCCATTACAATAGCTGTGAAAACAGACTTCCAGCTGATCTGCTGCTCAATAAAGTGCCTTTGTGTGCATGGCTACAGGTAACCCAGATGCAGCAATGCCCTGCCTAAGCATTTTTAACCTCCAGTTGTACTTGCAGGTAACAGTGGCTGGCCACGGGACCAGTGAATGTGGTCTGTGCAGCTCTGCGCTCACAAAAGTGCCATGTTCAGCAGGGATTCAGCTGCAAGTGTGGCTGGTGCCTCCTGCTTCCTTCCAGGAGTGAGGTGCTATACGGACAGCTGGGCAAGAAGTCTTTGTTTCTGCAGTGCTGATGAGCACCTTCCATGGAAAACAGTGAGAGCTATTATTCTTAAGAGGAGTGATTACAGGAACGAGTCCTACAAACCCATGTTACAGGAATAAAAAAAAATTCTTTCCGCTTTTCTCCTCCTAACATCCTAATAAATCTTAATGTCGCATTCCTGTAAACTGCTCATAATAATATGCTATTGGGAGTCATAATTTTACAGGAAAAGAAAAAAGCAGATCAAGAGCTCTTCTTGGCCATCCAAGTACAACCATGTTCATCCAGAAAAAAAAACAGAGGGGAAAAAGACTGCATTGTCATTGAAAAAAACTAAAATCTAAAAAAAATATAAATTAAAGGAAATTAGTTGCCAAGAGTTGAAGAAGTTTCTGAAGGTAGAGTAGTTACCATGCTTGTTGTAGCTTTTTTTTTAGTTTTTGTTTTATTTTTTGTAGGAGCTTTGGAATCACAATAAAGTTACGGTAAGATATAACAAGACATTTAATCAATTCAGCAGTTCAACTTGAAATTAAATTTACCCCATGAAAACATGCTTTCCAAAATGTAGCTGAAGAAAATTAAGTAGCCTTTAACCAATTTCAAAGCAATTCAGTCTGAATGTGTTGTTGTAGTGCTCCCTTGGAGTCTTAAACTGTGTTCACAGTGAATGGCCCTGAAATTACAAAAATTGATTCAGTTCAATTCACATGCTCAGAAAATTCATTCAGTCAAAACACTTCTCCATGCTATTTCCTATAATGAAGGGTTTGGGCCTGGAATATAGTTGTTAAAGAATAAAATAAGTTTGCATTGACTTTTTGAACACAAACAAGTAAGTTACTCATTTTGCGGTAAATATTTGGCTGTATATTGTTTGGTTAATATGTTGGACACACTTGCCCTACCTGGCACAAATTTAGTGCACCTCTGTGTCTTGCCCTTAAACCTCACATAAGATTTTATCATCATAGGAAGGTTAGTGTGCAGTAAGAATGGGGTTCCTTTATGATATTAAACCACTCCACCTCCCACATGGGTCTTTGCAGCAGATCTGAGGTATGTGCAAGGTTGCTACCCCATTGCAAAGGGGAGCTGAAGTGTTTTGCACCTAGCAAACAGTACTATGTGCTCATGTATCAGATCATAAAGGAGCTTTGTGTAGACTCCAGGTACAGATCTTCTTTCCTGAACACCGATTTCCATACATATGCAAACCTTAAAGCATGGAAAAGAGGCACAAGAGGACAATATATTTAATGGAAATAACAAATAGAAAATACTGATTAGGGAATGGATGAAATCCTGCCCTCAAACCAGAGATAACACTGTTTATAAGTCCTGACACTGCCAGTCACTACATTACGAAGAGAAAAGGAAGTTAAGAAAGTACCAGGCAGCTTATAGGTTTTGACCACTAAACAGTTTTTTTAACCGTAGGGTATTTTCTTTTTTTCAAGCAAAGCAGCTCTGTGATTTCTCTGACAAAGACAATCGTAACAGAAAGACTCAGAAATGCTGCTATGAGCCTGAATTATTCAGACAAAAACTTCCTGCAGCGGAACTGTATTCTGCATTCCTCTATTCTGCCTCACAGCCTGTGCTGAAAGGAGGATCGGGGAGAGTACTGAAATAGTCCAGGGAGCAGAAACCAGAAATCTGGACTCTCTCCTCTGCAAAGCACTTTAGATCTTATTCTTAATGGAAGGAATGCAGATTTACACCTAGAGCTGGTGTCTATAACACACCAGAGAGGAAATACTAAGTTTCAGTACTGCTTTGGAGACCATTTATGTGTTTTGCGTGAAAGAGACACTGGATGAAGCCCTGGCTTTGAAATCAGAACCCAGGACTCCTCTTCTGCTCCATTCTGGGTATTAAACTGCCACTAGGTTAAGGATCCAGGGTAACTCCTCTTTATTCTCTCTCTAGGTTCCTAAACATTGCATTCTTTTTTGCACAGTTACCCAACATTCATTGGAGCGGTAGAGAAACTACCAAATAGCCAGGTGGTAAAGGTTCTGCTTTCTCTAGGGAGATAGCAGATGTCTTGTTTAATTTCCTTTAGCCTCTAGAAACCTTGCATCTCAGGTTGCTCCCAACTTCTAGGCATGTATTCCAGCTCCTGAGCTTTGTGCAAAAGGCGTCTTCTTCTTCTCACCATTTTTTAAAATAAATTCAGACCAAGCCTACTGAGTCTCAGCAGGTCTTTGCGGAGCTATTAAGCTTTGTTTGTGGCCAACGCCCCATGAAGAAGAAAGCAAGAACAGGTGCTTCTGTTTAGGTGTCCCGTAACTGGAAAGTGCCACCTAATTTTAGGTGCCTCCGTGGTCAGGCTGTGCGTGAGCAAAGGAATGATGAGCCATGCTGAGGTTTAGATTGCAGCTGTGGTAAGTCTCGCCATGCATATTGTTTAAAGTTTCCAGAATTATTTTTTTTTTTAAATAAAATCCTAGATGCTTAAGGAACTAAAATTTTTCATTAATTTTTAATTTTCAGCTATAAATATGTAATTATTTGCAAAAAATTGAGAGAAAGGGAAATGATATAGGAGATATGGAAGTGATAAGCAGATGTGAAATCGTTGCAGTCATGCAGAAAAGCAATATTTTAATTGCCTCATACTAGATAAATAGAAAACCAGTCAAGAAATCATTCCTAATGGTGAGATACAGAGGAATATGAAATAATCCTGCTAAGAAACTAGTGGAAACACCTTCCCTTGGGAGTTTTAAAAGCAATCTGAAAAAATGGTAGAAATGTAATGTTAGTCATTGCACTTAACGAGGTGGGCAGACTAGGTGACCTAATTAAGCTATAAGACATGACAGGGTATGCATTATGGTCTCATAATGACATGCTTTGGTGCCTTTAAATGCAAGACAGAGTGTAAAAAGCTGTTAAACACTGAGGTGTGTCATCACTAGACTTTACAACCCTTAGATGCCCTCAAATTCTAAAATATTAATTTCAAAAGGTAAAATGCCAACTATTAGAAAGAAAAATATTCCCCACATGAAGCATAACTTATTTTTTTAATGCACTGTAAGGTCACATCAAGGGAAATTGTCTAGACAGGGTTTATTGTTACTAATTCCTGACGACGATAATAATTAACGTTGTTAACAAAAGTGTGGCAGAATGCAAACATTTCATCTTTAAGGTTGAAACTGAAATGCATGCGGGAGGAAGGGCTGCTTAGGAGAGAGGACTGACATCCCTGTGAAGTCCTCCTGCTGCCCTTCCCTCTGACAGTACTTCGTGCTGAAGACAGAAAGCATTGGGGAAATAGTACAGAGAAAATGGGGCCGTTTACCAACTGACAGTTCTTGTAAGCTTGACTCAGGATTTTCTTAATGACTTTTGCTTTTTTCTCTCATTTTCAACTGTTGCCCCCACCTGCCAACACGGATGTCTGTTAGCTGCCTGAAACAGAAAGCGGGTGAAGGCCAGAGGTGCCTGTCAAGAGGTTTGCAATATGAAAATACTTGTGCACTACTACTTCCAGCAAGAATAGCAATAACATTTCCTAGTGGCATCTTCACAGTGCTGTACATTTCCTAAGCACTTTGTCAACAATTATTTCCAAAAGTGAGCTTAGTCCTTGCCCTAGGAAGATCAAGGGAAAAGCTAATGACGACTCTTGGCAGAAAGGAAATGCTTGTTATTACTTCTCAGTGGCCGTGGCCAATTCCTGCGCAACCATTTCAGCATTTCCAGTGGGTAGGCACCAGTGGGCCCTGAGTCTGCTCGGTTCCCTTTCCTCTCCCTGAAACCAAATGAAATTTGAAGTACGCAGCACTTACTTTAATTGCTTGGTAACTTGTAAGTCTGTGTCCCAAAGGCCAGCCTCACACAGGCCCATTTGTGTGACCAGACCTGAAAAATCACCTGTGTTTTTGAAAGGTTTAGGCCTAATTACTTGTTCGTTTACTTTATTACTTAAGTAGATTTAGTATTCCTGGGACACTCCATGGCACCTTGTATTTTTTTTAATGGGTGACTTTCAAAACTTTGTTATACTTATTAATTGAGCAATTTTCACTCCTGACAAAACATTTTCAATTACAAGGAAATGTTTTTTTCATTTTCTAAAAACGTGACTGCACTGAGAAGGGACAGGAAGTATAGCAGGATTTCTGCAGGAGTTTAAGACTCTTTGTGCTGAACAGGCAACTATTGAAGTTCATGTGGCATATTACACGTGAAAAAGAAAAACTCAGATGGTAGTTATTGTTTTTTAAAAGGCAAATTATTCAGATTCAATTTCTATCTTAAAGTATCAGAGACCTGATTAAAAAGAAAAAAGCAAAAAACCAAACTGGTAGTTGTTCTTTTTTTATTTTTTTAATCTTGCCTGAACCCATATGCTTCTTTATCTATGTAGTTGTGCCTGACAGAAACAGATGCATGAAATATATAAGTAGAGCACTGAAAATTCATTATTTATGCAGAGGGCCGGTCAGTTCTACTGCATTTGTATTTCTTCCACACACAAAGAAAGGGTGGTATAGCCAGTCAATCCCCATCACATTCTGATGATGGTAATTCTCCTGCATATTCTGTTTTCAGTGTCAGCATTGCCTCCATTATGTCACTTGAAACCCAACATTTTCTTAAGATCTATGTTACATTTCCTCTTATGACCTCACCATACATCCACCCAAATACCTTATCCAAAATTTAAGAGAGATTATCATCTGGTGACTTCATTATGAACTTGACCTTATCTTTCAACAGCTCTGTTGGATCCAGTGTTGGCTGCAGTTGTGTTTTCATCACTCAGCTGACTGGGTGGTGCTGATTTTAATTTTTTTCTTTAGCACGTATGTTTTACTGCAAGTCTATACACATATTATACAAGTACAATAGTCGCCATTTCTATTCGGCTATCCATAAAGCACCTTTTCCCCTGACCTCATGGTTAGGTAAATAATTTTATTCTTTCATAGATTTAAGTACCCTCTGAATGTCCCATTTAAGGTGTTCAGGAATATTTGATAGTGCAGCAAGGAAGATACTTTTGAAGAGATTTGTATAGGAATTCTCAGAGTTAGGAGAAAAAGAACCATGCTCCTCTCAACAAATAGTAAATTTCTAGACAGACCATAATGGCAGAGGTTACCCAAAAGAAGGGATAGGAGGAAAATGCAGAGAATCCTTGTTGTCATATGAAGAAAACAAATGTGTCTTAGTACGCAATAATGAGATTAGGATTTAGTGATCCCCAAAAGCCATTGATATTCTGAAACAATTTGTTACCATTGTATCTACTTTCTAATGAAACCCAGTAATGATTTGCCTGTGTTAATTCTGGCAATATAACTGCATAAGATATAATTATCAAATTATACATTTATATGAAAATATAAGGTTTTGGTGAAAGGCTCCACTCTGGCATTTGAATAATAATGGAGTAATTCTCTTTGCAGGGCTCAATCATTAGCACATTACATTCAGTTTTGGGGCAAGAGATGCCCTTGTCTGGGCATGCCCAAGGGAAATTATTATTTCCAAAGCAGAAGGAGGTAAGCAATATTTTGGGGATGGAATTTTGAAACTACCTCTTATTGGAAGCTATCAATAAGAAAACCTGACAGAACAAAAGGAGGAGCTGGGCTTGCATTTCAACTCACCCTAAAGAAAAGTTTGGAGCATAAAAAAGGAACAGGAGTCAGCAAATTTAGCCTTCTGTGAGGCAAGGAAAGGACAGAGGATTTGCACAGAATGAGACTGAGAAGGCCAGGAAGCATCTAATCAGCTTCTCAGCTGTATACTGCAGGGTAGGAGGAACCTTTGGAGCTTTTCTAAGTAGTAGATATGTGCGCACTTCTATTTTCACTTCCACTCACCTCTTTCTAAAGCTTTTTCAGTTGTGTTATTTGTAACAGTAAATACAATTTCTATTTTTCTTTCATCTTAACCTATCTTGCACTAAAGATCATCTCAGTACAATTGGAAAATTAAAAGGCCTTTCATTCTTTGGAGTAGAAATCCTTAAAAGTATGGTAATGAATCATCTCATGATCTGGACTGTATTGTTGCATCTTGTCCAGCTTTCAAATGATATTTCATGTAATATTTAAAGTATAACAGAATGTGCCTTATACAGACCATTTTGGGAGTTGGTAATTCTTCTGTTTTTTGACAATAAATGTTTTTCAGGACTAGTCTTATTTGGGAAATTTTCTTGTCTTGCAGTACAGCAGTGGTGAGCGTGCCTCATTCATGTGGAACCAAGGCAAGTATGAAGCCAAACTAATCTAGAAAATCTAATGTTAGTTACGAGGCCAAATCTTCTATGTATGGGAAAGGGATCTGCACAATGCAAAAAAGTATCCCAACGGCAGAGTACATCATGTCATACACAAAGTACCTTTGTGGCTCTCAGTTTCCACATGCTATGATGAAATATTTTCTTCAAAATATATAGGATGCCATGGAAACTGAGATAAAGCCCTTAATCCCTGCTTTACTGGTGCTGACAGAACAGGTCTCTAGACGCACTGGGTATGGGATGTTTGACATGAGGGAAGCTGGGGACTGAGGTGGACAAAGGGATGAAAAGTTGCTTGTTTGTAGCAGCTCAACTTCTCATAATTATATCACAGGATATTAATTTGCTGAACTGGCTTTAATTCCACTTCAAAAATCTGAGCTTTAGGGACTGTTTATCATGAAGTACATGGCTTTACAAAAAAAAAAAAAAAACAAACAACAAAACAGTGAATGGTTTTATGCCTGGAATAGAAGAAAGTTAGCTCAGTTAGTAACCTGAGAAAAGATTGATAGCCTTTAGATTAACTACATAAATGTAGGGAACTGTGAACGCTTTGTCTTCTATACACTTGTCTTAAAATGCTGAGACAGCTCCAAGAATCTTCTTGGTCAGATTTCCATTTTATCTTTTTTTTCCTTTTACTTCTTATTCCATATGCTTCTAATGCCATATGCTTATTGTGAGGTTCTTGCTGAACACCAACAATTTTTATGTTAGAGTTGTATCATCAATTTGTACTTGTGTGTTGTTGGATTAAGTAGGTCACAGATTACTGGTCTGTATCCGTACAGCAAGGATGGTTCAGATAGGTGTGTTAGCTAAAGTGCAGTGTCTCACACACTGCTGTCAGTACTACCTGGTGCCAGTCTGGAGAGGTGAACTTTGGAGAGATCACACTACTTCTCTGTGGTCATTGATGTGTTTCAATTGCAGGGGGTGCTAACTGACATGTGCTAAGTCAAGAGAATGAAGGGAAATGCTCCTTTACAAGTTTCTCATCCAATGGAGTTTCTCACAGACTAATTCCAGGCAGAGCTACCATCCTTGCCCTCTTGCTCTGGCTGCCAGGAGGGTGCTGCAAGCCCAGTAAGGGGCTTACCAAGTGTTGATGATGCTGCATTGCACCTAGCGAACCAAGCAGGACCCAACCTGACTTCTGATGAAGCCAGTGGTACGTCTGTGTCCTGAGTGTCTAAGGGAACACTGCGGTACTGTGTCACTCAGGCTTGTTCATAATTCAGGATAATTCATCCCCCAGAGCCAGAACAAAGGAGATCTGACTGAATTAACCATTTTCTTTTGCCTAATTCCACACCTTTGAGAAATTTTCTGAATTGCATTGTCACAATTCCTGGTGGAGATCCTATAAAATCTGCAGAAAAGGGCAACAAATACCAGCTGTAGATCATTTATATTTTAGTGCAGTGTGTTTCTTTGTGACTGTAAATAAAGGATAAGACATATGAAAAAAAAAAGACACTTCTCATTGACCTCAGAGTGGTGTTGACTTCTCTTACTCTCCTCCTTTTAAGATATTTCAGTTTCTCTTTCAGGAGAAATTGATGGTAATGCTGAAAGACAAAATAAAGTAATTATGTTTTCAACACAGATAATAACTTAGACGTGGTCTCTTAGGGGCTAACACATTACTTCCAATTTTACTTTAAAATGACATTGTAATTGACTACTATTAATCTGCGTCATTTGTAAGGTATGTGTACTAAACAAGTGATACAAATAGTTGTTCCGATTGACAAACACTCAATTACCAATAAAATTCAAGCTCAAAACTGATGAGACCGCTTTCTAGACGGCCCTCCAATTAATCCAGAAGGAGTTGATTCCCAAAGCAACCTCTGCAGTCGTTAAATAGTATCTACTTAATGTGGAATTTACTGATCAGGGTGATTCATCTCTTACAAGCATCTGCTTTTGACATGAGAGTACACAACTCTCATGTATAATCCTGAGAAGCATTTATCTGGCTTTAAGTTATTAGGCCTTGGTTTAAAGTCACCAAAAAGATACTCACTGATTTAGCAGACTTTGGATTTGGTCCTTGGCTGCTGTGCTAAACAGCAGGGAAAACTATACCTTATCAGTACTGTGCTATGTCTGGAATATGATCTTGCAAACTGTACATAGTTTTCATACTGCTTCTTACATCTTGATAAGGTCCAGGGCAAGAGAAGGCTCAGCTGTGCTGCATAATGGGAAACAATGAATAAAACAAGTACATCAGGGTCTGTTGCGTATGATACAGAAACACCACCGCAAGGATTTCTGTTTCAATGCTGGGCTTGCAAGACTCAGGCTATTCTCCAACACTCTTTATTGTGGACTTAAACTCCTGCACAGATAAAACTTGGATCCAGCAGAGTCTATTACTCAAAGCTCTGTGGGAAAGGAGGTGTTATATTCCTGGGTCTGTTCCAGCCCCAGAAGCAGTACAGCTGTATCCATGATGTGCTTCATGTATTACTAAACACCCTGCTGGACAAGAGGCTTTATATCCCTTGCATGGATGATCAACAGAGCACATTACCTGCTTACAGATAAATGAGACCTGTCTGTATTTGCCCAACATGAACCTGTGTTTCTAATGGACGGGATACATAAACCTGAAGCTATATACTGGATTTTTAGACCATAAATTCCATAGGATGCTTATTGACTTCTTTACTGTTAACAGAAAAAGAACGCTGACAAAAAGAAATGATTGTCAATTCATCACATATAGAAGAAAAAGCTGTAATAAATTAAAGTTTCTAATAAGCTTCTGCTTTACTCTCATTACATATTGAAAACAATTAGCATTTTGATGGCTTACAGCATCACTTTGGACACTTCATTGCATTGCCGTAAGAAGACCTGAACCAAACTGTTGGAGATTAATGGGAAAAGAAACTAAAACACAGACATGACAGTATAACAAGCATAAAGTAAGAATAAGAGTAAGGATATGAACAAGAAATAAATTAATAAATAAAAACAATGCTATATTGAGACAGAAAGTTGTGGGAAAAATGAAGAATCTTTTTAAATACAATCAAGGTAAGTCTCAAAGAAACAGCAAGAAAAAATTAAGAAGTGTTCATTGTCAGTTGAAGATATTTGGGTCGGTCCATCAGTCCAAGCTGATGGACTGACCATTTAATCATGTTGGATTAAGGATCCATTTAATTATGTTGATCCGTTGAACTTGCAGACTTTTAAATTCAATGAAGATAACTCTGAGATTCTTTTACTTGATACTATGATAACAGTTTATTTCAAAATGCTGGCCACAGGAAAATCATTGTTGTCTTTAAAAGTATCCCTTAGTCTATCATTCTACATTGTAAAAATATGTTTAAAACAAAAGCACCAATGTAAAAGGCCTTAGAAAGACAGGGACTCCGAGTAGAAATCTTGTGCAAGTCTCCGCAATCTACTTGGAAATCCAAAGTCCTAGGAGCCTTTTAGGATTCAGCTCACCTTGGGTATTGAAAAATTAACTGATTGGATAAGAAGAAACAGTATTTCATATATTCAATTCAAGATTGGATACTAATTCATTATAGGCTAATATTAATGGTACAATTTGGCCTCTCAGTATAGACTCTCATTTAATTGCAGTATAGACTAGTGAAGCTCCATTCCTGTTACCAGACCTGCACGTCTTTACCCTATCTGGACTTTTGGCTCAGCTACAGACATTTATGCACATGGATAACCTTTGCACATTAATATCCTCCTGAAGCCTGCAGAATAACACTTGAATAAAGAAAGGCATGTTTATGCATCTATGGGGTCATGCTTAATACCCACCATGCCTTTATTTTTGAATGTGTTATTGATGCAGAGGTCGCTGCTAAAATTTCCCGCACATTGCAAGGCTTGTATTCAGGAAAGAGGGTGTTGCAAACTCCTGTGTATCTCAGGGGATTACGTCCTTTCTAAGGAAACAGAAAACCGTGGTGAACAGCAGCCAAGAAGTTGCCTAGTGCAAAACTGAAACCAAAATTGCTCTTCTGAGATGAGGTAAGAAAGGGCTGAGAGGGAATGTTTGCCTGATCCAAACACACTGGCAGCTAGTTTGGTATTTTAATTTTGGATTGTGGATCCAAAGCATAATCCTGTTTTCATTGGCAGTGGAGGTTTTAAACAGCATAGATAATTCTTGGCTTGGATTACCTTACCGAAATCGCAGCCGTTCGCCGGTTAAGTCAAGCAGCCACATTTCCTTTAAGAAAGAATTACCTGAAGATAGATTGACAACACTGATCTGTTCCAAGTCAGTTTCTTTTATTATTAGACCGTTTAACTATTGTTTTTCTCTGCGATACTAGTCTTTATTGCAGTTTCTATACTTTCCCAGAAATGTAGCAAATCATTGGAATACAATGGAAGCCTGCAAGCAGTACTAGAAATCATTCAGAAAGCAGTGAAAATAGAATATTTGTTTCTTTCACACTTCAAAAATACACAGCCAGACAATACAAATCACAGATACTTTTCTTACCTGTTTCACTCTAACCTAGACAGGTTCAGCAAGTTCTGAAACTTGGGTGAAAGGGTAAGATAAGAAGTAGCTAGTTTGGGCCAGCTTGTGTATATTCATGAGGCAGGATTGTTGGCAAGGAGTTTCCAAAGGTAACTTTGAGGTAGAGACACAAGAGGGATGTGGTTGGGTGAAATTGGTGTGAGAAATCCAAGGGAGAGCTTTCTTGTTGGTCTTGAAAACCAATTCACTAACAGGGTAAGCTGAGTCAGGCGCAGTAATTAATAATTTGTTATTATTATTGTTGTTGTTCTTGTTGCTATTATTATTATATTTTGTTATTGTTATTATTATTTCCAACTTTGTTAAGGTATTACTACTATTTCTATTCGTAAATATTTGCAAGATGTCAAAACACTCGGGTAAGCTACATAGAACATCTACTTTAACAAAAATAGAAATAATAGATCCACCATTTCTTCAGGAGAAAAACAACACCACATTTTTGTGTTTGATGACACTTACTTTGGCTACAAAAGGTAGAGTTGTGGCTGTTCTTACTTCCTGATAGGGTGTTTCTTTGCTCTGTCTGTATGCCTAGAATTCTATGGATTGAAGTAACTCATTTCTCCTTTACTGTATCTGGAGCCTGGTAGCTGGACAAGAGTACAAGAAAAGGTGGGAAGTTATTTATCTTGATTACCCCTGCACATCTGAAAGTGTTTTGATATTCTGGTCCACACTGATGGCATGAGTAGACTTTCTCTTTTATCTTTGTCAAAGAATTTTTAGTTTTGAGATATCTGCTTTAACAAATCAGGTGTTCAGGAGAACCTGGGCTTAGGTTAAATCTCTCACACCCGGAACCCAGCTTGAATAATTTTTCTCCAATTTCCAGCTTGGTGTAAGTTGTTGTGAAGATGTCAGTAGTTCATCTTTTCCTCCTTTTTAAATGGTGACACAATGAATGACCAGAACCTGCTTTCTCCATTGATTAGTAGTAGCAGCTTTACAATGGCCAGCCCTAGACAGCCATTTAAAAGGCATGAGGTAAGAAATCTTTAAAATGGCACAGTGTGAAAATTTCACTATTTTTCTTGTAGAGTCTTTGTACCAGCCCGTTGCTCCTGCAGCAAAGAGATTATCCATATAATTACTAAGCACAAACCTGAACTCCAATAAAAGCTCGAATTAACGTCAAAACACATGCAGCTCAATACAGTGAAATTAAAAAAAAAAATAAAAAGGTAAAAGAGAAGGATCACACTAATTTACGTATGTTTAGCTTCAGTATCCAAGTACTATCTTCATCCAATGTTTGCTGTGCCCTTTGTTTATTGCACATTCTGTGTAGCTGCAAAGATGGGAAATGTAACTGCTTACTGCAGCCAGCAACCCTAACCGAGGATGTTGGCGCAAAAGAAGGATTGATCCTAATGGGAAACTACAGGATTTCTCAGGTGGCCTTTCTCATGAGGTGAAAGCAGCAGCACAGTTATTTACACAGGTATGCTGCCAGGGAATTCCCTGAAGTGGTGAGACCTAGAGAACTCCTAGCAAAGGCCAGTGATACAAGCTGCAGAACAGACCTTATCTCCCTTTGCTCCTCCCAGTTTCCACCTGGTTTTAAATATGCTTTTATCTCCACCCCTGCTGTAAATGTAAGCAGGAATTTATTCTTAGTTCCTAACACAGAAGCAAGAAAAGAGCGTTAACCATTAGTCTTACCAAGTTTTAATGAGATGAAACAAATAAATGCCTTAATCTAGATTTATCCATGGGGTTTTTGCTTTCTTTAAATTAAAAAAAAAAACAACCAAACAAACCAGAAGTAATGCCAGTCTGAGAAAATGAACTTGTGTTTTTACTAAGCTTGAAAAGAGATTCCAACTTGCAATAGCAATATTGGCATTGCCCAGACAACCTTCCTTGCAAAAGCGTAGGAATGGAGTTTCTAACTCAACTGGAATCAGCTTACTCATGTCGATGGCATTCAAAACTGTATGAAGTAATGCTGCTGTTTTGCTTCATTCAGGTACACTTACCGCGTAACTGAGTTGTGGTGAGGAGGAAGCAGTGCTATTTTCCTTCAGGTTATGAGATTTGCGGAGGGGAGGTGTTTTTTTCTGAGTTTTTGTTGTCGTTTGTGTCTGTATAAGTTGTGTATTCCTCACTGATACTTTAACATGTATTAGTAAAAATCTGGTAAAGAAGATGTATTTGAGTTGTTCAAGTACAAAAAAAGCTTGCAGAAATATTGTGTTCTGCAAGTTAGCTGTAGTTTTCAGGAAGCTTTCAAAATATTTACACATATAAAGGGTTAGTGGGAAAATATCCCACCAGTCATTGCTGCTGTAGCAATATTGTATGAACAAAAAGGAAAATGTTTACTGATTTTGTTTTTCTTTTCCAGTCTCTGTAATCTGCAGTGAACCATGCACTGAATTTCTGCCTCTGGTGGTGTAATATTCCCTCTTCCATTATAATATACTCTGCAAAAAGCAGAATACAAATAATATGATAAGAAACATTTGCTCATAATTTTACTGCATTTTTTCCCTTCCTATTTAGAATAGTAAAACACAGGTTACCAACTAATGTATCTTATTTCGGAGCTGTTAATAAGGGATGGTAAAGAGATGGGGGACTGGGACCTGTCCATTTAGATAGTTTAAATTACAGCTTAATGGGCTAACTCCACACTAACCTAATTTTATGTTCTTTATCCTCAGTTCTGTATTAGTGATCCTGCTCCCACATGGGTTCTTTTGCCATCCAATATTCAGAAAGTGCTTCTCTGCTTTATCTTTCAGGGACTAAATAACATTCATAACATCTCCATAAGAAGCTAACCTCCACTGCTGACCCCTCCTCCCCACACAACCACCCGACACCGAGAGGCAGAAAGAACATGAAGAGCGATACCCTAGCTGCAGCGTGGGAGTGTTTGCTGGGCTGCATCAGGCTCCGCCAGACAGCCCTGGAAATCCCCTTCACGCTGCCTCCCTTAAAACTACACCGACCAAAGGTACTAATGAAGAAACTTCCATGAATATCATGTAAACCTGTCCTAGCATAGGGATATAAGACCTGACCTAAGAGATATCCTTAATGACAGACCTCTGAATCAGTATATTTTAAATAGCAGTCTTAGATCCAACACAGTTTCTAGCCCCTCTTCCCCCACCTCCTTAGCAGTGGCACGGCTATGGATATTTCCAGCCCTGTATCACGGTTGTTATTAACCACTTTTTCAAATGAGCTGAGAAGATTTAGTTGCTTTTCTTCCATTAAAGCACAAAAAACATGGGTTAAACAGAGGCACCGTAACAGTCAATGCAGGATCTTCATGGGAGATACCTTGCGAGGTGTACACAAGCAAGGCAATAGTGCAGTGGTATTCTGTAACTCCCTCCCATCCCAGCGTTTGCCTCTCCAGAGGATGCTGGCTTTGTCACTGCTTGGGTCTGTGCATAGAGAATGTTTTACGCTCTTGGCAGTTTTAGGACTGTTAATCTGTACCGCAGTGCAGGCCCTTAACTAGTATCACAGGCAGGACAAAGATTAGTAAGCGGTTGAGCTGCCTGTTAGAATAGATTTGTTTTGTCATATGTATTCTGACACAAATCTGATGTAGCTTCATGAAAATATGAGACTCTAGTTTTCAAAGTTAGTGGCTTTGAGATGCACTGGCCAGGATGCACCCTCTTTTTAGACTTTCAGACCAGCTATCTAAAATAGGAGCTTAATCCTTTTAGATGCTTTTCCCGAAGGAGATATTGGCTTTTCCAACTTGGTTCAGGTTCACTACAGTGACGACAAAAAACCATCAGATTTCCTACAAATTGCCTCACAGTCTTACAGCTTCTGGATATCTCAACTGTTGAGTCTTTAACAAATGAAATAAGATGGAACCCAATTAAACAAAGTGGAAGCCAAAGTTATTTTCCTTTACTTTCTAAAAAGATTGAATGGTAAATTCACATTTCTGTTGTATGATATTATTTTTTCTCAAACTCTTCCTCTCTTCTCTGAGAACAGGTCTCATCCTCTGGTTAATAATTCACTGGTAACCACAGTCACACAAATTTGCAAGATATGAAAAAATATAATGCATTCTTTTTTCTTTCTTTTTTTTTTTTTTTTAACTACTGAATTACTTTAGCTCACCAAGAACTTTCCTTGCAGTAATTTTTAGTTTTATTTGCATGTATTTTAGCTTCCTCTAATGCCTGGGAAATCTATTTCAGCTACTAAAAGAGGTATCGTAACAGAAATAAACCATGTGGTTTTATGCTCATACATTGATCTGGAGTTTCCCATTAAGCTACTGTCAGGTGAGAGGTGATTCTTTCCTTACTGGATATTGTGCCTCTCCTGAAAAGAAGGATGAGTTTGACTCATGCAGGTCAAATTTATTCCCACTGTAACCTCACTGAAACCAGAGGGATTACATGAGAAGTGCAGTGTTTGCTGCATGAGTTTTATATTGGTTAGGTATAGCCTCTTTCCTTCACTTGGGAGGATTTCTGAGATTCATTAACCTTTCAGAGCAAGTTTTATGCCAAACGTTCATTTTGTCTTAGAGGTTGATTTAATTTAACATCCTCTACAGCAAACAAAGCGATAGTTCAATTTGAACAAAACCTTAGGTCATCCCACAGCGAATCACTTACAGGTGGTTAATAGAAAGCGGTGCAAGACAGAAAAGGAAATACAGCAAAATGAAAATGCCTCTGAATGTTCAAGAGAGGAACCAATTAGTAAAGCAAGTCAGCATGATAGAGATAAAAGCACTGAGAGTGATTCATCTAGTTGTTGAGCCAGTTTTATACCAACATAGTGCAAAAGCCTTGATGGATTTATGTTAGTGTAGCTGGTATCCTGAGCCAGCAGTTTCATTGCAATTTACTGATACACCTTAGTCTTCACAAGTGTGTCTAGCTGAAACTATTTTCCATGAGGTTTGGAAGCGATATTCAAATAATGTATTTATTTTCATAAAATGTGCACCCATAAAGTTTGAATAAATTTGAGAGTTTCTTAACACAAAGCCAATACAAAAGTTTGGGGGTTTGCTTTTCATAGAGAATCATTAATTTGCCAGCACTCAGCCTAGGACAATACGCTTTTCCTAAATAATAACAATTTTTTTGTAACACCAAATACCCAGCAAACAGCAAAACAGCAAACCTCCCAGCTGGGTTTGTATTCAGCTAGCTTAAGCCCCATATTAATTAGAAGTTACAAGCATATTCGTAGAGAAAAGGAAAAAATACTGTTCACTTTTTCTAGGTATCTCCCCCCAAAAAGCTCAATAAACTCCAAAAGTTTAGAGTTAGGATTGAACTTCAAAGCAATTAAAAAAGTCTCCAGTGTGGAAAGATGAGTTTGGATCCATCAGTTACACTCCCTCACTGCCTAAGCTCTACCCTGAAGTCAGACCATAAGTTAAGCCACCATTTAATAATCAGTTCCTAATAACTTCCATCATCTGAACTGGACTAATCTGACTATTTTTTAGGCCAGCTCCCATTAGAAGAAAGGTTTATACGAACACAGTGTGCTCATGTGCCACTAGGTTTGCTTCCCATTTACTTCTGAATCCTTTGGCCAGTTTTAAGACATGTTAAGTGAGAGCTGAGCTGTCTGAGTTCCCACAAATTGTATGGAAACAGGAACTAAGCCAGAGAAGGGAAATCTTATAAAAGTCTCTGTAAATACCCCAGCTGAAGGAAAGGCTGTAGTATCAGTTTATGCGCTATTAGGCCCCAGAAAAGTTACATAAAAGAGAGACATTTTCTGATACCCTCTGTTGTGAATGGAGGTTCAGCTGGAGTTCACAGGATCCATGGCAGTGCCCAAATCCACACGACACCACAGTTCATTACTTCTGGATCACTGTTTCTGGTGGTGCTACTGTGGGGTCTACAATGAGGATTTGCTCTATGGGGAATGCTAAGTAAGATCAGCTTCCCACCTGTTTGAATATTTCTTTGCACCGTTGCAAAGCAGGATTGTTCAGTCTTCTCTGGCTCTGGGAAGGGGAATGCCTGGGCAGGAAGCTTGATGTCCTTCCTGGGAAGGAGGGCATAAGGTCTGTCCCCCCACCGCAGCAACCGGCAGGCAACTGGCCCAGCACCTTCAGTCTGTTTGCTGGGGACAGAGGTTCCTGGCTTTTTCCTTCTGGAGGACAAAGGCTTTGCAATTTCCTTGAAGGAAGCAAGGTGTCAGAGGTCTTGTTTCTGGTTTCCCTTCCCCCTTCCCAGTGGCTCTGGAGACATTTCTCTGTCCATTTTGCTGCTGTGGTCTAGGAAATGCGTTCTGGCTGAGCTGTCTGCTTTTCCCTTTGCACAAGAACACTCTGCTCTATACAATACATTTCTAAAATACTAGAGAGATTAGAGTGTGAGTTCTGGACCCAAATGTCTATCCGACTTTTGAGTGAGTAAGACCCCACTTTCTGTTTCTACGGCCCTCACAGCCACACTGGGAAATGCCAGCAGCACCACCAGGATCACAAACTTGAGCACAGAAGCTGCTCAAGCACAAATGCACAGACCTTTAAGTTTGGTATGAAGACCAGGTGACAATGATTTCATGTTTACATAATTTTTCCTCTGCTACATGAAACCTAATAGCAAAAAGTAATGGCAACTCCCTGTAAAACACCATTGTTGAGCACCTCTAAATTTCCCCAGTCCTTCATTTTTGCTTCGTTTAAATTCATTAAAGGACTGTTCCTTTGGTACTATCTGCAAGTGTTCAGCACTTCTCAGTGTAGGAAAAAAGTGAAGACATAGTTAACTAAATGCCAACTAAATAAATGCTGGGAATATTGGTATTAGTACTTGTTAGAAATAATCCTGGTTAAGTAATCAGTGGGGATGTTTTTTACTGCCATGCAATATGTGAACAAATGCAGTATGAGAGAGTTGGTGTTCTGCTTAAGGTAGTTATAAAATGAAATTAAATATCTCTTTGAAATAAGCAACCATTCACAAAGGTTATTTTATCTAAATATCGGTTGGCTGTTACAAATCTCTTGCTTGTTCATTACTTGAGAAATAGCAAACGAATCCCACCTTTTCAAGCTTTGTTAAATCCTTCCTTCAGAGAATGCATGTAAATACAGTTCGGTTTATATTCCAGAGGGTTTCAATAAGGATTTTTCAAGGTACGTGTTAGTTCCCTCCTCTCAGTGACGAGGATTCAAGAGTACAACTGCTAATTTAAAAATGTACCAACTGCTTACAGCCAACACTGAGATGTTAAAATAATAAGGATTTTATTTTCTTCTTCTCTGTTTTGTGGCACAATTTTATGGGGGTTTCACCCAAAATGTCATAAGGAATTTTGCTCTTGGGAAAAAAAAGGGAACAGAAATGAAAAACAGTCTTGTAATTGACTAACAGCTTCATGTGAGCATTAGTGTTTGAATGGAGTCTAGAGGCTGAGAGCTGAGCTGTTGTTGGATGTTAAATAAGAAATACATTTTTGATTTGGTTTTCCTCTTAGCTAGAGTGATGGAGAGCCGTAATGCAGTAAGTGCGTTCTGTTGTACCATCCATGACCTCAATGGAGAGGGAGAAAATGGGCTTTTGCTGTCAGCTTCTCATCCTGTTACAGATTTGAGTTTTACTCCAGCATTACTTCCAGTCTAATTGCATTTGACCCGGCACTCTTGCTGTGCTAGTGTCAGTCAGCATAACTGGAGGCCTATGTAACAGCTAGTATTTATAGAGTAAATATAATTGCTTGCTAAGTCCTAGAAGCATCAGCCTTATGAACTTCCTTATTTTCATTAAAATACAGGTTTCTTTCCACTTGCCTATGGAGGCAATATAGGCAAGGTATTTATGTGCCCTAAGTGGGAACTGCCTGCATTGAGAAATGAGGCTAGGGACATGAAAAATCTTGCCCTATTTAGCATAAGTTTAAATTAAAAATAACAGCTTGTGGTCAGGTGTAAAAACTCATGCATATGTTTAATAGCAAAATATTGATACATGCAAATTACTGATGTCTGCGTGTTTACATCTTAAAATTGCAGAGCTGTTTGTATGTTTGCACAGCTTAAAGGATGGTCTTTTAATTCCCTCCTTCCTTCAATGGGGATAAGTGCAGTCCTCAACATGTAAAGTTTTGTGTTTCTGCGACTAACGCGCAAGGTATCTAGATCTCTTTGTTTGCCTTTGCACACTTACCTAAGTTTTTCTTTAATTTCAGAGGGCATTTGGCATTTCAGAGGGCATTTGGCATTTCAGAGTGAAAACCTGCAAGTCACTCTTCCCTGTTATTCTGTTAACACTGTAAACCCTACATAGGCCAGACCTGCAATATTTTGGGGAAGGGTTTTATTGCTCCAATATCAGGACATTCTATGCACAATAAAGTGAACGTTTGACTTTCATATCTCTAAAGTGATGCCGGGAGCACGGTGCAATATTAGTGCTTTTGGGTTCAGTGCTGCACGGTTGCAAGTGCATCTTTAGGGATGATCAGTGACCTCAGCTTGGGATTTGTGTACCCATGAGAGGTGAAAACGTAGAACATTTTGCAGTAGCAAGCTTTGCATTATGCATATCCATTACTCTCCCAACTTGAGGAAAGACAGTGTGTGGGTTATAGCACAAGGACGTGTGTAAGCTGACCTCAGTTCCCTCTTTCCAGTCGTTTTTATGTAATAAATCAAAGGAAGCTATCTTCAATATGCAAGCTGTTTCATTTTCACAACACAGCCTTCCCTTTCCCACTCAAACTGCAGCCTACCAAAAAGCTCTAAACCAGCAGGACATCCACAGCTATGTGTTGATTCAGGTAGGTATTGAAAATCCAAGGGGTCATGTCTCTTTTCAGTGAAAATAATTTTAAAAAGGTAATGGTCCATACAATTTTACTCTTCAGGATTCTACTTCATAAAATAAAAAATGAGCCAGTGCAAGATCCACCTACTAAGATCCTCATACAGTCCTGTGACTTTCCTGTGATTCACTTTCCCTGGGATTCCCCATATTTCCCCTCAAAATAAATCTTATTTTCTGTATTTTGAGCTTTAGTGTAAAATAATCCCGAATAGTATCCTCCTTTGCCTGGATGCTCAGATGGAAGTTGTTAATTATTAAAGAGCATGAATCAATTATTTCTAGGTTTCTGGTAGGTCACGCCCTTTTTTTTTGTGTGTGTTTGAGTTTATACATTTTTTTCTAGTAAGGACTCTATTTTTGTCCTGGCGTAACACTGAGCGTATCACGAGCACACAGCAATACACAGAGGGCTGTGTGAGCCCTGAACCTCCAAGGGAGTGCTAGGTGAACACAGCTGTGGTGTCTCCAGTTATATGGCAAAGTGGCTTAGGGCTCCCATATTTTTTCTCTGAAATCCTAGACAGAAAATGGCTGCGCGCAGTGCAAAGCACGTGCGCTGTAAGCCTGCTTAAGTTCTGGATGCATCAGACTTTCAGCGCACGAGCAGGTGAGTTTTCCAGCTCATGTACATTGAATCCAACAAATCCAGGTCTGCGGCGTATGGATAGCAGAACGGGCAGTCTCAGAGGATTCATTTTCACATGGAGACGTGTGATATGCGTGGGGCTCGCTGTGTGCGGGTCCATTTTCCTGCACGTCAAGCAGTCGGGTCAGATCTGCTGCCAGACTCTGCAATCCCTTACAAACGCCGGCAGCAAGCTAGTAGAGAGCAGCTCTTGCCCCGCAGCTGGCACAGTAAATGTGCTCCAGGCTTCAGCATTCTGCTGCTTCTGCAAATGCATCCTCAAAGGCAAATGTGTTCCCCTTCCCTGCAGGTCTGGATGGCCCCATCTCATGGAGGTCATACACTTCTGCTCAGCAGAGATGTGGGAGGCACAGAGGAATCTGGTGTGAGCCAACACCGCCTATACATTTTGGCACCAGGGGCATGAAGGACGCCTTGTGCATCCTGAAGTGGGGTATGAAGCCCTTCATTAACCAGAAGCTTCTGCATGGCATCATCTGTGCGGGACTCTGCAGTTTCCTCAGGTTCCCCAGGACTCCCAGCTGTGGTGTTTAGCACAGGATTGGTCCTGAGGTTTTGCTCCTAACTTTATGAACACAATTCTTCCCCCAACGAAAAGAGAACAATGCCAGATGAATGTCAAGGTTTTGCTTTTCACCTCCTAAAACATCTATGAATGTTACAAAAGCTTGTAGGGCTACATTTTTAATGTGCATCACATCTGTACATCTCTAGAATGATCCATCTATGTGAACAACAGCTGAAACACCTCATTCTGTACGGCTGCCAAAACCCTTTATGTACATCACATTAGTCAACACAGAAGGAACTGGTTATTTTTATAAGGAAAATGCCACCAAATCCTTTTTCAAATATTTAAAATATTTTTGGCAAATCACATTTTTATAATCCTTATACAGCTGTTTCATACTGAAACAAAACATAATGCTGTACGTGATGAATGTCCCAGAACCTGTCCTCTGATTTTATTAGCTCCTTTGCACAGATGAGGCTTAGCACAGAAAAAGCAAATAGTTGTGATACAAATCCACATTTCTGTATGCAGTTGGCCTGTTACGCACCACGTCGGCAGTATCAGCAGCTTTAAAGTATGTGCAGCTAAGGCAGTGTGGGACCGTAGCACAAGGGCATAGCATGGAGGCACCCAAAAGCTGAGGTGAAAGGAGAAGTGGAGAAATGCACGGTCTTTTACGGAACTACTCGGGGCTGGTTTCTCTCCTGGTACCCATCGGCCAGTGGCAAGGGACTGGGGAGGCTGCAGGTATCTGACCGCCCCTGGACTTCTGCTGTTAAAGCGCTTGCGAGATCTGATCTGTGGGGCTGGTGTGGTATGGTCATATGTAGGAATGGTCAAACCTGATTAGAGAAGACCATACTTTTCATTTTGCTGAGGTGAAACCTACGCCTCCAGCAAGACTCGAAAGGCTGGTACTTCTTTCTGCCCTAACAGCGCAGACACCAGTAATCACTCCGGTGCAGCCTATCTTCTTTTAATTTCATTTTTTTCTCTTCTTTTCTTCTGTGTCGTGTCCCAGTTGACCAAATCCCATTGTTTTATACTGTTCCAGAACACCCGTGAATGCAGTGAGTAGATTTACTCTAGACTTACACCGGTATTACCGGTAGCAGGATCTGGCACGTTTTCTTTGTGAGCACCCTGAACACTTCCTTTCTCTGCCCTCCCAGCTGGGTAGCTTCAGAGCCTGGCAAATGAGAGGCACTATTTTTAATGTCTCATTCAAACAGCAGTGTGGCAGAAGTGGCAAATAATAGTGGCTTTCAATGCAGGAAACAACACACAGTGCCACTGCTCCTATTTTATAAGCTATATTAAAAACTCTCTTCATGTTGATTGTGATAATTATTTGTGCTACTCCAGGCTATAGACTTTTCATTTAAAAGTTTACTGTTAATCAATGCTGTATTTAGAGCAATTTTGTTGGTCTGCATATCTCTGTGAATTTTAATATGCTAAAGAACCTACTCAGTAGGGTGTAAAAGGTGATTTTTTAAAGTACTTCAATAAAATAGCATATATAAATAATACACTGAAAACATTAATGAGGCTGCCAAATGAAGCACTCAAATGTTAATTTCACATGTATGTCTTTAACACAGAACAAATGCATTCATTTTTTTCTGAAATTGGGCATAAAATAAAAAACTTTTGTTTGAATGGCAAAAGCTGTGCATTAATACTAAGGCTACCATGCCAGTAAAATTCCAGTCCCTGCTCTGAGATGGAAAGACATTGCATGCTGCAAAGGTATCAGAAAATAACTTTTTAATATGGGAAATGACATACCTTATTCTCAGCTTTGTTCCAAGAAATGGGATTTGGGCTGGTTTTGAAAAAACACTCAAAAATATAATCAGCCAAAGGAAAGCACTTTGCGTGAGAACATGGAAATCTGGCAGAGAAACAAGCAAATAGAAGCACTGTTACACTGAAGTGTTGGACAACATTTAATAATAGGATCTTTCAAATATCATATAAACAAAAAGTAATGATACAGTTAGTTAAATGCTTTTAAAATTAAAGAAAAACAAAATTATCAACCCCTTTTCTGAGACAGGAGGTGTAATGTGTAGGGAGGTATGGTCTTTCACATTCGACCTCCAAGCACTGGAATGCTCTGTGATGCCCAAGCTGTTGGAGGAGAAAGCAAACCCAGAGATGGATGGAGAACAGGGTTAGGAGGGAGCCTAAATTCTTACTGAACAATGGAGTGTCCAGTTAAATGAAACAACCCTTACTTTCCTGCTATAGAGGGAAAATCTACACAAATGACCGCTGGTTGAAGCCTCTAGTAAATCACAGCGTGGGATATTCAGTGCAGTTGCCGTCACTGAAGATCCGTGTGGAGAAACACCCATTTTCTATCCTGGGATAACACTGCTTCTACAAGTCAGATCAGGGGGCTTTGCATTAATCCTTTCTTTTTGCAAATTACTAAAGCGCTGTGCAGAGCCTGTGTTTGCTTTGCTGGCAACCTTATCACATGCTGGGCCAAGCACATGGGGTCCGTGGAAACCTGCTGAGAAAATCCTGAAGAAAGCCTGATGCCCTAATGGTGGCAGAACTTGTGCCAGGCAGAGCTGCTGCAGGCAACAGGCAAGATGTGTGCCCTCCTCACATCCCCGCTATGCTGGTTGGCTCCCTTTTATATTTGGGGATGTTGAGATGAAGAAGCAGACCTAGACTCATTCAGGATCTCCAGGAAGAAAAAATTCCACCGGGATCTCTTCCCAGAGCTGCTTATATCCCTAAGCAGTCTCTTAAGAGGCAAACAAACCCAGGAGCTCCCAGGCCAGCCTAAGAGGATGTTAATTATTGTTGCTATAAATACAGTGCAGCTCTGGATTGGTTAGTGTTTTTGTTCTTTTCATCTTTATCTCAGAGAACAAGAGGCTGAGGAAGTGCATACCCCGTCCCTGACCTGCAGCGTCCCGGACATCTGACCGGAGGAAGAGTCTCCATGTGGAGCAGAGAGAGGTCTGAGGGGAGAAGTGGGAGGAGAAGGGTTGCAGAGCCAGAAATGCCCTTTGTCCACATAGGAGCAGAAAGATCAACTGGCTGTGAAACTGCTCTTTTAGAAAGCTGTGCTTTCTTTTTCACAAAGGTGGTGTTTTCTCACAGAGATCAGGACATGAGAAATCCCCACTTCACTATCTGCTATTTGATGGCAAGCATTCAACCAAGAGCATATCTTTTTTGGTGAAAGACAATCGTAAGGAAAAATGCGTAGGTATTTTGTTTTATAATAGCGCCTGAGCCCTTTGACAAAAAGGTGCAGCTTCTTACCGGAGGCCTCTTCTTCTGTTTTTTTTTTTTCTCCAGGATGAAATTATTATTCTGCTACAGAAAATAAAAGTTTTGCCTCCCTTCCCATAAAAATTCCACTCACTTTAATAGGAAAAGAGAAACGTTTATTCTTCCTGTTTCTGGTCCCCATCCAGACCTTCACAATCTTGCAATGTGTTTATCCTGGAAAACAGGGAAATTCATGTATTTTCCCCATATCGTAGGTGGAGAATTAAGGCAGAAGGGGACTAAACATCACAGACTGAGCGATGCCCAGCCCAGCAGCCCCAGGATCAACACTGCAGTTCATGAACCTGAGAGAGGAGCTGTGAGAGCGAGCAGAAGGGTAGGGCTGGCAGCGGCGGCTCCTGCCACAGGGATGTTTGAGGAGGGCTGCTCCGTTCGTGGTGGGGAAACGTGGAGAAGGAGGTGGCTGCCAAGGCAGGGGAAGGGGGATGCGGAGACAGATGGCTGTGTGCACAGGGAGCATCGCCTGTGTGGGGAGCAGCATGTGGGAGGTTGCACAACCCAGAGCTGCTCCCCCTCAAACTGTCCAGGCTGGATTACTCCTGTGGGCACTTTAACCATGATAATAATCTCCTTCCCTGTACGATTACGCCAGTACGGGGTGGCCACACAGCCACTGACCTCCCGATGTGCTGTATCTCTTCTTTCTACCGTTTGGTTTTGATTTGGGATTTTTCTGGATGCAGCACCCCTTTCTGATTATTCTGGAAGCACTTGGGGGATTTGTAACAGTAATAATGTATGGTAGGTTTGGCTGGGAAAATTCTGTTTAACAAAAAATGTTGAGGTTTTGAAACTTATTTTCATTCTGTGTTGGAATAAAATCAAAGTCTTCCCAAAACTGTTTTGGAAACTGAGCAGACCAATCTGTTAGGGACCCACTGGGAGGTAGGACGTCCTTTTTTGGAGCTGAGCACAACAGGGTTATGGGTCTCGGTCTCTCCTCCCCTAAAACTGGGCCCTAGGCAGGCACTACTCGGAGGTGCTGCTCCTTTGTTCTAGTTCAGACTAGAAATTCCATTCTGGACCTCATTATGGAAAACCAATATCTTTTCATTAGAAAAATTTCATTGTAATATATTTGTATTTTCTTTTGAAAAACAGCAGGTCAACCTGGAATTGAGGCCATGCCACAGAAACTAAGTATGCAAGTTCTCAGCATTCATTTCATTTTTCTTCTACGTATGTATTAGGCTACATCACTTAACTTGGTGTTTATTTTTTTACTTTTAAAATGTGCCATTTACAAAATAACAATATAAATCAAAAACACAGCAGCTGAACTTCTGTGGGAAATGGCCTGGCTCGCCTCTCAGCCACTGCTTGCCAGCTTCACTTTAGAAAATCATCTGACCCTGGAGCTGCCTTCAGAAATGCACTGAAGGGATTCCAAGGCATGTACAAGATTAGTAAAATCATTTCAGGAGCAAAAACAACACAGCTCTCCACCTCAGGGCCCAGTTGGGCTGGAGGGATGAGCCAACAGCAATCTTGTGAAATTCAAGGAGGATCCATGCAAACTCCCGGACCTCTGAGGGACTAACCTTGCAAGGTCGTAGGCGGGGGGTGGCCGGGTTGGGGAGCAGCTCTGCGGGAGGTGCTGGCATCCTGGTGCACCACAAGCCATGTGGGAGCCAGCAGCGACCAGGCAGCAGGAGAGTGGTCCCTCCGTCTAGGGGTGAGATTATCCTCCTCTGCTCCATGCTCATGAGACCTGAGGATAAAGTGTCCAGTTTTGGGCCCTACTCAATACAAAACATGGACAAACGGGCATAAATTCAGCAAGGGACCTCAAGCTGGCTCGGGCTGGAGCAGTTGCCCTGCCAGGAGAGGCTGAGGGACGGGGCTCAGCCTGGGGCAGAGATGGCTCCAGGGGGGCTTGCAGCAGCCCCTGGTAGCTGCATGGAGACAGATGAGAAGAAGGTGCCAGGCTCCTCACAGCAATGAAACAAGAGCTCTGATTTTGCTGTTAAGTATCCCATTCTACAACAACATTTTTATTTTTTTTTTGTGCACTAGTGGTTGTGTGATCTGTCAGATCTTCACTTTGACAGTCCTGGAAAGAAAGGGCCACTTTATGTGAATGGAAGGATAGGACATTTCACCTTCCCCTGGCAAAGGGAAGAGCACTGCTTGGGGAATAACACGCTTCCTAACCTGGACCCCTGGCTTTTGAAGCTTCCCTACAGTTGAGAACGTGTGTCTCTGTTGCACTCTTAAAAAGGATGGGGAACGTTTTGCTGCCACATGCACCCCGCCGGAGGCCCAGAGGAAATACCTGCTGCCAGTATTTTGTTTATTACTGCAGTGAAATTTCACACACCCGCACCTCCCCACCTACAACTACTTCAGTCTGTCTCCTAATTACATGGTCTAGCCCTAGAGATGGAATAGATCTGTAAGGTCATCTCATCCATCTCTCTTCTAATTCAGAATTGTGTCCTATAATGGGTAATTTCAAATGCTTTGGTCAGTCAAGTCTGAACAGACTCCTGTGTTTCATTTTCTTGAAATAGTGGTCCCCAATAGATGTCACTGTTTAGTAAATGTCACATGGAGAAAACTACTTTAAGGGATATCTGTTAAGAGAGACATTTTATGCTGCACTATCTTGTATCTTGAACTGGGAAGAAGAAATAAAGAGTACAAACTCATTTCAGGGTGAGGCTCTGTTTTGTTTTGTTTTTACTTGCAGTGTACATAACAGATACTTATAACATGATCCTATTCTTCATGTAATAAAATCAATTTGGACTCAATTTCTCAATCTTTGATCGGATCATCTCTTTGCAAATGAATCCGCTGTAAACGAATTTACAGCATTAGCCGTTTTTCCCATTTGGTGGAAAGTGGTCTTATTTCACTATCAATTATGTATGACAATCTAATACAGGCCTGATACATACATGCAGGTGGGAGACCACTTTGCCCATTAGGGGGCATTAATGACATTTATTCCTCATTTCACAGAAGGCCTTTGTCATAATATCACCCCTAATCCTATTTTCCATGTCTAACAGGAAATATATTAATACTCGCTTCTTAAAGAAATGTTGCAGCTTCTTCTTGACGTTGCCCCAGGCTTATCTTCAGCCATGTGTGGCTGGGGCTGAGAACTTGCTCAGCATTTGGAAGAGAGGAACTGGGGAGTTGCAGCGAGAAATGGTTCCGTCTGAGGGGAAACCAGGCTGCAAACTCTGCTGCAAATTTCAGCCCTCCGGAGTTGGAGCGTTTTGCTTCAGCCCCAGAAAATGACAGGAATCCTTTGTGCAAATTGGGTGCAGATGTGGGGCTGGGTATCGCACATCGCCCACAATTCTTAGCTGTTTGTATGTCAGATTTCATTTGCAGACCATATTCAATTTTCAGACTGCACTCTGTTTCTTCTTCAGTTGCAGAAGTGGTGGCAACTGTGGCCGAATCCCACTTGCTCCCTGCTTGGTGGAGGGGGACCCTGTTTGGGAAAGATTTTCTTGCCTTGCCGTGCCACCACAGGAGGGAGGGAAGGAGGAGCGAGCACGGGAGCAGGGGCTGGAGCAGAGCACACCCGGTTGTGCGGGCACACGCCATCCCTTCGTGATGGATGTCCTTCCCCACTACCCCAAGTCCGGCATCTCAGGGGATTCCCACACATGCACATGGGGCTGGGCAGAGGGCCAGAGGGACTGTGGCCACGTGCCCTCGCCAGCCATGCCCCGACCTGAACTCCACACCGCAACATGTCCATCATGTGGTCTCCCATGCACCGTGTGGCTGCCTGTGCTGCACTGTAAAATTTAGAAGATGAGGCAAAACCAAGTTTCCTTAAGTCTAGCTGTTTTGTAGCTGTGTTCTGGGTACACTTTTGTACACGCAGAGCATGCAGAGTATGGGGGAAGGTGCCACTATCTACCAGCAAAGCATTCCACTTATCCCATGGAGGGCTAGGCAGTTCCAGTTTATCTTATATAAAGTACATTTTTGTTGTCTGCAATGGATATAGAGGAGCCCTGAGGGAATTAATAAAGCTCATGCCAAGAAGTTTTAACTTAGACATGCATAAGGAATAAATTAATTTTTAATACATTTTTTAAGAAGCACTTTTTTGGCTTGAAACCATCATGCCTGGTATGTTTATAAAGGCACCCGTAGCATGCTCCAGTTAGGAGTCTGTCAGTGTTTCCACTGTAAACCCTCTTTTCAGAGGTTTATATTATAATTCCAATATAAAATTCAACCCAGGCAAGAAAAAACTGGCATCAGTCTTGGCTTGGAAACGATGTTTTCTTTAGTGTTTTTTTTTTTTTAATTTAGTTTTTCTCTTATCAATATTTGATTAATTTTAGTTAATAAGAATGCTTTCATCTTTAATCATTGGTAAACTTAAAATGGTATCCTGGCTAGGTACTTGGGGTACAGATGAACTTCTGGGTGTTTTTCACACTTGCACGGCTTAAAAATATTTCCAAAGCTCTAGTTTGAATTTTGTAAGCCATGAACTAGCTTTCTGCAATGCCCTAATGTAGGATTTTAGGAGAAAATATTATCCCAAGTGGGATGACCAAGTCCGGCTGGAGCTCTCGAACTGCCCCTCCCAGAAGCGCTATTGGGCATTGTGCGGTTTGGACTCCCTGCCCTGCCGCGCAGCTATCGCGGTCCCACTGGCAGATGATGTACGGCGAAAGCTCACTGGGTGAAGTCCAGCTCACCAGCAGAAAGCACGCTTAATTGGCATCACTGAGAGAGGGAGAGACCATCGCATACACCAACCCTCCCCTTGTACGTTTTTTTACCTCTCTCAAACACGCACGCTCACAAGACCTCCACAGGAAGCGAAGGGCTCAAAATTACATATTACATATTAGTTTTAAATAAAAGGCTTTATAGTTCAATATCTGCTCATGAAAGCAGAAAAACCCAGTGTTAGCCTAATGATGCAGTTTCACCCTTATGGGCTTCTTTGTGCCTATAGGCTTTATAGAAGTCTCTCGGCACTGCGTAACGTTGTACACCATATGCGTTGCCTGCAGTACCTCAGCACAACAGGGCAGATTAAGGACAGAGTTTCCGCCTACCCTTTGAAGATTTATATCAGACCTTTTAACCTCCTGTGAAAACAGTTTGGTGATTTAATTCTTTTTATGATACTCAACAACAGCTTTTATACTTCCACAAACACCGTGTAGCTCTCATGCTGTAAACAGTCATAAATTCAGCCAGACTTCTCCATATTGGAGCAAGGCATGACAGAATGCGACGGGGTTCACGGCTTTGTGAACTTTCTCTCCTGCCAATTGGGGTTCACAAAACTTGTTGAGTTCGTAAACTTTTCCCTCCCTTCTAATCCTCTTTTCACCCCAATTTAAACAAACAAACATGCTTGGATTTTTTTTGTGCTTAGCATTATGATTGGGAGAACGTGCTTGACATTGAAGACTGACACATATGGAGACCATATACAGCGCAATATCTCTGTGGTCTGCCAGTCCTTCGCCTCCCTCACTGGGCTGAATACTGCACATGTTAGGAATTTGAAGACAGTCTCCGCAGAAGACACGTCTGTGATATAACATTGAGCTTTCCAGCTTTTATTCACCAAAGAAAGTCTACCTAGCTGCGTGTTGGGCCTCCTATTGTCATTTCCACATGCCTTACAACTATGAATGGATGCATTACACACGGCATTACTGAGAAGTACTTTTATGGTCGTGGAGCTGAATCAGAGAGAGATTAAATGACTTGGTGAAAGTCACACAGGAAATTTGTGACGCAGCCAAGAATTTCCTGAAAGCCAACCTACTGCTTTTAATCATTGTTTTTCTAGTTCTTCTTCGGTAGTATTCAAAGTTGAGGTGAAGCCTGTATTGAGTATTCATCTCTGTGTATATGTACTCATTAAGAGAAGCTCTGCAGACCTTTCTCTAAAGAGCATCTCTAAGTAGGGAAAGGAGACAAAGGGCAGGAGAAAGGACTCATTAGCTGCACCCCACGCACGTGTCAGAAACTAAAACACAGAGCCAGCAATGCCGTTTGCTCCAGGCCACACAGGAAGTTTGCAGCAGAGACAAGGAATTTAATCTACATCCCCCGAATCCCAGTCCAGTGCTTTCAACATCTTCCCTAACCAGTTCATATTTCATATGATATGCAGTCTATACTGTATGGCCCTGGAATTTTTTTTTATTTATTTTTTTTTTACTCTCTCTTCCTTTCTGAAATAATATAATCCAGGAACATTTACACTGAACTTTTGAACCTTTGATGTTTAAGTAGGTTCGAAATTAAGCAAACTCTGTTTCCATGTTGTTAATTGGAATCACTCTGCCTGGATCTTTTAGCAGCCTCCACATGGTTAACTTCAAACTCCCGTGTCAGCCCGAAAGAAAAAAAAAAATCAGGTCCCATTAAATGTGTTAAACATTTCAACTGTACAAAATCAGGACTGAGGTAGATCTTTTGAAAACTGAATCAGGAGAACGACAGGCATCTGTGTATATACTTCCTCCTGCCTGGGTTGAAGGTCATTATTTTGAACTAATAGCTGACCCCTTTGGCCTCTGGAAGGCCATTACGTTTAATGGCCTGAGCTAATTTGCTGTGCTACAGGGTTGGCTGATCCTTATTTTAATCTCCTGCACCTTCTCCTGCTCTTGTGGGGAAAGCAACTGCTCTGATATAATCCAGTTGGCACCAAGTTGCCTAGGGGAGGGAACAGACGAGCTGCTATGAGACAGGACTATACAGTAATTTACTGAGGCTTGACTCTCCCGGCAAAAAAAAAAAAGGGAAAGGAAGGCATATGCATACACGTGCACACCCATACGTGTGCACACAGTGTAAGAGAGTGGGAGAGCAGGAGAGTGAAGCTGGATAGAGGGAAAGAAAATGCAAGAGAGGGAACGAAGGGAAGTGTAAAGAAGAGACACACTTTCACAAGCAAATCTACATTTCTAACCCCATTTTCCTTCCTTAGAGCCACTTTGAAAGAATAACACCCAAATGATTTACTGCCAGGAAACAGAAATAACTTTGCTAGTACTCTCTCTCACAAAATCAAGTACCTGTTTGGAAAGCAAAATCCCTTTGCCAGCCACACATGCCCCTGTCTCTTCCAGCATTACTGAAAAGGCTGTCGTGAGTTTAAAAATCAGCTAAAAGAGAAAGCAAACACACCAAGAGCATCAGCTGCTAGAGACATATTCTCAGAGGTGAGGTGAGGTCTCATGGGGTGCTGCACTCAAAACCTTCGTCCAGATAGAGGGATTTTTGTCTCCTTGAAACCTTTCTTCATGCCCTCAGCCCAGGGATGAGGAAGCAAGGTCTGCCCTGGGGAGGAGCAGCGTTGCTTAGGTGGGGTAACAGGCTCCGCTGCCAGCGGGGCTGGGGCTGGAGGGGTGCCAGGCAAAAAGAGAGACAGGCTCTGATCCCCTCTCCACCCTCAGCAATTTTCCCCTTCTCTGAACGGCAGTGTGTAGCAGAGCCTTTGCTTTCTGTCTCAGCTGACATCATTTTGCCTTTGCTCCTTCCTTTGCTGATCCCCGTCTGCTGCGCACATCCTGTGCGCTGAGCAAGGGGGGGGACGCAATGGAAAAGTGTCAAGTCAGCAGCAAGCCAAAGATTTTACAGTATGTGAGACCTCGCATGTCGAGGAGGAAAGCTGCTTTACATATGTGTGTTTTTGTATCTGCAGTCACACATGCATGAAATACCCCAGAAATGTGCACAGCATGACCAACTATTGCAAATCACAGGTCCTCATTCCTCCCTTTTCCCACTAATTTTCCATGGTCTGCTGCTCTTGCTGATATCTTGTCTAATGTGTCGTGGCTGGCTGCTCGGGGAGGCTTGGATGCTCTGCTTCCTATCTGTGCTATGCAGAAAACTGCAGAAGTAACAGAGGCTTGGAGCTGTATGCCGGTGGTTTTCCCCACCCGTGCCCATTGCAGCCGGCCATGAGCAGCGCCTCTCTCCGGGGCTTCAGTCTTTTTTGCGATGGACCCTTCTGGAGGTGGATGGTGAAAGTCACGAACTTCCCTGACCCCATCACTGAGGCTGGGTCCGACCAGAGAGTCCAGTCCTGCCAGCAAAGTCAATGGAAATACAGCATTTATCTCCAGCTCAGCCCTGGGTCTGGGGCCATCCCTGTTAATGGCGTCTGGGCTGTTGAGACTAAATTACTTACAACAGCAGCCTTGACATTCAGGGGCGGGATGGAGAGCTATCAGCTGATATGCTTAGGTCTCTGAGCTCTTGAATACAGCAGAATTATAGTCTTGTATTTAATTAAAAAAAGAAACGGCCATGCAGATGAGCTTCTATTACATTTCTGACTCCCACTCAACCCCTGTGGTTCCTCGGACTTGTTGTGATGGATGCCCAGAATCACAGCTGCTCAAGGGGAAGGACTGCTGGTCCTGGGGCACCACGTGCCTCCACCACATGTGGGGAGGAGTATCCCCATGGGTGGCCTGAGCTGGTGGCCCAGACTCAGCTGTGTGGACCCCAGGCAGCTTTCCTGTGCATGGGAAATTCTTCGCTGCCCTTGAAGGACAGCTTTCCACTGGCTTTGGGCTATCAGAAGAGCCCAGGCCCCAGGATCTTGACTGTTTGGCAGAGTGTGTGCACCTCGAGGGTATTAAGCACACCTCTAATCTTTCTGTCTACATCAGCCTGAAAAATTGCCATGTTGCCCTCTATATTTTAATCAATCAAATGGAAAACTAATTTTAAAAGCAATTTCTTGGCAGCAAATTGGTCAAAAGAAAAAAATTAAAAATCAGGAGCTAAAAATTATCTGTCTGAAACAGCACACACATCTCACATGGTTTTGCCATGTGTACTGCAGGGTTATCATGGTTTTCTCTTCACTTTTTTTTTAAATCCCTTTGTAAGATGTTCAGGTTTCTAACGTTTTGGATTACGATGTTCCCTCATAAGCTTGCCCATGGCATAGTGAGTACCCTCAGTAAAATAAACGGCCTCCTGCAGGTGGTGCTACAACGCTGCAAGTATTTTTAATTAGACTAGGCAAAAAAAAATGCCTCCATTATAATTTTCCCTCACATCTCAAAAAATTAAAACCTCTGTGTGAGAGTAGCTCATTATAGGCAGCACAGTTCAAACTAGCTTCAAATGAAGATGTACAAACAAGGAATCGCGGAGACCTGGACCTACCTCGCTCTCTCAGCAACACAACTCCACTTTCTCAACACAGCTAGCAGTTGGTTATATATTAAGAAAGCCATTTCTTCTCCCCCTGCAAATTCTGAAGAAAATTGTGGCCTTATTATCCATTGCCCAATGACTTGTGTAGTCAAATATTGTGGTGCAAAATAAGGGCAAAGTAGCTGTAAGATATCGTGCATCAGATATAGGTTAGTATCTTACACCCCACAGCAGCAGTATTAATGTCCAAGCAACAGACAAGGGGGGGGAATTATTATTTTTTTAATAAAAAATATATATATACATATCTGTCTGCTAATGAGAAAACCTTCATAGTCTACAAATCTCCGATTTTCCACAGACTGGACAAAACAGCTTGGCTTAGCCAGCCTAGCCCCATGGGTCACCTCGCATAGGCACAGGTAGGACTTGTTTCTCTTTGCCTTTAAATGGCATCAGATGGCACAACAAAATGAGGGCATTATACGGGAAACAAAGTTACCCTGTGGAGCAAAATACTGCCATCTAACACCTTCATTGCTTAAATGGTATTTAAAAGATTGTTATTCTGGGGATTTTCTTGTCTTTAAAAGTGTGGTTTTTTGCTATGTTCTTACCCACTGACATTTTTATTTCTCCATGATTTCTCTTTTTTCTATTTATTGATTTACTTGTTAGTGTGAAAAGAATAAGGAAATAAAAGGAAAACATAAAAAGCCAAAAACATTGTGAAAAAAAAGTCAAAACAATGACCTTTTCTGATTAAACACAAGACAATTTGTTTTCAAGTATCCTTTACTATTGCTTCAGCTTTCAGTTTTCATTTTTATCCCAAAGGTACTTGTAAGACTTTTTTTTCCTTTTTCCATTAAAATATGTTTTTAAATGTGTCTGTTCGCTAGTCACAAACTGTTGCAATCCAGGTTGTCTTTTAGTTAAGATAACTGGGCATGGCATCCTGCAAACTTCCCCCACTTGCACTTGCTCAGGGAAAGAAACAATTAAGCCATCAACACAAATGCATCTAGGGCTGTCAGATCAGAAAATAAATGAAGGCTGAATGATGATGTAGTACCAACACTTCCATAAGAAACAGCTTCAATTAAATTAAAAATGCAATAACAATAATTAAAATGTATGAGATATGGCTCTCAGTTAAGCTTGAATCTTACTCTTTGATTTGATTTCATTTTTTTTCCCCCTTTCCTATGTACAGCACCTGAAATTTCCCAGGGAGTTTACAGGGTGAGGCACAGATTTGGAGACAATAATATCCTGCTCTTCAGTGCTATTTCAAGGAAAGTCAGTGCAGGTACAGTATTCATTTATTCTTTATTGTCTCATTCTCAGAGAGACACAATGTGTCTGGGTTAACATAGCTATTAGCTGTTCAACAACAAATTGGTTTTTATAATTAGAGAAGAGGTTGCTGCTTGTAAATGGAAAGCCTATTAGTACCCACCAGTTGAACTGATAGGATATTGTGTTATATGCGTCCATTTCCTCGCAATGTGCTATTGTGATCAAGTAGATATTCCTTATTTAATGTAATATCACAACTGGCACAACAGGTTTTTAATATTTTTTTTTCATGAAGTGAAACTCTGCATGTAGATACGGTTTTAAAACACAAAACCCAATCCCTATTACAAAACAACCATGTTTTCTTGAAAAAGCAGATGCACAAAGGGAACATAGAGACATTTTCTGAGGTTTCTTTAAAAAGGTCCAGTCTGCAGCTGAAGTCCATAATGAAAATAAATGAGAATAGAAAAAACTCAGTGTCTGCATATGCACACCTTTCCCCCTCTTGGGAAAAAAGCTTTGCCTTAGAGGGTTAACAGTTCACATTTTTGAAGACACTAACCTTGGGGACTATTCATTTGGATGTTATTTATGGCCTTCTTGAAACACATCAGTGTGTCCTTGAGGGTACAGGAATGACACCGGGTCCAGACTTAGCACTCCGGGGGTTTCTGTAGATAGCAGCAGATCTCCCTGGAGGATCCTTCCTCTACGACCAATATATTTTATGACTCTCTGCCTTTCTTCAGATGGGGCCCAGAGCTCTGTGTGGCTTAGACCACAGAGGCAAGATTAGAGGGGGACACCTGGTTTCCAAAGCCCAAGGGGTTTAGGTGGTACCTTGTGCTTAGCTGCTCAGTGCTGTGGAGATTGATTTATGAGCACAGGCAGCAGCAGAGATTTAGGTACACAGAAGGCTCCATTGAGAGGGACATAGAGACTAAGGGCTCACTGACAGAGGGAGTTTGGATGAAGCCAGTGTTGCGTTCAGACACCTCATGTGGCATTGAGGCCAGCATTAGAGGAAATTGTCTTTTTGTGGATTTATTCTTCTGCAGTGCTTAAAATTCCTCTCCATAGATATTTATATCACTGCCGTGTACACATCACCACAGAGCTGGTGTGAAGGCCAATCAGATACTGGTTGTAAAGCACTAATCGAATTATTATTATTATTATTATTATTATTATTATTATTATTATTATTATTATTATTATCATCATCATCATCATCATCATCATCATCATCATCACCATCATTGTTTTGTAGGAACATAATGCTCTTCTAAAATAAAATCTCTGCTTTTGAATTTCTTAATATAATAGAATTATGGAATAAACTTCCAGTGATTGGAAAATAAGCTGCTGTATCTTTACCTGTGAAAGAAAATGGTTGTGCTGTCTCCTCAGTGAAGCTGCCTTAAAATAATTCTGGACCTTATAATTTAATGGCTGTACCCACTTTAAAAAAGGAAATGTGATACTGGCATAACAGACATCTACCTAAAACCATCAGAAAAAAAACCACAAAATCTAGTGAGGCAGAAAGAGCACGGCGTTACTTATATCAGAGAACCACAGGCTTTTTATATTTACTGAAGAATTTCCCCTGGCTGAGTAGTCTGTTGACATAAACCTGAAGCAACCGAGAAACCATTTCTATATTAGTACTCTGTTCAACTGCTAATAGAAAGCCTGGTGGAATTCCTTTCCATATAAAGGGAAGCAGAATTTTCTTTTTCATTTGAAATTGTCACCAATTTTTTTTTATTTAATGTCATTGCAAGATTAACGTAGGCAAAATGCGTACAGATTGAATTGAGGCACTTTTGGTCATAACCAGCTTGTCTTGTCTATGGGAAATGACCCGAATAGAAACAAAGAAGCAGAAGTCTCAGTTGTGCTCCTCCCTCACCGCTCTACTAAACCTGGAAAGTTCTTGCCTCTGTTCCCTGTAAAAAGAAAAGTCATGATCCGCCACATCTTTCACAGTAACCTTGGAAAGATTTCCACAGTGTAGCCTGAGAGTAGCTTCGTTATATAGATGAGCCACCTACATGAAGCCTTCCCATAGACCAGTTAACTTTACAGGCCATGAGCAGAATGTGAGGCCTTGGAAAGGACTAAATAACTCTGTTCAATATGAGTTTGTCTGTTGATAATTGGAGGGGCCTAAAGGTAATATTCAAAATGCCCGCATTCAAACTGAACTGATCATAGACCAGAGGAAGGTATTAGCTGAGTGGACTGGCCCTTCAGTTTGTTCAGCTTAATACGTTTCTTGGCAAACATAATAATATCGAGTAAAAAGTAGAAACAGCATAGAAGAAAATACAGTATTTACCCTGTGTTCAGAAACTACTCTCAGTTGCCCTGGCCATATATAAAGATTATATTAATTCTTGTGCAAAGTGGTGGCTGCAATGCCTTGCACAAAAGCACAATTATTGTTTGTTCTGGGTAGAAGTTTATAGCTACGTTGTCTGAAAGAAAAAGATAAGCAACATACAAACACAATTATTTTCCTACAGTGCAGGCAACCTTTTCCTCCTATTTCCATACACATTAGTTTCCCCCCCTCCTAGGTGTTTTTGTAAAGAATGGTTTTAGTTTGTAAGTTGTCGGGTACAGCACTTCAAATGCCTGGCAGCAAGGATATAGATTTTACTCTCCGTTCTGTATTAAACACTCCTGAATGTAAGGAAACAACATACCTGGCCAGCAGGTAAGGCATGGGCTGACTGAATTGCCACTTGGAAGTCCTTCTGGGCAGAAGTAGGCTTTCCTGTCCCAGGCTGATTTTCAAGTGTTCAAAATTTCCATTTTGAATGACAATGAGTGGTTACTCGCACTAATTTATTTTTTTTTTTTTTGATTGCAATCATCTCGTGTAAAACAACGTTGACTGGGTTATTTCAGTAGTTAAAAAATGCTTAATTTATTAAAATATTTATCTGACAAAAAATGTTTATATTATACTTTACATTCAATTGTGTTTCTAAATGAAAACTTTCATAACAGAAATGCTATAAAAGCATGAGGTTTTTTACCAATTAAAAAAAAATGTTAGTTTTAAAAGTCTATAGAGCTAAATTCTGTGAAGATATTGAAGACTAAATCTTGGACAAATACCATTTTCCAGTGAGAAGTATTTGACTATGCCTGTTTGCTTTTCCAACAAGGTGAGTGCAGGGGAGACAGAAAGAACTGCACAATTTTGAAGGATGCTTTCACGAACATTTGTGTTCACATGTGAGGAACAGTCAGCAGAAGACCAAAAGCAAAATAAGGCAGTATAATGCCTTATAACATATATAAGTCTGCCTTACCTAATGACAACCTGTCCTGTTTCTTTTGCTGTGGAGTTGTTGTAGTTTGCAGTAGTATTGCAGGAGTATTGTAGTTTGCATTTCTGTCATATTTTTTCCTCCAAAGCTGTAAAAAGCAATGCATCATTAGAATACTTTTTTCTTAAGTAAATAGTCACATGACATCCTAAGAATAGACAAAATTTGTTAGAACTGTCTAGCGTTTACTTTTAAGATTTTTCTGCAGTATTAGAAAAGAAATCAATAGTAGCTAAAGAAATCAGTTTTGACATTTGAAATCTGACACACAAGGTTGGCGTATTTTCAATGTTTTGTTTCTTATTTCCTTGCAGTAATATTTAGCTCTTGCTGATGGCTTTGCAGTATTCTGTGCTTTGGATGTGTAGAAATGGTTCCAAATAATATGTCTCAGAGATATGGAGGTAGAGAGGCTTTTTAAAGGAAACTTCAGGGTTGGTTTTTTTTTTTCTTTTCACTGTGAGATTTCATGTAGGAGTGTTGCTTTTTTAAGTTCTCTAACATGTGATGGGGACTGGTGAAGCAGCGGATACAAACTTTAGTATATTCTGGGAGCTGAAAAAACCTTTAATTAGATGTATTTTTTTTTCAAATAAATATTTTGCTTATGATTAATGTTTGCTTCACACAAAATATGTTGACCTTTAGCAAAAAGAAAAAATCTAAACCACTGAAAACAGAAAATTTAAATCCAGAAATGTGGATTAAATCTAGAAACGTGAACATAATTATGGTGTCTCCTGCTCCGTTTCTCTTTGCTCTTTGGCTGCTAAAGGCACCATATCTGCTGGTTTGTCCTTGTGACTAGAACATTTTGCAGCAGAACAGGTGATAAGAGTATGTTGGTCAGTCGTCCTGGGAGGATGGAGGGCGTGGAGAGCACCTGTGGTATGATTACTGCAAGGCATTTGCTCACACTTTCATCTCTGCATGTGCCAGGAAAGTCTCCAGCCCATAGTTTACATAGTGCAGGAAAAGACAATATGCAGAGTAATTGACAAGCAGGTATGTCAGAACAACAGGCTGTAATACTAGCATCTTTTTTCTGCAATGATAAAAATTATTCAGCATGTATCACAGTTGCTTAGTCTATATATATAAGAAAAACTATGCTTATATCTATAATAATTTTCTGTAAATGCCGAGCTCTTAGTGGCAAACACGAGTTCGTCAGTAATGAAAAAAGGGAAATAGTGTTGCTGTGCAAAATGGCACATGTGAAGGAAAGAAACAAACCCAGGGAGCCAAAGAAAGAACGGGAAGATGCATATGCAAATATACTGGTGGTGTTTAACATCTTTGTTGGTGACATGGACAGTGGGCTTGAGCGCACCCTCAGCAAGTTTGCTGACAACCCCAAGCTGTGTGGTCTGGTTGACACACTGGAAGGAAGGGATGCCATCCGAAGGGACCTGGACAGGCTCTAGAGCTGGGCCCATGCAAATCTCATGAAGTTCAACCAGGCCAAGTGCAAGGTCCTGCACCTAGGTGACAGCAATCTCAACCACAAATACAGGCTGGGTGGAGAATGGGTTGAAAGCAGCCCTGAGGAGAAGGACTTGGGGGTGCTGGTAAATGAGAAGCTCAACATGAGCTGGCAATGTGCGCTCACAGCCCAGAAAGCCAACCACACCTTGGGCTGCATCAAAAGAAGCGTGGCAAGCAGGTCGAGGGAGGTGATTCTACTCCTCTACTCTGCTCTCGTGAGACCCCACCTGGATTATTGTGTCCAGCTTTGTAGTCTTCAGCACAAGAAGGACATAGACATAGTGCTTAGCCATATGGTTTAGTGACGGTTTTTCTCAGAGTTAGGTTTATGGTTGGACTAGATGATCTGAAAGGTCCCTTCCAACCTATGCAATTCTATTATTCTATGATTCTATGACCATATGAAATTGGTCTAGAAGAGGGCCGCGAAGATGATCAGAGGGAGAGCTGGAGCACCTCTCCTACAAAGACAGGCTGAGAGAGTTGGGGTGGTTCAGGCTGGAAAAGAGAAGACTCCAGGGAGACCTTATAGCAGCCTTCCAGTACCTGAAGGGGGCCTACAGGACAGATTGGGAAGGACTCTTTATTAGGGAGTGTAGCGATAGGATGAGGGGTAATGGTTTTAAACTAAAAGAGGGGAGATTTAGATTAGATATTAGGAAGAAATTTTTTACTGTGAGGATGGTGAGACACTGGAACAGGTTGCCCAGGGAAGCTGTGGATGCCCCATCCCTGGAAGTGTTCAAGGCCAGGCTGGATGGGGCTTCGAGCAGCTTGGTCTAGTGGGAGGTGTCCCTGCCCATGGCAGGGGGGGTGGAACGAGATGATCTTTAAGATCCCTTCCAACCCAAACCATTCTATGATTCTGTGATTTGTACATGAGCCTGCACAAGCATATGCATATATGTGTATCTTCATTCCAAATATAAAGTGGGATTAATCTTGGTTGATATTGAACAACAAAAATTTAGACTCTATCTGAAGAGTTTTATTCTCTGCAGGCTGCTTAATATGTAGAGACAAGTAGGTAGTAGTTTCATCCTAAAGCTGATCAGTCTGATAAATTCCTCCCTCCTCCCTCTCTCCTGCTCAGCCACCCAGTCATTTCTGGTTTTCTCTTCCGCAACCTGTAAGAGTGTCCTCATCTTTCCAGTTAATTTAGGGAAAACAAATCCCAGAGCTGTGATGTGCCATACCAATGGAGCTCAGAAGGAATAGCCCAGGGACGCAGCTCCTTTCCACATTGTAGACTAGGACAAAGCCATATTAAGCCTTGTGGAATACACTTACGTCTTTTTACATAAAGTTTTCTCCTACTGTTTCTAAAAACTGAACTGAATGGACTGTCTAATGGGAAGACTGCAAAATCCAATGTATTTTTTATTATATTTAAATGTTTTGCTCTTACCAAAGGTGTTTTCTTGCAGCTCTTAAAGTGCGCAACTGAGAGTCATTTTCCAACCCAGAAAGTAATTTAGAAATATCCAGAACATAAGTATATTTTTTTCTGAGTGTATAGGGTGACATGATAGTCTCCAGTAATCCTCCAGATACATTACATCAGTTACTGTTGGCAAAGCATTCAGATAATGTAGGAGCTGATCTGCAACAGAACCAAATTAGCTTCAACTCAAGTTAAAATTTTAGCAGAATCCAGTTTATTTTAAACAACTTTTTCACTAATGTATGTTTGTCTGCATTTTCATTTCCCACTCAGGAGCAGAGGTGGAAGATCAGCATAGCTGTTCTTTTGGCTTACTGAGGGAGCAGATCTCAAAAAGGGCATGAGAAAATTGGTTCTCTTAGAATTTCAACACTGAACAAATTCACATAGTCTTCAGGAAGGGTGCATATCCTAATCTAGCTAGATAACCGGAGATTTTCTTCAAGTTGAAAGTGATTGGCTTTATGTCTTAAAATCTGTACCTGACAAAGTTTCAAGTAGTAATTTTTTTTTCCTGTTGGGCGTATAGTTTCTGAATTTTTTTTTGTTGTCTAAGTATCCACCTAAAACCCATCTACACTGTGATTTTTTTGCATAGTACTTATTTTTCAGCATAGAATCCTTCAATGAAAACACTTCTCATGCACAGTCTATTACAGATGTATGATACATTTCCTGCCCTTGCTCTGTGTGTAGCTGATGATGGTGCCAAGTATTACCCACTGAACGTGAGGGGAAGAGCTCAGGTCAGGGGAAGTAGTACTTGCCAGAAGTGGAAGGCTTCCGTTAACAGAAGTGAGTTTTAATTTCTGCGTGCAGTTCCAGTGAAGGTCACATGTATCTTAGCAATATTAATACAACCACTAATAGAAGTGTGCCTTCAGTGCGTATGAAGTGAGAAACTGACTCCATTTCAGCAAGGACAAGATCCAGCTGGATGCCAGGCTTTCTAGTCTACATCTATGTTAATAAATTCAGCCAATCTTTATCCCATCTAATTACTAGCACCATTTTTGCCTAAGCCAACTGGCACTCTCCCAGAGACGTCCTAGAGAGAGAGTTCAGAAGTCAGCACAGAGCATGGACCGTTCCTAGGAAATAATCTGGATGTGGCCATCCTGTCTTGGAAGGTGGGAGCATGGACATGGGTCAGTCCCCACACAACCAGACACAGAGAATGGAACCCAATACAATGTCCTTTAATGGGGTGGATGTTGCTTTAGATTTTGTATTGTCTGTGACTATACAAAACAACAAAGAATGATGAAGTGAAATAGAATACTGAACCTAAATTAAGGTAACTTTGGGGCTATAAGAGTCAGTTTTTGGTGACAAACATGGAGACAGGCATTGTTACCTTGGATTCATACTTTTCATTCTTCTCCTGCCATAACTAGAAACAGAAGAAGACTTGCAAATCATAATATTTAACCCACGATGAGGTCTCTGATGGGTTCTGGTTTAACCATACATGAGCCTTTTGGCAAGGTTCATTTTGAAAGGAATCAGGAAGCCAAACCAAAACCTTATTGGGGGGTATTTCTGCCCTTGCTATGATGTGGTCTCATCATGTCACTCAGGAATGAGGCACTTGCTGTTACATTAAACACAAAAATAACACAGGAAATTGATTTATGTTGGCACAGTTTTCCTATTTTAAATTATTTACCTGAAATCCAAACCAGAACTGCAGTCAAAGTATAGTTCAGAGCTCAGATTTCTTGGGCTTGCATGTTAGAAAACTCGACATTTGTTCCAGATGGTCCATCTGCCTTTGATTACTATTTTCTGGTAACTAAAATGAAGAAGGTACATACATTCACTGCCACATTGGAAGAAGATAAAATAATGTCAAGAGGTTTATGAAATAAATTAATGAAAGTAGCCAGAGAGTGAGAACACATATTAGAAGAAAGGTACATCTACTTTTAGAACAGATCTTCAATATCCCCTTTTATCTACGGATGTTTGTGTTGGTATTTGGACACAAGAGAAAAATACACAGAGACATCCCTCACGTTAGTTGGTAAGAAATTCTACCCACTGCACAGACAGTATAACCGTTTGCAAATATGGACTGAAGTGAAAAAATATTTGTCAGTTTTTAAGAATGTGCTTTATCTGATGAAATAGAAAACTACACTATAGCAAAGAGGAGACTGAAGGTCCGAGGACACCTTACCTATGAGGGTGTCAAGACAGGGAACCTATTAAGATAGGTTGATATCACTTTACTGAGCACCTGCCAAACTGTAGTGCAAGTATTAGTGGAAGCATTTTTGAGATAGGAAGGATTTGGTTAACTTTCTGATTATCATTAGGTTTTTATCCTCATGCTTTTGTGCTTTGGGTCCTAGCCAGAACCTGAAAAGGAAATACCTCTGTACCCTGAGAGAAACTATTTGTGAAGAATTTCTGGCTTGACCTTAAACAGGAATTGTCTGAAATTACAGGAAAGACTTTATACAAGATTTCCCTCCTCGCTTTGCAAATGCAAGCCATTCAGAGGTTTTGGGTGCTTATCAGCAGCTCCGGGAAGCATTTAAGGTTTGTCCAGTTTATAGCTAACAGGGAGAGGTCCCTGCAAACGGCAAAGAATAGTGCCATTTTCTCTTCAAGTTATTGGTTTCCTGACTATGGGTCGGCTTGGAACAGTATAGAGATGTAAAAACAATATAAGGGGAGAATATTTTAATTTCCAACCTTGAGATGTTTAGCGTGAGCATTCAGTGCTACTGTAGCTGTGGAAAAAGACTAAAGAAGGTAAATGTGTGTGTGTTTTGTTCCACTGATATTAGCTTTTAGCCCCAAGCAGACCTTTTCTACTGTGCATGCAGAAGGAAGGTATTACCTCTCTAGATCCAAACAATCTTAAAGCAGCTCTGTGTTATGAAAAAGTTTATTTAGCAAAGCTTTCCGAAAAAAAGCAGGCAACCATCTCTGTAAAGGAGAGGTTTCCAAATCCACGGCTATAACTACCCCAGCACTGAGAAGTTAAGCGAAAATGTAAGATGCTCATCAGACACTGACGCAATTGAAAACATTGCTGCGTAAGTGCCAGCCTGTAAGCATGCTGACCTTAGAAGAACTACTGGCTTGCTGCGGTCTGTCTCCACTTGTAACTTCATGCCTATTAGGAAGTTTCTGAAGCATTAGTGTGCCCATATGGCTGGGGCCTCCTGTGCAGCTTGCCTGTGGCACTTCTCTTTGTTACTGGATATTTACTACAGATTTTTCTAAGGAGGGCTGATTGCTGTGCGATAAGAAGGTGCGAGGTGAAGACTTTGGTCACTTCAGCTAACCTCTAGAGTGAGAAACTGAGAGAGGTGTCCCCATCAAGATGACTTGCCCTGTTCATTTCCGTGAATGAAGACTCATGCTTGCTTGGAGAAGTCTCCAATTATTTTACTATTCTCTCCTTCAAGAAGTAGAGGAAGCAGTCTCCCAAATTCAGCTTTTTGGGGAATCCATTTATCACACAATGTCAAGAGAGAGAAGAAGAGGGTCTACTCCTAACCAGAGCTTTTCTGTATTGATATATAATAGTTTTGTATTAATGGGATCACTATCTCGTGTCGGTATTTTATTGCTGACAACTATTGAAGCAAACACCAGAGGGCTGTTTATTTGAATCTCAATGCTATTGGGAAACTCAGATACAGTTTAAGATCTAAAAGCCAAACTAAATAAATATTCAATGATTTTTCATCAGTTTGCCAGCTTTCTAATTGTGAGTGTCTGCAAGTCCTCTTCAGATCTACCTGAAGGTCTTTTTTTGTCTTCAGATTACTATTGTTGTTATCGTTGTTGTTGTTGTTGTTATTATTATTATTATCTAATCTTAATACTCATTATTCTTACTCACTTGGTTAGATGTAGAGTGTGTCCACAGGAGAGGTGCTTGCTCCAGGGAGCTTATAATGCAATTATCTTATGTTCTAAAGAGTCTAGTGTCATTTAGTCATGGAGTAAGATAGTGCTAAATGTGACTTTATTTAAATTTGTTTAACAGAGAATTGCATCTTTAAACTTGACACAGGAAAGCAAATATTTTTGCTGTAAAGCCAGGCTAACTCAAGTTCATACCCTGCTTTAGCAAAGGGTAAATCTAATGCAGCCTAGGCCTAAACTGGAGGCAATGTTGACTTTTAAAGGTAGCAATTGGTCTAAAGTTGCCTCTAAACCCCACTACAGTTTGTTTCTATCTTCATAAACTTGACTCCCCTTTAACTTTGTCCTCTTTTTCTGAGAGCTCGGATCTTCCTGATACCCTTCATCTTTTGCTGGATTGTTTGCTTATCCAGTTCCCGTAAGCTTCTGTGGTAAGCGCATCCCACCACCCACCTGGGCTCAGAGATGCTGAGCTGTTTTTCCTCATGGACCCTTCTTTCTGCTGTGCAGATCGGTTCTGTTCCTTTTTGTTAAAAGTGCTTTAATCCTAAAACAAGTTTGGCAAACAGAATTGCAGAGGTATCCCAGGGTGATGAAAGTACAATGTATGTACAGGGACATTGCACTAGAGAACTTCCCCCCCCATCATTTAGTGTTCTGCCTAAGGTAGCTTCTCTAGCAGTAATAAACTAGACTAAACTTTCCACAGATTTATTTGAAATAAAGACGATCTCAGCACCTATATCTGAAAACACAGTATGCACCAATGCTAATGCTGTGTGGCTGTCTCACTGACAAATCAATGTTCCTAAAAGTGAAGGAATATCAGGCACAGATTTACCAGAGGAGAAAAAGGACTTTTCACTTTTCCCTCTTAGTTATTGCAATGAGCTGGTTGTGACATGAGGAGAGAGCTCAGCAGAGCTGAGCTGTAAGGATCCCTGAGAGCATAGCATGTGTCTCTGTCTCTCACACTCAATCTGACGGAAACATGATAAAAAAAACCATCCAGTTTTTAATAACGTTCTAACCTTATATTAATCTCATAAATGTATATATGTAAGCTACTAAAAGTGGCCAGCTTCAAGCATTGTTTCTTTAAATATTGACCTATATCATACTGTGAAAGATTCTTCAGCAAACGATAGTTGACAGTTCAACCACTAGCGTGCTTGTCTTAACGTTTTTCTTGCTTTGTTGGTTAAGCATTCTGTCTCCTACCCACCGAAGAGATGTATTTTTAAACACACATTCAGAGCCAAATCCGGAATTTATGTACAATAAACGATTGAATACATTTTCATTAATTCACTAGTAATTTTGTCTCAATGCTTTATATTTTTAAAGTAAAATCTATGAATAGTGGAAACTAGTTCAGTATAGTGTCTTAAGCAAGGCAATCAAAATAAAAAAAAAAATGCGAAAAAATTTAATGTCTTAATTGTTTTGTGTGACTGTTGAGTCTTCACAGGCTCTGAAGTTTGCTTCAGGAAACTATGCATTATATCTTTGTTCTGCCTTGCCAGAAACATATATTCACACAGATTTGAATAAGTTATGCCCCAGAAGTCATTTTACACCTAATAACTCAGCTACATATGAATTAAATATTTAAATCTACATAGTTTAAAAATATTTATTATGTTGTGTGGCAGACTGATCATCAGCCAAGGGATGATTTATACAACTAATTGAACTGTACAGTCTCTGAGTAAAGCCTAAAGAAATGCAACATCGTTTCCAGCCCATGAGAAATAATTTATTGTATGAACCTTAGTCTTGTGCCTTAAAAATATGGAACAAACACCCATGCTTGCAATTGAAATAGTGAGAAACTCTTTGTCCTTTTAAATCTCCCAGTGTACTTTAAGGGGTATTTCAGTGTTGTGGTTTGTTTTTTTTTGTTGTTGTTTTAAATTTGTAAATCTTCTTTCTTGGGAATACAGAAATAGGAAGGAAGTGAGGATTTCTTTCCCATGACATTCATTGGAATTTTGTGATTCTGCGTCTGCTCAAAGGGTCCATTGGAAGACACAGACTTTGGGAAAGATCTTCCTCATGAAAATCAAAGCCACCTTGTATGTAACTGAGGATACAGGTTGTATGCATGGTTGAACAGGAGTGTGAGTCCAGCAGAGAACTGACCAGTCATTCAATTGAACAATTCTCCAAATAGGAAGCTGAAGGCTACAACTGTAAGATGAGATGGCACCCTTCATCAAGGCTGTTGGGAAAAGGCTAGAGGGAAAGACAAAGGTCTCTGATGAGAGGAACACTGCTACAGATTGCCAAGGAGCCTCCGGTATGAAAGAAAAAACAAAGTGAGGAAGATGAGGATCATATAATCCTTTCTATGGACTAAGAAAAGCATGGCTTGGAATTGATACAGAGAATATAAGTGGCTGCAAAATTTCTTTCCTAAAGTGTGCTGTTGCATACAGACTTCACTGTGGTGATGAATGGCTGTCAAAGCTATGAGGCCACTGGCAGATCCCCAAGAAGGGAAGGACAGCTTTCCTCTTGGAGCCAGCTCTTTCCAGCTCCTTCCATTTAATTCTTGAGTAAAAATTTCTCCAGGCTGATATACCACACACTGCTGACCAACAGAGAGCTGCTCCAGGGCTGCAAACCAGGAGGAGGCTGCACATAAAGAAGTGGTCATCACGTTATACTCGACTTGCAATCCCTGCAGGGGTTTCCTCTTAAGGACATTGATGATAGCCTGGATGGTTTTGGAAATCCAGCAGTATTGTTCTGGCATGCATACAAGAAATTTTCTGTCCAGTATCTTTGTTCTGGAAAGAACCACTTGTCAGGCATTCCTCCATTTTTCATTTGATTTATAAGGAAAGAAGTATTGCCAAATATTGCCCCTCCCATCTGGACTTTTCCCTGTCTGGGCACCAGTCTCTAACTGAACATTTCCCACTTTTGATAACTTCTGAATGGCATCTGTTCAGTATTTGAATTAATATAATTTCTAAAATTCCATTTTCTTGCTATATATATTATATATATTGTGTATTACGTAATAGTATTTTCTAAGTATCTCTATCATCTACAATGGTAAGTAATACTACCGGTGCCAATGACAACTTCTGGACACGTGCTGGTGACTAATACTTTGGAGTAGTATGTGTTCCACAGACTAAGAACTATTGTATTCTATTATGTAGTATATACAATGTTTTATTCTATCATGTTGTAATTAAAATGTCTTCTTCGGTTATATTTGAAATCAGGCAAGCTGCAAAACCACCATGGGCTAATGAAATGTATTAGTCAGAGGAAAAAGCTCAGATTATATGTTCTTTAGATATATACTACTTTTATTTTGCCCACATGATCAAACACATATCCTTGTCCATAGACTCCAAGTAAACATGGCTATTCTTCCTTTCCTTTCATTCTCCTTTGTGGCTTCACAGAATGACAGAATGATGAGACCATTCCATGTCATCCCACTCATTGTAAAATTCATCCAATAATTTCAGTAAAGGAATATTTTTTTTCCCTACTGGCTGATCCTCTGTTATGAAATTTAACCCACTTGGGTGTGCAGGGAGAACATCTCAGTTTTCCAGCCCCAAAATATGTACTTTTGTGCCAGAGTCAACAGGAAAAGAGGACTTAAAGCATCCAACTGACTTAGTTTCATATTTCCCTGATGCCCAAACAACCGGAAAGCAGCAGGACCAAAACATTTCATAAATTTCTTCCTAGGTGGTACAGACACTAAGACAGGATGTTTGGATCTTTGGCCAGTCCCTGCAGGAATATTACAATACAGGGAAATTTTGTGCACACTGCACACATTTATGAGCGACGTTTAAAACTTAACTGGACAACACATTAGCAAGTACACTTTAGGGAACAATCCTGATCTGCCATGCAATTGAACTATTTGCTGTGGAAGACATTTACACTTTCTAGTCTTATTGTTGGATCCATTGTTATTGTGTGGTTCAGTGGCCACACAGGTGGTGAATCTGTTCACTTCACCAACATTTTCAGTTGCCTTAGGGTATGAATCAGGTAACCCTGATCTCTTCCATTACTTTCATTGTCAGAATAATAATTGCTGCAATAATAAAACCTAATAAAATTTCTTAGCAAGTATGAGATGCAGTTTATTAAAGAGAGAAGACATCAGAGCATCTCATGCACAGATGTTCACCTGTATGTCCATGTCAGCGATTTCACTTCCACTTCTGGTGAAAGTTAGAAAAAAACTTAGCTCAATTTTTTGGTTTATGTCATATGCATGTGGTTAATAGAATTTTCATTTATATTTCTTTTTGTAATTAGAAGTTAAACAATACTCAGTAGCCTGCTTCTGTTTTATACACTAAATAGATCTTTAGTTATTATTAACCTCTGTGTTTCTCTAGACATCACTTTCTGCTAGGCATTATGCAATCACCAGGTGAAAACAGATCCTATCCCAAAGACCCTAAGTGGTCAAGATGAAACCAGAGATATGGTGACTTTTACAATGTCACTCATTGAGCAGAGCATTGGATGGAAACAGAAATGAAACTCAGTCTTCTTGAGTCTTGGTCTCCCTCTTCGTTTTCTGAATCATGCAACTTTTCTTGGAAATACTCTTTGGAATCTGATTTCTTTTGATATAAAAAGAAAAGTGGCATATTATGTTATTACTTTATACTGTTCATTCAAGTGACTCAAGGTGATTCACTCTTCAGTTGGTCAAGCTGTTTGTTTTTGAGGAGCCTTTCACATTAGAAACAAAAACTAAGAAGATTGTGCCTGTCATGAAAGCCATATTTATTCTGTCTGGAAATATCTGTCAACTTGAAAAAAGATTATGTATGAGGAAGGTTAAATTCTCAACATTTGAAATACATTTGAGGCACATAAGCCCTTTTTTTATACACAAATCCTGATCAATTTGAGATTATAAAATAGATTGAGTGGAGTTCTCATGAATCTTCATTCACTTTCTGTGTAGAGTCATTAGCATGTTTTCTATACAGATTCCTTCAAAGTATGACAGCACGTAGTCCAGTTGTTTTGTGAATTTTACTGCCCAACAGAAGTTTATTACATAAGAACATTAGAAAATTGTCCATGATTGTTTGGATCCATCTCTCCTAAGTTTCACAATCTTCTTTCACCATCTGTTGGGTCTGGAGTAGAAGTTAGTCATGTAAGCTGTCTTCCTGGTCAAATACGACGAGGATCCTCCAGGGAATGTGTTGTCTGAGTTCTCTCCACTGCCTACACAGAGGATGGCAATCTTAGTCTAGATGGCAGCTTGTAGTTAGATAAATCTAGGTGGATTAATTCTTCCACACAGTAGGGTAATATCTTAACAACAGTTACAAAAAATAGCTGCAGTTCAGTGATGGTATAGTATCATTCTTTTAATTTTACCATGATGGCTTTAGTTTTGCTGTGGTGTGTGGCATTCTTCCATGTACGTTAAAACTTCAAAATATCACAAATTTTTCTTTAAGCATTTAAATATGCTGAAAGGGCTCCGTGGGCTGAATCAAACACTTACAGTTTAAGCTTCCTCCAGAAGGTCTGCTGAATCAGGACCCCTATTCTTATCTGCAAAAGAAGTCTGTATGTTCACAGTAGTTTACTTCTCCTGCTTTTCTTTCTTCTGTGCTTAATGTCTGTGGATTTTCTGGTTGCAGAAATGTTGAATCTTAGGAGATATTAACGGAAAACTAATTTTGGTTTTGTTAAAGCACATCTGTAGAGGGAAATTTGGATTCCAAAAGCTGTGGTCAAAAGCTGAGGAGCAAAAGTAAGGTTGTGTGAGCTCCGTCTCTGGTCAGAAATATCTGGAGTGGTTCAAATTTCATATATTTGGAAGGATCTGTTGGAGTACAATTGACAGACCGCAGAGTATTTGCACAAAATAGGCAACAATTTTGAATGACTAATGTGTATGAGAAAATTGCCAACTGCTTATAAAAAATCCTCAGACAGAAATAAGCAGAACATTTGTCAAATGACATATTCATTCAAAGGCTTCCATCCATCCCCACTGTTTCACATTTGAAGGGCAAGTGAGGACTGAAAATATTCCCTCTGAATTAAATACCACCCATATGTTGCAGGACCACAGTAAATTTGAAAGCCATCAGTGGCAGCAACCAAAGCCAAATGACAGTCTCCTTTTTACATGAGTAAAAACAGGTGAAACCTTGGTTCTGAGAGCATGTAAAGTACAGTAAATTATGTATGGGTGAGTGATGTTGGAATGCTAAGGTCTCAGTTTAGAATAGCATATGGAAGATTTATGAAGAGTTTTGTGCAAAGGGAAGTGACTGTACTGTTCTGATGCTGAGGACAAACTAATAAGCTAGGGCTGCAATCCACACGTGCTCAAAAGACATAAGCTAATTCCCCAGAAATCTTGCGATTGGTTTAAATGTCAAGAAACATGTCAGACCAATACCAAATACCACAAGACTTGTTATAAAATCTCAGAAGCCAGCAACACGAAGTGTAAATTGCACCAAGTTTTTTCAACAAAAACTTTATTACACTTTTCCACTGAAATTCAGTCCATACAGACTAGTATGTTCTTGCATTTAACTTAAGCAAAAAAAGTAATTTTTCAGTGACTTTTGCAGTCTAGTAATGTTAACGCTTTTACAGTGAATTCCTATTGCTTATTTCTAAGGGTGTTGCAAACACGAACGCACGCGCATCGATCACTAATACTTCTCCTCCGTCAGCAGTTGCATCCATTAGAAGCCACTATAAGAGACTAGTTCCAAAGAGGGTCTTTCCATATACAGTTTTCTTTTTAAAACTGGAATGTCAGCTCCCACTCCTATAGCATGTGCCAGCTCCAGGAGATGGTGAAGATGAGTTAGTTCCTCACATCAGAGCCACCATAAATGTATTAGACCGAATACAATGCAAACCCACGAGCTATTATCTTGTTTTCTTGTAAGCAAAAGTTCTTACCCAGAAAATATAATCCTTTTTTTTTATGAGTTGCAAGGATAAATAGATTTCTTTGCTAAGTGCAAACAAAGAAATACTTTGAAAAAATAAACCATCAGAGTTGTGCAAAGCTGTCTTTTTATCCACTGACCAAAATAATAAAAAGAAATAAATAAGCCTTGGGTCACTCTGAACTGAAAGCTTTTTCAGTACCATTGGTGAAATGCAGAATTTGGAAAAAAGCACTTCAATGCATTTCAAAATGAAAAATGTTGCTGCATATTAGGCTTTTTTATGGACTTATAGTGAAAACTTAGTAAATGTTGAAAGAAAGAAACATTTAAAAACACAGAAAATGTAAATAATTTCTTTGTGAAAATGCTGAAGTGAAATACTAAACATTTTCAACATTTTATATTAGCTTTATTTGGCTCATTTTCTTCCTCCTTTTTTTTTCCCTATTCAGCAAGTATTTGGCAATGTTTTTGGTCAACCAGAGAATGCATTTTGGTTGAATCTGAAATTTCATCCAGCTCTAGTAACCCTATTTTTGCTTTCTACAGCCTCATTCACAGCAACCTTTTCTTCACAAAAAAAAATAAAGGCTATAAATCAGTAATAGATCACAGGTGAAGGAAATAATTTGAACAAGTGTTGCTGTAACTGGAAACAGGAAATGTGGAAAAAAAACCAACAGGAGTTGGAACTTTGTTATACAGGATTTTCTGCTACACCTAATTTAGAAGCGGAGCATGACTATTTTCTGCTTGCTAGCTTTTTATAAAGGTATTATTTTCTCTTACAAAATGAATGGAGAATCAATGCTGAGTACGATTTTAGCACTAAGATATGTACTCTATCATGAAATTTGTCAGTAGAACATGGAGGCTAATATTCTTCGACTATGATCAGTATTTTATTTTCTGTGATGTCCTTTTGAAACAAATAGGATGGCATCTGAGGCAATATGTACTTCTAAGTATTGGAATATATGCTGTGGAGTATATATGGTCATGCTGCTGATGTCCATGCATCCCTGATTTGGGTTGAGACCTTGTCTCTGTTAAAATCACTCACAATATCTGCATTATCTTCAATATTGTCAGGTTTTATCCCTTTATTCTAGGATTCATCTACAGTCATTGATCTAAATGTCCTGTTGTTCCGAGTCACTGAAGTCAAAGAATGGCTAAAGGTTAAAAGAGCAGTACTTTGTAAATCCTTTCACATTTTAAGAATGAGAACTTTTAAGCAAATTTTAAAATGCAAAGTATATTTAGACTATGAATAAACATAGTAACAAAGTGGTTTTGTCAGATTTATTTCTATATGCTGAGTCTCAACTTTTTAATTCTCAGCGGAACTGGTATTACAGGACTAACATACCAATTGAGTCAGTAAAAAGTAAAGTTAAATACTTTAAAAATATGTTGTCAATATAAAGCCTGTGCTTTGGTGGATGAAGGTACACCTCCTTCTATTACTGCAGCAATCCTTTGGGTCACTGAAAGTGATCAAATGTACGTGATAAGCAACCTACTGTTTCAAGCAAGAGTTATGTCATTTGTTCTCAGGTAATGTATGGAATGGTTAAGTAAGTATTCAAAAGTGTGAATGAATACTGAAGTGCATTTAGCAACAACAAGAGGTCATCCAAAGGAATGTGCCAGAACTGTGCTATTCATTTTCCTGCTATTATATTTTGGAGATCATGATTCTAGACTTAATATACTATTACTTTAATTGACTATTGTATTTTCGATGCCTCTTCTAATGTTCAAACTTTTGATTATTTTCTACTGAATGTGCTAAGGAATTACGACTGATTAAAGAAGAGAATAAATCTTCTTTGGCAGAATTCTTTAGCCATGTTTAGTGGTGAAGCAGACCTGAAATGGATGAAATTGCAGATCCACTACATTTCTGTTACAACAACTGCCACGGTTTCTTGCAGTGCTGTGGTCCTGGCATCATTTCCAATCTGCTGGGTACTGAAAAAGCATATACTTTCTTGATTTATGAGCAAAGAAAAGAATAGTTATAATGTCATCTGGAAAGCTCATAGTCAGAAGCCGTAAGGAAAGATGAAGAGAGTGATTATTGGAAAGGGTCTATATAAGTTGCAGATTTCCCACATGCCTATCAGTATATGAATTGAGGTTTGGATCAGGATTGTACAGTTTGATAAAAGAAAGGAGTCCCACTAGCTTTGTCAGCAAAGTCTGGTCTTCCACAGAAATGGCAAGAAAATATTTTCATAGGGAAAAGGGAACAGAGAATTTTCTTGGACTATCTAAAAAGCTGTGTAGCAAGACAGAAGGAAAATAAGACAAAATTTTTTTTTTCATGACATTGTACATTGAATTATATTGTATTTGTAGTGTAATATAAGATATATTTGTTAAGCACCAACATTATTTAATTTAAGTAAAGGGTTTTCAGCTTTGTGAGAAATGCATTTCTTTGATTATTAGCAAATTCAGGGTAAAAGGACACAATGGAGAATCTACACTAATGTTTTCTATTTATTAGTTTTGCAGTATTTCTTCTTTACAGTCATGGACCAAACTTTTCATCTCCTTGAAGCTTGCTTTATCTGTATTATTGAATAATTATTGTTAAATCCCACAGTCTGTAAGGAAAAATAATATATTGCTTTCAACTACCTCTTCAGCTTTCAAGCACGATCCTTTCATTAGGCCAAATACAAGTAATATCCTCTCTCTAAAAATCTCTTTCAGTTTAAAACCATCACCCATTCTTCTGTAACAACACACCCTGCTAAAAATTTTGTCCTCATCTTTCCTATAAGTTACCTTAAAGTACCAAAAGGCTACAATAAAGTTTCCCTGGAGCCTTCTCTTCTGCAGGCTGCATAAATCCAACTCTCTCAGCCTGTCTTCATAGGAAAGGTGTTCCATCCCACTGATCATTTTTGTGGCCCTCCTCTGGAGCCACTCCAACAGGCCCACGTCTTTCCTGTGCTGAGGACTCCAGAGCTGCACACAGTACTCCAGGTAGGGTCTCACAAGAGCAGAGTAGAGGAGTAGAATCACCTCCCTCAACATGCTGACCATGCTTCTTTTGCTGAAGCCTAGGATGCAGTTCTTCTTGGGCTGCAAGCACACATTGGTGGGTCATGTCCAGCTTTTTATCCACCAACACCCTCAAGTCCTTCTCATCAGGGCTGCTTTCAATTCCTTCATCCCCCAGCCTGTACTGATACTGGGGGTTGCCCCGACCCAGGTGCAGGACCTTGCACTTGGCCTCGTTGAACTTCATGAGGTTCTTGTGGGCCCACCTCTCAAGCCTCTGGGTGGCATCCCTTCCCTCCAGTGTGTCAACTGTGCCACACAGCATTAATAGAGTTATTGAACAGCATGAGTCCCAGTATTGACCCCTGATGGACACCACTTGTTACTGATCTCCATTGGGACACCGAGCCATTGACTGAAACTCTTTGGCTGCTGCCATCCATCCAATTCCAGTCAATTCAATATCCATCAAATCCACATGTCTTCAATGTAGCAACAAGGATGTTGTGTAGGACCACGTCAAACAACTCACAGAAGTCAAGGTAGAAGGTATCACTTTCTCTTCAGTTATTCACCAACGCAGTCACTCCATTGTAGAAGGCCACCAGATTAGTCAGGCCTATTTGTGAAGCCGTGTTGGCTGTCTCTAATCACACCCCTGTCATCTCTATGCCTTAACATAGCTTCCAGGTGGATCTATTTAATGATTTTATTGGGCACAGAGGTGAGGCTAACTAGTAGGTAGTTCCCAGGGTGCTTTGTTTTACCCTTCTGAAAAATGAGTGTGATGTTTCCCTTTTTCCAGTCACTGGGGACTTTTCAAATGATGGAGACCATGACTTTTCAAATATGATGGAGAGTGGCTTGGCAACTTCATCTGCTAATTCCTTAGGACCCCATCTCATTTATTCGGGAGAGGTACAAATTATTTTCTCTTCCTTTTCTGAATAATGTACCTGTAGAAGCCCTTTTTAATTTTCTTCACATCCTTTTCCAAATTTAGGTTGAGCTGTGCCATAGCTTTCCTGATCCCATTCCTACACTCATGAGAAGTATCCCTATATTCTTCCCAGGGAGTGTGTCTGTGCTTCTACTGCCTATGTATTTTTCTCTTGTGTTTCAGTTTGAGCAGGAGGTCCTTACTCAGCCATGCTGGTCTGCCTTCCTCCTGTCAGCCATGGTGCTTTCCTGCAGGGCCTGCAGTGTCTTCTCCATACGTTCCAGATCTATGGCCAATGTTGTTTTCATCTTACAGATCTGTGGAGCAGTCCAAACAATTTCTCAACATTTAACTTCTCGGAAATAATGATAGTATGGAGTACTCTGTCAAGGAATTCTGTAAAGTCATATAGTAATAGATGGAATTTTTTCCCCTTTCTTTTAACTGAAATTGTTTGTGTGGGAGGGTGTTGTCCTGTGGTAGCCGGCTACAATAAATGATGCTTTTTATATTTTGCTTAGTACAGGGAAAGGAAGGCTTAGTTGTGAAAAAAAGAACGCATTCTTTAATGTTGTTCCAAAGCTGAGAACGCAACCTGTCCTCTATTCACACAAACAAGGCAGGACAAAAATTTTGATTTGGGGATAACCATTCACATTGCGTTTATTCAACTATTCATAATTTACTGGGATTTAATGACTTAGGAATTAATTTTTCCTAATTGAAGTTGTTTTTCTTTTCTTAAGTCTGTTTTTACACTGGTCGAAGACATAATCATTCTTTTTAAATTCAGAGTATCATGGGAGGGAGGATATCATCTGAAACCATTACATTAGTCTCATTGCCATACTGAATGTATGCAATTAGTCATCTTTCCACCGACTGGCCATGTCATTCTGAGTCCAGCTCTCAATAAAATAACCACTGTAAACTATTGTCTGGTGATACCGTACACATTTTTTCTCACAGTGTACAACAGAAGTAAGCTTGCCAGTATTAACAAGTTTTTTTCACCTACAGAAACAAAACTATCCATTGTGTTAATTACAGAAAGCTGTATGCTTTTGAGCACAGATTTCCAGGAAACAGCAAATGCAATTATATGGTTTAAATAACACATTCATTTCCCTGCTTAATTTGTACACAGTTATCATAAACCAGTAAGAGCTTCCTACACGTAATCAGTTGGATATTATTTGGTAATTTGCTTGAAAAAATTTCAGTGTCACTTGATGATTTTGGATTTTTCCCCATCTGTTTTTCTACAGGTGCCTTCTGCCTAAAGTAGTTGGGCATTTGGTTATATTTCAGTAGAGTTTGATGCAGGATGTGTCTGATGCCGTCCAGATAATCACTGCTGTTAGGAAGTGTTCAGACACGAACTCTTCAACTGGAGAAGTAACCCTGTGAAAACTATTTTATCACAGTAGTATCACATGGAGGAAAAGAAATCTAAAATCTTTCTCCTTTTTTTTTTTCTAAAAATTTATCTTTTCTAAGTTCTTTTTCAAGAGCCATATTTCCCGTACAGCAGATAAAAATCTGGATGTTATGATAACTGCCCATCTTTCAAGATAACTGCAAAAGCTGTTAAGCTCCTGTGTGGAATAGACAGCTGGAACAGTAGGATTCACTGCCCAAAGCACATTTTTTCTGACAAAAGTGGTCAGGATTGAGGTATATAGTATGAGTTATCAGTCATCCGAATGCATAGTTTGGGAACCAAGTGTCAGATGACAGGAGTGTTTGTGTGCCAAGTAACAGAATCAATAAAAAAGTGCACAAGGAAGGACCAGAAACACAGGGAGGTGTGTTTCTGTGCATCTAAGCAAAAACTAAAGAAAGCAACACATCTAGGTATTACATTTGCTGTTAAAAGTACGTGTGCTGTTAAAAGGCATAGCACTACAGACAAGTGAAGGACTGCTGTTCCTAGGGCACTGCAGTATTTAGGAATTGAGATTTTATATATGATGTTTACATCCAGGATCCAATAGAGGAATGCAAGAGAAATATCTGACTCAGTCATTAATTTCTTCCCTTATGGAAAAGAAAACCTGAATCAAAAACCTGAAGACTAACTACCACTGTGTGCTTATAGCCTGTTTACCTTTCCTGCTATCTCCAGAAACAACTGAGAAAAAATGTAAAGATTCTCCCTTAAGAAGAAGAGAGAGACTTGATTAAGAAGAAAAGGGAAAGTAGGTTCTTTGTATCCCCAACATCAAAAGAGAATTGTACCTACTTCTGCTTCCTTATCAGTCATTAGCAGGCACTAAACAGAATGGGAGCATCAGGTAAGCTGAAACTGCTTTGAGCCCAAATACAATTATCAAATTTGGTACTAAATGAAAACAGGTCTGTGTAGGCTCTCTGACTGTGGACTCAGTCATATGGCACAAACCCTCATTACTTCATGTGAAACCAGATTTTTGCTCCAAAGGCTCCATGAAAGGCATCTTGATTCTTTTTTTCTGAAGGAAATATAAAGCTTCTGCAGCTGTGCTGTTGGGGCTCAAAGTGAAGCCCAGGAGCTAGGATCAACATCAGATCATCTGTTTATGCACTTCTAATGCTTAAAACTAGAAAAACTGAACAAAAGGATGTATGCATTGGCCTACACAGTACAGCAAATACCTTTGAATTTTGGTAGGTTAGAGATCACTATACTTTGGCAGGAAGGGGAAGGAAGCCTGAAAGAGCTCTGTTTCTTTTATAGTCCCATCTAATCCAAATGGCTTTCACTGGATGAAGTCAATTACTTTGAAATATTTGGTTCTTCCTCAGCAGCAGCATTTGGTGCTTGTCTATCCAAGACCTCAGCTGAATAATGAGACAGAAAGGAAACAATGTTAGATCCATTTTCTGCTAAAAGAACTGAATTAATCGGTGATGGCTTACAGATTTTATGGGGAGCACCAATGGGTTTACAACCTGCCCTGTCCTAGCGTTGATAAAAGTTTTCATGTAGAGAATCAGAGAAAGATTAAGTCATATGAATCCTCCCTTCACAGCTCTTTGTATGGGTCAGCTGGAAGGTTACAGATGCTCTTTACACCATCACTTGTCTTGGGAGAGTTCTTGGCCTGTGCACATCTAAACAATCCCTCCCAATCCAAATTGCATTTTCTCCTGCCTACTGCTTTTTGAACAGCTCTTGTGAGAGAAGATGACAAAAGCTAGCCCTAAAATTTGCTCACATATGCCCATCTTACAAGATGTACAGATCTCCCTGTATAGATTGTGGTAAACCCCATAAGAACAATCCACTCTGTAGTGCCACTACAATAAGATTAAACATTTCAAATTATTGCTTTAAAATGTGATTGTATTTTGTAAACATCATAAAGTTATAAAAGAAAATGCATGCACCAACCAAGAGCCATCAGTAATTGATTATCATGTAATTGAATCCTGATCTCAGGTCTCTCAACATGAATGCAGAGTTGCTCCATTGATGTCAATAACGTTTATTCATATTAGCACTCCTGCAGAGCCAGTAGTTGGTCTTTCATTTTTACAATTTCTAGTCATAGATGTATAAAATGCATTTGTTTCATAGCTTCCAGAGCTGTAGAAAATTTTCCAAGTAATATGCAAAAGATAATTAAATTAAATGGTTGAAATTCCATTTATATTTGAAAGATGTATTTTAAATTTATACTACACATAAGTCTTTCAGTTGCATCATCGCTTTATTAAACATCTTCATAAATATGAAATACATAATAATAGCTGATCATGTCGATAAAGGTTAATCCTTACTGAAGGAATGACCTTTGCAACTTAAAGGTGGTCTCAGGGATCTGCATTCAGACTGACTTTGCTCCCCAAATTGTCTCATTGATTTGAATAAGGACAAGGTAATCAAACCAAAACAACCTTCTGAATCAACTTTGCACTTCAAAATTTTGCACTGTGTTGTAGCTAAAGACAACATTACACCTGAAGAAACACTGCTAGACTCTTCTTTTGGTCAAAGGGCCAAGTAAAAAACTAGAATTGAAGCCCATGTAGAAGGAACACTTGATTTGTTTCAGATGTTTAAAACCTAGGAGAATCTGTTAACTTGAATTGTCACAGTAAAAGGGTAAGGGACAATAATCTCCAAGGCATGCAGAATCCAAATAATTTTAAGGACTTTATAAATAAGGTTATCACCTTGCATGGCCCTCTGATCTTTATAAGAAATCAGTGGAGTTCTTGGCAAAGATGTTTTTGTTAACTAGCACTGCCAAACAAGCTGGTGCTCATTAGCAACCAATCTTGGTTAATTAAATATATGTATATTGAGGGGAAAAAAAGATACTATAAAGTGCTATAAAAAAAAAGTCCAGTGTTTTCTGTCTATTGTTCATTATGGTGGGTTGGGTTTTTTTGAATAATCTAATTGCTCTGGGTCTTTGTTGCCAGCCCAGTTCTATGTAGGAAGGCCTGCTTTTCTTCTTGCTTTTACTGCATTAAACATTCAGAACTTCAAAAATATGTGATGATTTACTTCAATTACATTTAAGGTTACTTATTCTTCTCAATATGAAAGAGCGGATATATTTTTTCCTTATTTGCAGGTGTAATGCATAGTACAATGCTTAAACAGGGGTAGAAAGTTCTTTATATAATACTACTAAGCACTTGGAGAGGCAGAGCAGGTAATTTAAGTAACATGTCAGTTGGCCTGGGCAAATTTCTAGCCAGATATAATGGAATTCAAAGAACTATAATAACCTTCACACACTGTACAGCACCAGGATCATGAATTAAAGCGTGTGGGTGAGCACTAAGCTTCAGCAGAGAGGACTCTTGAGATGGGATCCTGGCTCTGAGATCCGCTGCAGACATCTAAGTGACTCCAAAGGAGCAGAAATTTCCCTATGGCACTGAAACCACATTCTCACACCATTTTGAGTACCCTAAAATGCGTGAATAAATATTAAAATAAAAGAACCAGCTGCTTTAAGTTGGCACAAGCGGATATATTGTGTTAAAGTTTTGTCAGGCGAAGTGGGGAAAAAAAATAGGGAGAGACACTGAAGTCCTGCTTTGGTGACAGAGAGGCTGTGGGAGGAATTTAGGGAATGAAATCCAGGCGAGTGGTCCATAGAGCTTCCGTTTGAGGTTATCTTGCCTTTAGTTGACGGCCTTCCCTGGCACCCTTGCAGAGTCCTTAGTGCTTAGCACCCTGTTCAGAGCCATGTCTGCCTGCGATTCAGGGGTGACCTGGACAGGTCCCAGCTGTCCCCCCATCTGATAGAGCAGACACCTGCTGAAAAGGTGCTGCAGTGCCAGTGTTTCTCATTGAAAACTCTGTCAAGCATCAGTGCTGCTGCCTGCTCACGTGGCATCAGCCATGTGGTGAAAAACCTGTCCCCTGGAGCAGGAGAGCTGTGTGTACAGGAGCTGGAGGGGATGCTACAAATGGAGAGGAGAGATGGAGGAGTTCTGGGGCTTCTGTACCTCAGGGTAAAAGGGGTGGCAAGAGAAGTATCCCGAACATCTTTTCAAAGAGTAGCCCTTGCTTAGTTAGCTTCCTGCTCCATCATCTTGGGAAAGCTATGGGGCAGATCTGAGTTCACATGTGCCATGTGCCCATTTGGTTCCTGGGAGTGAGCTACAAATGGCTCCACTCTCTAGAAAGCTTCTCATGGGAACTGTGCATTGACAGTGACTTCCAAAAAGGCTTACATGGTTTTTGCTGCTTCCTCAGATCTTTCATCTACAGACAGACACTTTTAGGCATTTTAAAGGTGATGCCCCAAAAGCTGCAAGTACATAAATTTCTTCCTTGTGTTTCACTCTTAGTCTGTGAGTTAGCAAACTAACTGTACAGGGAACTGACATGTTTAGTGAAAAGAGTATGCAGTTCTGAAAGATATCACTATATATCACTAATGTTTCTAAAATCGTTTAATAGCTCTGCATGACTTTTCACATTTATAATGGCTATCTTTGCCACAGTTTGCATGTAACCCGCAGAAGCAGAAATCAACAATGGATGAAAAATGCATGTGACAGATGAAAATTTCCCTCTGGAAAAAAATTCCTTTAGGAAACAGCACAGCCATTTGAAACAACGCATACACAGATGCAGAAATGTGCTGCCAGTCCTTGAGGACTTTACTCATACTGGTACCAAATACCTCTTTCTGGGTTGCTGATTCCTGATGACTTAACAACGGGCAAATAGTCAAAGCTGTCTACCAACGAAATGCATTTCTCAGTTTCATTTCAAACCCAGCCTCATACCAGCTTCACACTGAGCCTGGGTTCAGGAAGACTTGGGGTGTAAACAACATTATTGCAGAGTGAGTGCCTCTTTTTGTAACACTTAAGTGTTTCTGTAGATGTAAACTGAGAGTGGCATAGCTTGGCCCAGTTTGATTCTTTTTGTTTTACTGTGGATGCTAGCGTGTGTTTTGATAGCTTCTCGTTTAGATAAGACTGTTTTATTTCAATTTTCCTTGCATGCGGAACTATGAAGCAAGAACATTTAGTTGTTTTGCTGACTTTTTTCTGTGGACTTTTGGAAAAAAGTTGTCGTCATCATCATGTCCTTGTCTATCCCAGTCCCCTCCACCCTCCTTGCTGCCTCCTGTTCGTGTTACCATTTGCCGTAGCCTTTCATGCCTGAGCAACAGCTGGAAAAAAAGAAGAGTTTGCTTAAGTATTCTATCTGTCACTGGTAAAGCATGAAGGGCAAGACACAGTATATAACCTTCTAGACTGTCTCTCCTCTTGCTTTGTTTTCTGCATGTAGTACTAGGTGATGCATGGCAGCTGCAAGAGAGATCAGCCTCGATGTTTGGGCTTCATCTGAGCTCGGAACTCAAAGTAAAGGTCAGGAGCCATGACCCTAGATAGATTAAACTAAATAGAAAGGTATAAAGAAACCCTGCCATATGAACTGTTAACCTGAGGGAGAAAATCACTTTGCATTCATCTTTGGACAGAGGTTACACTGAGTTTGGAGACGTGGTGCTTAAGCTCCACTCAGAATAAGTTAATACATCTGCAAAACTGATTAAATGAGAAACAATAATGTATTCATCTTAGATGCTCTTATTAGGCTTTGAAATTAGCATATCCCTAAAAACAGAGCTGCTCTCACCACTTGTTATTTTTCTTTCCCTTCAACTAACTCAGTAAAATGGCCCAGAGTAATTTCTCACTGGGAAGACTTCTTTGAAAACAAAAAGTTAGAATGAGATTATACAAAGCATTAGTATTCACCAAGCTTTGCAACTCTTTTTAGGTGGAAAAGAAATCTCATAGCCTCAAGGCTTGATATTTTTTGTTTTCTTAAAGATTTAAAGGAAATCACTTTTTAGAAGTAAACAAAAAAATAGTTTCATTAGAGACAAAAAAAAAAGGACAAAAAGAGAAAGACATTGATAAATGGACAGAAAATATTGTTATGCTACAGAAAAAAGGTTCTGTTTCAGATTTACCCCAGCAGTACTTCTTACAAAGCAAAGCGCTCCTAAAGGAGTTGCTCTGCTGGGAACCTAACACTATTAACAAATTAGTGAACACTGATTCTGAGTTAAGACATTTGGCTTTTAATAAATTACTCTCCCTACACGGTGCTGCCTGTCTTTTTCATGTGGCTTTGCTGCTTATTACATTATCTTAAATGGGAGTGAGAAGCAGGTTTAGTGTATGTGTTTTAGGTAGAAAACTTCCTGAACAAATTGCTTTATCGCAGTATTAGTAAGTTTTATGAATCTGATTTGCTATTAATTGTCATGATAAATATATCTTGAAAATAAATAAATATATATTGCTTCTATGAGTGTATTCTGCATCCTTGATTAATATATTAAAGTGCAGGAAAGAGTCCTTGGTAGAATGTGATGAAGGTTTTTTGCTTGTGTCACAGATTATATTAGTTTCCTTGTTTACAGTACATTTCCTGGGCTGTGAAAATCATGTGAAATCATGTGATAATCCTGCTGCACAAGACTTTCTGAATGCCTTTTCTGAGTTGAGAATTCCTTGTGGCATTTACTTGTCCATTGAGCTTGTACTAGTATATAAAACTAGCGGTATTTGAAGAAAGTATCTTTGCTTTCCAAATTTCCATGTGTTTCTACCAGTACATTCACATTATCATACAAATAACATGAATTTGTGATCACTAATAGCAGTAATATAAATTTTACATTTAACATGTTACGCTACAGAACTGAGAGTAGTTTGAAGAGGGAGATAATTATGATTTCCCCATTAACATGAAGTAATAGTAACAAATGGGAAAAGAACTCATGTCTGTGCCTAGATCTTCCCAAGGTTTTTCATATAAGACAAGATTTCCACTGAAAAAAATTGCGTTGTGAGCACCTGGCTTTTTATAGGTACACATATGTATGCCCCAGATTTGGCAGACAAAGTTTTTTCAGGTTTTGTGTGGGACTTTATGGGATTCAAAACCAGAGATATAAATATTAATAGGAGACACTATCCATTTTAAATATCCAAAAGATGTAGGATGAGACACATATCTGGGATGTAAGAGACTCTGGAACTGTATGTATGGAGGATGGGGAAACGATCTCCCACCCAGCTCTATTTCTCACATCAGGTCCTGAGTCCTAAAGACAAGTAATATAATCTGAAGTCATGACAATGACATTTCATAGCTTCCAAGAATGAAGCAAGATGAACTTGCATGGAGACAATACATTGTCTCAGACCATATAATGGAGTTGGGAAAAATACACACATTTTTGTGGAACAAGCCCTCCCTGCTTTAAAATGTGACACATCTGAACATAAGAGAATCTGAACCCAGACAGCTTAATTTCCAAACTAAAATGTTACACGTATGTCCAGATTTTTAATTTTTCATTACCATGCACATGTATGTGTATCATTTGGTTTTTTGTCTAAACCATGGGTCTTGGCCTTTGATAATCTGGGTTTTGCATCTTCCTGACATTTTATCATACTTCTTGTTAGAAGACAGGAGAAGTATGTATAAGCTACTTCTTTTCCTATTAATGTTACTTTGCAAATTAAGTTCAGAAGGCAATTTCCACCCCCCTCTTATTAGAGCTGCCTTGGCTCCAAGGTTAAAATTCCTGGCTGTTTCGAATTTGGAAGGCTTCCCATGGTAATCGTATTCTGTATCAGAGTGTGGTCTGTATGCTCGGCATTGCCTTATTTAGATCCGTCAGGCAGCACTGACTAGCTGAAACCAGTTTAACTTTCAGCAGGAGAAGAGTAACAGGAGCCCAGCACCGGCTTAAATAAACCAGCGGGAACTCAGCAAGAAGCTCTTCCCAGATAAGCAAAAGCACTGTCCTACGGAGAGCTTGTCTCCGCTGAAAAACTGGAGATACATTGTTTTAATGAACTTGCCTCAAGCTGTTGAAATCATTTGAGGGAACAGCTTTGGGGTTTATGATTCTCCTAAATCTCTTTGATTTCAAAAATATGGAAAGTTTGATTTGTATCAAGATTATTTCTATTCAGCCCTTATCCCTACCACATGCATTCACTCTGCAGGAGTGGCTTTGTGTGTGTCCATGGGTATTCTCTTAGGAAGACGAGGAGCTTTCAGATTAGGATTTTATAATTTTTTTTCTGTTACTGCTTCACTGTAGATATAGAACTAGCTTTGACAGAGCATCGTTCACAGTTTATAATTTAAAATGAGGAAAAAGTCGCTTAATTTGCCTGGCAACAACAACATTCACGTCTGGGCTCTTTTGCTTCAGCTTTTTCTGTTCCAAAGAAAGCTTCTCGCTCTTCCCACAGACAAAGATAATTTCAGTTTAAGTTTACAACCTTTCACGTAGGTTTCTACTGTCTACCTGCAAGACCTCATATCTCTGTTGCTTCCATGCCCACTTCAGTGCAAAGTTCAAGACTGAGCACAGCAGCACGTGTGAGAGACTGCTGCTGCCTCCTGGCACGCAGCCGTAGGGGAGAGCAGCTTGGCTGAGCAGCCATTCAATATTTTGGATAGCAGTTTATCACCTGAAATTACTAATACAAAGCCGCTGCTTAGACTCTAATTCTGCCCGAGTGCATTCCTTGTGCATTTAATTCTTTCTTTACTAGTGAAATCGGCATGCTAACTTAAGAAGGATTGATTTTTGCTTTATGCCTGCTGATAAAATACATACTACTTTCGAGAGGTGGGCATACAGGGGAAGGAATAGGCTTGTAATCAGGCTCCTACTACCTACTGCCTACTGCTCAAGAAAGCAGTACGGTAGCTAGACCTCTCATGGTACTGTTTGTCTGGCCACTGCTGACTGCCTTTACCACATTAGACAGCTATTGGATAGGACAGAAGATGATCTAGATTTTGCCGCTTGATAGCTATTCTTTGAAAAAGGACCTTCCCTGAGATTGCCTGGTACAGATAGTGGCCTTCCAGTACCTGAAGGGGGCCTACAGGAAAGCTGGGGAGGGGCTGTTTGGAAGGATATGTAGCGATAGGACGAGGGGCAATGGTTTTAAACTAGAGCAGGGTAGGTTTAGATTAGACATTAGGATTAAGTTCTTTATAACGAGGGTGGTGAAACACTGGAACAGGTTGCCCAGAGAGGTGGTAGAGGCCCCATCCCTGGAGACATTCAAGGGGAGACATTCAAGGGAAACTGATGAGGCTCTGAGCAACCTGATCTAGTTGAAGATGTCCCTGCTTACTGCAGGGGGGTCGGACTAGATGACCTTTAAGGGTCGCTTCCAACCCAACACATTCTATATTAAAAAAAAAAAAAAAGAAAAAAAAGTGACTCAGCTGAAAACGTGCAAAATTAGTATCAAGAAGCTATGAATTCTGGAGGTGGTTGCGGTCTGATGGATCACTTTACTAGCTCAGCCACTGCATGACATACTATGCTGCTTCTTCAGCAAAAAGGTTAGGGACAGGAAAGAAAAAAAATGTCCTTCGTACTTGCCTTTTGACATGGGATTCAATATGGAAAATAGACTTATCTGCATTTTTACAATTGCCTATGTCCAGTTTTCTCAACACCTCTCTCTTCATCCCTTTCCTCAGGATGAAAGACAAGTATGAGGCTGGGTTGCAAGCTGGCCTTCACAACACTTAGAAAAAATTAATGTTTTGGAGTATTGTGATCCAAGGTGTCACATGCAAAAATTACCAAGCTGTGAGTGGTTCAGAGCTGGGACAGAATCTCAGATAAGGCTTCTGCAACACAAATAAGTCTGAGGCTGAGTTAGATGCTTGCTTCTCATAGAATCATAGAATTATTTATGTTGGAAAAGACCTTTAAGATCATTGAGTCCAACCATAAAGCTAACACTGCGAGGTCCACCACTAAACCATGTCCCTAAGCACCACATCTACATGTCTTTTAAATACCTCCAGGGATGGTGACTCAACTACTTCCCTCACACTGGTATACCAAACCCACTTTGTACAGGCTGCCTAACCCTAAATTCTACAGTTGTATGTATGTGTGTGATGCCTCTTGCCACGTGGCTCCTCAGCCACATGCCTGGGCCTGGCACAGTGCTCACATGCTGGGACTGACTTTTGCATGTTTGCATCCACAGCTCCCTTGCTCCTCGGTGATCCCTGAAAAGAGATGTTGGCCAATCAGGGAGTATAACTCCACTGACGAGAGGCAAAGAGGCAGAAGTTTGACTCTCTCCTACGCCCATGGGAATTTAGTTTTGTATCTGTCTGTAAGGAGAATTTGTGAATTTGCACAGTTTTGGTGACTGTGGCTTTGGGGCTGAGGAGATCTGAACTTCCCCTTTTATTGAAATTATTCTATCTTCCAATGTCATTGAGATAAATAAAGGTGGAATTATTCCTAAAACCCTTACCTAGGAAATTCATAGTAACAGATAGAAGAGGGAAAGGATAGAGCATCCCAGTTCCTAGACTATGGACTGTTCCTAACAAAATGGGATGATGATATCACATTATCTGTTTACACCTATCTATTAATAGATACAATACATAGTTATAAATACAGGCATTTATATCAGTATCATTTAGCCATATTGTTTTAATACAACATAAATTATACTTTTAAATATATATGTCCCATTATGTATTCATAGGGATTTTTTGGCCACTTTAAGCCAAATTAGAAATAACAGAAGACTTCTCGAAGACAACCTCCAACAAATTCCATAAAAAATAAGTTGCTGAGTGGAAGACAGAGACCCAAATCAATTTCTGACTGATGGAAAAGTCAGGCAGAAGTCAGACCTTCTTGGTAGTCATCTGGCTCCTCAGCCAGCATGTATATAACACATGTATTACACATTGCTTTATCTTGCCTGGTGGGGCTGAAAGTGGCAAGGAGCTTTGGGGCCATGGGTGAGACATAAGGACATAAACCAGCTTTTTTAGTTCCAGTATTCAGGAAATAACTTATAATTTCTAAAAAACCCAATAATTCTATAAAATACTAATTTTTTTCTATAGCGTATCAGCCTCTTGTCTCACAATTGTTATTTAACATACAGTGAAGGAGGGAACTACAGGAAAAGTGAAGTGCCCTCGCTGCCCAAAGCTCTACACCAGCAATGAGGTGCAGTATGCCCAGAGTAGCCACGTTTCACACAGTAAAGGGAAGCAAAAACTTACCGAAAACCACCAGACTCACAATGATCTAGGGTAAAATGTGGCAATCAGTTTAACACGTTAAACAGGTGAGAACAAGGAATTTACCTCTACTCCCATTATTGTTATATCTCCAGGTTGTGGCCAGTTACTCTGCCTGCAGCTCTGTATTTCAGGTGCTCTGGCGACGTTCTCTGGAGTCTCCCTCCCTTGACTATATAAGGAACTTTGGCTCCTAAGTATAGAAGCCCTCAATCTCAATTTTAAATTAGACACGTATTTAAAATAGTGTGAATAATGCCCTTGACTTAATGTAAAGTTGTAAAGTTGTTTTATAAATTCGCAGATTGTTCTGATATTTCTCAGATCAGTGAATGAAAACATTTAGCAGTGGGAGCCATGGAGTCACAAGTGTAGATTTCATGGCCAGAATTTAGCATTAGCATCTGACAGGGTTCATGTGCCTGTGAAAATTATTGAATAAATGGTTATCAGTGAGGTCTTACTAGACTTAACCATCACCCTATAACAGAGTCATGCTAGCTGAACTATTACAAGGACTTTCACCTTCGGTCCTGAAGAATTTCTTTCCTGTTCAAGGATAATGTATGATACTGAGAACACTAAAGGAAGATTACTTTGCCATATCCTTTTCTATTTCTTTTGTACAGATAAGCCAGGTTTCATCTGCCAGAGTTGTCAGTCCACCACCTTTTATGAGAGCTACATTCACTCTAAAAAATGAAAATAAAATAAAAAGTGTTGGGGAAAAAAAAGATTGATGCCAAATACACAGTATGTACAGGAAAACCTAGACACGTATTATAGGGTGGAAATGAACTTTAAAGTGTGATAGGGATACATGGATATTAGCCCACTTACACTATGGAAAAAATGAAAGTAGTTGATCATGCCCTAAACAGGAGTTATGAAAACCAGATGGCTCTTAAAACTGAGTGGAAATCCACAGCATGCGTAGCAAGGGCAACTAGTGAACTATGGAAACAAGAGTCATTGCGAAGTTTAATTAGCTCTGTTATATTTGATCCAGGATAAAACATGCTGGCGAGCCTGTGTTGAGGCCTCTCTCTTGTGAAGTAGAATCCCTCCTTGTTATTATGCAAAGGTCTCCTCTAGGTTCAAAACCGCTGGAAACAGAGATCTGAACTCAGCCAGAGAGTTGTACTGAATAAGGCAAAATGGTAAAAAAACCTTCAAAAAGGAAAAACTCCTCCAGTCCAGTTGCTGACAACACATTTTGCAAACAATTAGAAATTAATCTAACTGATGTATAAAAATATAGGCTGTGCCAACAGACCAATGAAGGTTTATCAACCTTACCATCCACGCATGATCAGAAAACTCTGATTGTGTGGAAATTAATGTCAAATACAGAGCTGTAACCGGTAGCACTGGAACAAACGATGGGCTGGTGACACTGGGACACGGAGAGGAGAACGGAAAGATGTTTCTTTGATATATTAATCCTGAAATACACAGTTAACAGAAGATTTTTTTCAGATAGCCTATGAGAATATTTAGCTACCCTGTTCATCATTTACAATTGAATTTAACCAAATACTTTAATCCCAATTTTCAGAATGGGTTTTCATGATCAAATCTTTAGGCCCTGTTTTATAAATGTAGCTAAGAGTTTCTGGACTACAGCTCAAATGTTATGTTATCCCATACAGTTTTACACCATCATTTAATAGCCCTTCTTCTCTGTGTTATCAGTTTACTTGGATGACTTTTTAGCACCCATACAGATAAGTCACTGCAGAGGCTGTAACATAAAACATCCCAAGTTAAGCTATAGCAGAATTAAGGTTCCCTCTTGGGCAAACTTGGGCATCCTCCTGTGTGTGCCTGAGTTTGTGCAGACAAAAATTTGCTTTGTATTATCTTTTTCATAGGACCCGTCTCAGCTGCTGCCCAGCGTGGCTGGCTCCCACTTAACAAGCAGCTGTTTACTCTACTCTTTCCGCCTCCTTGTTGGTGTCAAGTCTAATGCCCAAGTTTCTGAGTGTTTTTGAAATCCTGCTCTGCAGACAGAATTAATGATTTATTCTCTTCTCTTTTTTATGTTACTCATCACTGAATAACTGAGTGCTTTGTGAACAGCAATTACTTTATTTTCACAAAAATGCTACTCAGAGGGAGGATTTTTTTTTAAGTATTTTAGAGAAAATAGGCAGTGGGGAATTAATGTCAAAACTACTGACTGGATTATTCATGTCCAGCCAGAGACTGAGAAGAACTTTATTTTTTCCTTTGCACTATTAGCACAGTGTAACACTCTGTAAGTTCATTTCTGCAAATCAGAATCAAGCGCTCAGCTGGGGGAGCCAGAAAATGAGGAACACACCATTTAATCAAACCTTTTAACGTCTGGATTAAGTGACTCAACCTGGTACTACTGCACAGGGAGTCCTGGCACTTTGTAATCATGTCCCCTGTCTGCAAGAGGGCTGACGTGAGGCAGAGTACGGAGCAGAGGAGATGCTCTCTCTTAATGGCTCTGGCTCAATTCACCAAGCAGACAGCTGTCACATTTTTAAAACATTACTATTCACCATTGTTGATTATTGCCCTGCCTCTGGATGGTACCACCAGAGCTGGCAGACCAGGCTTTATAATAGTCCTTCAGCTTCCTCTCATCTTCCTCATTCTATGAAGCTGACTTGTTTGCAGAAACACCTTATTTTGGCCCAATCAGTCTGAGTTAGCATTCTAGAAATGTGATGATAGACTTGTGAATTTGATTTATAAGTTTAATTATGAAAAAAATATTCTGAACCATCGAATAATAATTAAAAAAACCCAGAAAAAAAAAACCCTAATCAGTGCCTTATGATTGCATTCCACTGTTGATAGCTGGTTTCCAGGAGGTTTCCAAGAATAACTTACAAAATGCTAAATTTCAAATCCTTATATATATAAAATTCAGCATTATAATCATAGAGTAAGTATTGTCAGACACTCAGTACAAAATTAAAATTATACATTTAAATTATATAAATTCTGGCATCGTTTCTTTGCTCATGTGTATTGCTATATATTCTTAACAGCGACTGTGGTTGTACAGCCTTTGGTTTGTTTCAAGTTTGTCAGCCAAGTAAGTTGGAAAGGCTGTATCCACCCTGAAGTCTGGAAGCAGAGAGCTGGGGCTAACTTGCTTGAGTTTCTAAAGCATGACCTGATCTTTTCTCCAAATTCAGATATACCTGTCTGGTCCATGCCTGGTGAGATAACTTTCTACTGCTGCCAAGTGATCGTTTTGGTCTGGTGCACACCAGAGCTGTCCTTTCCAGCAGCAAGCAATAACCTTGGTGTTTGTTTCCCCAAAGCCTGGGGTGCAGAGCCGGCACACAGAGAGATTTCCTAGCAGAAAAGAGGGCTCCGTGCCTGCCATGGTAGTGAAAAAAGAATTGGCACAGGGACTTTCAGGGCTGAGGTGTGATACGATGCTAAGTCACGGGATGGTTTGGGAGGATGGTGGCTTGCAGGACACAGTGCTCCCCAGCACTGTGCTCCTCATGCTCTGAGGGCAGGCAGAATGGTGCCAATGATACCAGTGCCTGGGCACCATTGGTGTCATGTGTACTCTCTCTGCATGCTCCAGCCTCCCTCTCCAGCCGTTTGGTTACTCCCTGGCTGTAGTGGTGGTGCTTCAGTCCCTCCCAATAGAAGGAGCTGCTAAAATTGCACCTCCAACAAGCTCCGCTGCTGGTTGCTGCTGTCTCTGTCATGACAAATGCATTACGCTTGTCCTGCAGAAGCAGATGTTCCTGCAGAAAAAAAAAACTTTCCCCAAGACTAATGTCTGGAAATCTCGTCTCTCTTGCCAGTGGATGGGAGTCTCCCATCCTATTTCTTGACTCTGCTGTTATGCTGCTGACTCTTGCACTATCAAGTTCCCGTTGGAAATGTGCAGGTTTGCGTCAGTCCTCCAAACCTTTGTGAACAGAACCTCAACCACAAATTCGTAATGCGTGGGGAAGGTGATTTACTCCATTTCCTTTTGTTTGCTTGTGTTTTTTTTATTTCTTCTACAATGATAGGAAGTTGAAAAATAAAATGAGAAAATAATGTTCTTCAGCACAGCTGAAAAAGATGCTTTTTGAGGTGTAAACATTTTTGGGTCACTTAGATACCAAAAAAAAAAAAAAAATCATTATTTATAGCCTTTAACAGGTTACTGGGTATTATGGTCTGCGAAAGGGCACGTGTGTAACCTGGTAACCATGACTAACTTACAAATAGTAACCTCTACTATTTGCCCAACACATCACAGGTGAACTGTAAGGAAATCATCACACAGATGATAATCTAGGTTTGCCTATGAAATGAAACATAATGCTACCCAATTGTGATAGTATTACCCTTTATACCAAGTGACAGTTCCAGTCAGTCCACATAATACATGAGTCCATGCGCCTATTTAAAGCCTACTGTGGTGCATATTACATTTGATATGAGAAGACTTTTTCAGGGTAAAGAAGTGCCACATTGAGTATGAAATAATTGTACTGATATACCATAGTAAAAAACACTATGAAGACTACATTCAGTTTATCACTACAATCCCCTCTTCAGAAATACTTGGAATGCTCTGAAAACAACCCTAAAACATCAAGAAGGTTCCGTGGCTATTGCAACCAAAGATGTTACAAATGCCATCCACTCAATTTTAAGATCAAGAAAATAGAAAAAGACAGAAGGGAAAGGATTTTTCTGCACAGCTATGGGAAGAGTTGTTGCATTAAAGATAATTTATTGGGTAGTTGTTCTAGGAGCAGGTGACAAAGTACTGCATAGATACAGTTTAGGCTTTCAGGAAAATTGTTCACGAAGTTTAAGAAGACTCTATATTTTCTGTTAAGGCAATTTCTTTGTGTTCTCTATGTCACATGGCTGTTTTGAAAACTAATGAGTTAATGATTATAGTTTACAATGAAATCAGTTAACTAGTAATTAATGTCATGTTTGCAAATTGCTTTAGAAATATAAAATGTTATCTTAATCTATAACAAAATTTCAATGGTAACGCATTCATTTATTCTCACTGAACTGAGAAAATGCATATACCAACAGTTTACTAGGAATTTGTGCATATCTAAAAAACCCACCTAATTTGAGCTGTTGTTTTTCCCTCTGTCTTATGAGCAGAACTATCTCTCCAGCCAAAGAAATCTCATCCCTTTAAAGAAAGAAAATAAAAAGAAAAGAATTTTCAAAACTCTCTTAGACAGACCAACAGTTTAACTGAGAAGATGAAAGGCTTGAGTAAGCATAAGGTGCACAGCTATTATGTATCCTATAAACACCAATGTAAATAAGGGAGGGAGGCTTTTAAAAGTCTGACCTGTAAATCTGTGGCTTGTCACCTTCGCATTTTGTCTGATCTTAGCTACTAGTGTTTAACACAAGACTGCTGAAATAATTAGTCCTCAAGCTAGAATTCTATGCACAGTTGGAAAACGTAAATTGCATCTAGAAACGCCTAATTATTTTATAATTAATAAATGCATTAATATATGATTAATAATTCATAAAATAAAAAAGCATAGAGATAACTAATGCATGAACCAGGAAAAAACTGAAACATGGTAACTGCCATGTCGTGTCATAAATTAGTTTGTTTTCCAGTAGTGCTGAGTAATAAAACCAATTGTATATGGAAATATGTGGAAAAACCTGGCTTCAGATCTACTTCTTTGTTCCCTAGCTAATTGTGAAATTATTTTTGTGGAATGATGCAAAACAATCAAAGTTTTTTGTAATGTTTATCAAGAAAAGACTTTTCGCAGCAGAGAGAAGCACATTACGCTCTAGCAGAACACAAACTTATGATTTTAAATACACGTTAACGATGTTAACGAATTAACAGAACTCCTTTATTCAGAACTGTAGAGGAGATACTATTTAGGAACAGCCTGGTGAGATTGCTGGTGCTAAAAGGTGTCCCTTGTGCAGGGGATCTTGGTACAACTGTGGCTGGCACCTCGCTGCTCTGCCTGTGTCAGCCAGTGTCACGGAAATAGCCTTTGTGTCAGGTAACAGCAGAAGCATTTGCAGCATGCCCGGAGTCCTAGAGAGTAAGGCAGGCTGTATTCAAGTTCAAAATAAATTACTTTTGTTAATGACAGTATACATTTGACTGCACCATTTTGAGAGGGAAAGTAAATGACTGTGGCTGCTTCTCCATCTGAGCTTGCGAGCCTTCAGCAGTTTGCCTTCATTCTGTGAGTGCTAGCAATCGCTATGTACAGATAATTTGGAGTTAAGGAACAATAGGACAAAAGCTCGGTGAATGGTTGTGGATTTTCCTCAGCATAACGGCTAGTTGGCGAAATGTTTGCGACAAGGCATGTGGAGCTGTGGACAGAAAACTGTAGTGCTAATTCATATCACCTTGCCCACTGAGGTTAGGGAGGCTGCGTGCAGCCTGGACCCGTTCTCCGCCTCGCAGACTCGGACCTCACTGCACGTCCCGCTGGCCACCGAGCCCTGCCAGCAGCTGTGGTAGCGTCTGTCCCTCAACCTTTTCTGAAGCAGGAGAAAAGTGCTGGAGGCAAGGGGATGTAACACCTCAGCATTTCAGGCTGCCAGAGGATAGGAAATGTCCCACATGGCATTGCTTACGTGCGAGGCAAAGCAGAAAGCAGCTTCATTCAGAGTTCTTTTGTAAATGATGTGGGTCTGTGTTTTTGGAAAAAAGCCTTTATCTTTCTAATATACCCCACTCTTTTGAGTGTTTTCCATTCATCACCCCTTGCCAGTTTTCAGCCTTGAGCTCTTTGCTAGCTGTCCGACAGTGATGTCAAATGGTAGTCCCCTGCGGAGAGATGCAGAGCCATTTTGTCTGACTTGCTTTGAAATCAGTTCCTGTTACCTCAAGACCAGCAGTAGCAAAGAGCTTGACATAACCTGGCCCAGCAAGGAAAAAAAATATGGTCTTGTGAGGAAAAAAAAAAAAGGTCTTGCAAGGAAAAAATGGAAGAATAGCCGTGCACAGGAGAAATATTATGCTCTGGTTTATGTTACTTTGAGGTTGTTTATATTAACATTAAAAGCCAAGCTCCAGGAAGGAGATAAGTTTACACAATATAGAATATGTGCAGATTCTGACTACATGACGGAAACAACACCTGCTGAAAACTTTAAAACTTGCGTCTATTTTCCATGCAAAACAGCACGCTTACTTTACTCCTTCATCCCAACTATTACATACATCACTTTTTCTTCTTTGTATTCTGTGAATACAGATTAAATACATAAATTGCTGATGGAAAATGCAGTCTCCACGTGTCTCCTATGTAAACATGAACTTTAAGCGTTTACCCTGAGTAGACTTTTTAAATAAATACCATCTGAGACCAAATTTCACTAAAGCTTGTGTAAAGCTGGAGTACTTCCATTTTATACACCATCATTATGAACAAGCAATTAGTTCTGAGTGAGTGCATTTGCTGATTACAAAATCTTATGTGAACAAACATCCACCCTCTCTTTCTAGACCCCACCACGGGGCATATAAAGCTTTCTTGTCTCTGAGCGTGTTCTGATGTCAGAACTGACACCTCACCTACTGAGAATAATCTCCTCATTCAACCAGGAGAAGAGAAATTAAATGGGAAATGCTGATTAAAACCCAAGAGCAAGCAAGTTGGAATCGCCAGGACTGATGCAGATAGCTGTTCAAATGAAGAATCCCCTGCGCTGGATGCTATTACCCCTTTTCTCCTTCATATGGGCTGAGTGAAGTATGCACCCAGTGTGAGGGCAGAGATAGGATGCTCCTTTATTTCTAGCAGAAAGATGAGAACTGGGCAATGACTTTACAGAAGACCTGGTATGGCACTAGCAATAACCTGCACTGGCACAGCCTATTTCTGCCTGGGCATAGGTGAATAGTCTGGGCACCAAATATGCGTGTGTGCTCTGTCATCTCTGCAACCATCAACTAGGTTTCCCGTAGAAATAGCATAATTTCTTGTCAATAGCATCTTCTGCTCTTTATCCTACCTTTAAAACTGGAGCTGGACTGTCTTAAAGCTCGGCTTAGCCTTCTTCAGAACTGTAAAAGGCAGTAAATATCAGTAAAGGCCACGTGGAGAGCAGCAGACACATAGTGGTTGCAGCTCTCAGGAGGGAGGGATTGGTCTTTAAAATGAGGCATTGTCTTTCAGTTCAGCTTGTCCCATTCACTTAGTCTCAACCTTGCCCCCTTCTTAGTTGCAGTTCACAGACAATAATTAAAGGGTGTGTGGAAAGCAAATCTGCAGTCTACAAAGATGCTTAAATCATATAAAAATCCTGACACATTGGTAATCACAGAAAGCCTTAAAGATATTTCATACTGGCAAAACTTTTCGAATATGTTACCATGGGTGGTTTACTCCATCTCTGTGAACAGGCTGTGAACCCAAATGCAATGTGCACTTGTGGTTTTCTTGCAATTCCATTAGTGAATAGGATTCGTGTGAATACATGCAAGAGGCAAATTTGACCTAGATTGTTGCTTTGCATACCTCTGAAAAGACTTCCTTCTCATGTTTGCACAGACGAACCACCTATTAATTTAGCGATATAAAGAATACACGTAGAAAAAAATGGAATTGTGTTTCAACTCAGACCCGTGGGGAATATTCCCAAACTCACATTTGATACAGATTCAGATGTAACTGCCAATGCTGTGCCTATTCCTCTTTGGCAACAAAACCAAAATGTCTGAGGAACTCACAGGGAATTTATTATTATTTCACTGAACGTTACTTGGAGGACAAATAAAGATGCTATCAGAATCAAAAACTACAAATGAAAGAAAAGCTAGAGATAATATACTGTGTAGAATCCTTAGTACAATTAACCACTAATGCTCTCTAATTTAAATATTTTTCAAGGTTTGCTGACTCTTTATTCCCTGAAGAAGAAAGAGAGTGATTGTCTAAATTCAGACTCGTTCTGCATCTGATCAAGTACATTGAAAACAGACGCTGACCAACTGAAGTTCTTTTAGCTTGCTCTTATATTCAAGTCTCTTCTGTGGTTGGGGTAGTGGGGTCATTAGCATTTTGTGATAAACAGCAGCATGTCTGCGAGGCTGTGAAAATATGATCAAACGCTAGCTGCTAAATCTCAGTTATATTCAATTGTGTGTTCATGCCCTAAGACTTAGACCTATAAAAATGAATTACTGATTTGCTTAAATTTCACCAAGCGATAAGAGGTCTAGTTATTTCAAGAGTTTTCCGTAGTATTTCCATGATGTGAGTGGAATTTATTCCTACTGCTTGTTTTAACAGGGATGAGGTTTATTCTGAACACAGTGCGTATGGAAGGTAGCCAGTCTACATGTAAGAAAACCACAAGGATTTGTGACACATTTTGACAGAAGATAATGATTTTATCATGGATGCCTAGAAAAACTATCTATAAGCATTATATATGTATAAAGATAAATATATAAAAAATACATATGTGACTGTTTTTGTAATTAAAAAAAAGGAGTAAACAACGTGAAAACCCTTTGTCGATGGATCACTTGCCTTGTCTTCCATGGTAACACTATTTCCCTTAAATAGAAATGCAATATTGAAAAAGGCAAGAGTGAAAACCAAACCACTTCGTGTCCTGTTCAGGAGTGTGACTGAACATTAGCATTGCTGGAACTCTGCAGTTAGGATTCTGGGCTGGACTTAAATACCGTGGTAATGGACAATGGGAAAGTGTGGAGATCTTGGTCATCAACAGCTTTCTTTTTCTGTTTGTTTGTTTGCCTTTGTAAAATTTTCTCTTGAAAACTTGTTCAAAACCGTTAACAGCAGTGAGACTGAGTGGCTTTCACTAAGGGCATAATTTGAATACTATGGGTTTATTCAGATGTAGCAGTGGCCTAATTTGTTTGGAGATCCTTTATTGTTAGTGATGCAAGAAAAGAAAAGAGCTCAGAGCACACACTGAATCCATTGGTGGCAGCTAAGAAAAGAAAATCTTTTTGCTTATAAACAGAACATATGTGCCATGGAGTCACTGAGAGAAAGTAAACACTGAATCCTATGGTGTTTTTTAATAAAGGGTTTCATGTCAAAGAAGAATTACACTTTAAACTGTCTCTTAGAAGATACAAACATCTTAAATATGTGTTGACAGATCTGCACGCAAAAATCCAATTGCATTTGGACCAAGACCACAAAGATTCATATAGTTCTAACCAATCCTAATATCTTTGATACGGTACTGCTATGGTATGAGAATCACTTAAACCAGTAGGTGCAATACTAATCCTGTTTTACCAACAAATGTGAAAAGACAGCCAACAACAGTCAAGCTGCATTGTAAAACCAGATGGCAGAAATAATAGCAGACTCTACAAAAAAAAATAGGCATTCATCTTCATCTGGAACCAAGAGATATGCAAATCCCATGTGGATGTAAGACTTTCGCTGAGTTCTAGCTAAGGATATGTAATAGTGGTCATCAGTTTGAAGACAAAGTTGTTTAAGATGAATATAGAATTAATATTTCTACTGTTGACCACTTAAAAAAAATCACCTCTGTTCAGCATAAAACTGTTCCTGCTGTAAAATTTTGGTACTTACAAAAAAAGAAGTAAAAATAAGTTTCAAAAAGTTTCTAAGGAAATCCTCTTTACATACAGCAATACTGTGTCAGATAATTCACCTGGGATGTACGAGAGCTGGGCTTTAGTTCTGCATGTGTTTATGCAGGACACAGAAAAGCCAATCCTGCCTCCTGCAAGGGAGTAGCTGGACTATTTAATGAGAGATTGCTCTCACTAGTTTGCTCAGTATCAGAAAATCTTTACTGAAAAAAAAACAACCCAAAAAGAAGAAGAAAAAAAAGTAACTCAAAGGACTGAGCATCTCACATTGAGCTATCTCAGGCAGCTAAAAATGGTGGAGTTTTTCTTCTGAGTTTTTTTTCTTTTTCCTCTTCTCTGAGGTTTAAGTTCAGATTCACTTTCTGTCTGATTCAAAGTAGGTATCTGACTTAGGCTTTTTACCTTTTGACTGAAATGTGAAACTGCCTCTAGAGTCCTGGGTGCTCTAATTCCTTCCAAGTATAACTATTCCACTTTCTTGGTCTATATCCCCCAATTCAGTGAGCCAGAGGGTCAAAATCACCTTTTGACTTGGAGGCTGTAACTTTCTGAAGCGCAATGTACGGTTTGGGTTCCTGTGCTACCGAACGTTTAGGTATGAAGGGGCAGTGCAACAGCATCACAGGATGAACTGGGAGCACTGCCCTACCTGTAGGCCTGGTGTTCAAGTACTCTTCTCTGAGGTCAGATGGTTTTGCTCCCCCCCCGCCAGCCCCAGCAGAGGACAGGAGTCTCCGGGTGCTACGTCTTTCCTGAGAGCTCTAAGCACTGGCACATTTTGTAAAAGGGATAGACACACTTCCTATTATCTGAGACCTTCTCCAGCTGAAAACTATTCAGTCAGGTTGATCTGAAGTCAGGGTCCCTTTTTTTGGCTGCCAAACCCACATTTTTCTAGGAGTTTCCTCATTTTTTTGAGTTTCCTCATTTTTCAATGAGTTTACAGAAATATCCCTCAGAATAGAGATAGCCTTGACCTTTCAGTCTCTAATCTTCCAAAGGGCCAGACGGGGACCTCTACTCCAGGGGAATGAACTATAGTTGCCATATTATGTCTTGCAAAAAGACAGATCTTTTAGGTCAGAGGATCTTTCGTTCTTTTAGGGAGGAAACTGCAATGCCGTAGCCAGGGAGCACAGAGGCTAAACTAAGGCATGTTCCACACCTGTGCTGAGCTTCTGGCTCACTCCTGAGAACCTGCCCTGTGGGCTACATGGGCTGTGAGTGAAGTAAATGCATTCCATTTCAAGATAAGGACAAGAAGAGTGATGCCATGCAATGGTTTCATAGAGCTGTTTCAATATACAATTTTTTTTTTTTTTAAATGGTGAATTAAATGAGATACGATGAAGACTGATGTGGTTTTCTCTTAAAGATAAAGAAAGCAAAGTGAGAGCAAAGTTTCAGTAATCTGGAATCGATTCTTATTTAACACAGCTGTTTAAACAGCTAAGTTTGTTGAATGTGGCACTAACAAAGTTTTCATATTATGATATGGAAAAACTGCTTTGGAATGGCTTATTTTATATGAGAAACATTTTTGCTTAGGTAGATATAAGAGGTTTATTTCTTGTTTTGGTATAGAAATATGTCAAAACCCTAATAAAAAAAAACAGGGTACAGTTGCAACTAATGACTTACTATTTCAATTTGAGGACTTAAATTGCAAAAGTGTAAGCAGTGGTCATGGCTCTCACTACCATAAAACATCAATTTGAAATGATCCCATTAGCAAGTAGGATGTCCATTTGGAAGTGTTTACAAGATTGACCTTAAAATAGAAACTATCATTAGCAGGCTATGTACTCTTGGCTGAACATCTGTAAATATTCTCTAATGACGCCAAAAATACAAGAAAAATGGCTAATGTGAGAGCTATTCAGCTTAAATGATGTGCATTCCTTATTTTGTTCAGAGATCAACTGTTCTACTAATACAAGACTTCATGCAAATCAGATATAATATACTGATTTTCTTCCCTATTAAATTATAAAGGAGCAATGCAGCAAAGCAAGCATTTTCCTACTTCTAGCAGTGTTGCGTCTCTCCCTAAATAGGGACTTGGTCTGGATTATATTTGGAAATGATACTAAAGCAAGGACTATGTTACACCCTGATAATTTCTTGTGTGCAGGTTTTGAATGAGGCTGCGTTGACATAAGAAGCAACAGACTTAGGAAGTCATCACTAAGAAGCAGCCTTGATGTTTCTTTCTGGTTCAACCATCTAGAAACACAGACCAAGAACACATTACGAACCGAGGGGTTGGCTTATACCTGTGGCTCTTTCTTGCTCAGAGAGTGAATACCAGGAGCCCAGAGCCCAACTCTCACAGGTCAATACCAGACATGCAAGGAACCACAAAGGTCCATGAACGTGTCTGGGTCACACTTTCCTCATGCTCAGACTCAGACCCAAGCTGCAGTGCCTGGGATTGCCAGATCCATTGCCTTCTTTCAAATCCTCACATCATCCCATGCAACTATTTTACAGCTGTATTGTCCTGTCTCAGAAAGCTCGGGCACCAGCATCATGTTTGAGGCCATTCTGAATTAGAGCCTTGTCTGCTGTTAATGGGGATATTAGCCTTTGGTCTGAATAATTAACAAAAGATTATTTCCTTTCTAGTTTTGTGCTGATTATGTAACTGAACCTACGTGTAATTGAAACCATCAAGCCTTTCTATAATTAAAGCATAAAGTGATTTTTTCTGTGCTTTTCAAATATAGTGTGAATTTGAAACCATTACATAAGGAACATCTTCTGCATCTCATATGGTGTGTAACTCAGGCTGTTATAACAGCAAAGCAGCATTATTGCCTTTTTTTATTTTGCAAATAATAGGCTATTTTTTCCTTCTGTTACTCATAATTGCTTCTAATACTTATTATAGAAAGATCCAATAAAGGAGAATCTCTTTGTAATTACTCAAACAGCAGACTAATTTTCTAATTAACAACAAAAAGTCATGATATCATAATTGCTCCATTTCCATAGCACATAAGTTACACACAAAAAGAAGTCCTGATGACATAATTGCTTCACATATATTTTATAGCGCCATGAATGAATTTCTTTTCCACTCTCAATTAAAAAAAAAGTTGTTCTATATAATTAGAAGTTATTTCCTTCTTCCCTTTTCATATTCATGTAATTAGAAAACAGAAAAGAATATATTTTTGAAAGCAGAATATAATAAAAATTACACGCTCCTTGCATTCTTCTGCCTATACACAGTAAAATATATCTCAAGTTGGAAACTCTTAAAATAAAGCACTCAAGTTATTAAAAAAGTAGTCAAGACTCGCATGTAGTTAAGGGTCCTTCATTTTTATGATATTTTACCAGTATTTTTATTAAACTGTAAATTTTAGCAAGAAGTGTGGTTTTGCTATATATGTTATTTATATACAAGAACAGACACACATATACATTCACTTACAGGCACAAGCACACAAAGTTTAACTAGCAACATGGAAAACAGAAATATATATTGTTTTCTATGTTTTTTTTAATATATTTATAGCTTTAAAATTTCTTAAAAAAAACCCAAATATATTCATAGTGTTGAAACTACAGTCTTTTCCTTTTTGCCTAATGTCTCCCAGGGGAATTACATCTATTTTTCTGATGAGTAGCAACGGCACGTCATATTCTCAAGGCGACACAACTGAACTTTCATTACTAAGCTCAAGTTTTGCATAATTTCTGAGACACAGAAGTCCTAAAGGCCAGCTGTTTTTCTAGAGAACAGGTCTCATATGGACAATCTGGGTGCAGACCACAGCACTATTCTAAAGACAGTGCAAATAGCATGTCTGGATGGAGCGTCTACATAACGCTCGTTAGCAGGGATGAATGCAGCTTTTGCTACCTGTTTTACTGCTACTAGTACACAGCTGCTCCAGCACACAAGGCGGCGCTTTGCTGGCCCAGCCCCAGCCCAGAAAGGCAGTCATGGGACCCCTGCTCACCCAACTGGCTTGGGCTCTCGAGAGCTCTGCCTGGACTGTGGAGGAAGGGAAGAGAAGGCACCATGTTGACTGCCTGCATTGGCAACTTATTTAGTTCTCACCTTTGAGGCAACAGGATTCAGTTTTGCTTACACCGCTGAACAGCTTTAAACAGACTCCAGCACCGTTTTTTTAGCATAGGCTTCTCACTGGAGTTGGATTTGAGGCAGCTGGGGTGAATCCTTTGATGCACAGTATCAATGATTTTCTAGCAGAAAATTTATATTTTTACAGGAAAGATGAGAGAATAGAGCCTTTCTTTAGCAAGACTCACTTCCAAACAATAGCCCTAAGGTGTGGCACACTAGCTTTCAAGAAGCTGTGCTGGAACAGAATAACAATATTTTTTTCACCTGCAGTAGAAAACAGCGTGAGGGATTTGGTCAGCTTCTGCACTCATGCAAAGTTCAGTGGAGAAACTGTGGAGATTTAATCATTTTTTTGAACCTCCGTGTGAGGATCATGTGTTTCACTAGCCCCAAATTTACTTTGCCTTCCACCTGGAGCCCCATTTACACCCCAAGTGAACAACAGAGGTGTCCAGGAAGCTTTTGGGAGGTTGTACTGAATGAGGTGAAGCTTGAGCCTTACCATCTGCAGCCTGTTTTATTCTGTAGTCACCCACCACAGAGTTTGTAAAGTACAAAACCAGACCCTATGGTAACTTGGAGGATTTTTCCTTCCTTACGTGTTTCATATGTAGCAGGGATGCTTCTGAATAAAAGTGTACTGGACAACTGTGGACTATGTGGTGCTGCAGTGTGTGTATATACATATGTGATGTGGAGAAGTAACAAGCTGCCTTGACACTTTAGAGATGCACAAGCTGGAGCACAGTGATTCAGACAGACACTGTGATGGTGACTGAGTCGCAGCCCCTTTGATATGTGGCTGTGACATGTGACATGTGACAAGGGGCAACTCGCCCCACTCTGCCCCTCCTGTGGCTGGTCCTCTGCCCATCTTGAAACACAACAGAGGGAAGCCCAATGCATTTGACTATAAGTTTTGCTCTTCAGCTGCACTTGTTCTGAAGGGTTAGCACCCAGAAAGCAGTAGCTGGGTGCAGATATGGTGGAAAAGAGCGATTCTTCTATAAGTTTGACTCTAGATAGATATGGCCATAGTCATGACTCTGGCTTTTTATCCTGGGTGTGTCGGAACTCCAGATTGTAAATTTATGCAGCTCCTCTTCAGCCTGTTGTGTCTGTTCAGGTCCAGCATGAGTAAGCCATGGGAGCTATTGGGGTTTGCTGATGTGAGCATGGTGATCTAATATGCCTCCATGCAAAAATTCTTTGCCATTAACTATAGCCTGGAATTTAAGTGGGATTTAAGTCTCATTTACTTCATCTCACCTGCTTAATTCCTCCCTCAATGACACTAAACGTTTCTATGGCTAGTATGTGTTAGATTTAGAGTCATCACTGAACTATCACTCCTCACTAATTCTCAATTTGTCTTTAGCCAAATAATCCTTTTACAAACAGCCGCAGCAATCATAGTCCTCAGAAATTTAAAAAATTATGCTGTAAGTGAAAATGTCCACTCCAGCAAAGGTGGACATGGAGGCAGAGATCCAACCTCCTGCCCAGCAGTGGCTGTATGACCAAAACTGCCTGCATCTTGTTCGCTGAGCAGGCAGGGACCTTGCTCAAACAGAAGCCAGCAGCAGCTGCTGCGCTGGTTACTGCTATGGAAGGCTTCTCTGTGCCCTTCCTCCCAGCAGAACTCTCACTAGTCTCTCCTTCTTACCTGCCCCTCAGTACACAGGGAAGCCTACTTTTGGAAGACCCTGAGGAATTTATTTTGGGACAGGAGGAAGCATTTTTCTGCCTTACTTGGATAGCCATGAAGCAGTGCTTGATCTTGCGTGGTGGGAGAGCAAGCCTATCCCCGTCATGATAGAGAAATGAGAGCAAAAGAAAGACATTTTGTCCAGAATCGTAGAAGAAGGCAGCAGCAAAGAAGGATGTAAAATTTAGATCTCCCAATTTCAATTAGCAGCCAGATCATCCTCTGGGACTACTGAAAGTGCACACGTTGTTCTTCATTACATCCACTCTAGGCTGACCTCCCAGCAAGAAACCATTTCCCATCATTTCTTCGTTACAGAAAATATAACAGCTAAAACACAGCTTCTCAGAAATTTTGAGAAGACAAAAGAGGAAAGAAATAACCTACAAGATTCACGTAACGTTTCTGTATTGATCCCCAAAGGGCCGTTACAGGAAGATTTTCAGGAACATCATTTAGGCAATGTTGTTGTTGTTGCTACCTGTAAGGAAGCCACCATAAGAAAGTATGATATTGCTGGCTACATTCTTCACTTGTAATGTTAATTACCTCCAGTCCTGTTTGACAGTTTGGTTCCTGCACTCTTCTAGTGCATATCTGCATGGGAGGAAAAAAATTAGGAAAGTTATAATTAAGTTGTTAAGTTTAAATACAATTCCCTTGGCTCAGTCACTCTGCTCTTGAACACCTAGTCTTCCTGCAACAGAAGAGGAGATTTGTTTTAGAATTTTAAACTTTGTGCCTTTATTTCAGCTATTTGCACTTAGCAGTAAATGTTGCTTTTGCCCCCATTTAAAAACCCATTACAAGGGTGAGAGGCAGGGGCTTGTTCAGCTGAGCCAAGGAAAGCTTTTGCTCCAGAGGAACAGAGTTTAAGGTCTATCTGTCAGGTCCTGCACTGACTAGTGAACAGGGGTTGTTCTAGTTTGCACTGGACGCCTGAAAAATCCTGTGCACATGATGCTTGTGCGGTTTGTGGTTTATTGAAACCCCATCATTTAACTAGGGAGAGCGAGTTTAGTCTTATGTACCCAAGAAAGTCAAAGTGTTTATTGTAGCAGTACTCCTTCCAGCGTGGCTGACTTTGAAGCATTACACGTGATGCTTCTTTTTTTGTTCTGTTGCTCCTCTGAAGATATTTTGTTTCTTTTTTCCTCCAAGCACTGAGTTTACCAGCAAAACAAGAAGGTTATCTGCGTTGCTAGTCCTGGATCCTCACCTCAGGTTTTGGTCTGAGAAGCCAGAGTTGTGTCCACATTTAGAGAAAGTCATGTATTTCAGAGAAGAGAGAAAACTGATATCTCGGAGGAAATGCGTAGGTTGCTTAGGGCCTGCCTACAGGAGTGCTTACCCTCCTCTCCCAAGGAAAGTCAGCCAGGTGAGATCAAACCTTTGGTGGCTGAACATCATGGCGCTGGTCTCCAGCATTTCTCTCCCAGTAACACACAACAACACAGGGGTCTGTGTTGTGTTGTGTCTTTTTAACCTTGCCCTAAAAGGTATTCAGATGTGCCACTAAAGCTGAGTTGCAGTTTATGAAGCTACTCTCAGACGTGAATTTATTCCTGACTTTCTGTATGGCTTGCTGTTACTTCATTTAACTTGCTGTGGTGAGTTGACCAAGTCAGCAGCTAGGCAGCCACACAGCTACTTTATCACTGCCCCACCTGGCAAGATGGGAGAGGGAATCAGAAGAGAAAAATCAGGATGGACTGAGATAAAGACAGTTTAATAAGTGAAGTAAAGCTATGTATGCAAGGAAAGCAAAATAAGGAGTGTATTCACTATTTCCTATTGGCAGGCAGATGTGCAGACACTTCCCTGGGAGGCAGGGCCTCAGCATGCACAATGGTTACTTGAGAAAACAAATACCATAACTGTGAGTATTGCCCCTTTCTCCTTCTTTTCCCCAATCTTTTATTGCTGAGCACAATGTCATTTGGTATGAAGAATCCCTTTGGTCAGTTTGGGTCAGCTGCCCTGGTTGTACAGCTAGCTCACCTCTTGTGTACCCCAGCCTACTTGTTGTACAGGCTGAGTTGGCGGAAAAAAACCACACACACGCATAAAGAAAACCTCGATGCTGTTCAAGCACTGCTCATAAACTGCCAAGACACTGCTGTGCAATCAACAGTCTTTTAGTCACAAATCCAATCCATATGGGCTGCTATGAAGAAAATAAAGAAAATCAAATGAAATCTCCACCCATCCAGAGCCAGTACACCTGCCCACAAGCTTATCAAGGAGGATGGTTGTCTTCTGATCATAGGATCTCTAAGAGAAAAATAATGCAGGCCATTAACTTTCAGAATAGTCAACAACTTCAGGGTTAAACTTGCTCCTAGACGGGATTCAAACGGACATATAGCTGTATTCAGAGGAATAATATCGGATATAAGCAGAATTCAAATTGCAAAGGTTCTATGTCAAGAGTAGAAGACTTGGAAACAATTCAAATATTCAGCTATAGATTGCTTCCAATTTAGTTTCTGCATGCTTTGAAGGGGTGTTCTTTTTTTCCTATCAAAATCTCCCAAAGGAACTCAAATCTACCCTATTAGCCAATTAGGTATGTCTGCTCAGGAACAGAAAAAATTTGATACTTCTCTTTCCATGAATGTAGTAATTTAGATACACAGAAGGATTTAATCATGTTGAATGCTTAGGATTTTTTCTTTTTCTTGACAAGGTTAAGAGTTATAAAAGAAAGCTACTGCTGCTCAGAAAGTAATATCTAAAATACGAACTATTCCAAAACTTTAAAAGAAACAGTTGTTTAAAAAACCAAACAAGCCAACCACAAAACTGTTGAGAAATAGGTTGTTTGGTTTATTTTTTAAATGCCTCCAAAATTCAGCTTCCTTTTAATAAAAGTTACTTTGACACCTGCTTTAAAACACTTTTTGTGAGTAGTCCAGTCTATTACGAAGGGCAGAAGTGGTCATATTATCACCCATCCAGATCTCCCCTATGCTGTATGTATATCATGTAATGGGCTCTCCAGGTCAATTTGAATCCATGTTTGCAAAATAAAATGATTTTACATTGGTTGCTGTGTCTGTATCGCAGGGGTTCAGCTCTGAAACCTGCCCTTTGTGTACAGCAGTGGAGACATGGGATGCCTGAAGAGTTACCAGATATCCTCTATGAGTGCTTCTGTCCAAGTGATGTGATGCCTTATGATTTTTAGCCATAGGAGAATTTATAACATCAAGGAGTTCAGACAATCTGGGAAAAAAGGGGGTAATTATATGTCACTATTTTTTTTTCACCTAAAATAAAATCTAGTTTGTAGTAATACACTAAAGGAAACTAAGGGTGGGTATCTGAGATTCCATTTACATCCTCACTTTCTCAACCATGATACGAGAAGGTGATGTAATTTCAGTGGTGAAGGAAAGAAGAGAACCAACAAATCAAGGATTTGTGTTGGGTTAAAGCAGCCATTAAGCCTAAAGAGTCTTTATTCCTTTCACATGGAAGTGTTTTGCAAGAAAGTCTCTGGCATCTGTGGGAGAGATTGTGAGAGTTGTGTCTGTCAACCTTCTCCAACTACTGTTCACACACATACACGCATATGTATAGATGCTTGGACATACAAACAGACAGAGGCACACACACACGCACACAGTCACTCCAGCCTCCTGTCTTTCCTAAATATAATAAATAAATCCAGCAACAAGAGATTAAATGTGGGTGTGGGAGAAATGTGTATTTTCCCTCACACCCTCTTACAGAGCATACAGACCCTACCCAAGCACTCTAGAATTGTAATAATTTCAAAGTCTTTTCAAATCTTCATGTTCAATATGATAAAGGACACATTCAGAATAGGGCAATAGATATAAAAACTCTAGATCTATTCCAGCATCCAGGCTTCTAACTGTCTGATTTTATTGAGACATTCAAGGCTTATGGAGGAATTAGGATCCCAAATTCTTTATTGAATCTGAATCAAAGACATTTGAGACCATTTTTAGGGCAAGAAGAAGAATAAGTTTTCCCAGTGGAAGTTCAATGGGTTCACTTAAAATCTTTATGTGGAACAAATTGTCCCATTGTCCAGGTCTGTGCTTGTTTTATGGCCTTAGGCTGAGACAATTCATGTACGCTTTATATTCTTCTATAAAATTTGAACTCAGATTCCCAAGGGAACTGTTTTGGTTTTTTTTCTCTGTCTGTAACTACAAAAATACAAAAAAAAATCCTATCTGCAATGTCTCCCATGGATAAAAAAATAGTAATGCATTTGGGAATTTCCATTCCTTATAGGTGATCAGGGCATAATTCAGATATTTCTGGTAGGGAGTGAACAGACCACTGTACAATCTGAGATGTAAGGGTTTTAGTTTACTTTTTTTTTTTTCATTCCAATGGTAGTTTAACGTTCATCCAAGTTCTAAGACAAATTTAATTACCAATGACATGAGCCTAGTGAAATACGATTGCGGCCAGAATAACAGGTCTGCTGTTATCCTGTCAAGGCCAATTAATTAAAAGGTTTTTTTTTTTCCTTTGTCAATTCCCAAAAGAGAAAAAGAAAACTTAACTTGATTTGACAAGTGCTAGTTACTACTGGGAATCAGTGAACAGAGATGTTTGTAATAGTAGTTAAGCTGGACAAAATCAGGAAAGGAAATTTGGTGTGTTTCACAAGGCAGGTTGTAGTTTTACCTCTGTGTGTGTGGTGGGAATAGGAGGAGCTATAAACCACCTCTCAGAATTGGAAAATAAGGCAGATTGTAGTGAGTTGCAAAGCACATTCTTATAGGCAGACCAGGGACACTGACCCTCAAATGAGGAAAGAGTACATTAAGGAAAATCTAAAGTAAGTTGAAGTCCTCTCACATTATCTACATCATTGGGACACATGCATCAAACACCATGCATGCTTGCATCACACTTTGAAGTGCATGGCTGTTTGAACATAAAAGGAACATTTTTTTTAGCGGTCCATGTTAATATTACTTCTGTCACAACTGTTATGTAGGGGAGGTACTCACAGAGGTGTGTAGGTGTAGGCTAGAAGAGGTCTTAGGCAAAGCTGTGATTTCCTCCCCACTTCATCAGTACAGCTTTAGAAAAGGTGAATACTGCACTCAGTCCACACCATCAAAAGTTATCTCTCTTTTCACCTACAGACAATGGAAGAAGAGTCATGCCTCTGAAATACGTTGCAACTGCTACAGCATGTGTGTCAGTGCCCGCAGCGAGTGAGCAAGGACAACAGTCTGGCCTGATCTGCTACTAATTACTAATCCTTTTTATTCATTTTACACAGTATCCGAGGGACTGAATATCATAATTCAATGAAATAGATAGAATCAGGTATTACATATGACTGACATTACTGAAATACTTAGAGGGTCTGGTATTTCTCCCATGGAAGCCAGATAAAGTTTTTCATTGACATTCAGGGCAGCAATGAATGCAAACTCAGAGTCATGAACCTTGACTATAGAATTCGAAATGCTTACTAGAGGATATATAGTTAATGTATCATCTACATGAAACTCATATTGTTCAATGATTGTCATTTGAGGCACAGAGAAACCTATATTAAACTTCTACTCAATTAAGCAACAGAAAACCATCTCATACAGGGGGCAACATTACTCTGCTAGTAATGTTAGCAAAGTAACATGAGAAACTAAAAAAAGGACCCATGAAGAATTGGTTTACTGCATACAGGCAGGTTTCTGTCAGCAGAGCTGGAGAATGAAGTGTGTAAACAGCTGCATTGTCAATAACACAAATGCTCCAGGATATCGATAACAGATACAGTGATTAGCACAGGTTCCACAGTGAAAAACGTCTTAAACTCTGCGAAAAATAAAACAAAAAAACCCCATGATGTTATGCCTTCTAAACAGTACGTTAAGAAAGAGGCCCCATTAGATGAGAGGGCTACTCACTCCAGCTTGAGCACTGCTGAGGACCTCTGTTTCTTGTGAGCCAACAATTCGTGCTGCTTTGTGAGACTCAAAGTCTCATGGTAGCCTTGGCTGGAGGCTGAGAATGTCGTACTCCCTCTTCTCTTCTCTCTCCATGTCTGATTTATGCTATGACCTAACTTAGCCTTTTGACACCTCCCTCTTCCCCCCTGGGCCATGACCCAGGACCACTTGCCTCTAAAACCCATTCTGAACGTTGGGGTTTTAGTTCCTGAAGAGGAGAAAAGCTGTAGAAGAAACAGAAGAAAAAACTTTCAAAAGCCCTTAAGAAACTCAGAGTCAATGACTTTCAATGAAGTTTAAGCTCCTAAATGATATAACATCCTTTTGAAAGGAACAGTCTTATGTCTACCAACTCCCTAGGAATGTTTAAACATCCGCATATTGCCAGTCAAAGTATTTCCACTCAAGCGGGGCCAAAAAATTTGGATCATTCTAGCTGGTATGTGTTTGCAATTATTTATCTCTGTGGCTGATATGAAATGGATAGCTAGAATGAGTAGCTAACTTCAGAATCCATCTGCACAAGTTTTACATGAATTAATTAAAAGATAGATACCCTTGCACTCTTCAGTTAATGGGGATATTGAAGATTACACCTACTGAGGAAAGACAGAAAAAAAAGTCACTGTCTCTATAACATCATGACTGACCTAAGCTTTTAAATATTTATTAAATACTGTATTCCTCATCTATGGAATGTAAGTTCTGCTGTCCTTTATTAGATTTAACATTTTACACAACTGAAGGGACTAAATTATTTGCTAAAAGAAGCAAAGCGTGCCTCAGGCTTTGCAATAAATTTACTTAGCTAAAGGTTTCTACATAGCTTGATTTATTGTATGATAAATAGTGTGTAAACTTACAAAATTTTGTTTGTTTACAGATTTATTTTTTCTTTACCTCCCTAATTATCTGTAGACCTGGTAGATTAACTTAAGAGTTATTGAGTGACATATAATTAATATTTTCCACCTTGGGAAAATTATTTAAGACAAATAAAGGCCTTTTAATCACTGTGTGTTTCACTTTTTGCTTCTAGCAGTATGCACATAAAATACAATCTTCTACGTTCACCATGCCCAGGTTAATTAAAAAAATAGTTTATTTAATTCAGTGACCTTTCAAATAACCTTCTCTTTAAGACAAATGACACCCTAAAGACTGTTTATCCTCACAATATATAGATGTGTACAATGATAGATGGTACCCTTTAGAATGATCATGAGCACCAGATTTAAAGTTAAAGCAGGCTTGGAGATACCAAGAAAAAGAAGACAGAGAATACCCAGATCCTTTTCTGCCCTTTGAAAGCCAACTTTATGTCACTGTGAACTACAAGTGGAGTTTTACTTTTGCTTGCAGACACTTTTTTTTTTGTAATTCCTTCCTATATCATCAGTTTTGCTAACAAATGTAATTTTATATACCAATAGAGTCAGCTATATCTGTGAAGTGATTTTGGAGAAAGCATTTGATTTTTCCTGTATCATGGAGGAAACATTCTTGTAAAGCACAACTACATTTTTGGATAATTGATAATATACAAGGAGAGATTGTCTAGGAAAAAGCTAAGAGAAAAGAGCAAAGAGGTGGGGTAAAAGCCCTTTTCTCCCTCAGCTGTAAGGTATCTCGTGGTAGGAACCAAGTGGGTGGTGTTCCTTTGGCAGCTACAGCAAAAGACATGGGAACACCCGTGCTGCACGGATGCAGTGTGGAAGAGCTCACCATGGAAAAATCAAGTTTTATGAGGCCTGAGGGTATAACACCTCCTCTAATGCCTCTCACATTCAGGTTTCCACAGAAAGCAAATCTTCAGGCTGGAGGAGACCTACAACAGGTGCCCCAGCTGGGCAACGAGTGACCAGGACGGCAGGATACTAAGGTGACTGCAATACTACGACAGTGTCATGAAAAGCATAGCAGAGACAGCACTATGATTTAAAATGGTCAAATTCCTTTCCTTATTTTCCTTATTTTTTTATGGAGCCATTTCAAATTTTTTGGAAGTCTAAAAATTTTGGATATTAATTATTGGTGAATATTAAAAAAGGTTACTTAATTCTGAAAAAGTCTCAGCAGAAAATTCAAAATAATCACTGAAAAATGGCCACTTTTCTTCTTCTAGCTAAAAGTCAACCACTGGAGGGAACAGACATAAGGAAAATACTTATAAGGGATGCCCATAAGAGATGACTGAAGAGAGGTAGGATGCTGGCAAATAGAGAATGGAGAATAAGAGACAACGAAAGAAGAAAATCAAAACAAGCTGAGGAGAAACAACAGAGTGCCAGAAACCTTTGGAGTATTGCAAATGACCTCTGCCAAGACACCTGCAACTTTAGGCTTCTGAAATCCAAAGAAAATAACTACTTTGTCTGCTGCTAGTGGAAGGCATCAACCGCTGTTTAGAGAGGTGGATCTGCCAGACCCTGTGAAGAAAGTGTTATTTTGCCAGTATTGAAAATTTCTATGTTTCTCAAATATCAACAGTTTAGCTACTGCTCTCCATCTGATCTTTCACTCCCTGCCAAGCTACGGAGACAGCAGTAACAGTGGCTCCATTATGTATAGAAACTCACCCCAGAGTGAAAAAGGCTGACGTGAACTTGCGTTTTGGCGTTGTGATCTCAACAGATACGGAGTCATTTCTTTTAGGGCTGCATCCCTGATCTTCGGGACCATGAGTGGTTTAAGCCACCAATGACTTAAGGCAAACTGTATCACTAATTGCATATCAACACAGTGCAGAAAAAATACATCATCTTGGATCAGACAGCTGGCAAGCGCACTGAAAAGTAATGAAGAGCTGAAGAAAAAACCTGTCATAAATAGATTCAGACCAGGTAGGAATTTCAGAAGAATAGGTATAATCAGGAATGCAGTCATCTTCCACCTGTAATAAACTTTCTGCACACTTAGGCAAAGCTTCTTGCTCTAAACATGTCAAAGGGGAGAGACTGAAAAAAAGGAAAAATACAAAAAAATCCCAGGCAAAACCACAGCCAGTAGAGAAAGGAAAGAAAGTCTCTGCTGTAACAGATCTTTAACTGATTTAGGTCATGATAGATCTAGAAATATCTAGTGAAATTTTGCTGATTATGCCAGGTAAAGGTTAAGATTTTAAAGTACATCAGTTAAAATAAACTAAGACATTTTTAGGTACAGTGTAGACAGGTACTGTATTAAAAAAAAGGATGTCTCAGATACACAGATGTGCAGAGGGTATAAAAATGTACTAGAAAGGTAGTTGACTTTTAGTCAGATTTCTCAGTCACACCATCAACCAGAAAAAGACAAAAATTAATGAAAATAGCAAATATGGAGAACTTTACATTGCCTTAGGATGTTTTCCTTTTTAAAGAAATTTTTCTGTTAATCACTCTGTTCTGTTTGGTTCAGTGAATGGGTTGTTTTAATTGTACAGCCAGATAAAAGAAATAACTTATCTCCATTTGTGAGTGTCGCTTGCACTCATTTTTATCCTTCCATGCTTTGCCTGTTGCTCTCACTACAGTATTTGATCTTACAGCATGAAAACAACACTGTCAGGGGAGACAGCAATATTCTGGCTCTCCCAGGTGCGTTATAGTCTCATTACAATAATCTCATGATGCAACTTGATTAAATTATTGCTCCCCTTTGAGCTTTCAACTTCTTTTGTTTCTTTTTACACACTCGAGCTAAGGGAGAGCAATGAGTGATTTCTGAAATGCCTCATTCTTTCACAGACACTGTTCTGCTGCTGGTATTTTAACTAAACAATTCATCTTCTGATAGTTACATTTCCTTCTTTACAAATGAGAAGGTGAAAAGGTGGCTATAAATTTTCCTGCCAACTGGAACTCCTCAGAAAGGGGAAAGGAGCTGTGCAGATTACACATTTAGTTGTCTACAACTTCGCCACACATTTAACTGACTCTTCTACAGTCAAAGCAAAGGCTTCTATACGCAAGTGTGGGAGAGAGCAAGAGCTAACATGAAGTCCACTAGGGAACTCCGTGTTCAACCACCCTAAAATACTCTTAGATACCATGGTAATGAGAGCCTAAAATAGCTCTAAGCCAGATAGGTACTTTGTAACGACTACTTATTACGCTACTACTTTTCTAAAGGTCTGTGGGAGGTGGTCTTGATGATAAATTATAGTGTATAGCTAGAGGCTACAAGAATTACTAAATTGTCATCTTCTGTCTTTAGTGTTACATGAATCTAAATAATACAAAATGATAATTTATATACTGGATGCGATCCTTGTAAATAACATGTTAAGAAGAGGATGTTCATATCTTTTTTTCCTATGGCTGGTCCAAGGTATTTTCAGCATTGCAGCAAACACTTTGTGGCTATTTTTCAGCGAAAACGAGCCCTCACTCACAGCATTATTGTTCATAAGAACACGACAGTACTTTATTTCCTCTGACATCCTTTCCACTTGCGCTTACAACAGGGATATTTTTGCCTTGTCACTGTTTGGATGGAAGTGACAGAAACTCTTGTGTCTTTGAGCTCTCTTTTCCTCTTTTAATTCTTACTGGAGGTTGGATGTTAAGCAAAAATTGTTTTTTCAAGCACCAGTAAGAGCTACATAGGAGTGTCTCATTCCACTAAAACCTGAAGAAAGATCAAAAGTGTGATTTCTAATGAGATGCTGATTGAGTATCTTTCGATGATAAAACTTCCATGAAGGACGACTGCATCCCCTTAGGTCCTCTCCTTACTTTAACACATGCAATGATCACAGTTTAAGAAGGAAAATGTTTATTGACATCTCACACTTCAGTCTTCATCCTTTTCACACCCACTCGAAAGACGTTTGTGTTTCCCCACCTCCCCAGGAAGAACTAGAGCAGGACATACAGGGCCAAGGTCACTCAATAGTGAAAAACTACTGAGTATTTGTGTTAACAACCAAGAACTCATTTGAAAATTGCCTTACCTTCTCCATTTCAAAACAAACAAATAAACAAAAACAAAAAAGAAACCTGCTATAAAACGCTTTTAATGTGAGCCTTCTCTCTCTGTACCGCACAATTACGAACATTTCATTTAGGAGGTCACATTCATCAGTCTGTTTAAATCAACAGTGCCAACTGTGTCATGTAAAGCTGTGGGCAGCTGGCGCTGATGCCCGCGCTCCAGCCGGCAGCCCAGGCAGCTCCTACCAGCCCCCTGGGCAAACCAGCTCCGCTCCGGGCTCAGCCTTGTGCTACGACCTGCTCCTCCTGCCACCATCACCCCCTTCTGCCCCTTCCGCTTTCGCAGGGACCATGGACCCAGAGATCCCTTTGATCCTGTTTCATTTCCTGTTACGAACGAATGAGAGTTTGCAGGCAATTCGGAGAGCGTTCAGAGACGGAATAAAAGGGGGTTCCTGAATAAACAAAAATTTTACTTGGAAACAGTCAGGTGTTGTTTAAACAGAAAATATGCACCGAGTTCATCAAGTGGATGTGGATCCAGGAGGCTCAGAGTTCATTAAATGGATGTGAATCTGCTAGGCTGCTCCAACTGGGTTTTTGACTGAGATGATTTTGGTCGTAGTCCACATTTAAGGCAGGAGAAAATATATATGTTTAAAGCTCTACTGCCAGGGAATCTTGATTAGAGGCTGATTGCTCAGCCAAGGCAATGATTTCATTAGAAACCTTTGGCTGAAAAGTTAGAAAGAAGCAATCATAACATCAGAAAAAACCATGGGTAATAGGTAGCTACATCTTGTGTATTTTTTTATCCAAGATGTTGAGATGCACTTATATTTTTTATATTTTTACATATATTTATGCTTTTCTGCATAAATTTCTTTCTCTCTACATAAGTAAATCTGAAAAGGTGGTATGGCAGCATTTGCTACTAAGGCAGACTTTGAACCCTTCATTCATGCTGAAAATCCTCCTTGTTTTCCTCACATTTCCTTTGACTTCACCAGAAGTGGGTGACTTCACCTCTTGATAGAGTGAAGTACAGGAACGAAGACACTTAGGAGCGGGACCTAACTCCTCGCATGCACCTGACTTTCAATGATGTTGAAGAGAGCTTTTCCTCAATAATTCTCAGGAGAGCTTTCAGGCTTTGTCTCAATATTTTTGCTTTCCAGTTTGCTTCAAAAGAGATTTTTTCCTTAATTGCTGGTTCTCAGCGAGTGGAAGACCATGTCTGCTGCAACGAGGGCAGAGAAACTGCATGCAGTCAAATTATGCTCTACGCCACTGCAGCTCCGAGAGGACAAGGGTATGGCTCCCAGGGTGCTCTTCTCATGCATTAGAGCATAGCATATTTGAAAAGGGAGAAACGCTTTCAAACCGTACTTTTTACGTTACTGTATTTTCAAATGTGATATTTAATCAAGAATTTTGATTAAACAATTGATTTGTTTTGATTTAAAATACCAGGAAAAATTATATACATTGTATTATATATTGTATAGAGATATATATATTATTCTATAAAATATAAACTATATATATAAAAGGTATACTTAATAAATAAATATACATACGTATTCATATTTTTAAATCCTTATAGTTGGCTCATACTTAACAAAACAAGCTGATAAACCATCACTGCTCCAAACGCCTCCTTGTGACACCAGTCTGACTCCCGACAGCCTCCCAGCTGCTGCCAATTTTCCTTCTCTAATTGGTTCCCGAACATCCAGCCATTTTGTTTACAAATCAGCTTTGTCTGTTAGTCAATTTAACGTGCTTCAAAAATCCTGTAGCATAACTGGCTAATTGCTTACCAATTAGCAAATAGTGATTATGATTTTTCTATTCCACAGACCCCTGCAGCCACAGTGAGGTTTGATTTTTATTGAGGGGCATTCATAGGTACGATTTAAACGCAGTTTGAATATTTAGAGAGGGAGTCTGGTTTTGCAGCCTTCAATGTCAAAGTCCACCCGAGAGCACTGCTGTGTGGGGAGCATGTCTTTGTAATTTAAACCACAACACGGCCCCAACGTCAGCGACACAAACGCGCGGCAATAACGCAAGCCATGAATATCGTGACTCCCCAGCTCCTGACAGGTACTGATGCCTGTTGCCATGGCGCTGGCTCAGATTCCTGCCAGTCCTGGGCTGCAGACTGCAGCGCTTCCTGCATCCAGCTGTCACTGTGTTGCAGAACATTTCCCTCTGACATCAGAGCACTCAGATTTTTAACTAACGCTCTCCGTGTCTGGCAAAACAAGTGCAGGCATAATGAATGTATTTCCCCAAAATATTTGTGCATCTGATCTGTAGTTTTAGCCTGCATGGCAAGTGTGGAGAGAGAGAGAGATCCACTGCTGTAGAAATTATCTGTGTGAGTAAAGCTGAATGAAAATTATTCCTGAAACTCCGGGAAATCCTCGCTGCTGCTTGTCCCACTCAATGGCAGCAGGTGTAAGGGCAGTAAAATTGAGCAGAATATATCATCATTCATTAAGCGCAGAGTCAAGGAGCTATGGAACTAGATATTATCCATTAAACAGAAGACATTACATGGAGTTCAATGCCTGTTAGCCAAGAGTTTCAGGATGTTCCCCAGGTATGAACTTTTTGAGATAATATAAACCACAGAATCTTTTCATGTGAAAAGAGCAGAACACTTGGAAGGTCTCAGAGGCATCTAGAGGAGAGGTGGAGGACAGCAGTTCTTGGAAACCTGCAGTAGCTGTGTCTGAAAGGGTGCAGCACGTTTCAATTAGGGCCAAAGACTCTTGTAGTTACGCACTACCATCATCTCAGAGCTGAGGCAACCACAAGCTGAGCATGGGAAGGTTATAATTTAGCAAGATGACTGGACTTCACACCTGAAAGATATGCCTGAAGTGAAAGATGTTGGTTTCTGCAGTCAAGATGGGTAAAATGCTAAGGCTGCTGTACTGCTTTTCCAAATGCATGCCATGTTAAATTAAGTTAAAATGAGGAGCCATAAACTGTCTTGTGATTTCATGGTACCCAAAACACTTAACTATGATGAGACAACCTTGGCACTGCTCCTGTTCCTCTAGGAGTGGCTGGGATGGTGCTCCTTTTGTAGACTCAATGCTCCAGCAGCAGGGAGAGGAGGTGTTAGAAGCAGGTATCTCTTCTCTCTTTTCCCTTGCCCTGTTCCCATCTGTGGGGCTCCTCTGAGCACTGGAGTTGTGCTGCAATAGGAGGCCCCTCAGTGGAAGGGATAGAGGAGGAGAAAAGGGACCTCATCTTGTGCTGAAGCTCGAAGTCCCAGAGGAGCAGATCCCAGCTGCTCACACAAGGTCACACTGGCTCAGGAGAAGGGGCTAATGAGAACAGAGAGAATTCATCTTCTGCTACCCACAGAATATTTATACATATATATGCATACATTTAAATACATATTGTCTGAGGAAATCATGTGACTGTCTTTTGGGAATTTAACTCTGTGTTACAGGCTGGAAGGGTGGGGGGAAGAGACCAAAGGAGACGAGTATCATGTTCATGTTCTGGAAAGTCTGAGCTCTGGCCAGTGACACAAACGAGGATAAGAATGGTTTTTGTAGTATCTCTTAAAGCTTTTATAAACATTCATCTTGCTTACACAGCCTTGCTTTTCCATTGTATGTGACTATTCTTTCCTATGTTTTCCCAGTTGTGCGGTATGTTGTAGGTCACCTCTTTGCCTGCCTACATACTGCTGCAATAAGTTTCCTAGCATTTTTTAGGATTCCAGAGAGTACCAGAAGTACCATCAGCACATGAGAAAAGGTGAATTACCAATATTACTTTACAAAGTGTAAACTGAGGCGGAGAAACTTTCAGACAGGACAATTTTGTGGGAAAGAAGCCAGGCCTCTGGAATCCCGCTTTCCTGCTTTAACCCCTAGACCACAACCAGGAACAGCATAATGTATTCTGGAACTGAACAATGAACTTTTGCTGGCAAGTTCTGTAAAACTCATGCTTTTTGTATTCACTAAAGTCTAAGCTAATGGCTTCCTTGAGCTTTGTGTGCACACTCCTCAGGGGTGTGTGCACAAGCCAAAAAAGAGGGAAAGGAGATGGCTGTAAATACTTGGCTCCAGTATGTGCATTACATCTGTCACAAGGGAAACAGTGAGAAAGGCTTGAAAAATGCAAGCCAGTGCAATTAATGCTGGCCAGAGGTAAAGTAACATTTTCAAAATCTCCTTTTAGTGGTGCTTCTGCAAGAGATCTTTATGTACATGCAGAATATAAACCTATGGTTAGTAGAAGGACAAAAAAGTAAATAATAATAAAGGAAATGTTAGCCAAATATGCCAATTCAGCCCCCATGTAACTCAGCTGGAGTTACCCAAGATGTGAATATGACTCCAAAAATCAGCAGTGGCCCCGTTGAAAAATTGCACAAATTTGTATTTTCAAAAGTAATTTTCATAATAACAGTTTCATTATGTTCCCGAATAGAATGACCACATACTGCAGTATAAAATCTGGCATGGAAGTGAGGGCAGGAACCATCCATCTGAAGGGAAAGTAAAAAAAAAAAATAAGGCCATTAGGGCACACTACTAAAATCTTGCATATTCCACTTAATTCAGACTTGCTGACCTTCCAAAAGGCTACCTGATGAAGACTCAGAGGTGATAGTTTAAGGCAGCTTTGCATTGGCTGAGTCCAATTCCTTGCCTGCCATAAAGGAGCAAAGAAAACAGTCAGTGCAGTCCTCAAATGAATTCACATCTACAGATTTTATGACTAATCCCTTACTTGCTAGCTTTGATCTCATCTGGGAACCAGCCACCTGACTTAAGAGACATAGAGACTAAAACCGTGAAAATCACCTGCCATGTTTTAAACAGCTGTGTTTGGAGAACCTGTGGTCTAGGTCACCTCTGTGCTGTATGCATTATCATTGACCTCAGGTATGAACATGAAAGAAAATTTTACTGTCTCCGAAGTTGTATTTCATTTTTAAGAGCAGCAGCTGGATGTACCCACACTCCTTTACGGGATATTTAGCTGCTGATCTGCATGGGCAACTCATTACTGGAGCCTAACTGATGTCCCTTCTGCTCCCAACAAAGACCTGTCTGCAATGGATTTGATTGACTGGAGCTATGGGAGTGTGATAACCCTAAAGCATGAGATTTTCAGGCTAGAAAATCTCAAATGGTTGGGCTTTTAGTAGTAGCAAAGACTTTTGTGAAACCTCTAAGAAAGCAGGGACAACTTCATGAGGTGTCAGAATAAGAGTTGGCTCTCATTCACAGTAGATATTTTGTCCTAAGGGCTAGAGAAATGAGAGGGTTATGCTTCAGTAGGGCACTTAAGCAGTATTATCCTGCCTGTAAGGAAGTGAGGCTGGTTCATGGTCTCACTTGCAAGACACCAAAAGCACTGCCACACACCGAAACTGGCACAGTGCATTCATACTTGATGCAGAAAAAGATGCTCCCACCCCTTCATCATTCTGTGATTAGAAATGCACAGAGGAGCCAAGTGGGTGTCTGAAGAGGGTGGCTGAGGTATAACAGAATTGCACAAATGTAGTAAAGAAACGGGGAGAGAATGTCGTGCTCAGAAAAAAAAAAAAATAGGTAGAATGCATTCTCTCCCTTCCTTTCACAAGAAGGAATGTCAGATCTTTGATACTCCCATTTCCTGTCTCTTTAGGTTGGGCAAAGAGCCAAAAAAATAGAGTCTTACAAAAACAAGAAGCAAAAAATACAATGAGTTGGAAGTCATATCCACAGTATTTCATATGAAAGCACATCTTGCACATGTCCACCATTCAAGGTTCGGCCAAAACTCTCATATGAGAAGGCATGAGTAGAAGATTCAGTTAGGGAAACAGATTACTCTCCAAAACATGAATGTTTTCACCTGTTTCTTTGAAGAGGCATGACATATGCACTTACTGTAAGCAAGTCAGAGCGTATACCTAAATGGAGCACACCTGAAAGTTGTCCACAAAGGACTCTTTCAGCTGGTGTAGTCACTCAACACTCAGTATTTAAGATGCACAGAGTGATGGTATATGTGGAATAATTTTTATTTCTTTGTTTCCTGATAGGGTGAAAAGCAGCTTGTTTGACTGCTCAGATACCAAATGACACTCATTAGTAATAATTTGGTTAAAAGTGTTTGTCACTGCTTGTGAACACTGTGCCATTCTGGGATTTTCTCCACAGAACATTATTTCTTATTACAGAATGTTGCTATTCTGCTATTCATTTTTCTTAGTGGTGATTCATTTTCCTTAGCTCAAATGGGGAAAAAGAGGATCAAGACTGAATTTAAGATAAAATTGTTTTCAACAAAAATCATGGGTGGAAGAAGCAGTTTGTAAAGAATTGCTGATATTGGTGGTCTCCACTGCTTTTCTTTGAGCAGTATTATCATAATAGAGTGCTGTTGCCAAACTCTAAAAGAAAGGGCAGGAGGTTTTGGTTTTGTTTTTGGCTTTGTTTTGTTTTTTCTTTTATTTCGAGGACAAAATTATAGGTTAAACTATTGTTTGGTGGTTTTAATAGTGCTGACACCTGAGAACTACATACAGAGATGGGTGTATTAGAACCAATGACCTTTGAAAAGACAGCTTCTTTTGATGTGTTTCTTTTCTCTACTTTAATCATTTTTCCTTTTACATCACATTCACTTTCTTGCATATAGGAAGTGCAGTAAAAAGGACAGTCACCTATATTTACAGTAAGACACTGGAATACATGGTGACGCCAACAGCAGTCCTTCTTTGGCTTTTGGGACAAAGTGATTAGGAAGTCTAGAAATATTTCTTTCTCATGTAGTCCCTCTGGTGAAAGTCATTTTCATAAGCTTGACTGAAGGTAAAAGACTGATGGTGTCAACATCTCCATCTCCCATGAGGAAACTATTCTTGACCCTCTAATGCCACTGCTGGCTTTTGTTTCCAAATGCTGGTCCCTCATAAATTACCATATTCCTCAAAAGTTTAAAATTCCCCTTGTTTCCTCTCTTTGTGCTTATGCATAGCAGAGGCCTCCGAGAGCTTGCAATGAAGGATGACGCCAATCCTTTTCAATAAAGGAATGTTCCCAAGGAAATGTGCGGCTCCTGGGCCCAAGGGAGACAGGGAGCAGGGCAGGATGTGCTCCAATACACAAAGCAAAGTCTCTCTAGCAAAGGCGATGCCACCTGCAAGGGAGAGATGGACAGGATGTGAGTGATGCACAGGAAGTGATGCAGGCAGGAAACATGAAAGCCAAGTAAAGAGATTTCCAAAGTAAAACAGGAAAATGGTTGAAAGAAAACTAAATGACGTGGAAAAAGATGACGGGGTTTTGTTGTGTTTTGTTTTCATTCGGACTAATAGTAAAGCTTTGGCAAAACAACTGAGGTGTGCTTCCTAAACTGATGTAGCGCGGAGCTTTTGAAGCTTAGTTGTGAGGTCTTGAAGAGGCCTTCAGAAAAGCCTAGTAAGTTGTAAATGTCTTGTGTGCATTTGTATGCAGTGTGTATTACAGCTGTATGTGCACAAAGCATAACAAAGCCTATATGTGCTTCAAAAGGACCTTTTTAAATAGACAGTAATCTCAAATTCCCTTTCCCTACCATAAAATCCCTTCGGTGACAAACTCTGAACATAAAATGAAAGATTGTATCTCACACCTATGATTTCGGTGAGTTTGCGTCCAAATTGTACTAGTGTCTCTGCAATTGGAATCAGGCTCAGTCTGTTTTTCTGGGACACACTTTAACTTTGACAGGATGTAGACTGGATCTTGACATATGCTACACTGTATTTCTAGAGTTTAAAGCAGCTCAAGAATCTATTTCTTCCTTTCAGTCTATTTCCAGTGTCACTAGTATGTAACATTAATTATGCAGTTATTCTATCCCCATAAGGAAGACAAACAAAACTAAAACATTTTTAGGATTATACGATACTGTAGTTTTCAGGAAATTGCACATGCTAGTTAATAATACACATTACTACTTTCGATACCTTTACTACCTTAGAAAAATGACATAATCATTTGCTTCACTTCCTTCACACACAGTTTGCAAAAACACGTTATACCAAAAATATAACATTACTAATGTCTCAAAAGTATTATTTACCTAGATTTTAGTTAGTTATATTAAGCTGCTCTGAGACTTCACATAAGAACGTTGTAAAGAACTGGTATTTTTATTGTCATTGTCATTATTTTTAAAAATATCCACTCTTATTAAAAATTGTACTGTTAGTGTTCATAATAGTCCAGGTTCATTCCTTATGTTGAGATAAACCTAAGGGGACTACACTGATAGACTTTTCTCTGCTCCCACTGTTTTTCAGGGCCCTGAGTTGCTGCAAATGGAACTTTCTGATTATTAAAATACCAACAACAGTGCTTTCTGAGATAGCAAAAAGGAGATGGCGATTGCAATGTATAGATTCTAATACGAGCATATCACAAGATGGAGCCAAAGAGACTGGATAGGAGAACTGAAATGAAAAGTCTAAGTGTGGAGAAGAAAACAATTCTTTCCTATCTGGTAACTGGGAAGAACCCCACAGCCTTCAAAGAGCTGTTTTCCAGCAGTGCTATAATTCACATGCCCCTTTGACAAAACAACCACTTTCAAGTAAGTAAAATAGCACTGAAAAACAGCGTGGACTTATGCATTTGCAACAAAGAGTATTAAATTTTGGATTCTATCTTGAAAATAAAGTAAAATACAATTGTGTCCCATTAAATAAACCGCTGAGGAAAAGCGCTTGCTCAGAAGACAACAGGCTAGAACCTAGCAAAATGAAGGAAAGGGCTTTTAATCCCGAAATACCTTGGGGTCTCTTCATATACTTGCTGAGTTCATTTCTGACTTCTGCAAGGCATGGGGTAATATAAACTGCCATTCTGCAGTTGTGATTCATTGATGGTACAGCTTTGTGAGCCCAACCCCTAGTGCACTTCGACAATGAAACATGACGTTGACTTCAGTGTTTACACAGCCTATTCCTGAAGTCACCCTGTTTCTCCAACACAACAATCGCATTTGACCTCATTTCTGGACGGGACCCCATTCTGACTTAAAACAACTCTTCCTGGGGTTTGTGTGACCTGCATCATTTGAAAGGGACAAGGAGCTTTCCAGAAGAGAGGGAAATGAGAGGTAGGCATGGCATTTCCAGTGGAAGAGGTCCTATTTGCAAAGCACACATTTTAGGTGTTTGTTTGCTTTGGTTTTGTTAGTTATATGATAAGCTTGAGGTGAAAACAGACTTTGCATATTACTATCTGATAACACTATTAGGATGAAGAAAAAAAGCAAGGGGTGTTCCTGAGGAAAGGGATAGTTTTGCCATTCATGATGTCTCTCAGCTCCAGCACTGGCAGAGCACACCAGTCTCAGGGATGGAGACGTTAATGCAGAGCCTTTACACTGAAGTTCTACATTTCCTAAAATTGGGTTACTTTGGCTTCATGTGTGCAGATTTGTAAAGATCAAAAATAATCTCTGTTTGATGGCTTCTTACCAGATTCTACAAAATCGATTTGATAGATTTAGTTTAATTTCCAGGAGATATAAAAAATGAAGACCTCTGACATGGTTCTTGCCTCTCAAAGAGCCACAGTGTTGAGGGTGCTTTTTCAGGCACTGAACAGATGACGCCCCTGGCCTGGGAGGGGACCCTGCCTGCTCAGACCACACTCTGAATAAATATGAGCTCTGCTTTCCAGAACTGTCGATTCAGATCCTGAAGCAATTCCTAATTCTCCCACATGTTTCTCATCCTCATTCCCTGCAGTGACGGATACCTGCCTGTTCAAGTGCCGTTGTACAAACGCCAAATATAGAGCAAGACGTAGCTCCCTTAACAGACAGCTTATTGAAATCAGATCAGTAGCCTGCAACCTGGTGCTCGCACACTCGTGTTGTAACTTTTGCTGAACCTGACTATTATCCAGTTAGTTCGATGAAGGCTTATACTGAGCTGAAGGTAGATTTTCTTTTCCAAAGGAAAAAACAACCAGTGAAACTATATTCTACCACAGGTCCATAGAGCAGTATTGAAGGTGCTCAGGGGAGGATACTTTGGCCTAATGTGTGTCTGGCCCTGTTTTCACCTCTGTCATGTTTGCTTCATGATTCTTGCTTACAAAAAGTGAATCTTTGGCTCTAGCCTATGCCATGCAGCAGGTGCTCTATGCTTGATGTTGGGTCAAAGCCCAAAACCAGTCCCTTTCCTGGCACAGGAGACTCACAGCTCTTCTTCTGTGGAGCTGAGGGTTAGATTTACTTCTCAGAGACTTCCAGGGAGCATATTCTTGCTCGGCTTTAGTTATTACACTGTTGCTGCTGAACCCATTCTTAACTCTGTGGAGATGTATGGAAAAAATGCAGCCTCTATCTTGGTTTCAGAACAAAATGATTCCTGATAGGGTTGTATAACTCACACTGTATTTCGAGGGTGTCCCGTGTGGGCAATAGATTGGATACAAAGTTATTTTTATTTTCACATATCCATCTGCCACGATTCATGTTTTATCAAAGCAGTTTACATGATTCCAGGCAAGGCTGTTAAAGAGCATTGGTTTCTGAAGTTGCCATGGATACCAAGCAACATGTTTTCGGTTTATGACGTGATAATTTTTTACAATTCTGTCTTAATTTATTTTTTTCCTGACACTAACTTCTCATCCAGCTCTCAACCACAGCTTGTGACAAAACCTTGACAGAAGGGACTTAGTGGTCTGAATGCGAGGCCTATAGCCACAACAAGGAACATTGTGAAACCAGAGCTTTGGCATGTCATTTTAGTTAGGCTGAAATCAGTGAGTACACTAGGAGATGGTGTTTTCATGAGCCATTCAAGACAAATTATCTTCCTCTTGAACATGATCCCATGCTTATTAAAGATTTCCCTGATGCTTATTGAGAGAGTACGATTTTTTTCCTTGTGTTCTTGTCAGGAAATCTCTCTTCCTTTCACATTCAATGTGATGCAGGCCAATTGTTTGTCAAGATGCCTCTTGCCTTTACAAACCCAAGCAAGGTCTTTGTTGATGTGAATTAGTATTCCAGTTTATAACAACTAAACTTTCACATGTATCCAGTATCACACAACCCTTTGCTCCGCAATACCAGCTGCCCTTTTCTCCCAGAGGATAGCTTAGTGCATTTCAGTGGTGGTGTGCATATAGTAGCTGGACTTTGCAAAGCACTTTGGGATCTATCCTGACAAACACTGCTCTGTAAGTGAAAGCTGTTATTAACTGTCAGGAGAAGTATGGGCCTTCTAAAATTCCATATGCTTCTCTCTTAGCCAGCTGTAAAGGTTTTCAAAGACCTTTTTCCTTCCTCTTTTTCTTGCCTTTTCAGACCAGATATGAGATCTGTGATTTATCAGCACTGAGATTTAGTTGTTGTACAGCAATATGTCTTAAAATATGTTCTTCCAAAATGTGCTGCAAATGGAGTTGTGATAAATCCAGTGAAAGCTGAAGGCAAACAGGTTCCTTCTGCAGAACCCGACTTTAATATTTGACTAAGCCCTTCTGTTCAGTGAAATACATTCTGGACAGCTAAAAGAATTGAAAGCAGGTATTTGCTTATGTAGGAAAGCTCAACCTCTTTACCAGTTCATATAATGTGATGTTCAGATTTAATTACAGTGAAATGTTGTTCTTACAGGAGGAAAAGTCAACGAGTCTTTACTGCTGTCATGACAAGATGTGGAAATTAACATCAGATTAAAGTTATAAAATTGATCAATCTAAAACTATACGTACAGGTTCAGAAATAATTACAAATGAGCAGAAATAAATTTGCCTATACTTGGTGACACTGTAGCAGGAGGAGGGCAGGGATATAGTTAACAGGGATGCAAGAAAACCTCAGATGTACAATCCAGATTTAACTGGTGTCTATCTGCCCTCCTTAGCTCTCTATCTGAGCTGGTGTTCTATTAGCCTTGATAACACTAAGCATGGCGTCACTGATTAACTCATAAAAAACTGCGGCAGCTGGCATGCATCAAGCAATTTTTTCATTAGCAATACCCCAGCTAGCGAGACACGCACAAGTCCAAATCAGCGTGCTCTTTTGGGTGCTCCTGAGCCCTGAAATGGATTTGGACTGACATTCCCAAAGATGAAGAGAAAATTATTTCTTTGTTTCAAAGGGAGTAGAAGCAGTGTGCGATTAATTGCCTCTACCAGCCTTAGGCATAAGCAATCCAAGGGATGGGTTGGCGTCCATGTTTCTGGTGGCCCTCTTGGTCTGGCTTGCCTGAGCTACTCTGCCTTCTGTTTGCCATGCTTTACCTATTCCCTGGTACCTGCCTCTGTGTCCAATATTCTCCCTGGACATAGACGAGACAGTGTAGCTCTCTTTTAAATAGGAGAAGGCAGCTGTGAATCATATTGCCTGTATCATTGGATAAAAAGAATACCTGTGGTGGGCATGGCAGGGCTTGGAGGTCTTGGCGAGGACAAGTTGGAGGAAGAATTAGAAATATCCTGGAAAATAGAAATAATAGAATAAGGGCATCTAATTTGGAAAGAAAGAGAGTGAGAGGAGGCTGGAGGAAGCTGGGGGAGTGAGAAGAGGAGGAGTGTTAAAAAAATATACCATAGTGGGGAGGATATGTGGTTAGAGTCACGGCTGGAGAAGGAGAAGGTGTGACATAAGAATGGGTGAGGGGACAGTGACTGAGGTTCAAGACTAGGGTTGAGCTATTTCCTTTGTGAAGCGTTTTTCCTTAACACTCAATTTGTTAAATTGATTATAATACAATTACCAGCCCACTAGATAGCAGGATGTTTCTTATACTTGTCTCTCTCTGCTAACTCCCAAATGAAGCATGGGCTGGCTGTTTGCCAACATAAAATTAACAATAATTTTCTGCCTTTTAAAATAAATATTTGAAGCTGTTAACTGTGTCAGAGAATGCTAAAAGCAGCTCAAAACAAGATCAGTTCAACATGAAAGCTTGTCTAAATGAGAGAAACACTTCATCCATGCACCTCCTCCTTTATGTGTGGGCATTCTTATTTTGTTTTAAGAATACATAGTGTAAATCAGTAAGCAATTGCTTTTTAAAGACCTTTAGTTCAGCTGGAAACATTTTTCTCCTTAGAGAAATCTTGTGTTTCGACAAAACTATTTATGTGGTTCAGTGGGAGGTACTTCAATGCCCTCTCTCTATTTACAGTCTTGACTAGTATAACACACTTGTTTAGAACATGCATTTGCCTTACCTTGCTCTGAGACAAGCAAACCGGCGCAATGAATGACAGGCAACAATGACAAGACAGCCTTGTATTTGCTGCAGGCTGCTGCTGAAAAGGCAAAAGAAAAACAGTCTGGAACAACAAATTAACACTACTTTTACAGTTACGAGTAACCACAATTTGATCCTTTCTACTTAGTAAAATTAGCTCCACAGGAACTACCAGGAACCAGTAAATAATTAGCTATAGACTTAGCTGGCAATTACTGATTCAGAGAGGTGCTGGTGCCCTTAATACCTCCTTGTGACAATGAGTGTTTGGGGCATTTTCCAAATTGTTTTCCTGGAGCGATTAGTGCCACTGATTTTTTCAGTGCAACTGAAGCTATTTTGTTTTCTCTTTTCTTTTACAACAGGTCTTTTTTTTTTTCTGACTGAAATTCTAGCTGCACTTTATAACCTTAATTTGATGCTCATCAGCTCTTGTAAGAAAGACTGAAGTCCAGTAATCCTTGTATTAAATAATTCACTAAATAATTTCCTGTAATTTTCTTGAAAAGTTTTAATTAACCTCTTGATTTTGAAAGGTGTCTGTTCTGGCAGCTAAAATCCACTGGTCACTGAGACAGTGCCAGAATTTTCACACTTTGTTGCTAGTGCTCTTCAAGCTTGACCTGCAGGGATAATTTATGAAGAGCTCCCTAGGGCCCTGATGCACTAAAGTATTTTGCTTGATTAGGGCCTGAATTTACGTGAATCCCTATGGATGGCAAATATATATTTAGGATATAATTACATATAACATATACTCCTTTAATTTATTTTTTTTTTTTAGCACTGAGGATGACAGAAGCGTGCTTCTCCCAGATTCCTGGCCAACAGAGGCTTGTGCCAAACATGAGGGTTTCATAACATGTGACTGAGAATGTCTCCCTTATTTCTTCTCCCTGCGATTTGCACTATTTTGAGGCATCGGGTGTGTTCCTGTTTATCATACAGTTTTTTGCATTATGTGTGGGAAAAAATATTACCTGCTTCTGTTGAGAGTGTTTCTATTAGCATATTGTATACTATTCTAGAATTGATATGACAACAATCAGCGGCACGAAGACAACAACAGACTCATCTATATCTTCCAGTGTCATTACTCCTTCCAGATTAATTGCTTATCTACTGCAAATGGCTGCACAATAGCTGAAGATAATGCCTCAGACCCGAAAACATTTTTCTTGCTTTCCTATATCTTGCTGATATAGTGTGATATGAACACTGCATTATGTGACAAACTTTAATGCTGCAGCTGCCTGTCTCTGAACAAAACCTTTCTCTGGTTTACTCAGAGTTCATTTCCACTCTGCAGTTCTATTTATACAACCATCTTCTGCTGATGTGTAAACTGGTTCTCATTGACTTTCTTATCATATGCCCACCTGCTCAGAATGCTTAAGGAACAGTTCTGTTTTGCTGGCCATGCTGATATTTCTTCCGAACCAAGTTATAAAGTGCTGACTTCATTTCAGAGTGTCTTACCTTTGTTTTATATAAACTAGCAGTAGAAATAGTTGGGAAAATATTCTAACAAATTTTCAACAGTTGCAATTAGACATTACTAGCGAAGAAAGTGATTCCAATCAGTGTCTCTGGATATGTTTCTGTATGCAATCATAGTCCGACAAGGAATCCCAATTACTTTTTTGGGCATGCTTTTTTTCATATTTTATATCTGTGTTGCTTCATATGATGATGTACTATGGACTTGGTTTAGTAGAACTAAGTTTTATGCCATCCCTGTGTTTCTAAACTCTGCCCAGGAATTCAGTGCCTTGAAAGGATAGATTTGAAATTATGTATCACTAAATCACTCAATGGTTTTAGAAAACTGGATTCAGTGTGTTCCACATGCCATATGGCTTCAATATAGATTGTTTGAAAGTTTGGGGTTTTGGTGTGTTTTTTTTTTTCTAACTAAAGGTGACAAATATGGTAAGCCTCTATGATCCATACATTGGGAATATTGAATGTTGCAACAATACGTTAGCAAGCCTTATTTGGAGGAACATCAACTTTGTGACAGATTCTTCTGGTTCTCCTTTTACAAGTATCACACCCACATTCCTCATGAATGCATTATTTATGATCTCACCCTGCCTAACTCTTTTTCCCTAGTAATTATGCCATCAGCAAACATCCCATGAGCAGATCTTCACTAATATCATTAAAGATTCTTTTTTCCATTAGGTGATCTTTCAACTTGTACCTTTTAAAGATCCAAGCGTCTACCTCCTTGTAAGATTTGTGTCACCAGGAGCTGCTCAGAATTTTAATGAAAGAAACATGACATGCACGTTTCAGCAGTCTCATGCTCTTGGTGTTTTACATTGTGTCCCACTGTATCCTCAGCAACTGGTTAATATATCCTTTTTATCTGCTATTACAGGATCTTACCTTTATGCAAAGATGTTCCAGTAAAGGAAACATTACAACTAGCAGAATTTAAAAAAATACTTATATGTATTATACAGCTATATTGTTGACCATACACTTGAAATAGTTTTATTCCTTCCTCCTATTTAATAGCTCAGTAACTCTGTCCTGCCCAGCTGCACAACCAAGTGAATTGTACACTGAAATCCCTATTTTCCACTGTAACCTTCTATCTGTCCTTGATTGACCACGTTTCCAAATATTCCAGATATTGCATTTACTTTCATCTTCCAAGCTAAGGGCTGGCCTAGATACTTGTGTAAGATACAGCCAAAGGCTGTATACTAGTTCCTCCTTTCCGTAAAAATTTGGGGCACAAAGTAGAAGGTGTATTGTGTCAATCAAACAGTGGTGGCTTCAGTATGGCTGTTCCTCCTTTTCTGTCAGTCATTTGGAGGGATGCCTTGTTTTTCCACTGGACAGAGCATCCAGATTTCCAAACTGTTGTTCTGAGAGCCTCCCTTTTATCTTTTATGTCTTCTTCCTTATCCTCTGTTTTACCTTTCCTCCCTCTGCCTTCAGATAAAAAAATCCAACTTCATTTACACTCACATACTTACACCCTGATTGCTTTCACTCCCAGCGTCTCTTTTCCATAGGGATCTCACATCACATTTTCCTGTGCTACCAGCCCCTTTTCCATCCTTTCAGATCAGGATGTCATAATCAAAACTGGTTAGAACTCCTCAAGTTTGTCAATTCAAGGGAAAAAGACAAATTTATGAATCATTTCCTATTTTGAAATGAAAGACTGGTGTTTAAAGCTGTACAGGGATACCAAAAAGCAAATTTCACTAGATTTTAGATATGGGCAAGAATCAGCTTTCTCTTCAGGACTTCCAGGTTATATTATGAATGTCTGTCATGCATAGAAAAGCCAAATGTAAGGGCACAGATTAAATATATGCTTTATCTAGACCACTGACAGCACAAACAGACTGGGGAGGAAGTGCCAGCAATCAGGCTCCAAAAAAATAAGCTAGATCGCTTCCTTATGTAACTTCTCCAGATGGGTGGACACTGTCACCGTGGCCCAGGGGCCATGCTGCATGCAGCTTCTGCAATGTTGTGAAACAAAGCTGCTGCTGTGAAAGCTTGTATATTAATTAGGAAACCACCTTCCTATGTCTATTTATATGTACACAAATCCCTTCCTTTTCCTTTTTTTTGTTTTCTTTTTTGTTTTTGTTAGTTATTTGAAGCTAGTTCTTTGGCTGGTGTAAATCAACGAAGATAAGACCATTACTGTCACTTGAGGAGGCCGTGCTTCCGTCTTTTCTCACTGAACAAGGGAGAAGATTTGGGGAGAAAAAAGGGGAAGAGGCCTGGGACCTAAACAGACTTCCCAGATCTGTCTGGACCTAATCCCCACCTGCCTCCCTCTGACATGTGGGAGTCACTGGAGGGAAGCCATCCCGCCCACAGGATTGGGCAGCATGAGCTCTTAGTGGTTAAGGGGTGGACATCAGCCACTGTCCTCTGGAGTACAGCTGTCTAGCTAGCCTGAAGTCAGCTGCTGCTGCTGTAAGTATGATATACATTTAGATGTCCCTCGCAAGTTACTAAAGATATGTAGGTATAAAAATCAGCAGCCACTCCATGCAATACAGTATGCTTATTGAACATAATTTAAATATAGATTTAATTCACTGCATTTTTGCATATTTTTGCATATTTTTTGTCAATACATTTCTCTATCCATCCCTGTGAGTTAATAAATGTTCTTCAAGATGTAGTTCTGTGACTTGTGCTTTTCCATTGTTCAAGAGATAAGGTTCTAGGGAGGAAGTCCTGACCTTGCTGAAGTCAATGATAAAGGCTATTCTCTCCACCGGGGTCACTATTTCACCTGGGTGTTTATTTTGTTTTCTAAAGGTCGCCTTTGACAACAGTGTATTGACGCAGTATGTTTCGAGGCTATCAAAACAGCAACTTTGAGAAGGAGCTGCTTAACTACCGAATAATAACCTTCCCGACTAACGTCCTATGTGGAACGTTTTTTTTAAAGAGGTTTTAGCTGTAGATATAGCTCAGTGGATGTTTTTTGTCAAGCAGAGTGTTTTTAACAAGAAAAAAAAAATTACAAAAGAACTGAAGCCTGCGATTTTAGAAAACTGCATTCTCCATTTTTTATAGCATGCTCATTTTCACAGGGTAGCAAATGATTTTCTCTTCTTCCCTTAAAAAAAAAGAAAAAAAAAAGAAAAGACTGTTGTAAGACTAAGGGTAATCCCCAGTGGGCTTGACATTTTTCCAGAAGAAATTAAGAGCAGAATTCATCAAACATTAATGTTAAGAAGTCAGAAATTCTGGAATGTTTGTCCAAAGTCCCAAGACCCTGAGCAAACACTGTCATCCTGCCGGGCTCCAGCCGAAAATCAGAGCCAAAATAAACAGAGGCAGAAACTCCATCTGACTGATCCTGTGGAAACAGCTGTAACCACTTAGGTGGAAAACCACCTCAAATTCTTCTCCCAGAAAACACTGATGACATGGGAGATGGCGAGCAGGAAAGCCCTGTCAGGGTCTCTTTTCAGCTGTGGTCAGGAAAATATTTTTTCTCCACAACTGTAAATAAAAGGGTTCAACCTTGGTCACAATAAAATGCAACCACATAAATGACTTCTTTTTCTTGTCCTTTTCTCTTGTGTATTTATTAACGTTTCATCTTAAGATCTCTTCCACCAAGGTCCTATCTGCAAGAAAACCTCTTCTTCCATAGGAAACCCATGCTTGTATCCAAAAGAGTAATAAGATGAGGGTCTATTTTTTGTCTTGAATTTATGATTTACAAAGTTGTCTGAAACATACTAATTTCTTGATTTGCTGAAAGAAAGCCAGCATTCAGACTAAACACCTTCTGTTCAGCCTTTTTCTTATTATTTTCTTTAGAGGGCTTTTGTCAAGTGCTATCTGGCAGAAAAATAAGAAGCATGTTGGAAGAAACAGCAAACATAAACAAAGCCGAAGGAGAAAGAACTCCAACTTGAGTTGTCCAAGCTGCACATGGCTTCCCTAAGGAATCTGACAGGTAGAGGAAACAGAAAGAGAGGATGAAATGGGAACCATTGGGGAGCTAACAAGAAAAGAAGACTGGATAGCTGCCTCCATGCTTCCTCTTTATGTAAAATAATGCTTGGGCATGCTGGTTCTTTAAGATGGAATAGCGAACAATGCAGGAACACAGTCCGCTTTCACATTTTATTCATTGCCAAAGGCAATAATTCTGGATTCCCTATTTTTATAGGAAAACAGTGTTCACTTTCCTGAAATTTCCCCTTTGGTCCAGAAATTATATTTAGTTTTAGCCCATCAGCAAGCTTAGCACAAATACATAAATGGTAACACTTCAAGATGCTGCTAACATGTAAAAATCATTACCATTTCTTGTCCTCTGTGTCTTCCCACATTCATCAAGACTGTGACCTACCTGCTTAACTGCAGGTCCTTTCATCTGTTTTTTCTGTACTTCAGTTAAGAGCACCTTATTTTCATTCTTTCTGATGTTAGTCAATGTACAACAGTAGCATTGTTTTTTCTGACAAGCCATATTTTCAGGAAAGAGCTTTCATGCAAGGAGTAGGAAGCTGAAAGAACTTATTTGTTTTGACCAGTATGGATGGAACTGCTAGAGCAACTTCATTGATTTCATGGATTAAACTTTGCAAAACAAATGTTAAGAGCAAGTGATTTTTTTTTCCTGCTTGAGTATTTCAACAGATGAATGAAAAAGTTAACAATCATTCCTGCTTGGATGGCACAGTTTATGAAATGTGGTACCATCAAAACACTGTGAGAATTTGTGAAGGCACAGCTATACTGCATATCAAATGAGATTTAGAACATTTTGTGTGTGCAAGTCAATGTTTATTCACATATTCTGTACATATACATTCTCTGAATTTTAACTGAGTGTTTTATAATATGGTAAAAATAAATGTTCTCTTACAAGTTTCTGCAAAATTAAGCAAGAGGCCTCAAACTTGTAACATTTCCTTATTTTTGACAAATCAGACTACACAGCTTATTCCATCATTATTACATATCATACTTTGAACAACCCTCCTTTCCTACAAGTGTTACCCCTGCCTCCCCATCATTCTTTATGTTCACAAATCCTGATCCTTCTTGCAGTAGATCACTATAAAAAGTAACTAGGGACCATTTGCATGGCAACTTGGAGTTGAAATAGGCATATTTTTGTGTGTATTATTCACAAAAGAGGCAATGATATGCAATACAGGTACCTTTCAGGGTATTTCCCAATGCAGATCCTTTAGGGAGATCCTTCAGGGATGAAGCTGCTTGAGTTGTATGTATGGGAATATATTGCTGGAAATCCTTTTTGAGTCTTTGGTAGGAATAACTTACATTTTGCTCCTTATAGAAGGTATAATCCAAAGAAAAAGCCCATAGAATGAAGGCCAGTATATGTATTTTCTACTTTACAAGCAACCCAGGGCAAGACTTTTACATGGGTACAGCATAACTAAGTGGATTCAGGTTTCTGTGTTTTGCAAATGTCAAAGTTATCACATGCAGGAGGTATGAGCTGAGGAAAAGCACGGTGGCCAGCAGAGAAACAACTCCTTATTTCCCAGATCTGAAATCATTCCAATTGGGAAGGGGTAAATGAGAGCAGAGACAGTGTGGCGGTGGAGACAGAAGGGTGGTGGTTTGGAGAAGAAATCTGCAGAAACCCTACGACTGACTGACTAATGCTACCTTGACTGCTGGTGCCAAGATGATGTAAGCTGAAACGACAGAAAGAAGATTCCATTATTATTATATGTATCCTTTTTCCACAGCTGCAGCTGGATGAGAGCCCAGGAGCCCAGAGAGGCCAACAAAACCCCTTCCTCAGAATAACAACATAACAAGAACATCTGCTGTAGCTATGAAGGTCAAAAAAGTAAGGTCTGCAGTGGGATGTACCACAGATGACACCTCTCTTTGGACAGACCGGCCCCTGGAACCAAATCCGATAATGGCATGTGATCTTTCTTGTGAGCCTCAGAGGAGAGGAGCAGGTGTGATCTCTCAGTTTCATAACAACTAAGTTGTCTTCAGGCCTCCTCTGCAGGGCCGGGAAGGGTGTGATGGGGAATGACTCTGCCTGGAGCTCTCTCTTTGCTACTTGTTAAGATTCCCAACAGATACAGTAGCAGATCGCAGCAGCCAGAGGATGAGCATGGGATGGATACAGAAATGCCTGGGAATCTCTTGCGAGTCAGATTTGGGCAAAGTTGAGCGGCCAAGCTAGCTGCAGCAACTTGATCAAGCAAGTAAGCAGAGAAAATAATGGAAGACTGCTTTAGTGCTGGTTTTTGACACTCCATGCAAGGCTGCATCCTGACATGCCAGAGGGGAAATTCTAGCTGAATGGCAACTCTCTCTGTTCACATTGTCATGGGTTGCAGCTCCCTCTGTGACCCCTCAGCTCTTCTTGCAGTCTGAAACCAGTTCTCCAAGGATCACGGTCCAGTCTAAGTCAATCTGTTCTCTAATAGTTTCTTTGGCATTCATCACAGCACATGAACATGAAGAGCATCTGTCTAGAGATTAGTATGACTGGAGGAGCAGCTGTGCAGTTCCACTGCCTATATGCTTAATGACCTCCTATGAGGGTTTGTGGCTCAAAACAGTAAAGATTTTGGAGCGTGGGCTTTACAAAAGCCTTAAAAAGGGCTACTAGTGTTGGATAAATAGTGTCACTTAAATATATGTTGTCATTTTCAGCAAAAAGTTATTTCAATACTTGTGTCTTTTGAAATTGATTAAACTGACTAAATAAAAAAATAGATTCCATTACATCGAATTGCACAAACCCCTTTGATTTTATATATTGTGATCAGACAGGAATATGAGAATTTCCAACAGAAAGTTATAAGCCATGGTTAATTCCCATTGCCCCAGTGCAGAAAAGGGTTCATTCCCTTTTGCCCTTTGCTCTTGCCTAATATTCTGAGAAGTGCTTCTATTATGTACCGTTGCTGATCAGTCCATCAAAGTCTACCAGGACACAGAATTAGGTACTGACTAATCTGGCTGCTTCAGGTGACAAGGTGACTGGTTATCCAATAAGAAGCTTTTGCCTCTCATGCTACATATCTGTCCCAGAGCAGTAACAGCTAAAAATGTTACCATTAATTAATACTAAGCCAGATGGTTGGTCTATATGATATAATTGGGGTTCTCAGACCAGCTTGTAGTAGACTACTGCCCACATCATGAAAAACAAACAAATAAATCCATAAACACATGGTGATATCATCCTTGTTGGAAACCACGGCGGAGATGCCAAAGGCAAAATAGCTGGGAGTGCTGAAATATTCTCTCATCACTGCATAGGAGGATGTAGACAGTCTGTGGAGTTACCATAAGGATGGTTAAGCTTTTCTCCGAACAGAAGATGGATGGAGAAATATAAGCTCGTCAGCTCAATACTGTTCGTCAGCATGAATTTTCCTATTAGAAGAAAACAACAAATTAATCTTTAATTTTTGAAAAGGCAAGAGCCTTTTGGTTTTGCCAAGCCATCTGCTCCAGTCCCCTGTTACAAGGACTGAGCTGGTAACACACAGCCCTGAGGGTGAGATGCTAATCATTAAAAACACAAGATGTGCCAGGAGCCTCTTAAAAACCTGACTCTTGGTATTCTGTGCATTAACCTCCCCAAGCCATCCAGAGATTTGTTGATTGGCTTCTGTGATCCACTCACCTAGTGTGAGTGGGCGTGATGCCATGGTAGCAGGTGGACTAGGGCATAGATTTACCAGTGGACATGTGGGTTTGTGGAAGCTACCGAGGACTGTCTTCCCATGCAGGAGTGTTGATTTATGCTTTGTGAACAATCACATAGGACAAAGGAGAAACTACATCATCCCTACTCCTGCTTAAAGCTGGTATGGTTCAGATCAAAATCTCCAAAACAGAGATTTTTTATTTTTTTTTCCTCTTTATGACTGTGACTTATAACAGAGCTAATGTACATGAATGTTTTTTATTCTTTTTGTTTTTTAATCTGAAGAATTAATGAATTTTTACCTCATTATTCATTTGTTCCTAGCATTAAAAGAAAGTGTTAGATTAAAGGAGAAATGTTAGCTAGAAATTATTTGTCCAAACCATAGTATCCTCTAAAGCCATTTTTGGTGCGGTTAATTCAGGGTAGAAAGCAGGGTTAGGTAGCAAAGTGCCTAAATTTGTTGCAAGAGGGAGAAGGGAGGGGGAAATCTAGTGCTCTTCAACTAAATTCCTAAATTCAAAGGAGAAAAGCAAATCTTAGAGGAAGATACAGTACACTTAGTTTCTGAAGGCGTAGCTTACCAATTGGGAATGGCAGGCATCCATATGCATTTTGAAATACAGGAGGCCTTATGGCCACCTAGAGATCAGGCCTGTCTTTATTTTGAAGAAGTAGCATTACCTCCTGCTGTTCTCCTATTAACCATCTAGTTATGTCATTTACCCGGGGGCAGAAATCTGTCTTTTAGCTATACTTCTATCTGTGTGTGTCTGTGTACGTGTGGAGAAGCAAAGATGAAAGTGTATCTTACGTAAGTACTATAGTTTACAGACCTCTGTATGCTAGAAATGAAAGAAAGGGCTACCCCCCCTGCCCCCTTCCTGGTGAAGTTAGCCCCATGAGCCTTCATGAACACAAGCCATGAAGCAGCCCGTGTCCCGTAGAGCGTTCAGACTCCCACCTCTGCTCTATACTGCAGTCACGCACTATCCTACAAGTGAACAGGGAAAGGAGCCAGAAACAGCTCTCCCCTCTGCCAGCCAAGTCCTCTAACTTGCAGGATAGATTTGGTTTCCTTCTTTTCTCATTTTCCTTCCACTCGCACAACTCCTGCATTGCTGGCTGCAGGACAAGTGGGGAGACCGAATGCCCTGCCAGGATTGTCCAAGGCCCAGTGCTCTGGCTGTTTTCCTGAGATGCCGGCTCATGGGCATTCATGTGGCTGAAGTCTTAGTGTGTGATTCCACACTTCCTGGCCCAGTGCTTCCACCATCATTTGGTTTTGTGATAGGTTTCCCTCTCTAGTAGGTAGAAACCAGTTTCTGTGTGCTCCTTGGCATGAATTAGCACCTAAAGCTAGCGAGTCAGGAGGCTTTCTGGTGAAGAGATGCAGTGTTTAAGGAGTTCAAGCACCTAGGGGGTTAGAAGGTCCACAAAGGAGCAGGACTGCATTGGGTGTAAGGTGGTACTGGACTGAATCCTTGCCCTCTGCTCAAGATCTCAGCAGAGAAACTTTCAAAAAACTTTTTTTTTTTTGCAGAGCTGGGTGGATGACTGTCATCGCTCCTCTTCCCAGGAGAGCTGTGACCTCACCTGCCTATACATTGAGTTGACTTGTCCTTGAACAAAGGTGCTTGAGGCTCACCTGGCATGTAAAGCTGTGATGTTGTAGCATGTTTATGTGTAGGTCATTTGAAGGTATGGTATTTCAGCAATGAAGAAGAATGGATGCAGGAACACAGGACAGCCTGCTTCACATTTCGCACCTGTTACATGATGGCTTCACTTGCCCAAGCCAGAGGCACTTGTAGTACCACTGAAATGTTTCTGAAATGAGGACACAGGGCAACAGAGGCTCAGTGATATCACAGAAACTCTGTTGATACATGACCTAATAATGTGCAAGGTAATACCATGAGATTCTGGGCAAAAGCACAGTATTGAGAGATTACTAGTTTGTTGGGCGATTAGACTCTTTAGTAGCAGAAACTTTTCACCAGAATTTGACACAATTAGGTTTTGCAGAGGATCATGGTGGACAGAAGTCCACTCTGGTTTACTGACTCTGGCTTTTCCTCTCAGACAAATTTCAGAGGGTGCTGGGAGGTGATATTTTTTCCTCAGTTTATGGTGTCCTAAAGACAAACACTTCAAGCCATCACCTATTTCTCAGGTATTAAGTATCTGGAAATGAATTACAAAGTTCCATGGGCCAGTAAAAGGAAGCTGCCATGCTATGTGAGAAACCAAAGGAAAACCTAAGGTATTGTTAAGTGGCAGAAAGACAATGTCTGTAAAAACTGAGTGGTTAAGGAGTATTTTCCAAGGCAGAACATTTCCATAGTTAAAGAACATAAACACAAAAACTTAAAAAATAGCAATTGTCTGTGCAACATCCTTAACATGTGCCTAAGTGTCAGAGGAAACATATGAGATCTTGCGGCAATAAGCCATTGAGTGCTGTTTTTTCCTATTTTTTCCATACAGCATCAGTAGCATTTTAACAGGTCTTTTGAATTGTTACCATCTTTTGTGTAAAAACACCTGCATCATAGGAACATTCATTCTTCACACTTACAGGAATATATTTTTATATAAATTGCTGCAGATGTGCACACATTTGTATCCTAAACCTATGTAGTTATGGCAGAGTTGAAACCAGCTGCAAACTCAAAATTTAAAGAATACTGATGTGGACAAAACCTCATTTCTTGCAAATTGTGTACATTCATTGTCTCTGTATGTCTAAATTCTACTGGACTGATATTTTTTCCCGTTGTATGCAGAGATGTTATTGCAGCCATGTATGTGAAACTAAGGTCCAAAAATAATTTTTATTCTAGGATTATAAACACTCTAAAAATAGTATTTTAGAATAGAAAGCATGACAGCCCTCATCTATAGCATCGCAAATGTGGTGCTGTAATGTCCCTATCATCTCTTCAAAAGGTATGTCGCATAAATATGTCAGAATACTTGTCATGTTGTGAACACTTGCAAGTAGCAATTGGAGCAAATTTGCATAAACATATTAGAGAGAAAAAAGCATATGCCTGGAGATCCAAATAGCACAGAAAGGAAAGCAACCAATGGTAAGAACAAAATTGCAGACACATTCAGGTTGTCTCTATTTCTTTAATTTAATTTTCAGAAATTCTGGTTGAGTGAGCCTTGTCTAGTTGTGTGCAAATTCTTAGTTGCTCTCGATTATTTTTATGAAGAAAAGATAAAATAATATTTTTTTCCCCTCTATTTGCAAATCTATATAGGGGCTCTTAACCCTAATTATGGATAGTGTTCTTGTGTAAACAGGAGGTTTGAAATCATGGTATAAAGTTCTTCCATAAATGCTGCGCTGTAGGGTGTCCCAATTGCAAAGACCCATGTGCATACCTCAAGGACCTTCAGGCAATCATCTCAAATGGCATTCACAGTGCCTACACTTCACCAATGGCATTGAGCCCCCTGTGGCTGATTACCTGAAAGGTTCACTCAGTCGGGCAGCAACGGATGGCCCAGGATACAGGAAGGGCCTGGGGATGAGGACCTTGACCCAGCAAGGCTCAAAACACTGACAATTTCCAGAGAGGCTCCAGAGGTGCTTTTACAAATGATCTGAGCATCCTCGCTCCAGACAGTTTATACATCAGAGCTTCACTCTGCTGAGCACAGCCTGCCCAGAGGAAAGCCATGCTGTGGGGATGTGCCATGCGCGCATCCCCATGGTACATAATCAAGGTTCAGACAGTGTCTCCATTAAATATCTGCCCCAATCACTGAGGTCTCTGATAAAAGTCTCAAAGGTAAGGGGTTATCATGAGTACATTTGAAGAAATACAGAAATATAAGGAGAAAAATGAAGAGTAGAGGTAGGATGCGTGAGCACCAGATTGCAGCCAAAATCCCAAATAGTTCTGCATAAGTATAACTAGTGTAGACCCTTATGGCTTCTCTGGCACAAATTAAAACCTCTTGGAAAAGGAAAATCTACTCACATGTTTTTCTGTACCGTCCAAGCTGACATGTAGCTGTTGGAAACTCTTTTAAAAGCAATTTCTTGTTTCTTCTCAGGATGTATAAAACAAGAAATATATGGAGAAATAGAGTTTGTGTTTTAAAATCCAATGAGTAGATTAAGAGATTTTCAATTTGAAGAGAGACCACTTGGGCTTTATAAAGCCTTGTTAGCATCTTCCACGTTGACTGCCCCTGCTGCTGACCCTGAGGGAAAAGAGATTTCAAAGATTGCCAAGTGACATAATTTGTGATACTCACTTGCTGATAATTAAAAATATTTCAACAGATCCAGTTACGTGGAATAAAAGGCTGTCATTACACAAAGCTGCCTGCTTTTAAGAGAGCTGAGTGCTCTTACACTTAGCCCCATGTTTGGCAATATTCTGAATCATTAAAGGCAGGCTTTTCCCCTCCTCCCCCCCTGAACCTCCAATTTTGATGCAGAAGGTCACATACAGTGTATAAGCGTGTTTATATCATATCAATCTTCTTAGCATATCAGCAATCTGTAGGAAAGAGCTTCCGCAAAAGGAAAACACTCTGGGACCGGTGCTGTGAAACATGAAACTGCAATCTCCGAAGGAACATAGGAAGGCAATGAAAGTTTAGAAAAACTTTCAGATTTTAATTCATGTTAAAGTCAGATGTTTCCAGACCAGACCACTGCTTTACTGTAGATCAGATTATACCACTGGCCTGCTCCCTTTTATTAATTTGAGCTGACTCTGGCTGTGCTGAATGGAAAAGGCTCCCAGTCGCCAGTGGTTAGGAGTTAACAGGACAGCTGAGGAGAGCTCACATGCCTCAGCAGTTTTATTCAAAAATTCCATTTAAAAATGGAGAAGTTTTACAGGGCAATATAAACTCAGCTCTCTCTTACTTAAAACCCGCATTTACCTCCATCTGTAGAGGTGCAGGCTACCTCACCTGATTTTTTTTTTCTCACAAAAGTTTGGTTAAGACACTTTTATTTAAAAAAATCATAAGCCAGGAGGAAATTAATCCCTGATTCAATCTAGGTCATTTTGTCCTGTATGCTTTCCCACTCTGCACATTCTAGGTGCAACACTAAGGACCTTACAAGGCCAAGGGGGAAGATATGAAGGCTATTTCCTTGGTTCTTCTATGCTTTCATTTAGAGAAAGCTGTTTTCTGAAATTCAATGTGTACATACATACACACACGTGCACACACACGCACACACATATATATGAAAGAAATCTATCTCTTGATGTCCTGAGACCAAAACTTCTTTTCCAAATCACTTCTTTCCTTTGCAATTTAATATCAAACAGATTTGAAATTGAGACTACTGTAACAGAGCATAAATGATGGAGAAAGGATTATGCTATTATCTGCTTCACGCCACTCAAGAGCTTTAAGCAAAAGTATACATTTTTTAAACAGGGGTGTTTTTACCGCATAATATCATATTTCTCTGGCCAGTTACTAGGGTCAGTTTGTTATTTTTGAAAGAAAAATACTACTCTAATTACCTCAGGTTAGAAATACAAAAATAGTTATAAAGAACTAGAGAAACAGATCAAAATAAAGTTTTAGCAGTAAAGGAAAATTGTCATATTTTGATAAATGTTATGAAAGGGAAAGATAATAAAATAAATGGGTTTTATTTAAGTTTTTACTCAATTTCAGTTGCCTGGATTTACTTCTTAGGACATTTTTTGATCATAGAAAATAATTTATTGCAGGTTGTTTTATGAAAATCTATCTGTAAGAGTAGAATATAATAAATAGATTTAGGACAGCTGGAGTGAGTTTTAGTATGCAAAACCAATGAGATTGAAGCTGCCTGGTGGTCCCGAACTTGCTGCTGATATTTCATAGCAGCACATCCAGGTTTGTTTCATAGTCCTAACAAACCAAGCACTGTAAAGGCATATGGTAAAAGTCATGCTATAGAAAGAGCTTGCAGTCTGAAAGGAAGAGATCAGGTATTTGCTCGGATTTGTAATGGGACGTCTACCCAGAACCTCACAGCTGGGTCTAAGTTTTACATGTTGCATCCTGGATCAGACTGGCCCTCACCAAATACAGCCTGTAAGTACAACATTCAGCATGAAAACAAGAGTGACACAAAATCAGACCTGGCATCCAGTCTAGGCTTTATCCTTTTCAACTGCTAATGGGCATCATTTGCCAAAAGCTGGACCAAATTTTATTTTTAAATCTGGGCACAAGCTCAACAATGGCAATTCTTTATGCAAAATGCCAGGGCAGAAATCGGTCCTCAGTGTCTTAAATCACTGTTTGCTTTCAGGATATAATTCATGATATAATTCTCTGTTCACAGATTACACGACAATAAATTCATAATCTCAGTGACATTATTTCATCCAAATAAAAGAGGTTTTGGAAGCAACTGAGGATAACATGTAGGCCTGTGATGTCCGTGGTTATTCTACATCCACCGGGTTTCAGACTCACATGGTTTTCTGCTGGGGCTGTAGTACTGCCAATGAATAAGAGGATGGATGGTTTTGACTAATTTTTTAGATACAGCAAAATGGAAAGAAATATACATTCTCTATCTTACTTTTTTCACTGCTTTCCTCTTTTTCCAATAATTTTTCAGGGACAATGTATGGGACTAACTGGACTGAGTGGAGAAACAGCTGCTAAAACACTGTAATATTATTGGCCAATTGTAAATAAAGTACTCATAAAGCTAAATTAATTTCTTCTTCACACTTTATCCTCCTAACCCTCAGCTCATACCAATTAGGAACTGTGACTTATTTCATACTTTTCACATAAATAATTTTGCAACTTCAGTGGAATTATTTACTACAAAGAGGTACAAGAATGTGACCGGGGAAAGGTGTTTGGATTTTGCATTATTTGTAGTACCTACCCAATTTATGATCCTCATCACCTCAGTACCTATGTACCTATGTACAGTACCTAGTACCTATGAGTGATGTCACTAAAGGCTTTATAACAGATATACATATAATAGTATAACCTTGATTTTCCAGTTCATAATGTACTAGTTTGATAAATGTTAGGAAGCCCTTTATCCTGCATTTTTGCTGAGTGTAACAAGTTGAGATTTTTTTTTTTATTGGAAAGCCTTTCTTCAGTGAAACAGGCTGTGCCCACAGTTCCTCTGTGGAAGAGCCTTGTGAGGGCATGGAGCAGGTGGCTGTGGAGCTCATTTTTCTCATAGCATTTCCGGGGACTTGACTTGGAGACCCAAATTAGCATCACCAAGAGGAGGCCCAAGCCTACTAACCACACACTGTGGGAGAAAAATGACACCCACAGTAAAGGAGGACAAAGGGAGGAGTAGAAAAAAGACAAATGTCGTATCTATCCAGACGAGGGAAAGGCTGTGGATATTGTCTACATAGACTTTTGAAAAGCATTTGACACCATTCCCCATAGAATTCTGATGGAAAAACTGGCTGCTCGTGGCCTGGATGAGCATACCATCTGCTGGATCAAGCACTGGCTGGATGGACGGTCCCGAAGAGTGGTGGTCAGTGGAGTTAAATCCAGCTGGCGGCCAGTCACAAGCAATGTTCCTCAGGGCTCAGTTTTGGGACCATTTCTGTTTAACATCTTTATTGATGATCTTGATAAGGACATAGAGTGTATCACCAGTAAGTTCATAGATGACACCAAGTTAAGCGAGAATGTCGATCTGCATGAGGATTGCGAGGCTCTACAGTGAGTCTTGGATAGATCAGATCGATGGGCCAATGCTAACAGTACAAGCTTCAACAAGGCCAAGTTCCAGGTCCTGCACTTGGGCCACAACAACCCCACGCATCGCTACAGGCTTGGGGAAGTGTGGCTGGAGAGCTGCCTGGCAGAAAAGGACCTGGGGGTTCTAATTGACAAGCGGCTGAACATGAGCCAGCAGTGTGCCCAGGTGGCCAAGAAAGCCAATGGCATCCTGGCTTGTATTAGAAATAGTGAGACTGGCAGAAGCAGGGAGGTGATTGTCCCCCTGTACTCAACACTGGTGAGGCCACACCTTGAGTATTGTGTCCAGTTCTGGGCACCTCAATAGGAGAGAGATCGAGGTGCTGGAGCTAGTGCAGAGGAGGGCAACGAAGCTGGTGAAGGGCCTGGAGAATAAATCTTACGAGGAGCAATTGAAGGAGCTGGGACTGTTTGGTTTGAGGAAGAGGAGGCTGAGGAGAGACCTCATCACTCTCTACAACTACTTGAAAGGCCATTGTAGAGAGGCTGGTGCTGGTCTCTTCCCCCAGGTAATTAGTGATAGAACAAGAGGGAATGGCTTCAAGCTGCAACAGGGTAGTTTAGACTGGACATTAGGAAAAAATTCTTCACAGAAAGAGTGGTCAGACACTGGAATAGGCTGCCCAGGGAGGTGGTGGAGTCACCATCCCTGAATGTGTTTAAGAGTCTTTTAGATGTGGCGTTAGAGGATATGGTGTAGGGGAGAACTTTGTACAGTAGGGTTGATGGTTGTATTCGATGATCCCAAGGGTCTTTTCCAACCTAAATGATTCTATGATTCTATTTACTGGTAACAGGATCCAGGGAACTGCAGGGCGATCAGCAACTCAGTCCCTGAAGCCATCTCTGAATGCCAATCCTCCCTGAAGCCATCTCCAGGCACTGGAATGACACATGCAGGAGGTGACTGAGAACAGTCAGCATGGATTTACTAAGGGTAAGTCATGCCTGACCAAGCTGGTGGTCATGTGACCAAGCTGGTGACATGAGTAGCTGTGTAGACAAGGGGAAAGCAGTGACATAAGGAAAAAAAAAATCACCGTGAGAATGTCTTCACTGAAACATGTTTCCCAGGGAGACGGTGGAGTCTCATCTCTGGAGACAAAACTGAAATGGACACAGCCATGAGCAACTTGCTCTGACTGGCCCTGCCTTAAGCATGTGGTTGATCTAGGGACATCCTACTCTGCATGCTTCTGTGATTCTATGATAAAGTGAACCCCATGATCCCGCAGAGCTTCTAGTGCATTGGGAAAAAAATTGGGACTCCTAGCTTTTAAATGGCAGAGGCAACCAGGATACAGTGTGCCAAGATGCTTAGCAAACTGTTCTGCATACCTCCTTACTCTTTCATCTCCTTTTCATGTTAGATGGCTCAAATGAACTCGGTGTTTTCCAAGGGTTCCACTGATAATGGGTGAAAAGAAGTTACTTTCCAAGACTTTTTTCTTTTTTATACTTCTGTTTTTCCTGACAGGATGACTAGACAGAATAATAGGTAAAAAATATAAACCAATTGCATTTAATTTTTTCTTGGCTGACAATAGTCTTGGAATGCAGTCATTGACCTGCTGATATGTGTCTTGGATGTATGGTCAGGAAATTGGAATAGCTAGAATAAGATGTGTTGATCTTGGATCTGAGCCTGATTTTGTATATTTTGATTTGATCAATTCATAACTAAAAGTTGGAGGAATGAAGAAAGCAACTTCCCCACCCATTTTCAGGAAGAATGTCCTACTCTGTAGTTTATTTTTTTTACACTTCAAACTGTGGAGACAAAGAGATTTTTTAGTTACTTATTTTATGTTATGGATAAATTTCCCTGTGTCTTTTCTTAGAGCTAATCAGGTATAGACAGTTGCTTTAAGAACTGCAATATTAAAATATAAACCAAACCACAAGAAACTGCTAACACTTCAAAAATCTTTGTATGAGACAGGCAAATTATGAAAAATGACCCCTGCAAATATAATTTTTTTTTTTTTTTTTATTTTTCTTACAAATTTGCATATTTAGGCACTTATGAACACTTACCAAACAGCAAGAAAAGCTTTCTCTGAGAAATAATAAATTTACATAAGCCCATCATTTCACTGTTACTGTTTTTAATATCCTTGATGACTTCAACCCAATTATGCCAAATCCTTTCTGCTGCAAAAATGTGGGGATTATTTTATTCGCCTTTTAGTCAATGCTGTGTCATACTCTCACTCCCATTTTCTCCATGACAAGTTTGTTTAGAACCACTTTTCACGGCTCCTAAGTAGTAAATTTAGTGTCAAGCTCAAGTCATTCTGTGTTATGTGACTTTTAGGTTGTTTTTCATTATGCTGTTCCAAAGGTGTCCTGGAATGCAGGTGTCCCACCTCCTAGTTCAATACTTTTTCACTAAGCAGAAGAGTTATTCTCAGTCTTGCGCTCACTCAATAACTGAAGGATTTCATATGAAACAACAGCTGTAATGGATGATCACACCGTTTAATGAACAAGATACTGTCTTCTAAGCTGGAAAATATAGACTTAAGTTGCTTCAGGTACAGGTGCAACTGGGGTGTTCAGTCACTTCCCACAGCATGAGAGCCTAACACCTTTGTGAATCCAGCCTTTCATGTCCTCTTCTTCCTTTATAATAAATTTAATATTTAATTCCACTAGAATACATTTACCCAAACTGAATTTTCTAGTTCTTAAAAACTCTACCTATAGTAAAGCTTCAATGTCAGAAATGTTTTAATCCTGTGGGATCTCATGCAACTAAAATAACTTCTTTTCTAAACATAGCAACTCTTAAAAAGAGCCTTGGAAAACAGATGTGCTAATAGTCTTGAATGGAAAACTCTATATACTCACCACCATCCATTCTTTAGCTTAGGATGGAAAATAAATGACACCGGTCTTCAGAAGTTCCTATTTAAAGATTCATTGTGCTTCTGGCAAATGTCAATAGTCAGGATGGGAGAGAGGAAAAGTGTAGGTGATCATAAAGGGAGAATTTGGCTGGCAGATTGTATTTAGAATTTCCCCAGCGTGGGGAGGTAAGGAAGGTGAGATTTCACTGACTTTCTAGAAAGTCATTCTTTAAATTTGAAAAGTCCTCAAGATATGACAAGACCACTCACACTAGGGCTGTGCTTCTGACATTTCTGGACTGTAGAAAATGCTTTTTGTTCCACAAAATCCTACAACTACAGATTAAATGAACGTGCACAGTTGGTAGTGACACTTTTTTAACAGCAGTGAAATAAAACGACTGTTTTTATGACAAAAATATCCTTTTAATTGTCCAGTCTGGGCAATGACCCAAGGTAAAAACAAGCAGGCTAAATGGCCCATTGCCATATCTCTCAAGAAACAATTATAATATTGTTCTTCCATTCCTCGTGTTGGCTGGGTTCCCATTTCTTAATCTGTCTGTAAGGGCTGACATTATTATTCCTCCGTATTTGCTTTTTAAATTGTAGCTTCTAGAATTTCTCTTTTCATCTATCTCTTAACCTCTTTCTCACTTTTTTGCTTTGCTACTGAATTTTCTCATCTATTCCATTTCCCTGGTTTTGGTACTGGCATTGGTTGCTGATGGTAGCTGTAAGGTTAGCTTAAATCTGTCTGGTTTCCATTCACTTCTTGTCTAACTTCCCCAGAATGGGATCATGCAATCAAATACTGAAAAAAAAAATAAAAATGCCAATTGTATCTTTAGAGAAGGAAAATGTGAAAAAGGATCCCATTCTTCACACAAAAAAGAAGGCTTCAAATGAAGGCTGGCCATAAGTGTCATATATTGATGAGATGGCATGCAGGCAGTAAGCTCAAGAGAAGAACACAAAAAATAGCATCAAGGCAATACACACTCAGCACAGAAATTGGTACTGAGGGGGGCACATGGACACCTACATTACACTTGAAGCCATCTGGACCACACATAATATCCACTGCTGTTGCTTACCTATGGCCTGGATGAGGCACTTGATTGGAAAAGAGAAGTACATACCCTAGTCCTTTCACATTCTTAGCATTGATGAAAGCAAGTGTGAAGAAGCAAGGTTTTCAGATAAGCTGGTCTTAGAGGACCTTGCCACTGGCTTTGCTGTTGTGTTTTCATCCGCAGAGGTATATTAAAACTATCATTGTACTATCAATGTAAACCATTCTGATCTGAAAGCAGTTTAAAAAGTATGCACACTGATATTCCCTGTAACGCAAACCAGGACGCTGTTATAGCAGTTGGGATACTATGCCCCCTCTGAAATTGCTTTAATAGTGAACTTAATGCACCTCTGCCCCTCACTCAGAGTCTTGCTGACTGTTTCTTGTAAACTGAAAGGAGAAAGTGTTTGCATTAAGAAATTAAGAATAATAAACAGGTAGGAGAAGAGAAGATGGCTCCATTTTGACCAGTGAGAGTGGACAGAAAGGAACGCCAGCTTAGCCCCAGAGGCATACGGGAGCCCCATCCTCTGCCTCCCCTGTTTGCTCTCAGAGTAGAGCTCAGTGGGGAGGAATTCTAGAAGAAAGGTCCCTGGGCAGCTAAGAATGAAATATGCTTTTAAGCATAAAGTAGACTGAATTTCATTGTTTTTGTTTCTCTGTGACCCTATCTCATACTTTTCAGTTGAGATCTTCACTTCTTGTTTTTCCACAGGAAACCAACACATTTTTCTCCATTAAATTGTCTGATATTAAAAATGAACCCAGAGGTATCTGTCAATCCATGGTACACACATCTCTAGTAGCAGTGAACCTAATTAAAGTGATGAATTAAAGCATCCACAAGGGAGACCCGTAACATGAGACACATTTGGGAGGGCAGGGAGTGGGTTTTGCCTTCAGACAAACTGTGTAGATAGCATGAGAGCTGGGATTGCCAGGCACCAACTTCTAAGGAGAATTCCTTTCTGCACTGCAGTAGCCAGCACCCATCTGGCAGGGAACAGACAGCCGAGACACAGCTCTCAGCCCTGGGCCATGCCCAGGCTGTCACTCACACTCAGAGCTTGGCATCAAACTGTGGACAGGCTGGATTGATGGGCTGAGGCCAATGGTGCGAGGTTCAACAAGGCCAAGTACTGGGTCCTGCACTTGGGTTGCAACAACCCCATGCAGCGATACAAGCCTGGGGAAGAGTGGCTGGAGAGCTGCCCAGCAGAAAAGGAACGGGGGGTGTTGGTTGACAGCCAGCTGAACATGAGCCAGCAGTGTGCCCAGGTGGCCAAGGTGGCCAACAGCATCCTGGCCTATATCAAGGATAGTGTGGCCAGCAGGACTAGGGAAGTGATCCTCCCCCTGCGCTCGGCACTGGTGAGGCCCCACCTCGAGTACTGTGTTCAGTTTTGGGCTCCTTGCTACAAGAAAGACATTGTAGTGCTGAAGCGTGTCCAGAGAAGGGCAATGAAGCTGGGTCTGGAAAACTTGTCTTATAAGGAGCGTCTGAGGGAGCTGGGGATGTTCAGCCTGGAGAAAAGGAGGCTGAGAGCAGACCTTATTGCTCTCTACGACTACCTGAAAGGAGGATGTAGAGAGATGGGGGTCGGTCTCTTCTCCCAAGTAACAGGCAACAGGACAAGAGGAAACGACCTCAGGTTGCACCAGGGGAGGTTTAGATTGGATATTAGGAAAAGTTTTTACACCGAAAGGGTTATCAAGCATTGGAACAGGCTGCCCAGGGAAGTGGTTGAGGCACCATCCCTGGAGGTATTTCAAAGATGGGTAGACATAGTGCTTAGTGATATGGTTTAGTGATGGTTTTTGTCAGAGTTAGGTTGATGGTTGGACTAGATGACCTGAAAGGTCCCTTCCAACCCAGGCGATTCTATGATTCTATGAATTACTGAGCTGTGTGTCAGCCCAACTTCTTTTAGGACTTGGCACTTTCATCCTGAAAGATGAAGGTATATAAGTAACTTTTTGGCAGAGCAGTGCAGAAAATGCAGAGGAAATGAATCCCAAATATTGCTGCCAGATGGACTGAAGGAGCTGTGTCCATCCCCTCAGCATGAAGATTAACACTGAAGAAGCACATTAGCAGGAACAGTGTGCCACTAAACACACCATCAAAGGGAGGCTGAAGGAATTACGTGGCCCTCCTGCTCCCTGCTGCAGTCTCGGCAGCCCCTTTGACGCATGGAGATAAAGGAAGCACGGGTCCACTCGGACACATGAATCTCTCTCCTGTGTGTACTGATCAAAGAGAGAACCCCATTATCCACAACCACAGTAAAACATTCGTTTTCAACTGTACCTCTTTGTTGGCAGGAAGTGATCAGAACGATTGCCTTTCAACAGCAACAGAGTTAGAATTTATTATTATTATTATTTTTAATGGAAAGCAATTGTCCTTGCAGGGTAAAATTTAAAGATAACAAGCTGAAACCATGCATGGCTTTATTAACATAGTGAACTGAATTCCTCTCCCCCCCGTCCAAACACAAACCCATGCTGGGTCTATGAAATGAAAGCTGTCTTTAATGAAACAAGGAAATGACACAACTGAATGAATGGAGCTGCCTAACAGACCCACGTCTGGTAACTGAAGACATTCTTGCTGAGAGAAATGGACTGTGAATGTTTATTAAAAAAACACTGATTAAGAGATAGAGGACAGTAATCTGACCCCAAAACAAGTGTTTAAGGTCTGTCCCCTGTTAACTTTTTATCCTCACCTATATATTTCTCTTAAACTATTGGAGCCATGTCTTCTAAAGAGCTTCCTCACAGCCTACTGGCCTTTTCAGCAAAGGTCAACTCTAATCGGAATTACTCTCCAGAAATAGAAGTTAAGTACCTATTTCTGTATGATCTAGGAGAGTACCTCTAATTACTGGAAGAATATATACTTCTATCAGCATCTCCGACGTGATTGTACTATATTTTATTTGTTCACATAATGCATTTGCCTTCAATTTTCTTCCCATCCCTCCTTCCCTCAGGCCTGTCTCAAAAAGTTAGGATCAGAACGTGCAGCTATACAAAACTGCTTTAACCAGTTGCTCCATTTACAGAAGAAGGGTGTACTCCTGGTGCTTATGTGAGCAAGGACAATATTGTATCCCTTTAGTGTAGTGACCCACCCAACCTGCTAAATCATTGTCCTTTTTTTTTAATGGTTGGCTTCGTCTAGTTCCTCCTCTTTAATAACTCATTTTGTGATAGTCCCTATCTTTTTAGACATATTTTTTCACAGCCTTCCTGATTTTGATAAACCTCACTCATTTCTTGTTTTTATCTCTTGGACATCTGCTCATCAGTTTTCACTTAGTTTCCTTAGGAATGTGAGTAAAAATGACTGCACTGGCTCTGATCAAATGTTTAGTTAGCTTACTATCCTGTGTTTCGTAGTCATCAGTAGCAAATATTAAAGGAAGCAGGTAAGGAATAGTTCTTCCCTCCTGACGGCTTCCCAGCCTGTAGCAGTTAGCAATTTAAGGACTTCCTTTGCAGTAGGTTGCATCCGGGCCATTGACTTTATTAGCCTGCTCACAGCCTCTCCTCCGCCTTTTCCTTCACTAGTTTATATCTATTCTTAGTCTACACAACATCCTGTGGCGCTACTAGCACAATGCATGAAAAGAAGCTCTTCTTTTTATTTTGATTATAATCATGCTACTTGTTAATTTCATTGCATGACTTCATACTTGGTCACTGAGAAATATTACAACCTCATTCATGATCTTATGAATCATGATTTTCTTGACCTGTACTGTACTATCTTTTAGATGTTCACTTTCCACCGTAAGGACTCTTGCTCTTTTTGCTTATTAGTTTGTATTTCTTCTCGGATGAATGTTGTTGCTCAGTACCTCTGGTCTTTCTTGTTTCCAATGTTTTTTCCTTTCTCACTTAACTGTATCTTTTTTGAGATAAGGAATGTAGAACTGCACGCATCATTCAAGAACAGACGTATTTTTTTCTGTTTGCTTTCTGGTATGTTTTCCTTTATTGCTTTTTTAAATGTATCTGAACTTTCTGTATGGTAGCACTGATATTTTCCTCAAATTGTACACAGTGCTGCCCAATATCTTATAGTGAACATCTTCATATGTGTATAAAAGTATGCCATCTTTGTCTACAACGTATAATACTTCGCATCCATGAATATTGAGTTCAACTGGTCAATGGTCAGTCCCAAGTTTAACTACCTTGAAAAATTTTTTATCAAGTCTGTTATCTTGCTAATTAAAACAATGAACTAAAACCATTGGTAGATCATTTATTTTGTATTTGAGTTTCATTTGACTTTTTGGGTAAATAATGTCTGGTACTCATGATATTTCTGTCCATTTTTTTCCAAAACCCTTTCTATAACTGGGGGGAAGTTGAAGGGGGAGTTGGATCAGATGACCTCCAGAGGTTCTTTCCAACCTCAACCATTCTGTGGTTCTGTGATTCTACGAGAGTGCTCAATTTGGACACTTCTTCCCTGGATGGCCAGACTCTGCTATGGGAAACCCCCAAGCCCTCCCATCGACACTGATATAAAGAGTCCACTTAGCTTTTCTGCCTTATTTTCTTTTAGTTCTCCTTTTCAACTCAATTATCTATTGGCCCCACTGGCTCTCAGCAAGCTTCCTACTCCTGAAGGTTGGGTTTTTTCAAAATGTTTTTATTAATAGTTTTTATGCCTTTAGCAAGTTGCTCAGAAAAAATATTTTCTAGCTGGCCTTATGATGACTTACATTTAACCCGCTGAACTTTAATTCTTTTCCATTTTCTTCAGTTGAATATTACTTCTGATTTTGTGGAATGCCTTTTATTCTTTTTGTGGCTTGATGGTTTGTGTATTTACTGTGTTCATCTAATTCAATGAATTTTAAATGGTTTTTATTATTATTTCTTTTCAAGTGAATGTCTTTATGTCATAAAGACCTTCGTGAAATAAAGATTTTTAATCATAAATATTACATAGTGGACTTTAGGCTATTTTTTTTTTCTCCGATCACTAAGACGGTTTCATTCAAGTATATTATGGCCACTGTTACAGAATGAATCTTCAAGAATAAAATGTACATATTTGCAGTTCTATTCCTTTATCTCAAAGAATTGTCAAGAATGTCATTTGTACTCGCTACCCCTCAGTGCTGTGACTGTAAGTTACTTCATCTAACTCTGAAAAGGGAAGCACAACCTTCTTCTGTGCTCTACAACTGACTTTACAGACGGTGATAGCCTACATGCTGAGGAACTGCTTCTTTATCATATAACTAGATTATATACTAGGTGTACTTATACACTAGTATGTACTTTTTCTGAAAATTCTATCCAGATGATATTAAGAAATGAATTTTTAATTAAAACAGCATGGAAATTCCTTTGAAAATCTGATTCCTGGTGCTTCCTAGCAGCAGGCAAATGAGAGTCCTCCCCCTGCCCACCCCATCTTATTTTTTTTGGAGACTTTTTTTGTTGTTTATAGGAAAAAAATACTTACGCTAACATAACTTGCTAAGTAAAATGTCCCTTTGGCAACTATCCCAGAACAGCAACTATAAACACATGTTTAGGTTTTAAGCAGTGTTACACACTAGATAATTTATCATTTCCCTGCTATAGCCATTTCATTTCAAGTCATTAGTCAGACCTGTACAAATAAATCACAACTAACAAAACTTTAACAATCCATATAAAGGAAATGGCATTCTCGTCTTTTCTGTATTTGCAGAGAAAACTTGTAAGGAAAATTTAATAGAGGTGTAAAATGCTTACTTTGCTTTCTACCTTATTAAATTATATTCCTGGATATTTTGTTTCACTGGGGGATTCGGCCTTTCGATAGCACCGGTCTTACTTCTCTGTTTTCAAGTATACATTCCTTTGTGTTTTGTTTGGCTGAGGAACCTTTCCCTCGCTCCTCTAGTCTGTAGGTTAGTCATCATATTTCTCCAATTACTTCGAGAGCAGAGTATGTTTTTCAGGGGTGCATATCACATAATTCTAGCAGGTAGGGTGATGAGAAAGGGTAAGACTACTGCTGACTGGGATTTCTTCACCAAAAATCAGTGAAGATTTGGAGCATATTTCACCCACATTTTGAAGGAGAAATTTAGGCATTTGAATGTGCTCCACTGCTGATTGCTGTCTGCAGTAACGTATTGGCTGTGCATGTGCTCCCAGCAATAAGTTTTGGCTTTGCCTTAATAATAATGGTTGTGATTAAGAGTTTAAAAGAAAAGAAAAAATAAAATAATAAAAAAAAAACCTCCAAACCTATTTCAGCCATGATCCTCAGCCACGGGAATTTTTTTTTTATTCTTTAAACTATGTAAATTTTAAAAACAAATTGGTTTATAAACACTTTCTGATCATGCGACTTTAAACCTTCCTTTATTCCTCAGGGACGTCTTTTCTTGTTCTAGAAAGTGGATCTAAGAGTAAAACTGTGCAACTTAAGAAATGCTTCGTTTTAACCTTTCTAGCAAGTTTGTCAAATAGCTTAGGGAAGTGTTTTCATCCAAGCATTTCAAATCAGACCAGGGTGGGCCAAGGCAAAGCCTATCAACCTAAATCCATTACGATTGCCATGAATGTGGGGGGCAGGGGGGAAGACAGGGTGATTACCTTTCTTGGGCCTTCTGTTTGATTGTGATTACATTTAAATTTGCGAGCTTATTATATTTACAGCTGTGACTACGTTGCTATGACAGCAGCAACAGTGCCATCCCTTTTACAGGAAAAGGACAACTATTTACATATTCCTTAGTATAGCTTGAGTTTCAGCCCTTTCTTACACCCTCTTCAATTGCGACTTATGCATGAATACATTTTGCCTGGCCCATCACCTGTTGTTTTTTTTTTTCTGGGAAAACTTACTTAAGAGTAGCTTAGGTGCAAGTAGGTGGGCAGGGAGGGGTAGTTTTTAAAATCCTTCTGTGGAGCCAGTTCTCGACACTTTGCTTAAATATTCACCCTTTCTCCCCTGGAACCCAAACTGTGCCGTGTGTCCTGCTCTCAGACACAAATGCTCCTGGCTGCATCGCCACAATACCACAGCTCGAGAGCAAGGCAGCCACTCTCTTGTTTCTTGGAAAGAGGGGCCCGTCGGCCTGTCTGTCTGTCTGTCAAGTGTGTGAACTCCCGCTGCTCCCCAGAGTGCCAGCGGAAAGCAAATCTCATCGCGCCTGCCATTTCCTAGCCAACACTAGCACAATGGAGAGCATGTAAACAGTTGGCTGGGCTGATTGTTACAATGATTGAAGCAAATCAAGGGCAGCTTTGCCATGAACAATGAAATCTGCACTCTGTATGCAAATTCCTCCCTGCTTTCACTTCTGTTTCTCATCTGTGCCAGCATGGTCTTAGCAAACCTCCTATGAACTACAAAACAAGTTGCGAAACCTTGCAGATCACTGGTCTTTTATTACAAGCTTTCAGTTTCACTTACTTTGCACAAAACATGCCTGAAAGCAGAACCCAGGCTGCACAGCTGGACTCTTTCAGGCAGCTGTTGTCTTCCCCACCCCATTTTTTTTTTAATACTGGGCTTTGTCTTCTTATTTGCAGTGTTATTAAATAAAGTGATAGAAAAACGAGACAAAGAAAGGGTGACTGCATTTTGTGAATCCCATGGTTCTCCATCTTTTCTATTAATCGCAGTGGGGGGGGCTATTAGATTCACCAAACTCGTGATGGTTCAGGAGTACCATATATCATTTAGGAAATAGCATCATTTTTATCTTTCGTGCAGAAGTAACCTTGCGTGTCAGTGCCGAGGCCCCCGCACCTGCCTTACCCTTTGCTATGTGTGAACGGCCTCTTGCCAGCTGCTGAATCTGAGCATGTGCGCTCCCCAACGGCGTGAAGCTTGAGAGGTTCAAGAGGCCAATACCCTGGCTTTCAGCGTTGCCCTCCATGCAAGCTGTTTTGTTTTGTGTTGTGGGAAAAAGGTTCATCCTTTCTGGGCCCTGGTGCCGAAATACGGTTATTCCGTTAATGCGGTTATAAATATTTCTGCTTTGTCAGAATATGTATTCTCACTCAGCCCATTCCTCTGTGTAGCTGGAATTGCAATGGTGTGTTCTGACTGTTTGTAGTCATTACTAACGGTCATTCAGTGGCCGCTCTCCGCCATTAGCTTGAGTTGTAAGGGAATGTTTTAATTTTGTTTCTAGAGACTTCACCTCCTGTTGGAAAATTCTTTCGAAACTTTTTGTACAAATGAACCACAGCTCAGGGCTGTCCTCAAGGAGTACCGCACCTGGTAACACGTATGGTTGCTAGCATCCTGCATTTGTTGCATCACTTGTCTTGTGCTAATAAGCCTCACTTTGCAGATATGCTCTATTGCATAATACAAAACATGGCATGAATCCAACACAGCATCTATAAAGGCTGAAGAAGGAGGAAAGAGAAGAATTCATCGCAGGATAGTCATTGCTTTCTTACTTTGCTTGCTGACTGAAGAACTGTTCAGCTTCATGCTACTTAGTTTCATTCCCACATCGAGGGTCCATCCAGAGAATTATTTTTTTTTATCCTAATTTTCTGGAGATGTCATGATAGGACCGAGGAGCTAAATCAGATGTCTCCAAATTAAGGCTCTCTAAAAATTTAAAGGGGAGATCTTTGGACCAGTCTGCAAGATACAGACACATGGTCTATCAAGTGCTTGCTTTCTTCAGGTGTGAGGCTTGTGCAGATGCAGTGGAAGCATGGCCAACACTGGAATGTAAGCAGGTCAGGGAATTGAATTGAAGGGAAAAGAAGGCAGTAGGCAGAAACCCCCGACTAGTAGGGACTCTGTGAAGGTAGCAGAAGATAAGGAACTTCTAAATTGAAACTGATAAACCAGAATCCAATATTGCTAAAGAGGTTGTTCACAAGCCCGAGATGGGTTAGTTTTGTGGTAGCTGTCATCTATGCCCCCAGAAAGGTCAGTCAGCCTCAGCTGAAAGCAATCCTACACTGAGGCTAGAGGTTTTGAGGGCTGCACAGAACCTTGTACAGAGAGAATAGTTATAGAAGTGTTTGTATTAAGACAGTGAGCTTCTTTTATTTATTTATTATGTTTTAGCGCAACAAGCGAAGCCATCTAAAATGTTTCTTTTTCCTTTTTCTTTTTTTTTTTTTCTTCCCCTGCAAGAAGATCACTCTTCACAAGAAGACAAACAGTGTCACATGTAGCCACCCATCATCAGGGTACCTGAACCCTAAGTATGGCAGCTTTGACTGCTTTTTCTAAAAGTAGTTTTCCATTGTTGTTAGTGTAAAACTTTGCACAGCCTCAGCTGTGTAGTAATGTAGCCACCTTTCACTGTCAGAGAAAGGTTTGGTGAAGGGGTTGTGCACATCTGGCTTGGGCATAAACATTAGCTCCGTGACAAGCAATATCCTCTCTAATATTTCTGTCTAAGCAGAATCTTCAAGCAGTAATGAGACCTATCTTGAAGAGCCTCTGAGGCAATCCTCTTTAAAGATACTTTGCTTGCTATTAAGTGTCCCATTTGTTCAAAATTTATGTGTATAAGAAATCTTTTTGTCATTCCATGTTTATATCATTAATGTATTAAGAAATGAGGGACCAATTAGCCTTTAAATCCTGGTTTCACAAAAAACTCTACTTAGCACAGAGTTTCAGACTTTATTTAATATTAAAAAAAGCAAATAAAAGAAGGAAGCAAATCAAATGTTTTAGTTAGACCCTTCCTGATGACATTCTACTTTACTTTCCCTTCGTTCTTTTTTGCCTTCAGTCCAGACATTTGATCTTTATAAAATATACTTTCCAACTAAAGAAAATATTGTACATTCTTACCCACAAAGCATCCAGACTGTTCATTACTTAATCAGTTATGAAAGCAAAGTCTTATAAGTTGGATTGTTTAAAGAAGCTGTATTTAACTTACGGTCAGGTATTGTTCTCCCAAGACATTTTTTAAAAGACCAAGGAAAGGTCTTGTGCTGTGTATTTTTTATATCCAAATAACAATTTAATTGGGAATAAAGATTGCTTTCACAGGAATTATGATTAGTATGCTGCAATAGGTACTGGAAAAAATAAAATGATGAAGCCTGCATATTAATTCTTTACGAGGTAATGCTTTCAACATAAATCAATCCATTAACTGGTGTCCCTTGACTGTAGTTTATGGCAATACTGACACAAGTGCAGAGCTTTACAGGAGAGAGTGTGTGCAGAGCGTGTAAATAGATAAATGGCTATTACCTGGAGGAAACAGTTTGGCAACAACTGAAGTTTAGATTTTTCTATCAAGTCAGCACTTTAGCAGGGCAATTCAAGTTTGTGACCTCCTGTCACATACCTGAGCTAGAGCCAACACCAATTGGCTGCAAAAGCGTAGAGATCATTTCTCTCATAATCCATCCCGCTATATTTCTTGGGATGGAATTTTGACATATGTCAGGCATAATTTCCTCTTTTGAATGAGGCAGAATTTCATTTGATTTCCCTCTTGCCTCCTATTTTTTTTAGAAATACGAGTTTATGCAATTTAGACAAATGTTACAGAGTTTTGACTAAAACGGCCTATCTTTTTTTTTTGTGCGTGTGTGTCTGGTTCTTCAGGAACAAATAAATTTTGCTGCAAATTGTTCCTTGCTTTTTACTAAGGGAGTTTTGTGTTCAACATTATCTTTGTAACCGAGATTGATTGGTTCTTGCCCTTATTCAATTCCTTGTATTCAAAGGTGCGTTTCAGGACAAAAGAGCTATGTATTAGATTTGACAGTATTTGAATGTCCCTTAGTCTGTTTGCCAACATGCAGAACAGCAAAAAATGAAATCTGGAATGCCCATTTAAAGTTAAATGGATTAATCATCAGGTAAGTATAATTAGAACCATTTAATTAAGTTAAAATATTGCCGATATCTGAATATTTAGATACTAAACAGAGAAAGCTACCACTAAATTGCAGCTGACCTAAACCACATCAACTACTTTCAAAACCAACTAAATAGAAACATTTATTTATTTCTTTTCCAAGCACATTATTTTTACATTATTACCCCCAATTCCCAGTCTTTTGAGACCTGTTAGCCAAACACAACAGGTTTCCTCAACACATTGTACGGTCTTATTTGCATTCAGAAACAAAGTTCTTGCTTTAGATGGTATTAATTTTGAGCAGAGAATGATAAAACCCATGGTGTTAAAAGAGTTACAAGAGCTTCATCAGATTAGACTTCTGTGATGTTTATAGAAATATCAATAACAGAGATGACTGAATATTTCAGAATGAAAAATTCAGCTTTAGTTTCTTTATTGCTTCAAAACATCTTTGATAAGATTTCCTGTATTAAGCAAAGATTCTCAGCTGATGTAAATCAGTGTGTTTTCACTGCATTCAGTACAGGATGAGGATCTAGACAGTGAAAAGTTCATAAATATTCATCTTGCTAGGTGTGCAACTCAAATTTGACTGGGTGATAAATCACAGGGTTTCTTTTCCTTCATGAAAAGATTGTGTAAGAACTTGAAGAACATGTGTTTCTGAGTACGAAAGTGCATGTTAAAATGAATTTTAACAAAAATTACTGAATACAGCTTTATAACTCATTTTATCACGAGTCTTTCTGCCAGTAAAATTCACAATGTTTAAAGGTATAAGACAATCAAAATGTCATTAGAGCAGAAAATAGCAAATCACTTCAAATTTGCACAAAATTTTATCTGAATAAAAATAATCATCTTTCAATTCTGATGAACAGTCTATGTTTGTACAATTCTACAGGTGTGGTCTTTGCAGTAATTTAACTTTCAATATTTTTTAGATTTATTAAACAGTTTGTAATAACATTTAGACTTGGGCATTTTAACTAATGTTAATTAAATTAATAGAAAACTGGAAGTAATCACTGTGATATTCTGATTTGACCTCCATAACACTGACCAGAATGCTATATTGCTGTTTGGAAAAACTTGTATTTTTAAAAGGAGAGAACTCCGCCTTGGTTTACAAGTCATCAATAAGAAAGATACTTCATCTCAACTTTTGTCAAGTTTGCCAAGTTGCTTCAATTGTTCACTAAGTTGGCTTTTGAAAATGACATATTTTCTATTTCTTCTAATCTAGTATATGGCTGGCAGATAATGACCTGCGTTGACTGCCTCATTTTTCACTTGACATAGATAAAATTCCACCCGAGACAAATGAATAGAGAATCTGAGACTTCTGATTCAGATAGAATAAATATTCCAAAATTCACATTAATATCTGAATTATCTATAGTAATTAGCCTTCCCTGATTTACAGACGTCAAAGAACATCATAAAACCAGGTACTATTTTGATAATGGAATTCTACTGACTATCCATGGGAAAGAAGAAAGAGATGATAATTTATCTATCTGGCATTCAGTTTGAATCATGGATTTTTTTTCCATGGGAAATAAAGAAAATAAGAAAGATACGGGTATCTTGCCTCCAGTAGAAATGTGATCAGAAACAGCTGTGATGTTTCTGTTAGAGGCACTGTTAGAGGCACAGACTACGTATCAAGGTAAAGCGGTAATACAAGTACAACAGTCTATTCAGGGGCTGTAGGACTCTGGAATCACTGGAAAAATTAACCAGGATAACCTGATTTGCCTTTTACATAATAGGGACATCTTTATGCCTTGAAACACAGATGCAGGACCTAGTGATGAAGCAGCAGGGACTTCTGACTTGCTTACTAGTGACCAGAGCTTCTTCTAAACCTCAATAATACTTTCAATGCAGGTTAAAGCCAAAATATGTGTTGGGACCTCATGGTGCTGTAGAAGAACCTGTAGCTGCATCTAAAGAGACTCAAGTTTGAATGGTCTTCACAGCACAGTCATGAGCACACTCCCTTACATAGGGTTTTGGCTTGTGCCTGTTGTGATTGCCAAGATGTTGGCTGGGGCTGCTGACAGAGATGGCACAAGTCAGGGACAGTTTCTAATGACAGTATAGTGAGGTAAGACTGTCCTGGTAAGGGGGAAAGCTTGGCTGTATAAGTGGGAGTCCTGCTGCATCCTCCAGCGTGCAGACTGGTGAGTAGCCTGATACCATTTTATTTGCTAGCAGAGAAGTAGTCTTTATGAATCCTTATCAAGAAGACAGTGTGCCCTACAAAGGCTACAGTCTACAAGACTGTAGTATAAAGTCTAAAAAGCAAGAGACATCAGGTAGACACTGAGAGATAACAGTGAAAGAGAGACAGCAGCTGTACTCAGTGATCTCAGCACACTGGCTGCCGTTTCCGTTGAAAACGGTGCATCTACATGTTACACATATCATCTTTAAAACTATCGTAAATGATTTTATTGCAAGGACATCTCTGGGACACAGAAATCCAAATAATGATTAGAGAGTTGTTTTTACTTCCACATAACAACTGCGTACTAAAATATACAATCATGTGATAGAATCATCTGGTTAATTGTTATTTGCTGATGTCTGCTTCTCTGAGATATAAGAGGAGTCAGACAGCAGGAAGATCCTCTCCTACGCCTGCCTGCACACTCCATGGTCAAATGACTCACAGTCTGAGTGTAGTTCAGATCCTCGTTTTTGCACTCCATGAGCTAAAGGAAGTCCTTGAAATGGCATCTGCCTGCCTTTTATTCATCAGGCTGAAAGATTTGATGCCCTTTTACAGGGTAAACCAGAAGTGACATGCAAACTTGGGCAAGTGCTGTCCTACCATATCCTACCCTTTCTCAGCAGCACTCATAACGACAAAGAAATAGAGGAACTCCACTGTTCACAAACTGAGCCAGAATGTAGATCTCTTACGTGCAGGCACAGGACGAACGGTTCTTCTTCCCTGTCATCTCCCACAGATGGTCGAATCTTGTAGTGTCCTTCCCCAAGTGGGTATGTCTATCGGAGGAGTGGAGGACAAGCTAGCCCATATACTGTGAAAGAATTCATAGGATTTATATGAATTCAATTTGGTGAAGATTAGTTACATTATTCAAAGGTGAAGAGGGTGATAATTTCCACTCCAGATATATTTTGCCTTTTCTCATTGAGAACTTGCCTGCTCTGGAGACTATTTTACCAGAGTGCTATGAACCCCTGCGTATTAAGATTAATAATTAAAGTACTAATATATTTTTAACTATAAAATGGCAAATGCAGCCATAATGCAGTTGCACAGAATCTACTTAGCATGCCTGCTGCAAAAAGGGACCTATGAAATTTTCATGAATGTTTTATATTGCAGATAGGCGGAATCATTCAGTCCTTAATACCGCTTAATAATAGCATCGCAAACAGTTTTCTAAGGAGGAAAGCTGTGCTGCCAAATATATATGAAGTGTCACCCATCCCAACAAAAATAGGCCTTCTGATGATTACAAGATTATACTGCATATAACATGCACATGCACACAAGCACACACACACCCTGATGCACTCCCTCATCTCTCTTTCTATATATATATATATATACTTACAGACCCTCACATGGAGCGAGCAGCAAAGCACGATGCTCATCTTTTAAACGGGTAATAATTTCAGCCTCACTGAGCTACCATTTTCCCTCCACAACTGTATGTACCTATCTGAGTAGACGGTGAAAATAAGATGGACAGTGAAAGACAGATCATTCTGACATTTTAATCACTGTTATTGCTTTAGTCGCATTTCAGCATTATGCTGAGAAGGAGAAACTGGAAAGACTGGGAGGTAATGAGCTAAGAAGAAATGCTTCTGTCATGATATGTGCCACTCCTTATCAACATGTTCGTGTCTTAGCAGTTACCATAAATCTCTTTCAACACTTTCTATATTGTCCTTCATAGAAATAGGGAATAATTTTCAGGAAAACATGTACATAACCTTAGAATTTGCTTTTGTTGTTGCTCATTTTTCAAAGTGTTGGCTGTGCTTGTTAATGATTGCGTGTGTCACATGAGATTGCTCCTGCTTCCTGTCTGGAAGAACATAACTTTCCAATCAGGAAAGGGGTAAGAGGAAACCACTGAGACCTCAACTTTATGGAGGATTAGTCAGGAGATGATGAGTTAGTAGGTGATCAAAACCTGAGCAATCTAAGACCATTTTTTAAACCTTTTTTTTTTTTTTTTTTTCCCCCAGAAGGGATCTGTTAACTCCAAGACATCTTTCTTAGGTATTCAGATTGTTATGACACTTAGTGGCTCGAATGGGAAACTTCACTGAGTTCTCTCATCAGATAAGTATCTGAAGACCAGCCGTAAAAAGGACACAATCAGATTCCTATCTAATTCAGTGTGCCAAGGCTCTGGCCAGAAATTATTTTGCCAAGTCTTATCTTACAAGCAGACAGTCACATTCCTGACCTATGACAGAAGGAGTAGTCCTTCCCTAATCACTGCTTTGTTACTTGAGTATTTTGATTTAAGCAAATGGACAAGAGACAAAACCAGCCAGTTTGTTTATTTTGCCAGAAGGTCTTACATAATTGTTCGCGCCCATTTTTTTTCCTAACAACCAGATGAGAGAATATTTGAGGCGTCCACATGAGAGAGCTCATGGAGTCTCCATTCATCCCTAATGCACAACAGAGCCACAGTCTGCAGGGGGATGCTCTTCGACCCGCTTGGAAGTGGCTGCAGAACCAGGTCATTCCTTTGCTTTTCAAACCAGTAAAATCTATTGCTCTGTACAAGAGCAGAGTGCAGTCTGTCTTTTCATAATGAACTTCCCAGGAAGCATTTATTCTTCAGGGTTCTTGTTCTTCAAGACTTACTTTTGTGGTTATCTTTATTGTTTTTCCAGCAAAAAGCTCTTATGATTTGGGATTAGCCAGCACTCTTTTAAAAGATTTTTTTTTTTACACTGGAATACAAAATTATTTTGAAATAGACAGTGAGGTGTGTGAGTTTCCTGAAAAAATCTATATTTTATGTCTCTAAGCTACCTAATTAATAATATTAATTCAATGAGTTTTATTGTTTATAATATTCATTTATTTCCTTTTTAACTTTGACTGAATTCATGCCAGTGCAGTGTATCTGTACATAGTTTAGGAATTGCTTAATATCCTTTACACCTTTAAAACAAAATACTGTTTTTGTTGAGCTTTCTACTACGGATATATTTACACCATATTATGACTTCACTGCTGTGAAGAGACATTATATTCCCATTGCCAAGAAATATCTCACCTTATCTTTATCCATGCACTGTTATGAAGTGATAGCAATATGTTATTCAAGAAAATCACATGACATATGTCACCAATGCATCCAGAAAATACAAGTTTATCTTATTAAACAAGTAATGAGTTCCAGAATTTTTGAACTTCTGTAATGACGTCTTGCCTCTCCAGCAGAAAAAACTAAAAGAGCCAATATTAATCAGGGTGGAATGATTTAGAATATCTGTTGCTGGAGAAGCTTTGAGAATAATTTTTCATTGGCCAGAACAGTGTGCAATTACAACTTGGAACATGTGTAATAGCAATGTTCATGGACCTAGCTCACCTCAGTTAAAATTTTAGTTGAAAGCATACTCTTCCAAATACATATTTTGGGGACGTATAATGAAATGAGAGAAAGCACAGCAGGACTCCCTTTCCAGTTAGCATATATGCTCTACACCAAGAATTAGACTCCCTGATGGGTCACAAAATACTTGGATTTGGAGTCAGTATTGAACATGAAAAACTCTAAAGAATTTAATAGGCATTACACTAATAGCAATCTTGGGTTTATTAGATTTACCCCCCATTATCTTCCCTCTAGTGATCCACACAAAATTGGTTCTTTCACAGCACTGTAGCTGCTCTCTGACTCCTTCCCAGCTAATGAGGCTTCATACTGCTTTGCAGCAGCTGGAAGTGCCTGTCTTTGTCCCATGCATGTGGACTTGCACCATCGTATGTCTCAGCTATGTGTGATTTGCCACGCAGATTGGGCCTTCTGCTGTAGGATACAATCTGAACTTGGGAGAAGGAAGGGAGAAGAGCTCAGCTCAGCCTCTTCCTGTTTTGGTTGCATGCACTCCTGGCCAGTAGGACCTTAGTCTCTATTCTCAATAAATGTGTAGTAAACCGCTGTAAAATATCCTATGTTCTAAAGAAACCATAGAAGAAGAAGGAGGTCAGACATATGAGCAAAACAAACTAACGGGGGGAGGGTATTTATACTTTTACTTGTTTTACAGTTATATCCCTAGATAAAAACTCAGCAAATATTTTCAGTGTTGTTTTCAAAACTCCGGAAGTAAAATCTCATCTGACTCCTCATGACGAACTGTTTAAAATGCCTTCTGAAATATCATACAATGTACTAGATGCAGACAAATAGAATTGTTCCCCCTGAACTATGCATTGATTATCAAATGATAAATCCATGGCTGTTTATCTGCAGGGAGAAAACATTGGACCTCTATTCATTATCTGCAGAATTTTTCAGCAGTCCTCAGTGAAATACAAAAGACCACTGTAGTCCTACAAAGGCCTTATGTCTAGACATCACTGAATTAAAAAAAGTCCCCTTGTTAAAAATTAGCTAACATTATCCCATATTTCATGATCATCTCCACATATCTGAAAAATCTTTGGTGACGGGAACCCGTAATGGACAGCTAGAGTGCCGAGCTCGTTTGATTTTTGTCCTGCCTGCTACCACGTGGTCTGGCCTAGCCAATAAAAAAGTAATTGATTTTACATTACTTTTCAGTGGCTTAAGCAGCTGTAATTAATCTCCTTACAGTTTTGTTAAATGCAAATCCCATAAAGCTGGCTAATATGCTTATGAGACCAAAACACCAGGACAGTGGCTTAGGATCTGAACCATGCAGCTAAGCACACCCTTTTGTTTAGCTTTTACTGATGAGCTTACAGACAGGAGTGGTGAGGTGGCGACAACTGCATTCTATGGTCTTATGATTGTGTCTTCCACATGCTACCAAACGTAAATACAACAGGGAAACATTTTAATTTTGGCGGGCGCTCAAGACTTTGTGTTTGATATGGGATGGTCAGTCGAAGATAACAAGCGTTTCTTCAGGCCTAGTGTCATCTTGGCAGCAGATTCAAGGGATGTACACTGAAAAATAGGGGCTTCCAGTTACTATTGATGCTGAAAGCTCTTCAGACATCTCTGAATATATAGAAGCCAATTGTCTCAAATTTGGGAGTGAAGACAAAGAAGGCATTAATATAAATGCAGCCTCTCTCTTACTTTCTAACTTTCAAGACAGTAACAGGTAAATTTGCTTGCTAACCTAATCTGATGACCCAATGTAGCATTTTACCAAAGGCAAAAGAAATCCTTAGCCAGAGGAACAGAAGATATACTATATGGTTATTAGCTACTGAAACATTCACTTTTTTATCATAGAGATTGCATATAGAATGTTAAATTAACATGTATACATTTTTATATTCCAAGCTTTCTAGCGGAGAACCTTTAAATAGCATCAGTAACAAAATAAAAGGAAAGATCTGACAGGAATACAGAGCAGTCTCAATGTTGAATATAGATTTGGCTCCTTCAAGTGTGGATTAAAGTGAGCTTGAAATGAAATAAACAGAACAGCTTCAGAAGTTTAGAGCTGAAGGGAAGTCATCCATCACGGTGGAGGAATGTTTGATCTGATGTACAGTAGTTTAGCTCACAAACTTCATTGCTAAAAACATTTATCTCTGCGCTCACTGCAAATTCTAATAATAGAAGGCATGTCCTGAAGAAATTCGATATGCCCAGTAATTGTGAGCATCAGTCTTATGGAATGTGTAAAAAATAGCCACAGTGGACATTTAGACACATTCTGTTTCTGTCTGTGCTTGATGAGAATGAAAAAAAAAAAAAATCCCATATCAACACTAACATAAAATGCCTCAGCTATTTAACAAACATTTATATAATTTGCCATTCTTAAAGAAGATGTTTAAATGTTTGTTTCTTAACTGTATGTTGATTGGCAACTGAGCATTCATGGGAACATTTCTGTCTTTCGTTCACCTTGTTCTAGACACTTCAATCTTATTAATCAATTAGGATTCTTATTATGCTTGTTGCATGTTGTGATTTCCACAGTATTCAGATGTATTGAGAAATACAGTCTGCCCCAAAGGGCCTGTCTTCCAAAAATATTAAGCAAGCAGCAGTTCAGAAATAACCTGAGATGACTGGTTATGTTCATCCTTCTGATCCAAATTATTTTTGAATACATAGTTAAAAGTGTCATCCACAAATAGTCCTCAATAACAGATCTGATCATTTTATCAACTTGTCTTTTTCCCCTTCCTTTTCAGTCATTTTAATGTATAATGTGTGAACAGTGTATTCTCCTTTCAGGCAATAAAAAAGAAGTTCTTTTGACACTCTCAAGGTAAGAACAGGGTAGAATGAAAAATGCCATCTTCTCCTTGGAGAACATAGTTACAATTTCTGTGATACTTCAAGATTAATTTCAGCTACTTAAAGAAGATTACACTTTGACAATGCTGCATCTTGACCTCCAATGCACCTCTAAAGTGTGATGACCTACAGAGAACACAGAACTTTAATAAATACGTAAGTTAATTACAGTATCAGAATACACTCAAATCTGGGGTATGCATCTTTCTTCTCCAGAATATATACATGAGATGCAGAAGCATGGAAATGAGGTTGGTTTTTTTTTTATACAGTATTAACCTATAGAGTGATAAAGATGTAGAAGAATAGACAGACAGATAATCCTGTACTACTGGATAACTAAAGGGTACATTGAGAAGGAAGGAAGGTCTCTCATAAAATTAGGTTGAAATAAATTGGTTTAGCACCTTTTCATAGGGTCTCTTCATATTCAGATTAGAGAAAAACATGAAGATCATCTTGAATAACTTGCCATTTTAATTTTAATTGTTGCATAACAAATGTTTATAGAAATTTTGAGATTTCCCCAAATTTAATTCAGGTGTTTTTTCATTTTTGTTTTTTTTCACTGTGACTATAGACTTGATGGTTTCAGATTTGAAAGCACTGTTCAAAGGGTCATACTTATTGTAGAATAAAATTTGCCTTGGTAAAATGCACACCTTTCACGTGATTGATTTTTTCTTTTTTTGATGTCTCTAGACTTCATGGAAGTGGAAAAGGTAAGCTTTGATGCCTTCCATTTTCATGTGTCACTGTGTTAACTTTCCTCATTCAGCATCTGGCCCTCAAAATCCCTCTGGCAGCAGCCATAAATGTGGAGACGTGATATTTTTTATGAGTATGCATTGTCTGTGATAACCATATTATTTAGTTAGATACCAAAACGACCTGGGTAGAATAAAAACCTAAATAGAGAAGATAGACCATGTTTATTAAAAATATACATGGTGAATCAAGGACCATATCAGCCATCTATTTAGAAAATACTTGGAAATCTGAAATCCTTGTAGATATTTCTTCTTCCAGATACCTTTCCATCAATTCTATTTACATATCTCGGTGTAGTTAGTAACTAGCTTATTTACTGTTTGTCTCTACCTTTGTTAGGAGGCTTTTCCAAATTCTTCCCCCTATGGAGTGGGCTTTCAGAATACTTAGATTACAAGCTCCTAGTAACACAGTTACATTTTTAGTAACACAGGAATATGTCTTCTTACTGAAAAGAACAATCTATTTTATTCTCTTGGAGAATGTGATTAGTTTCAAAGGTAGATTCCAAAACTGGATTTTTTTTTCTCTTTTATCAAATGCTTTCCAGCTGTAGAACCACTTTTCAGCACAAATCTTCTAATCAGCTGTCACCAGTGCGCACAAGAACATCACCACCTTAAAGCTTGTCAATTCAATTTTGCAGTCATCTTCTTCACTTGCTATCTTATGAAAGTCTTATTACTCTTCCCACTCTTGTAGATCAGGTCCTAGATCAACATGCCAAAGAAGAAGTATTACCGCTTTCAGAAGGTAAAACACACGAAGGCTTTTAAATTTAAAATTCTGTCTAATGATGCCATAATATCATCACAACATGGAGAGCTATTGTATAGGCAGTTTTAAGGCAGTCATGGTGGTGACTCATGGGAGTGTCGATCAACTGGAAGAACATTTATGCCCAGGAAGGAAAGGGATGAAAGCAGTGGTGGCTACAGTGGCTCACATATCTACACAAGCTCTCATTGCTGCATAGTCAGATGCCTCTAACACGCTTTCTGGAAAACCACAAGGTTAACTATGAATATCACTGGTGGTTTGTCCCTTGGTGTTGCTTAGGAGGGAAAATTGGGTTTTATTAGTGTTATTATACTAGCGCTAAAGGAGGTGTCACTGTTAGAGAGTTTATACTGAAGTTTATGACAAATTTAATAAATCCGGAAATTTTGACACATGCCTACTACTGTAACAAAAGTTATACCTAGTTAATCAAGTTGCCAATAATATATAAAAGCTCTTTCATGAAGGTTTAGACTGATAAAACAATAGTTAAAAGGATGAATCTGCTTTTAGTGACAAAAAGCACCCTCAAGCTGTCCTCATTACAAAATCAGGTGCTATGTCAATAAGAAGCACACAAATGGAAAATTAACATCACAAATTAAGCTAGTTATTGGAGTACTCACAAGCAGTATAGCAGTATAACCTTTGTCAAATCTGATCTTGTTGTCAATGCACCCATCATAACTCATGCAGGAATTAGTGAAATTTTGTCAAAGGATGGTAGCAGTATCTCATGAATGCCTGAAAAATTTAATGTTAAGAACTGTTGTGTCTTAATAACAAAGGAAGGTGGAACATTAGTAATTTCAGCAGCTGTAGTATTAACAGTTGCTAAAAGCAAATAATAAAGTATGGTAACTAGCTGAAATGCAGGCAGGTGTCTGACATCTAAGCATAACCCAAATCTTTCAACAGCAGAAAATGGAAATGAGAATACCAATGCATTTTGCACGGGGCTTAGCACAGCAGTGACACGCTGGACTGCACCAAAAAAAAATCCTAGTTTAGTCATCATCTCTTGTCTTAGTTTGTACCGGTCAGTCACTAAAATATAAAAGTGCCTCTAACACCATGCATAGTAATTTTTCCTAGTTGCTTAAATTTTAAAAAGGTGAACTGTAAAAATCACGTTAAGTAATTTAATACCATAATGACCTTTTTGTCACAATGCTTTCAGCGTGCATCTCAAGAAGCTAGAGCATGAATTGTGTGCCTGGAGGCAGAAATAGCTCATCAAGATGAAAAATACATACAGGTGACTCAGATGTGTCCTCTAACTGAAGACCCCAGCTGTGATGCTCTTACTAGTTGGTGAAGGATCGGCTTCTCCATGAGTTAAGGAATGATGGAAATCGTGGCAGAGCTTCTTAAGAAATATAGATATGACTGCAGAAAAGATAGAATAAGCATAAAAAAACTTCCTAGTGATCCAACAGAGAGTGAATAATCCTTCACTGCCATGTCAGACGAGTATATGTATCAGCTCCATGAAAGTTATAGAACATCAAGCAAGCAATAAGTGGCAGGAAAAGCAGCAGATTTGTCATTGCAGAGAGCCACGTACAATGGATCAACTAACTCTGCAAACCAATTCCCTTAAGAACGGCAAAGTAAAAATTGGTCTTGACAACACCTGAGCTGAACTGAAAAATCACTGGACTGTTCCTTTAACATACGTTCAACTACTTAGAAAATCCCTGAGCACTCCTGCAACCAAGTAAATATGGATTAGAGTGGATGAATTTCAGGCCTATGCCTTATTCAGTCATCTGCATGACTTAAACAAATGCCTCCTCTTACAATTGCCATTTGTTGAAGAGTATGTTTGTCCAAGAAACTAAGCTCCACTCAGGAAAGTAATTTACTGGTCAAATCTGATTATCACTCAGTGTATTGATAACGGCCTTGACAAAGATACAGTCTCGTGTGCATATTTGAACACTAGATCAGTAAAGGCTTCCTATCAAAAGATAAAGCTCTAGTGGTGGTGAAAACGAATAACTTGCCAACAGTAGAGCAAATTTATGTCAATGCTGTTCAACGTCTGCAAGGATAAGCAGCCCATCCATTCCACCTCACATCTTAGTATACAAACGAAGTCAAAACAAAGGATTTCTACCAGTTAAAGCCACATTAAGATGTGCATGTTCCAGGCTGTCGATTCCTGTTTCATAAACCGAACATACTGTGACCTGGCTAAAGCATGATTTCGCCTCTGTAGTTAACAGGCTAATTAAGAAAAAAATAATCATGGGTTCAGTAGAAGTAGTGTTTTTTAAACATACTGTCTTCTCTGTTCCACTTCCATGCTGGTATCTTATAGTTCACAGAATATAAATCCTCTCTCCCATTCTCTTTCTGTTAGCAAGATAAACAGTTTAATGTCTGTCTCCATTTGAAACTGTCTTCTGCTTTACAAGGTACCAGCTACCTTGTCTCACAGTCTAACCAATTAACATATATTATTAAGCTGAGAGCAATTTTTTCAGTCTGTATTTAGCTTTGAAGTACACTGACTTTATTAACAGAAAGTCTTTGATTGCTTGAAAGCTTATCTATTTTTTCCAGCTCTACTAGTTACCCTAATGATTTTTTTTTTCTCTCGTTCTACGAACTCTGACTTGTATCAGGTAGATCTATCATCTAATTTGGAGCTAGCTCAGAGTAGCTCTTAATATAACTTTGCCTAGAACAGTGAGGTCACTTTGCATGAGTGGTGACAGCTGGATCCAAATATTTGAAGCTTCTCATTGCTTTCCAAATTAGCCCAAAAGACAGAAGGATTTCATATACATCTTGATACACAGCAGACAACATTTCAGAAGAGTTCCCTCCACAGATAGCGTGGCTGTCAGGACATGACTGTTAGAATAGGCACTTCACTAGCTCTTACTGTAATTTCCAAAGAGAAATACAACCCTGACAGGAATGAAGGCCTACTAAATAGAGCCGATAGGATCCGGAAGGGGTCTGGTAATGCTCCTGTATACAGAAACTAGAGATAACAGCTCTTTAAAATTTGTGTCTGTGCAAAGCAGTGTTTAATGTTTTTACTAAGGCTATCAGAGTCTTGCTTAGGAGAGAAATTGAGAGCCCTTGTAGCAAAAGCTTAATCAAGAAAGCTAGCAGGGAAAATAAATTAATTTCCATCAGGAACTTTCTGTCCTTTGACAAGATGGACAGGAATAAAAAAAAAAAAAGAAAAAAAAGTTTTGCAAAGAATGTAAGGGTTGTGTGACTTTTGAGAAGGCTAACAAAGTCAGTATGGGATCTGGCTTCCTATACTGCCTTTTCTCTTCCCATGGTGATAAAAATAATGTTATATCTTAGCATGTGTAAACTGTAACATTCATATTGATACACACCTAATGTGTGGGTACTTATCTGAAGAGAGAATTTATCCTGACCTTTTCAAGCTGACTGTTAGCAGTAGTGTCAGCTACAGCAAGTGTCAGCTTTAAAGAGCTGCAGGTTTTTTTAAGAGCTACCCTGCTGTAGTAGGCTTCTGATAAATCCCTCCAGCAAAAGTCTCGGAAATGAATACCATATTATTGATGAAGCTAGTAGTATTACCTGAGCAAATTTTTGTGTGTTCTAGACTTGCAGATTTTTTGTCTGGTGTTCCTCAGATTCCGATTTCTTATTCAGTATTCAATTTTTTAAACATTTTTAAATGCTTACAACGTTTTAAAGGTTTTAAAATATTTAAAATTTTTTCACTGGGGAAAATCAAAAAGTCAGTTTAGGAAAATCTGATTCAATTTCTTTGCATTTGATTTATTCTCAATTCATGGGTATTTGCTCAAGTGACATCATGACAGGACTGACAGATATAAGTTTTTTTACATTTACAAAATGCACAGAAGCAGAAGAGCACTGAGCATCTTCGAACAGAGATTGTCACTAAGATTACTGTATGTAAACATCTTAAAAGAAGTCCCCCCCGTGTTCGACTTAAAAACAACTGTATAAAGAGATCTAGAAAGTATAAAAATAACAATTAAACCTAGTAGTACCTTAGCACTCTCTCTAGATCAGGTAGGACTGTTTATTTAGAGCACCACTCATAAACAATTTCCACCCATGCAGCTTGTCAAATTGGACTGTCAGTATTTTCCAGAAAGCGAATACAAATATCCCAACAATTATTGTATACTAAAACCTCATGATTTTTATGAGGTTTTGATGTTCTGATTCAGAAATATTTGAAAGATTTGTATTGGTAGAGCTGTAACTTTCCTTTTCATGTCTGTAAGGATGGTTCCTGTGGGCCCGGCTGGTGAAAAAGGTTGTGATAGTCTTCATTAGAAAGCATATGTCTTTTCTTCAATTTGCAGAGTCCTGTAAAACCACACAGTAAATGGTTAAGCTTGGCCCTAATATTGAAATCCTAATGCCATTTACAACCACAAGAAGAAAAAGAATCCTTCCTTATTAAGAAACCAACTCCTCATCAGGTGTGCTGCCTCGCTGCTTGTCATAAAACATGCTTTTGCAAACTCAAACTCATTACTTTAATGACAGAAAACCCTGTGCAATTGCATCAAACCTGCAGGCAAGGTCTGGAATGAGAGATAAAGTTATAGCACTTTCAGTGAAGGTTATAAATATCACATACTTTCCCCACAATCTAATGTTTAGACCACAGCCTACTTCATGCAAAAAAATAATTATTTTGAAAAGGGTTGAAGAGTTTTATAGAAATGTTCTACTATTTCTTGAAATGCTTTAAATAAGGCATGTTAATAGCATGAAGAAAAGAAGCAGAATGAGGTTTTATGGTCCATACTATGGTGAATGTCAGACAAGACCATTTCAATGATTTTTCTGGCCTTAAAAACTTATGAACCTGTGGGTCACTCTTACATCTATGCAGCACTTTAATTGGCTGCATAGAAGACTGACCCTAATTTATAGTCAGTCTTAATTTGGGGGGAAAGCAGACATATATTGTCATTTTCTTTAATCTTGGTCACTCAAGCTGAAAAGACCTCCTTTCATCTTTTATTTTAGCCTGCTTTATGGCAAATTTATTGATAAATATAAAAATGTGTGAAACTTTGTTTCAGAATTAGTGCTTTAGAAATTCACTTAATTTTGTATCAATCCATATTAATTACTGAAATCACAGATTCTAAGTATTACCAACCAATGCTCAAATGTGAATATGACAGATTTTTTTGATCCTAAAAGATTCAGGAATAAGTATTTCAGTGATTTAAACATACATTCCAGCATTTGAAAACGCCCTCAAGTATGTTTTTGCTTATCCTTACATTTAACTTTGAGATTAAGATTTCAAATCTTAAAAATTTAACTAATTGAAAAAAAGGCATCAGAGTCCACACTTTATTGGTTTTCAATGTTTATTTGAAACGTCCCGAGATATGAATTTTGCATTGCAGGTTCTTCAGTAACCAGATAGGGTTTCTTGTTTGAAGAAGCCATTACCATTGTTAAAAAGCATTTTTATAATTAAAGAGCCATGGATATGTCTGCTTGAGGTCATCTCAACACATTTTCTTACCTATGGTTACTACTATCTACAACTACCTGGTATCCACTAAAGTGAGAATATGTTCTAAAGTAGGACTTTTTTTTTATGATATTGTACGTAAGTTACAATGATATAACATATATTATATATTACCAAATGATATTTCCACCTTATTTTCACCTAATTCAATATGAACATTGTCCACATCGGAAACTGAAGCTGAAATAAAGAAACTGGTCATCTCTAAGTATTGGTGCAAGATATGAATCAGCTCCAAAGTTATCTTCATTTGAATCCTGACATAGAAGAGCATCAACTTAGGTTTGAACATAGACACAGAGATGTGCACAAGACCCGCATTTTCATGTCTTGCCTATTCAGCCTATGGAGCCGTAAGATGGCTCCAAACTTCAAAAATTACATCTCACTTTTTTGATAAAGGAACATTTACAGAGTGATAAAGCTGCAGCTACTATTCAAGGCACACCCTCATTCCACCTTCAGCACTTCCTGTTACCTTTGAGGCAATAAGCTTTGGGCAAACATTCGTCTATTTATTAGATGTAGTGTAGTTTGCATACAGACTGCTATGCTACTCCTGTCTTAATCAATTCTCCATTGATTCTGTTTAATTTGGTTTTGTTGCTATAGGCCTTGTTTCCATCCTCTTCCTGACCTCACTCTCTTGATATAACTTCCTGGTCCCTGCTAGAGCTGCAAGGGACCAAATGAGCTACTCAGCCCAATCTCTGCTTTTCTTTATACCTCTTCACGCCACTCTCTTACAACAGTCCATATAAAGTTATCGGAGTACAAACCTTGGCCCTGTCTGTTCAGATGCAGTGCTCTATAAATGTCTCCGATCTCAGTCCCAAAAACTGCTGAGAGTCTGACGCCAACTCTTTACAATCTCTTTTACACTGCTGTTTGGACCATTGCCTTTTGTGATTGGTTTGTAAGGGAATTTGATTCTTAGACCAAGACTTTTGTATTTGTGTAGTGTTCTCAGCTCGTTAGTCCCTTTGGTGCTGACATTGCGGAGTGGCACTATCTGGCTATGCCTGTTTCCCACTCATTGTTATTCTGCTGGAGTGGGCTGTTTGGAGCATACCCAAGAACTGTGATAACGGAGCTGGAGATGTGTTTTGCAAGGTAGCATGTATCTGACATGCTCTGCTGAGACAATTAGCTATTGTACACTGCAGCAAATGATTAAACATCAAGGTGTCTTACCTTGGGTAACCACAAAGCAACGTGGTGACAGACTGGGTGAAGGTGCCGGAAAATAGACAGCAAAAGCAAATGGGAAGGCAAAGAAGTATTGTGTTCTAGGAACTAGATAGTACCTGCTAAAGATACCCTTTCCACGAGGCAAAAGTTTGTTGTTGCCCTTCAGAGAAATAAATATAACGTGTGGGAAAGTGCGACAGGTGAAAGGAAAACCAGTGCAGGTTTTGGTCCGTGTGGACCGAAGTGAGCAGGAACCTAACTGCACGGGCTTTAGGTGAGCCTCCCCACCCAAGGGCCTGAACAGATAAACTCGGAAAAGATATATGCAGGTGTGGCCAAATGCAGTCAGCAGAGAAATAGTAAGCATAGGGAACGAGTGCAGAAAGGTGCCAAGAGGTCAGGGAAGCTGAGTGAGGTCATGCCTCCTCTTTCTTTCCCACTCCTCACTCCTGGAACCTCCTCCTCTCTTCCTCAGGAGTACAGGGTCCAAAGCTCCCATCTCAGTCCCTGTTCCCCAGTCCCTCTTCCCTTTGCTGTGATAGCCCACCCTTAACACCAACGTTTCACATCCAAGTATTCCTACTCTCTTCTCAAGTTCCCAAGAATTGACAGATAACTGGAAGAGGTCCTGTTCCTAGTGAGGGGAAGACCGTGAATCTCGGGCCTGGGCCAGGGAAGACAGCCAGAAAGAGTTTCAGAGGAAAAGCTATTGTTGCTGGGAAATGCCTCCTTCCCCTCTTTCTAGTCCTCCCTCCTGTCTTTGGCAGCAGCGAAAGGAACCCAGTTGCAAAGATGAGGTGGAGATTTGCTGATCGTCCTGGATTTTTCTTTCCTCAGGCATATTCAGAGCAGACAGTTTGCCATCCCTTGTTGGCTGTAACTTCTTTTGCATCCTGTCTCACTCTAGGACTTCATGAATTTTTATATCTACCTTATATGATTTGCCATAGCCTGTCCACATGTCTCACTAGTTCACGTTTATTCCCTTTTGGGATCATGCCTCATCAGTGACCTTGAACTCCCAGAAATGTCTCTGTGACCTGTTATCAGTGTTATTGGAATCTCAGTGCAACTTCTGCAAATTAAAAGGAAAGCAGGATGCCAGGAAACCTTTGAATTTCCTATAAACCATCAGGAAAACACATATGGATAGCAACAGTGACAAGCCTGCCAGAATTATCTGCGCATACGTTTTGAGGTACTGATGATAGATTGACACTTGGCCTTGAAGGTGAAGGATATAACGGGAGTGGAAAGGCAAGATTTTTTTACAATAACTGTAATAAATTTTCAGTGCTTCACAGCTCCATGATTACTTTTGGTGACCTCTGGAGAGGTCATGACCCCCTTGCTGAATACACTCTGGCCCAGAACATGACTTTACAGACTCAAGGAAGTGTTATTACTGGCTTTTCATTGCATAGGGCTTTGTTTATGAACTAGTTGTGACTTTTTTGTCTTTAATTGATCATCTCTGATTAATCCTAACTCTCCAAATGATAACATGCTGCTGGGCAAGGAATCAATCCCTTCTTTACCCTTTCAGTCCCTTTTCTTCATTTCATCCTGTCTGCTCAGAATTAGTGTGATTTAATTGAATTTGCTTTCATGACACCACCAAAGTGAAAAAAATATTGTCACAAGGGTGGTTTGTTTTAAGTTTGTGACCAAAGATTGAGAATGGTATGGATGAAGAGAATGAGTTTGACTGGATCTTCTCCAAGGGCCTAGACCCGCAACTGTACTGAAGGAGGAGGAGGTAGTCTGTGCTTATCAGGTTGAGAAATAGAGATTTCCATGATGATGAAGGCTGGGAGCTGGTGACTTCTTGCACCAGGGGAGGATGACTCCTGCACCACCTGCAGATTGGCAGTGATGAATGCAGTACTGGGAGCTCTCTCCAGTGAATCATATGAGCCAGCTGAGTCTGAGCCACATGGTAGCAGCAGGAGGAAGTGGCAAGTGACAGCAGTGTCTTTGCTACAGGGGAGAGAGGCCCCCAGCTGCTGACCTGACCTGCTGTTAGGGGACATTTGCTTCTTGCTGGGGGACGGCTTTGGGACATTGTGGGAAGACTGCCAAGATTTGTCTAGCATTCAGACAACAGCAGACCCCTGCAGTTTTTTCATGTGTGCACCAATGTTAGTACCAGAGAAGACCTGGAGCATATCAAGCACGACTACCTGGCTCTGGAGATGACAGTCTAGAGCATGGTGGTCCAGCTGGTGTCTCCTCGGTCCTGATGGGGAAGGGGAAGGGCTTGAGAAGGAGTGGGTGTATCCTGCCAGTCAACAAGGGGTTGTTCACCTGGTGTCTGCAGCAGGGTTTTGGTTTCTATGACCCTGGGATACTTGTTGAGAATTAAGGACTGCTATCAAGAGAAAAGACCCACCCAATAAAGCGGTGAAAAAGCTTCTTTGCCAACAAGCTGGCCAAACTGATGAGGACAGCTTTAAACTAGGAGCAAATGGGGGAGGGATATGAATAGCCCCTATAAAGTGATAAAGTGGTAGATCAGACTGGCAAGCGTAGGGCGCCAGGTGATGCGGACAGGAGAGAACTCATAAACAAGTCCAGCAAAGGGCCATGGGGGTGGTTAAGGGACTGGAGCATCTGTCATTTGAGGAGAGGCTAAGAGAGCTGGACTTGCTCAGCTTGGAGAAAAGAAAGCTCAGAAGGATCTTCAATATGTATAAACAGCTGTTACAGGGGGCAGTAAAAAGGATGGAGTCAGACTTTTCCACCCAGTGACAGGACAAGAGGGAACGTCGTATCTCTGTGCACATGGAGGTGGAACTATCAAGTTTGTCAGAGGTGCAGAAATCAACACAAACCGACGTGGTTAGAGTAACATTAAGAAAGCAAATTACAAAAGTATTTTACTATTGAATCCTTGCTATAGCATCTCACAAACATTACAGCTCAGCTAGACTAGAAGACTAAAATCAGTCAAACTCATTGCCTGAAGTAATCATGGTTTATCTTATACAAAATTTAGTTCATTAAACAAATTTTAATTTGACCAAAATCGTCAGGTTCACCACTGCCTCCACAGCTGAGCCCACAGGCTAACTCAGAGGAGGTAAGAAATGATCACAAGGATAGCCGGAGAACAGAAACTGCAGAAGTAAATACCCAGAGGCAGAACAGTGACATATTTAAGATCTGGCTGTGGATATGGGATTGAAAAAGACTTTTGCTGATCTACTTGTTGACTTCTGCATCTGTACATGAACATGACATTTTTCTCATCTCTATAATTCTGGTTAGTTATTCCCATTTACTGTTTTAAGATGCTGCTTTCAGCTTTCTGCATTCAAAGACTCTCTCTTTTTTTTTTTTCTTAAAAAAAAAAGTGCATTTCTGAATTACTTTTTTCATCTTCTCTGACCCAAAGGTCAGACTGTCTTTGACCTCTGCATTTCTCAATCTCAGCTACTTTTCCTTGCATAGATTACGAAGTTGGTACTTCAAAACCCTCTTTTCTTGACATGAATTTTAGGCTGATTTGTTTTCAGCTGCTGTGCTTTTTGCTAAATTGTTCTAAAAACCCACATTGAAATAATGTAGTAAGTATGAACAGAGCATTATATTTATTATATCAGACGGCTTTCATTCTTTACATTGTATAAATGGGATGACTTGTGCAGGTAAGGATTATTCACAGCTTTCCAGAGTTTAACATCTATGTTATAAACCACTTACCACTGCAATCTCTCTTCACTTCCTAACTAGTTTTCCAAAACTTTCACCCTTCTACTGAAAGTTTCAGCACCTATATCTTTCTGAAAGATGACTTATTTTTTAGAAAGCTTAACCAAAACCCGCTCAGCTGTTTTTAAATTGCCTCATATTGTTTACCATGCTTTTGGTGTAACACAGATCTTTAGAAACAACTATGCGTGTTTTCCATAGCATATATGGAGCAGAGAAATAAAGTCTTCACATGTAGGACCTGCATCTTCTACTGAAATGATGGGAGATTTTGCTTCTAAGCCTGCTTGTTAGTCACCTTAACATACCTGTAGTTGAGCTTACCAGATCCTATTGCCTTCTTACTACTTACTGACCATCAACAAGTTTGAATGAAGCAGGAATTCTTAAGAAGACCCATTCTGCTTAAAATGCTTCTGAGATGTTTAACATCTGATTAAATATATATACATCCTTGAAATATTCAGAATATATCCATTCTTCAAAGAGACCAGGGTGTGGGATACCGCAAGAGCTGACATGCATTAGCCCAGGAACTCTAAATTTCTCTCACTGAGAGATAGTCACCTAGGAGCGAGGCAGACCTCTGTGTGGTATGGTTTGTTATTGTAGATGCAGCAACAGGCTGATGTGGTGATTGATGAATGATAACAATTACTATTACTATGTGATACCATATATATGACAGCTAGTTCTGTACTAGTTCAAGAGAACACAAAAAGAAAATTCTAAAAAAATAGAATAATAAAAAAAGAAAGTATAGTTACTGGTTTTAGAAGTTCTCCAACAAATTTAGCTGAAACGGTGTTATAAAAATTCAAAATCTAATGAAAGAAAGGGAAATTACATTTCTAATTTCTTCTATGAAAAAATATTACCTGATGATGTCCCAGCACTTCTTTTACACACTAGGAAATTTAATCTGGTCTAATTTGCTTTTCTATGTGTTCAAAGAAAAAAGTGAAGGCTTCTGGAGAAAAAAAAAATGGCCATAATTCTACCATCTGTGGTCTTGCACTGAGCAAGCAGACTTAACAATCTAGGCTTCTACAAGAAGGGTCAACATATTTTCTTTTTTTTTTTTTTTTTTTTTTACTTGGCACTTTGTCTCTGCGTATAGGTATCTGTGGTCATAAGTTTTTAAGCTTTTTCCTAGGCATCATATTGCCTGATGACACATAGTCACATAGCTAAGATTCATAGGAAGTGACCAGAATAATAAAGATATGGTTTAAAGGTATTTCATCATCCATCTTCTTTAGATGAATTTGGAAATCATAGTTACGTTTAGTGACTTTGACCATTGCATCTTAAACTAAACTCAAGCAAAGTCAAGTTTCTGACAGTGATTTTTTAAAATTGTTCTCCTTTGTTACAAATAGATTAGTGTAACCACTGGGAAACAAAAACAAAAAAAGAAAATGAGAAAGAAGGAGGTATCTTCAAGAGTCACATTCTTTTCTTGCTAAAAGTTATTTTTATTTTTTAATTTTTTCTACAAAATAACAATGAGCAATAATTAAAAGGGATTTTTCATCCACTGTGCCTATTTGTGTTTTTTTCCTTACCAAGTATATTTTTCAATAAAAAGCTCTCAACCAATGCTTTGAAATGCTGTTTATTTTTTTTCTCCTTAATAACTGAGTTCTAAAATGCCTCCATTCACCTTTTCCTTTCCCCACCTTATTTTCCAGCTGGGTCAACTGTTGCTGTGTAGCATGCTCTGCAAAGAGCTGGTGGCACATTTCTTCTGCCTGAAGCCTGTCACAGCAGCAGTGAGAAGTTCAACCATAACCTCACACCAGGCAGCCCTGCTAGCAGCAGGGGCACTGAAACTGCTGAGAAAATTAAATGCTCAGAATCTGTGATTGGCATCTCAAGGGAACACATTTTCAAAAGTACTGAAAAGTACTGTTCAAAAGGGTCCTAATCACTTCTGAGTTTAAGTCTCGTCTAAGCAATTTTTGTAGGTTTTTTTTTTTTTTAAAGATGCTTATGTTTCTGTCTCAGTAAGATTTCCTATAAGGTCCCACTCCAGCACACACTCATGCATATTTAACTTCCTAAATATGCAGTTCAGCTGAATTTAGATTGATACTGACTCATCCACATGTTAACTCAGGCCTTACTGGCTGCGGGGTCCAGAACTGCATTTCGAACTTAGCAAAATAAGTACAAATGAAAGAGAGAGAAGAAGGGTAAGAATTGCAGGTGTATTGCTGTTACTGCTTGAAGGCATTTGATCCAACATTAACATTTTTATCTTGCCCGAATTTCCAATATTTAATTTTTGTTTACATCTTCAATCAAAGTTTAAATCATAATATCAGACTGCAGTATTCTTATTTGCACTGATTTGTTTTGAAATGTTTCACTTAGATTTTTCATGGTTGAAAATAAAAATTACAAAATGAAAAAAATGCATTTCTCACACAAAAATTATTTCTCTGAGGTAGACCTCATTAAAAATCAGAGTAGTAAATGGCTTGGTGTAGCAGTTTTTATAACAGTCACGTCATATTTGTTCATCTAACCAAAAATGTGATATTTATTTATACAAGAGAAAGAAATGAGATAGAGAATAGCTATGGGCATGGTGGAATAGATAGAAATTATTTTCAAATTAGTCAGAGAATGGGACAGTTTAGAGAGAGGAAGGCTCTACATTTATAAGGGAACTGATAAATCAGAGTAAAGACTACCATTTCCTCTGGTGTGCTACTTTTCTACTCATTCTTTTACAGAATCACAGAATGGTTTGTGTTGGAAGGGACCTTGAAGGTCACCTAGTTCCAAGCCCTCTGACATAGGCAGGGACACCTCCCACTAGACCAGGTTGCTCAAAGCCCCATCCAGCCTGGCCTTGAACACTTCCAGGGATGGGGCATCCACAACATCCCTGGGCAACCTGTTCCTGTGCCTCACCACCCTCGCAGTAAAGAATTTCTTCCTAATATCTAATCAAAATCTCAACTCCTTAAGTTTAAAACCGTTACTCCTCATCCTATCGCTACAGTCCCTGATAAAGAGTCCCTCCCCCTCTTTCCTTTAGGCCACCTTCAAATAGGGGAAGGCCACCATAAGGTCTCCCTGGAGCCTTGTCTTCTCCGGGCTGACCAACCCCAACTCTTTCAGCCCGTCCTCGTAAGAGAGGTGCTCTGTCCCTCTGATTGTCTTCATGGCCCTCCTCTGGACTTGCTCCAACAGGTCCATGTCCTTCTTATGTTGTGGGCCCCAGAGCTGGGTGCAGTACTCCAGGTGGGGTCTCACCAGAGTGGAGTAGGGGCAGAATCACTTACCTCGATCTGCTAGACATGCTTCTTTTTATGCAGCCCAGGATGTGGTTGGCTTTCTGGGCTGTGAGCACACATTGCTGGCTCATTTTGAGCTTCTCATCAACCAACACCTCCAAGTCCTTTTATTCAGAGCTGCTCTCAATCCATTCTCCACCCAGCCTGTATCTGAGCTCATGACTGATGTCCAGATAAAGACGGAATTGCCTATATTGTCAGAAAAATTAAAAGAATCTTCTTCTTGCTGAGAAGCATTACAGTTGTATACCTGTAGAACATACATTTAATTGAAAACATAGAACATGGCTGTTACAGTTAGTCTTAATGGACAAGAAGATTGGCAAGCTGCTCTGGGTGTTGGAGGTGGTGTAAAAAATTACTCATGGGTCAGGCTGACTTCAAAGAGAAGTCATCTCTTTAAGATAATTGTTGGAAACACATCTCCCTAGGTGCTAGCAGTGTTTCACTCCTTCCAGTTGCTAACTCAACCAGTTTGTTTGCTTAACACAGTTAATATTGTCTCTGCAAGGGAAAGAAACAGGATTTTAAAAGAAATCCTAAAAAGGTAGAAATAAAACCTTATATAAAACTTGAAAATGTGAGTACTTACAGATATTACTGACCTGCAACAGCAGATTTAGGAGTAAGAGAAATGGCTTATTGTATATTTATTTTTGTTAAAGATATCGTACAAACAAAATTATCAAAACAATAAGAATTGTTAATTTGCTTTCCAGTTTCTCAATCATGTCATAGTTCCATTAAATTATTTCTAACTTGTTAAGAACTTTCATTTTACAATATTTCAGTGTTACAATTTATGCTTTGACCTTGCTTGTTCTGAGCGTTACAGAGATCCACAACCTAGGTTTCGAAGGACTTTTATCCAGCCATTTAAACAGAGATGACTAATATCATCTAACCCATAGGCTCCCATCGATAAACCATGCTTCATTCCTATCACAGCAAAGAAACTCCAACAATATATCTGGTTCCAATTGCTGTACTTTATGATATGTCAGGGAAGCTCTATTTCTTAACAGGATATTCCTCGGATCCTTTCCTACAAATAAGTGGGTTAGATGTAAACCAGCTTCCAATCTTTAAGCCTTTCCACAGCTGTAGTTAAAGAACGGTCAGAGGAAGCAATCAATCACTGAAGCTGAAACTGAGACAATACATCTTCACAGCTGAGAAATCATCCTAAGTCTTCACTTGGGAAGAGTTGCAGACTAAGTAGCCAAATGAATCCTACTTCAGATATTCACATATCTCCAAATTTTTAGTACTTACCTATGCTTAACATGGAGGCTGCACTAAAGATGTCTTCATTTTATTTCATGGAAGCAAAATAATTTTGTTATCTAATGTCTACTTGTTAGATGAAATGTTAGCTAAGTGGGAAAAAAAAAGCGAAGGACCTTGTTCTTTGTTGCAGTTATATTGATTTCAATTTGTGTGCAAAATAATCATCACAAGCTAAAATATAACTGTTACCAAGAATTTCCAAAGAGGGCAATATCTTGTCTGCATGGATATCAATGTCAAATCTGACTTTTGCAGTGGCAACACTTCACCTAAATACTTCAATCCACAGCTTGGACATTTGTCTGCTTTCTTCTAAGAAAACCCTACACATCCATCGTTGCTATTTAGTTAATTAAACTCCTATCAATCTTTCTGGAAGAGAACTGCAATATTATTTCCCATGTTTGGGAAGAGGAAGACAATACTGATCTTCACTGAGGAAGACAATACTGATTTTAAAATATGAGTTGTTTCAAGTTTGGGATGTAAATATTCAAAGTGTCTTTTCCCAGAAGAAGTACAAGTTCTGCAAATGAGGCTTCAAGGGGCAACTGAGATGTGAGCAGAATGAAATGTGAGAGTGAAGAGATGACAAGAAAAAAAAGTAGAGTTTAATTTTCCTTAGTTTGGGAAAGTATGACTTCCTTCCCCTCTTCCTGGCAGTGTTATTCCCTGTCTTGTAAGCTGGCACCTGTCAAACAAGGAGTTCCCCTTCAAGTACTCACTCTAGTAAAACTACTGTCAGATGAAGACAACTGGGAATGCAATCAAAGCTAATTTCACTGCAGCAGTTCCCTGTACAGACCATAATGGAGTTTCTACAATACAGCAAGGCAAGTGAAAAAAAAACGCAAGGCTTCAAAGATACCAAGTTAATTAGGACTTTTACCATTTGGCAGCACGGGCAACTGGTGTTGTGAAATCAGCCCCCTTACTTGTCCCCTTACAGTGTGGACAAATTGCTTCTTTTATTGACGTATATGTAGATGTGTTTTGGTATGTTTTTGGTACATCAGGCACTTTGATGAAATTGATGAAATTATGTTAAATTACTTTAGATGTGCACCTGGAGGGGCGAAGGGGTGGAACTACTCTAAAATGGACATCTAGACAACTACCTCATTTGTTTAGATAAATCCATCTTTGGGGCTTGAAATGGGACACAATATGGCAGTAAATTAAGCTGCCACCTCTGAGAGTTTAGCTTCATTAACTGCTAGGGTGTCGTATAGGAGTCTTGTGGCAATCCAGGGAGCAGAAGTTAGTTCTGATATAGTCCGGCTTTTAGACCGCCAATTTTTCAGATAGGTTCCTTCAGGTTCAATTATGTCAACCGTTAAACAAAGAATTTTGCTAAAGTACTTTTTGATCCCTAAATTCAGAGTTTTATTAGTTTAACTCTACAGTGGGAGGAGAGCATTTGGCAGAAGTATCTTTTGCCAAAAGAAAAATTGGGTGATATAGGAGACCTGTACTGTTCTGCTCTCATTTTGTATTTCCATACTGGACATTATAAAGCATTACACTTCAGGTGTAGTATATTCACTGTCTTCCCATATTTAAGAAACAACTAATTCTTCTAAAAAGACATTATAGCAGAGTCATGGTTTGGGACAGACTGCCTACTGAGAAGAGTGACAGATGCTCTCCCCCACCTCTCTCATGAAATTATCGTGCAAATCTCAAAATGCAGGAATGTGCAGAAGTTAGGGAACCACTTCCTACCTATTCTCTCATATGCAAATGTTATGTTTCTACTGACAATGGCATATCCTGCCATGTCATAGAAAGCTTCATTCTGCTTCCAACAGATAAGGATGTGCACTATATAGCACATTAATCTCCTTTACTGTGTAAAGCCAACCCTTAATTACCTCTTTAGCACAGTTGCTAAAGATTCAGAATTGATAGGCACGCATAAGTGAAGTTCATAGTGGGCATGTAGGGAAAATGTAAGACTGTAATAACTTTAATGAAGGAATATTGAACTCCCTCTGTATTCTTTTTGCCAAGGATGATGGAAATATGGTGTCAGTGAAAATGTAATTCTAAAAAAGAATCATGGTTGTACCTGTGTAATCAGTAGTTTGTTAATGGTGTACTCTGAAATAATGTAGTTCTATAGGTATATAAAAAACAGCTGTGTATTACTTAAGAATCAGAATGCAACTAGTTAATTCAGCTAATGTCTGTGCAAAAGAAATAGAATTAAGGTAAGTACATGATACTTATTTTAGCACTTTTTGCCTTCCTAAAGTCCATTTTTTAATGGTATCAGTTTAATATTTTCCACAGAGATCATGAAACTACGCTGGCGATGAATTGCAATACTAACAATCTTTCTTCCTTTAATAATTATTTTGGTTACCTTACAGCAAAATAAACGTTGAACAACAAATACACTCCCATGTAAAGTTAATTTTTCTAAGATAAAAATACATGATAAAAGTCAATGCTGCACGTGAATATAAATGTGTTTCACCAAGTCATTCTCCACATGAATCACAGACAAAACAAGCCTTTCTCACAGTTTTATGAAGTTAAGTATCCATGATGAGTTTAGGAACACAGATACCTTCTCAGGAGGCAAAGGACATAATCTGCTAAAATTCATCATTCGTGAAAAGTAGAAATGTTATGGTCAGCTGAAGATTGATAATGAAAATATCTGAATACTTCAGAGAGTGAGATCATAACTAGAGATACCGAGTATGTTACATGGGTAGCATATATGAACTACATCTGAAAATAGCAATTTGTACATATAAATTATACATATTATACATAGTCAATGTCTCTGAATATTGTTTAGCTAATCTAATTAATCTTTTTCAATTTTTAACGATTCTGTTTTATAAAAACGTATAAACTGATGAAAGATTTTATTATTACATAAATCATTGTCTGGAAAACTCTGGAGTATGTAGTGAACTCCATAATTAGTTCACTGACAAAACTAAGGGCCACAAAAAATTTAAACTTTGGGGAATAGTTGAAATCTGTAGCCAGTAAGGATTTTTTCATTTTGAGCCTTATCTGGAACTGGTGAATCTGCTCCTCCTGGGCTAATTATTGTAGATGTAAATTATATGTGTGGATTCTCTAACAAGTCTCTCTAACCTTTAGCATCCTTGGTAGCTGGGATCTTGGTGTCCAGATCAGGTCTACTCTTACATTTCTCAGCAACGAGAAACCCAGATCACTATCAGTCGGACACATCATGCTGCAGATCACTATGATTTTGTGTCCACGAGCAGCAAAAGTGGCCTGCTCCTGGAGTTGGCAGCAAGGCAGGGACAGTGCCTACCCTGACCAGGGCGCAGTGCCCAAGAAAGACCAGAGTGGTGAAACCCACCAGGTGCCCAGGTTTGAACGTAAATGGAGCTCTGAAGCAATGTACAGATGATGCTTGGGTGAAGGTCCCAGGCGTGAAATTGAACAGGCAGCTCCACTTACCCCAGTCATCAATTTTTACGTGCGCAGGATAAATTTCTTTGGCTGTTACAGTGCAATTAGTAACATGGGAATATGCTGGATGAATAGGAAAACTCACAGACTGTCACAACTCTGAGCACACCAGTAGTTCCTGACTGGCATCACCTGGGACATCCCCACAGGTTTCTGCACATTGGTCTGGGGTTTGTGTTTTACTTCAGACTGAGCACCTCAACCTTTCCTGAGCTGTGTTTTAGAGTTACTTGTGCTGTCTCTGCTGGCCTGACTCACTGGTTGCTCTTCTGGGATTGTTCCCAGACCTGGGGTGTAGGCAACCTTGTCTTCAATCCTGTTTCAGGCCTGTCTCCTTTTATTCTTGCCCGGGCTTACTTGCTGGGACCTGGCTCATCTATCACCCTTCCTAGGACCACTGACGGAGGCTGGGCCTATCACTCCCTGGCCCTGCTTGTGTGCTGTTGCCCCTTTGGAGAGGGCACAGCCTGCCCTGCAGCCACCCTCGGCTCCTAACTCATCCCCCTCACGGAGCAGCTCCTGCTGCTCCCTCACACGAGCAATGGCAACAGGTACTGAATAAATGCATGAGTCTGCAGTCAGGCAGAGATGGAGCAAGACCTTCATATTCATGCAAATATGATCTATTTATACAGATGCAAATTTGACAAGCAAGTTCTACAGCAATTCAAAAGGCTCAAATCCAAGCTGGAAGGTCTTCCTTAGTTCTACTTTATGTATATGTGTCAGATACACAAATTTAGTATTTTTGAATTTAAACTCAGTTACCACTTTCTTTTTCCCTATGTGAATTAGCTGTTGCCAATACTGCTGTATGTACTCAGCCACAAATCCCTATTTTAGTCAGAAGTATCATCGCTAGACAGTCTGTGTCTAGAGAGAGGATATAGATGGCTTCAGGGCTCAGATCACACCTTGGCATACCTACTATATAAACAGACCATGGCTGGTTACCAGATTGTTTTTCTAGCAATGGACAATCATTTATTATCATCAAAATTTCTATTCAGTAATCTGCAGTGTCTACATAGTAAATTTGTGGATATTATTTAACCTTCTTTTTGTGCAGATGATATTTCTAAAGAGGTTGGGGTTTTTTGCTAGTTGCTAACTTTTGGAATTTTCCTTTAAAGTGAGGCTTAAATAAACCTCTGCTGGTTGATGGATGTGATTTTGTAGCCTAAAACCAGATGCTTTTCAGATGCTCTGGTTTTAAGTTCGCAACCAGTTCTTGTTCATCATTCATTTTCCTTTGGGCCCCGTTCTGAAACTTCGCCATATACTGTAGATAGCCAGCCCCACCTCTCCAAGGTCAGAGGAGAATTTTCACATGATCCAGTACACATCTATGATCTGGAAAGTGTGTTTATTTTACCTTGGTATGTAGAACAGACATTTGCATATCCCTATCTGCTCTGTTCCTTGGTGGTGTGGACTATCAGCCACAAAGCCTAAAGTGCTCTAGCATGGGCCTTGAAAATTCACGATGAAGTCCTTGGTCTGTCATTGATAAGCTCTTTGACAAATATATTTAAGATAACGAACTGTTCAGATACTATTGCAACCAAGGCTACATGGAAGATAGTTATTTGTTTCATATTTCCTATTATCTCTTCCCAACCATACTGCTACAAACTGAGACAGACCTTTAAATCTTTTAACCAGGGAAAACAGGATCAAAGCAGTGCCTTCCACAACCATATGCAAATCTAATAAGTGTACAAATAAAGATTTTCAAAGGAAATCAAGTCATGTTAGAAAATCTCAACTTTTCTTTCTTGTTTACTTTCACTGCATGCCATTCTCTGTTCAGGACTTCAGTTCTCTCTCTTGTTGGGGAGCTCCTCCAGCCACAGTCCCATAACACATTGCTCTCATCCCAGTCCCTCTCAGAACAACATCTGGGCTTCCAATAATATATATAACAATATGCTACAGCCTTTGTATTTCACAGGTCATATCTAACAAAGATGGGCATCCCCTCATGGCAAATATTCTATATTGTTGCTATAGGAAAATTAAACAGTTTTGTTTCACTTACTAAATTATAGTAGTGCTACAGTATAGCAGAGGCACTACTCAGTATTTCTCAGCCTTGTGGTTATTACGATCTTGTCCCTTTTGATTGGTAACATTTTGTTACCATCTCCAACTTTTATTTGTAGAATGACTTAATGCTCTGTGCCCTTCTCTGAGTGCAAAACAAGAATTACCCGCTTCAAATGATTGATTTTGTTTGTTTGCACTGAATACTTTGCTCCTTTTGTAATGCTATAAGCATATTTATTTCAGAAAGAATAGGATGAGGGAAGTGGTGTGGTATTACTACTATGTGAGACAACACAGAATGGCTTTGGATTTTATTTTTATTTGTTTATTTTGCCTAACCACTACCCAAATGGCAAATGTATAAAGAACAGCAAATCCAAAGAGCGGTTACCATAATTCAGTCAGTGACTTTAAAAACTCTAACTAAAAGCCTCAGAAAGCATTAATGAGAGTATTCTACCTCCAGCTATGGATTAACTTACATAACCTTCAAACTATGTATGCTCTAACACATGAGCATCTCCCCACATAAAAGCAGTAGAACAATTAAGGCTTCCCATCCTTTTCCAGTCAGAGTGTCTCAAAGACAACCAGTGAGTTTTTTGAAGGCTGTACAATGAAGTGGACAAGGATTTGCTTTTGGGGACTGCTATTTATCCCTGCACTTCACAGCTGGATGAGGTTCCAGAAGAGTGAATCTGAAGTGCTAACACAGAGGTGACCTCAATATGCTGATGAGGAACAGCCTTCTGAGCGGCTCCCTAAGGACACCTGCGAGCAGGAGCAATGAGGCAATGAGGCCTTTAGGAGAAGATGGGAATGTCACTGGTTAAGATTGCCATCCTTGAATAGCAGTTGAGGAACAGCTGGAAGTGTTATGGTTAGAAAAAGCCCACTCTTCAATGGAGAAGTGTCTTTGTAACCTCCAGGTTTAGTTAGAGCTGGTAGTAATGAGAGGAGGAAGGAGAGTACATAAAAAGAAAATGTCTTGTGAGAGAGAAAGATGGATCCAAAGATCTGTACTTCTCTCTAAAATGGGTGAGAGATTGTTGCTTTCTGCCAGTAACTGTTGCTGTCAGAAGCCACAAAGACAGAGTCAGGCAAGTATATTAAATAGCAGCAGCAAGGCAATGAGGTTTTCAAAATGGGAATTTCAATACAGGCTGCCTAGCTCTGACAGCTTAGTTGGTGTCGTCAGGGGTGCCCTTGGAAAATGCACGTTTAGGAACTCAGAACTGACCTGTACAACAATTGGGATATTTATTTTTTTTCATCTTCAAAGAGCACAGCGTAACTGGGTGAACATGGCTTCTAGATAATGTCATCCTAAGAGCTGACCGCAGTTGTGTATATCTGAAAGCACTTTAACAAGATTTGTGCCTTACTTTCTGTAAAAAATGACTCTTTTGCTTTCTGTTGGAGTGTTTTAATTGACTTTTTAATTGACCCTAGACAGTTGTTTCCATAACTGAGGCCAATGTTGTTTCCTTGCATCAGACAACATAAGAGGGTCTTTGCGTGCAATGACAAGATATTTATTTATTTATTTATTTATTTATTTATTTATTTATTTTTCCTTAATGTGTTATCTACCTCACCTCCTTGGGTTTCTGTCTGGAAAAGAATAGGGCAAATATGGCAAAATGTGTGTGTGCAGCAGCAGAGAGGGAGTAGGGACACCTTGTAAATGAAAAGGATGGGAGGACTGAGCCTATGAAAGAGGGATGGTGACAGGTCTACCTGATGGGAACTTAGCTGTGCTGCCTGCATGGGTCCTGCAAGACCATCTCTGGTGCCAAACAAGGCTGGGGATCTGAAGTGGAGACAGACACAGGGGTGATGGTGACACTGTGGCAATGGTGCTTCTCTCATTTTGAATTCCATCGGTTGCCTCTCTTGTCCTTTCTGGATCCAGTGAGTGCTAACTCTGCAAGTGGTATGGATTCATGTTGATGCTGAAAGGTAGGGGTGAATCTGCTATTATGTGGCGTAAAGCAACAGGATCATAAGGTATAGATGGTCCAGGAGCAAAGTGATATCTCCTTGGGGTGTGTGAAAAGTTTGTCACTACTAGCATTTTTCTAAGCATCCCAGGACATTGGTGATCACTTCTGTTTAGTCCAAAATACTCTGCTAAACTTTGCAATGTCCTTTCAATGGAGAAAAAAGAGTGGGAAAGGAGAGGAGAGAGAGCAGAAATAAGAAAAAAAAAAAAAGTCTGAATTGGCTAGTGACTGACTTGTTTTGTGGGTTTTTTTTATTATTGGTAGATTTCATTATTGAGATTTATTGTTGTATCATCACAAAAAGAACTTATACAAATTGTAATTGATGGTAAGGTGTGTATTAGGGAAAAAGGAGACTTCATACTTAGTAGAAACTGACGTATATGGCATGACTGGTTTTATTTAATATTTGTATTGCGCATTAATGAGCAACGGGGATATTCAGCTTCAGATTTAAGTCCGAAGTATTTTTAGTATAATTTAGTACAACGCACAATCTTGAGTGTACTAAATACTACAGTTTATTTTAAAATACTATAAGCAATGGAATTTCACAATGTAGATGACACCTTGTTTATTACATGGCTTATTGGTGGCATTGTGCCATCATTTTAGAACTCAAAAATTGTTTCCAAAATAAAGGATAAATCTTTACTCACTCATTGACAATACCATTGTCTATGGTTCAGACAATAGTATTTATACAACAGAATGAAAAACAATCAGAAAAGTGAGTAGTAAGAAGTCCTGTGCTCCCAACTGCACCTACGTTTTTCACAATCAGGATTTTAACCCCCCTAGCAATGCTATGAGGAGGACATATAGGAATAATCTGAACACTGTTATAGAGAATCCAGGTAGCAACTCATCTTTTCATGTACATCTGGGGGTAGAATATTGTTCTTCTCATCGCAAAGGTTGTATCTTCTCACAAATACATACATTCATCATGAGAGGAAGTCAAGAGTAAGTGTTAAATATTTCTAGTTATAAAACAGGTGATTATCTGTAAAGTATTTTGTAACCTAAATATTTCACTTGTAAATGTTTGTGTTATGAAGCGCTTTGTGATTAATTTGTTAAGCAATACTGTATTAATTATACTGCATGTTGCCATAAAACAAGCAAGATAAATCGTTCCCATTAGGGAGCAAGAAGGAAACCTTATTTATGATAGCTTGGTTAACACACTGATTCTGTTTTCAAGAATGAGCTATCAGTTTTAGAAAAAGGCCAGCGACTTATAAGGTGCCGTACACAAAGAAAAGGCACCTTATAAGTTCCCAGGGAACTTATAAGGAAACAAACCCTGGGACTATATGAATTTTGGCCAGTGTTGTATATGTATATATGTATACATATATATACATATACTTATATATGTATATTCTTGACCTATTTTATATGAGGTTTTGTTCACTCGGTAAACTTTGAGAGAATTTCAGAACTTTTCTTCTCCCTCCCCCTCCCCCCCCACCATGGGGAACCATGAAAACCTGAAATTTTCCAGTATTTTTAGTATATATGTGAGATATATTTTATATTTTTTGATACCTATCTTTCAATGAAAGCTATCCTTAGGCATAGCTATTCTATGCAGGTACAATACTACTCGCCTTTCCAAGTAAACAAGGAGGTCTTGTGAGTTTTCCTATAGCCTTTGGAGTGTAAAGAGCTGTAAAATGTCAAGTCAGAGCCCAAAGGTGGGGAACTTAAAAACACATTCCTTCCTCAAGAACTTTTTGGCGAAACTGTATTGCTTTTAATTTATCTATGTGTTTCCTGACTGCTTGACATAAAGCCATGTGAGGTCACCTTACTACATTTCTTTTAGGGCTCAGGTAATGTGTGTACAGAAGATGCTCTGTACCTAGTTCATTAAAGTTTTGCTAGCAAAGCACACTTTTTTTTGGGTCTAGGTTCAAAAAAACGTACTTCAGACACAGGGGCAAAATTAGTCATACTGATATAACCTAAAAATAGGCCCTCATACAATCTAATAATATGAACTCATTCATCACACTTAGTGAACTTTAAAAGATTTGTTTTGTTTGGATACCTACCTGTAGTCCCCTTTCACCTGAAAACCAGAGTTGAAATTTCCATAGGGTACAATACTTCTTGATTATTTTATTATTATATATTTTCCTTCTCAGAACAGAAATCCTGTGGCCATCATCTACTTTGGGTTTCATTTTGATCTTTATCTATTTTTCACTCCCTCTGTTCATGATATTTGAGGGTTTTTGCACAGGACAGCAGAAAATACAAAGACTTACAAAATTAAAAACAACCAAAGATCACTTTATGCTACAGCAAGTCTCTACTGCCTGCCCAGGACATAGTTAGACAGGGTTTCTTTGCTTCGTAAGCACATATCCTACCCCTGTGGCTCCTGCTTATCTTGTTGCTCTGCCTCTTTATATCGACAGTCGTGCAGGTTTTAGGTGTTACTGGGTGTTATAAGACACTAAACATACAAATGGCAGATCCTTACTGCCAGTTTCATGAAATGTATTATCTTTTTCTTACTGCAGTGTCTCATGATTTGTCTTATACAGGCAGATTTATTCTCTAGTAGTGAGCTACCCAGCAGTGCCTTTGCATTGATTGTGACATAAAATAGTGCAAAACTTTTACCATCATCAACTTTATTTCAATTCTTATCACCAACTATATCATTAAAATTATTTCAAAGAATCTTCAGAACAGAAAGAGAATAAAAGACACACTAAATGCACCAGGAGTATGTCCTTTCTGACAACACTCAATGTCTTTAAATGCATAAGAAGATTTATACATATGCATCACGATTTAAAAAAAAGACTCAGTTTTTTGCCTGGTGGTTTTACCTTTTCTCTCACTGAGGTGGCTTTTGGAAATCTCTTGATGAACCTTAATCTCTTGACGGTTTGTTGTTTTCTTTTTCATGTGAAAAAGAAAGAGCAACAAAGAATGGCTTTATGTCTCATTTGTTTCTGAAGCTCAAGAAAGGGCTGGTTGGAACCTCTAGCAAAGAAAAATATAATTAAAAGATGAACCTGGCTACTCACATCTCCAACAGATGCTGACAGTCAGAACACAGTGGCAAGGTGGACACCCTGCACTTCCACAGCTACTCCCTCAGGCTCAGGGAAAGCATGTAGGAAAATATCAGGCTGCATTTGGCTACAGGGCAAATTTCTTGGCAGCTGGTTGAAGTGGTTCTGTGGCTCCTCTGCTTTCATGGAAGGAGGAAAAAACATCAGATATCAACAGAGAACAAGCTCTGTCATTACTGCATGTATTATTGCTTGGTGCTTTAGTGTTCTTTGTAAATCCTGGCTGGTGCTTGCAACTGTTTTGGGAAGTATTAGGTGAAAACTTTGGTATACCTGTGAATATTGTAGTCTCCTGATTACAAGGCAGTGCTTGCGTGGAGCATGATTTTATAAGGTCATCAGGTGGATTGGGTGAGTATAATAGTGGTCAGGTCATATTTGTTGTATTGTGATTTTTCAGTTGATCCTTACACAATTTTTCAAAGCACATACAGCGTAAAACAAGACATTGCAAGACTCAAGCAGTTTAAAAATAAATCTTGGCAATGAACAAAAAATCTTGGCATAATACAGCTGCTGGCATCATCATACTATACAGCAGAGTTCAATTAGCTGTTTTCAGGAAGAAAAACGTCATTGTGTGCAAGACACTGTACCAGTAGAAGAGTTGCATGAAAAATAATAAAATACAACAACCCCTTTTTCTTTTCTGAAATCAGTAGAACATCAGTTACCAAAGTGAGCTTCATAGACAGAAATGCACCTTTCCTAAAGGAATCTTTTTGTGAAGCAACTTGATTTAACATAGGAGTGTTTAAGTAACTTTTTAATAACAATAAGAGTTTGACTTCTTCTGAGGAAAAAAACCCACATCTTCAGAAAATTAGAAGTCCCCTTTCCTGTATCGCACCCCACCGTTACAATTCCAGGCTCTGTTCAAGTTCAATCGCTTCTAACAGATTTATCAGGCCTCCTGCTGTCAGTGCTCTTTGTAAATCCTGATGGGCCATTGCTGTAACACATATACTGCACGGTTCCTTGAATTGCTTGCTTACACATTTCATCAAAAGAATAACCAACGTCTCCGGCAAGAGAAGTATGCAAGTAGGGGACACCATAGTCCCAGAAAAGGGGACATGTGGGTGACCCACAGTGGTATGGGTAAGGTTGTGGGGAGGAGCTGTTAATTAACATTTCCTAAGCATCTAATGCTATGGTTTACATGTTGAATTGTTGCTAATGAAATTTAAATGTATAGTTTACTGACTGCCAGTAATTGTATGTTATTAATAAACAGTTAACCTTTTCGATCTTGATTTGGTAAGCTATATGAACTGTGTATTTTTTTTCTTTGTGACAGACCCATTCTGTGTCTGTAAAAAAAAAATTATGTTGGAGAATATAACAGTACTGGTTTGGAGCTTATTTGATCCAGGGCAGGGAGAAAAGCCTAAAAACTGTTCTAGCCTGCTCAGATTGTAATGGTCTAAACATTTTGAGAAGCCACAAAAGCATTGCCAGAATACCTAAGATCATTGGACTTCTATTTATGCTGTCTCTCTGCCCTTCCCCACTCTATAGACCCTTATGACTGGACCTCTTTTGGTAGCTGTGCAATATTTGAGTGTTTCTCTGGGCAACTCCTTTTCACTTCAGACTGTTTTGTGATGAAACAACAGAGTACAAAGACTGGGATTCGCAAATCAAGTGAACAGCATAAAACTGGGACGGAAAGTAAGTAGACATTAATACCTGATAGCACTGAAGTATGGATGAATAGCACCAATTAGTATTTACACCTCAGCCTAGTTTTGCTGCTGGCACCACATTATAGGCTTTGGCACTGATTAGGACCTGATAGTGTGCTTGCTTTGGCTGCCTGGTTGGGGCTTGCTGTTGTAGGTGCTCATGAAGAGGGCAGGGAGAGCTGCTGTCAAGTTGTTCAGCTGTCAAGGAGTTCCAGCATTCCCCTCTCTGTGACCCGGTGTTGCTCAGCTATGAAGTATTTCTATGCCGTGCTCCACTATCACTATCACTTTCATTTGTATTTCTGCACAGATGGATATTGAAAAGGCAGACCTTCTGCAAACTTGAGAATTTAAGTGGGAGCAGGGAGTATTGTTGTGAATCATATTAACACAATCTTTTTCTGCTTTCGGTCACAATTTGTTATACAGCAGACTTGGAAAAGTCATACAGGTAGACCGAAAACAGTCTCCTTATAACACATGCTGCACTCAGTTCACTTTAACTTGTACAGATCAAAAATAAGTTGCCAAAAACCACATGTAAACACAGTTCCCCTTCTTTTTCCTTTCCTGTATCACGTCTGCATCTCGTCATCAAAACTCCTGAAAACTTCCAACGTTAAGTAAAGTTTTGTTGCTTGAAAAAAGACTTATTTAAAAAAATATGGGTGTAAAATATGGTTGTAATATGATTTGGTTAATGGAGAGCTGTTTATCTACCTAAATGCAGGTGTCTACTTCAGGTGCAGCTCACTGGACCTAGGTGGCCTAGTAGCTTCCTTGACTAGATTGTCTAGATTTCCATGACGACACCAGGAGCTTAGACACCTAGCACATATGTAGACCCGCATTGTATATAACTCATCTAGGTGGCTGAATCTGGAGCTGAATCCTCACCCCTTACTCTCAGTAAATACTCCCTAGGAAGGACACAGTATATTCCCACAAATGAATTTTGGGGAGTCTCATCCAGAATTTAGCCTGAAATGTTTCTTTAATTGCACTGATAGTGGGCATTAGGTACACAAATGTGGTATTCGGTGCATTGAAGCAAGCAGAGCCTACATTGCAAGAATCTTTTGTTTCCCCACGTTTATGTTGCACAAAAAAGCTGATCTGTCCTCTAGTCTTTGATCATCATCTAATTAGGATTGTTTGTTTTTTTCCAACAGGTCACATGCCCTTTTTGGGGGGGGTAAATAAAAAAGCATTGACAGGATTGCTTTGCTGCTGTTTTCTAAAGCTGTTAAAAGGCAAGCGATCACTAGTCAAACACTACTCAGCAGAAGATCAGAAAGCGGTACGCATGCCCCTCAGTGACACTGCTACTTCAGAGACTCTGCCAGGAGAGAAGACTGATGAGAATTGGAGCTTGTGTTAAAGTGTCTTCCTCTTCATGAAGCTTATTGTTGTTCAGACGTGTCCCAGAAAGTTAAAGACTGTATTTTGGGCTGCCTAATCTTTTGGGGAATGTAGGTCAGCCTCAAACAGAAGCAGGATCTCTGATCTTCCATGCCGGCTTGCACAGAGCAGGAAGCTCAGGATCACAGCAGATAAACAGAGCCCAGAAATATTGACAGAGAGTCAGGAGTGACAGAAAGATGTCAGACATTGATCTGCATGACAGCAAAGTATGTCTGATGGCTGACACGTGATGCCTCTTGTTTTCTTTTCTGAGGATTTCTGAGATATGACAAGTACTTGCTATGAAGCTAAATTGTAAGATCTGTATGGCAATTTGGCACTTCTAAATTATTGTTGTTTTTCCAACACTTGGGAGCATTTTGAAACAATGAGAGATGTACCTTGTAAAGACCAAGGAGTGGAGGATATTCTCATCTGAATGCTGACTGCATTTGCAGGCTTACTCGACGTGTTTCTTGATGGCCTCCTGTTATCTCTGATAATCTTTGGAGGTGCAGCAATAGCCGGAATTGTGCACCAACAGAAATCTACTTTTATTGTGAGTGCTATCAGAGAGCAGTGGCTGCATACTCTCATGAGTGACATCCCCAGTAATGCTGCCTAGCAATACCACTCCATCATACCCAAACCTTGCATTGGTGTGAAAGGAGAGGAAGGGGACAGAAATGGGAGGAAACTTAATCTGTTCAGGTTATTAGAAGATGTGATGGGCATCTATTAAATGGAAATACTGTAAAGAAGATCTGCCCTGTAAGAGTATTTTTGTTTGTTAATTATTCCATTAAAGTACTAGCAGTAAAAAGCACCAGCTAAGAGGACGTGCAAACAACGCTAGCAGTTGCTATCTGCAGGGCTGCTCCTGAGGAGGAGGATCGTGATTTCCAAACTGTCTCTTGATTCTTCTACTTTATGGGATGATTCCAGAGGCTGAGAAGAAACTGCTTCTGCTTTTCTGAGTCATGGTTTAAGAGTCAGAAGGAATTTAAAAACATAGTGGGAAGCTCTGACTGCTAGTACTGCCTTATCTGCAGAGGCGATTTCTAGTAGCTCTCACTATTGTGTGACTACTTACAAAATTGTACTGAGTCAGGAGTGATGGCAGGAAAGCGGCTCCTTGTTGGGGATGGACTCCTTAAAAACTTTGTGTGGTGTCACAGCATCTGGGGCGACGTGATTTCACTGTCTTAATGGAGCTCGGGCAAATAAGAGTACGGCATAAAGTGTACTTGCTCTCCTGGCTGTTTGGAGGGCTGCCAAACAACATCCATCAGGCTCTACAGTGATTAAGGATATGGACTAAACTTACTAAGGTGTGGCATCCATTTATATGTTAATGGCAATGGAAGAGGCAAAGAGAAGGTTTGCTGTATCTTACATTCCTGACAGCTGTCCCAGGTGTCATTTTGGTGGCTCATAGATCTAGTAAGCACTTGGTAGTACTCAGAACAGTGACCCGTTTAACTCTCGCTAATGTTTGTCCACATATGGCTAATAATTGGTCTTTTAAATGGAGTTTGCTGTCCACACATACAAAAATGGTGCTGCCACTTCACAGCAGCATATTACGGTTTTTAGATGTGCATCCATAGAACTGAGCTTTAATGAATATGTGGGATATTCCTTTCTGATACCTATGAACAATAGATCAGTGCATGGTAAATTTTGTTTGGATACCTTTTTTCCTCTTGGTTTGGGTTTGTAAATTAGAAAAACAAAATATCTGTGATGGTTGATTTTATGATCTTGTTGACAGTGAATTGAAAGAGCTGAGTTTACACTGGTCTTTCATTTCACAGTATTCTCTCAGTCAACAATTGTGTGCCGCTGTTGAAAGGATGCTGATACATTCTGGTAATGGGATGGATGCATCTGACTATTGAAACACATTAAATTTCCTCTATATCCTTTTTTTATTATTATTTTGTGTCAACCTAAATAACTCTCATGTATTTTTTATCATAAATATATATACCCTGCCATATCACAAGATGTCCCGTTTTCGTTCTTGGGGAGATTTCAGTCTTTATAACTTCTAAGTTTGTTGATCAAATTTTCACACTCTACTTTAAATTACATAGAATATCAGTTCCTTTATTTATTCAGTGTAAATACAGCCAAACATCTTTTGACTGTGCAAGCAACATTGCTGAGCCATCCAAATGTTTCAACTAGTCTACATCAGAGAATCCTGCAAGTTTAAAACACTTCATATTTTATGAAAAAATGGCAAAAACTAGTTTATATTTTCACACAGCCTCCTTGCAAAGTAGCTTAAAGGCAATAAAAGAAATTTTTGAGTGCAGAGGGAAATCTCTCTTTTCAACTCGCCCCACGCCTAATTATTCTGTAAGACAAAATAAAACTAATAACAGTTCTGAGAACTAAGGGAATTATTTAAGGTATTAATGTGTTAGGCTGCCAGAGTCAGACTGACACAGTGTCATGGAAATAATAATACTGTGTTTTGATGAATCAAGATAACTTTTGAGCGAAGGCTGGATTGAATCTTATGACTAGTTTCAGGAATCTGAGGGCACCAGAGTGAGTTTCTGTATGGAATGTAAAAGAGGACTTCCTCCTCTTTTACGTCGAGCTATTCCCAGGGAGGCATCTTGCTATGCTACCTTGTCTCTAAAGTTAGTGGTGAGAGACGGACACCTCTAGATAGCAATTTATCACATTAAAGATAAATAAAAATGGGTGTTTAAGATACATGGAAATAATTGTCCTCTAGACGTATTTCTCTCATTTCACTATTGAGGAGGGAACCCGAATGATTTTAATTGAATGACTTGAGCTTTCTTCCAGAAGACTGATCCACTTGAGTTCTTGCAGTGGAGCGGCTTGGTCAGCTCCATCCAGAACAAAATGCAGTGCAACTAAAAAACACAGAAAGTTCAGGAATAAGTTTTGTTTTGCCACTAATTTAAATTTAGACACTAGTGCCATAACATAATATTCTATTTTATATTCACCATTTCCAGGTCTTACGTTTTGTACTCCTGGAATACAGTGTTAGGTGTGTCTTCAAACAGAAGTATTAGAGTATATAACCCCTGAGCTGATCAGCGGTTTTAAGGGTTCTGTTGTGCCCCTTATCTTGCTACTAACCTTATTTTGCATATTGCCTGACTGGCATATTTCAAGTTTAGCATTGCTATAAGAATTGCCTTCTATTCTGAGGTAAAACTTTAGTAACTTTACTATGATTGCTTTTGTTCTTTGCCCTTATTTCTTTCAGTATTTTTATACCAAAAAAAAAAAAAAAAAGACAAAGGTGAAATACCTCTTTCTTTTAGATTTTGAAATACGTTGCTGTTAAAAGACGCTGAGTATCAGAAAATTAAGGCTTTGTGGTCAAAGCTTCTGTTGTTTTAATTATTCAGTCTGGAAAGTTTAAATTTCTTCTGACATAAAAAAATCCATCACACCTGTGGAAGACATAGACAATAAATTATTTAGTCCTTCTTACTAGGTCAGTATAGATGTTTTCCTTGCTCTACAATTTGTATATAGAATCATAGAATAGTTTGGGTTGGAAGTAACCTTTAAAGGTCATCTAGTCCAAGCCCCCTGCAATGAGCAGGGACACCTTCAACTAGATCAGGTCGCTCAGAGCCCCGTCCAAACTGACCTTGAATGTTTCCAGGGATGGAGCATCTACCACCTCTCTGGGCAACCTGTTCCAGTGTTTCACCACCCTCATTGTAAAAAGTGTCTTCCTTATATCTAGTCTAAATCTTTCCTCTTTTAGTTTAAATCCATTAACCCGTGTCCTATCGCAACAGGCCCTGATAAAAAAGTTTGTCCCCATCTTTCCTGTAGGCCCCCTTTAAGTACTGGAAGGCTGCTATAGGGTCTCCTCAGAGCCTTCTCCAGGCTGAACAACCCCATCTCTCTCAGCCTGTCTTCATAGGAGAGGTGCTCCAGCCCTTTGGTCATCTTCATGGCCCTCCGCTGGACTTGATCCAACAGGTCCATGTCTTTCTTATGTTGGGGACTCCAGAGCTGGACGCAGTAGTCCAGATGTGATCTCACAAGAGTGGAGTAGAGAGGCAGAATCACCTCCCTTGACCTGCTGGCCATATTTCTTTTGATGCAGCCCAGGATGTTGTTGGCTTTCTGGGCTGTGAGCGCACATTGCTGGCTCATGTCCAGTTTTTCATTCACCAGTACCCCCAAATCCTTCTCCTCACGGCTACTCTCAATCCCTTCATCCTCAGCCTGTATTGACACCAGGGGTTGCCTCAACCCAGGTGCAGGACCTTGCACTTGGCCTGGTTGAACCTCATGAAGTTCACACATGGCCACTGCTTGAGCTTGTGAAGGTCCCTCTGGATGGCATCCTGTCCCTCAGGCATGTCAACCGCACCACTCAGCTTGGTGTTATTGGCAAATTTGCTGAGGGTGCACTCGATCCCACTGTTTATGTCATTGATGAAAATATTGAACAGTACTGGTCCCAGTACAGATCCCTGAGGGACACCACTTGTCACCAATCTCCATCTGGATATCGAGGCATTGACCACTACCCTCTGCATGCAATCATCCAGCCAATTCCTCGTTTGCTGAACAGTCCACCCATCAAATCCATATATCTCCAACTTAGAAAGCAGGATGTTGTGGGGGACCGTGTCAAAGACCTTGCAGAAGTCCGACTAGATGACATCTGTAGCTCTTCCCATGTCCACTGATGTAGTCACTCCTTTATAGAAGGCCACAACTTTGGTCAGGCAAGACTTGCCCTTGGTAAAGCCATGCTGGATGTCTCAAATCACCTCTCTGTCCTCTATGTGCCTGAGCATAGCTTCTAGGAGGTTCTGTTCCATCATCTTCCCAGGCACAGAGGTGAGGCTGGGAGGTTGGTAGTTCCCGGGGTCCTCCTTTCTACCCTTTTTAAAGATGGGTACAATGTCTCCCTTTTTCCAGTCACCTGGGATTTCACCTGGCTGCCATGAATTTTAAAATATCATTGAGAGTGGCTTTGCAACTATGTCGGTGAATTCCCTCAGGACTCTGGGATGCATCTCACCAGGTCCCATAGATTTCTGTACGTTCAAGTTCCTCAGGTGGTCACAAACTTGATCTTCTCTTACAGTGGGAGGGACTTTGCTGCCCCATTCCCTGTCTTGTGGTCCATGAACTCAAGAGTTGTGGGGAGAAGGGTTGTCAGAGAAGACTGAAGCAAAAAGTTGTTGAGTATCTCAGCCTTCTCCTCTGTTTTTACCAGTTTGCCAGTCTTGCTCCGCAGGGATGGTACGTTTTCTTTGACCTTCCTTTTCTGGTTGACATACCTGTAGAAGCTCTTTTTATTATTCTTTTCATCCCCTGACAAGTTTAGCTCCAGCTGTGCCTTGGCCTTCCTGACTCCATCCCTACACAACCAGGCAGCATCCCTATACACTTCCCAGGATACCTGGGTACCTGTCGCTGCTTCAACTGCCTTGTGCATGTCTTTCTTACCCTTTTGTCTGACCAGCGGGTCTCAACTCAGCCATGCCAGTCTCTTGCTTTCCTTTCCTGATTTCTTACACCTGGGGACTGAGAGCTCTTGTGATCTGTGGAAAGCATCCTTAAAGATCTGCCAGCTCTGTTTTGCTCCCTTGCCTCTGAGGGCAGTTTCTCAGGGACGTCCTATTGACTAACTCCTTGAAGAATTGGAATTTTGCTTTCTAAAAATTCAGTGTCCTGGTATGAATTTTGTGGTAGGGTAGGAGGGACAAGAGGCACTATAACTTCAGAAGCTGCAAAGATAACTAGATTTCATAACTTAAGTGCTTGAATACATGCTTCCAACTTGTTGCACACATACATTTTTAAGTACAAAGCAAAAGCACAATGAAGAAATAGTGAACAAAACATGCATCTGAATCAAAGGATCAATAATTTTCCTTATCACTGGCTCTTCATGCAGAGTATTCAGGCCCAAGAACATGAGGAAGGACACCACCTCATGACATACACATGGCTACTCCAGCCTGGCTGCTAAGGAGCTTTCTGCTCAGATATGCTACCATCCTCTTGGCTAGAATCAGGAACCCCCATCTTGTTCCTTGAGATCAAAAAGTATACTCCTTAAAATTCAAACTGTGTTTAAAGTTGTCACTATGAAAAGCTAAAATAAAAAAAAGGCTTTTTGCTTACCTACCCACATGTCTCTTTTCACGTGGATTAATTTTTTTGCTTGACTTACTGTAAACCTCATTTTTACTTAGTAAGCACTTTCCACCGAAAAGTTTCCAGATGATTTGTTATTTCTTTCCTATTCATTCCCAGATGTGCGTATACCAGTGATTACTGTTATGTGCCTGAGTTTCTAGAATGTGTTACTTATGAGTTATAATTTTGTAGTTTTATTGTCTATTATTCCCAGATCAAATTCTCAGCTGGTGTCAGTCTGTGTAGCTTCATTGATTTCACTGATGCTGTTTGACAGGTTGGACCATTTGAATATGTTTCATTTGAGGACATGATTTTCTGTATTAGTCGTCAACTACTGATTGCTATGGAGTGTAGTTATGCATATTCCAAACTGAATTAAGTTGCTGATCCAACAAAACAGTTACACACATGCTTAAGTTTTATCAGGCTTTAATTGTGGCCATGTAGGTAATTCTACTTAGTGTTAAATAGGTGCTTTAGTGTTCTGCAGAGCATGAACTAAATGTATTTGTTAAGAAGCCCATAAACTTTCCTGGGATCTTCCAACTGAGCAGTAAATACAAATAGTATGTAAAGTACAAGTACTAACATAAACAGAGAAGGCACTGTTAAAATAAAGATCTGCTTTAAAAATGGGATTGCAAATGGGCTTTAACATTTTGACAATTTTCTGCTACCAATGAGGTTTTTAGGTGCTGAGTGCATGGAGTAATGGCTATAACCAAAGGGAGTATCTTTTTTTCACACCTTGTGCAAGATCCCAAAACAATAGAGAGGTATGTTATGCACCTTCTGGAAATGAAATAATCCAAAAAGTGACATAGGAAAGGTCCTCCTGGTGGTCCTCCAGGCCTTAACATCATCCTTAACAGTGAAGTTGATACATCATTATCAATGTCTTGTTCAATACTCGCACTGGTCTAATAAGCTTAGAAGATGTAACTTCTAAGAGAAGCAGTCCAAAGTCTAACTGAAGTGAACACGGGATATGTGCCTGAGTCTGAATGGAATATGCAGAAAATATCAGCTGGATAAGAAGTTCTTCGAGATCTTCTTTTTGTCTCTTACGTTCTCAAAATTTTTATTCACTACCCTGGAGTCCAGTAAACTACAAAATTTACAAAGGGAAGAAAAAAGAAAAAAGTTATCTAAAAATGTCCCATAAAAACAAGTAATAAGTACTTCTGATGAACTCTTGAGGTGATTTTATTTATACCTTTGGTCACTGTAAACATTTTGATTGCTGATTAATCCAACAGTAGTTTAATGAGGAGAAATAATGGTTTGACTGTAGATATAATAAAACATTCTCTTCAAAGCTGAGAAATCTGGAGCAGTGAGATAAGGATTAATCTGGGATTCAACTAACACTTCTGGCTCTTAATTATAAAATTTATAGTAGAGTGCTATTAATTCAAGTTTTACTACCTACATTGGCAAATATTGCTTTGTCTTTAGCAGATGCTGTTTATTTTCATTGCTCAGTAAGGTTTGAAAGATTTTTAAATCTTCAAAACAGAGACCTGTTGCAGAAAGCCTTATTGAACAACTACTCAGGAATAGGAAATCAGGTTTAAAAGAAGGAATGATGATATGGAAGGTGTCACACTTTCCATATTGCTTCTACATGAACTATACCCCAAGTACTTCCCTCTACTCACTTTCCAATGTTTGTACCCATTTGTGAAAACACTTAGAGATTAACTACTGTCATATTTATTAAAATTTAACTTGTTTGTTTCCTTTTGTTCAGGAATAAAGTTATTACTCAAACATTTGCAGATATGTTAAAAATAATTATTCCTGTAATCTATACTAATTAATTTATTTGTTAAGATGTTTTTTCAGAGCAGGAACAGAAAGAAACCAGTGAGCAAGTTGTACATCACCTATATGTTAAATTATAGATGGCATTTTTCGTGTAAAATGGGCACAAAGAACATGACATTATCAGCTGTGCGACATTATCAGCTGTGCTCTGAGATGAAAAATTCAGACAAAAAATCTACTACTTTCAATCATGAGATCAGAGTCTAAAAGCTGAAGATAAAAATCCTTGGTAAGATGGATTCAGGTCGGATAAACACCACCTAATAGTTTGTAAAATGCCCACATTAAAACCAAACCAAACCAAACCAGAACAAAACAAAACAAAACCCCAAACCAACAAAAAAATCAGCAATTTTTTTTTACAAAAGCACAGGCCAGTATTTGGCAAAACTTTGCACCTCTTTGCCTGCGGAGAGGATATCAGAAAGTAACACAGAAGAGAAAAAGGACCTACTTTTCACCATATGAAAGACACATTCTATCAAGTGCTATGACAGAAACTATTCCCAGTGAAATTGTTTTGCATGTCTGCAAAAGTAAAATGTCCACCTTTTGGAAATGTTATCTCCTCCGTGCTTTACTTTTCTTTCACTACAATGCAGTGTGAAATAAACTGACAGGTCTTTTTACAATATTTTTTTTTTTTATATACCAGACAGTTCCATCTTTTTACTTAGCATAAGCATATATTTCTCCATAAAGAAATGCTGGTGTTTCATGTGTAGAGTAGCTCAGTACCTCCAACCTTTAAGTGTCTATGGGTAATAAAATTTAGTAAACAAAATAAGTATGGGGAAATGTCTCGTCAACCACTCTCCAGTGATAGAGTATGGAAGGGACTAATGCAAATATGATTGTTCTATTAAATTAAATTTATTGTAGTAGACTATTTTTCTGCAGGGCTATAATATTTTTTTTTTTTTAAAGTGCTGGTGTTATGCTTAAGGTCACCTGCAAAAGACCTTCAGCCTGTGATCAAGGCAGTTAAAGAAGCAGAAAACAATCCAAAGTCAGATGCCTAAAACCAAAATATATGAGAGGGAACCAACTGAACTGTGCAACATATCAGATAAATGCTAACAATACAGAAGTAGAGAAAACTGTCTGGGACTTGGAAAATTTACAAAAGTACGAAAGTGCAACACTTACAAAATTTTATGACTGCTAAGGTCATAAAAATAGTTGTTCATGAAGAATTGAAATTCATAAACTTCCAAACATGCATTCTAGAACTGGAGATGAGATTGCAACAAGAAAATGGTTACATGATGAGATATTCTTTGTGGATTGGACACAGAATTCTTGCAAGCTAATGTAAATAAACTCAGCATCTTTCTACTGCGATGGAAAATTCCCCGAAAATTATCCGAATGAAATATCTCAATATTAAGATGCTAAATAGAGACGTGCCAAGGCAATGTTAATACAGTATAGCTTATAAGAAAATATGTTGCGACCACATCATAACAATGATCTCACAGGGACCTGTACGATTTACTGATATTCCAACAAACCCTGGAGAAGAAACAGCCAGAGAAAGGAAGAAAGAAAACTGCACTGACAGATTGGTATATACAGTGGAATGTGAAAGTGAAGATATTGAAAACAGTTTGAAAGCAGTGATCAATATCTGTCCTATGCAAAACATTTTCTCATCAACAAATCACAGTACGGCTATGTATAATACAGTACAGTCTGTTCCCAAATACATTACTTGAAAGCTTCTTCTTCCTTGTACATCTTATTGGCATCTGGATCACTGTGTAAATTGAAAAAGATACAGCAATATATGTGTATGTCAATGTAAAAGTCAGCACTAACTTCTCCGAGAGTTTCTGTTAGGTCTTATATGATTTGCAGGAACTTAGCAACAAATAATTTAAACTACCTTTTATCTCACACAGATATTTAGCATGGAGATGTGGGTCAGGAGAAGCAAAAAATTTTGAAAAATAATTGCAATATGTCCACTATCAGTCAACTATCTTTGCGTCATAGTCAGTTAATAGTATATTTCTACTTCAGTCAGTCAGGAATTATTTTGCTATACAGGTATGACTGAGATTTTTCTATCATTTCATTTTCTCTAAAACTGTACAAGCTTTTTCTATGAAAACTCTTCTTTAATATTTCTTCATATAAAAGTTGAAACATTTATCAATAACCTAGACCATGTTATATCAGTATGTATAATCAGAAAAAAAAGTCTTTCTCAGGAAGCTCTTTTCAGACTATTTAAGAAATTGTGTCAATGAGGCAAGCTGGTAAATAAAAAAGCTGCATCGCATAGATAGTTGGTTACACCAATATTAGCAATTTATTTGAAAGCTATATAAGTCTATGACCAGGTTTCACTAATGGAGATACATTTTCTTCCCATTTTTCCCACAAAAAGATGGAAAATTTCTTTCCAAAATGTCTTGTAATGAAGACTAATGAACTAAGATATGTGTTTGAGGGGAAGATAAGTGGAGGATGGAAAAGCCTAACCTACTTAAAATGTACAGAAATTATTGCATCAAAAGTGTTCAAGAGCTCATCTTATGTAATAATCTATCTCTCAGGAAATGTCCTGTGACTCCTGAAATGCAACATTTGTTTTATTATACAAATAACATAGAATGAGAAAATTCTCATCCTGAGAATGAGATCTGAGGAGACTGCAGATGTTTTGGCATATGGAGATTTTCTCTATCTGTGATTTCTGTATGAAAAGATTTTTTTGGCCAAAGTATCCCCTGTATTCAAGAACTGAATACACCTAAACCATTTCACCAATCTACGCACAAGAAAACTTCTTTTCTCTGTAGTTTGACATGACCTGGTTTCGAATGTCTTACAACAGCAGAAAATCAGAAAGTCCTATGAGTTTTAATGATATAATATTTGATCCCTTTATTACTTCAGAAAAGAAGAAAAGGCCTCTACATCGATACAAACACTGTGTAAATGTCCGGCAAGGCTGGCCTTAAAGAACCATCATAAAAGCTGACTTGAGTTGCTTCAGACACAAAACTTAGGGTGTCATGTTTTGGGTGGAGCAAAGCCTCAATTTGATTCTGATTTCCTAATTACAAAGCCAAAATTGGGTCTAGTTCTGGTTTTAGACTCTTGATTGATAAAATTGAAGCCCTTTTTATTCTGAGTCATATATTTTTCCAAGTTAAATCTACATTATTTTAAAGGAGAGACAGCCTGACTTTCTCTTTGACATGTCAACTGACATCTTGGTTAAAGATACTAAATTTTTCACTGAAAGGTGTGCTTTTCTGTTAGGTTCCTATAATATTTTATCAAGATAACACTGAATTACAAAAGTGATGAAAATGTTCTTGATTGTAATGTAAACATATACACCATTTTTCCTCACCTTGAAGAAAAGCCAGAAAATCACTGTATTCCAGAAAATATTTTTTCAAGTGTTTATAAGAACTTAAGCCACTTTCAGTTTAGTTATTTCCTCTCCAGTTGATCAGGTGAAACCTTTTGTTATCAGCCCCTGTCAAGAGTAGTTGCAGGACAGATCTTTAACCTTCTTTTAAAATAGTGCATATGCAAGAAACTACATGAAATTAAAATTCTTTCTTATGCGTTGCATCTACATGTCCTCCCCAAAAATTTCATTTCTAGGATTAAGAAAGGAAGAACAAATCTAGTGGCTTTTCAGTGAAGGGTCTGAGAGTATGAGAGAAGAGAAATATTAAGGATGGCATGACATCATCAGATTGAAAGTAAGAACCCACCCCATGAAGTGTAGTGCAGCTTTACTGCTTATCAGATGTTAGTCACCAGCAGGGCAGTACATCCTTGGATAAATCACACTCTCTTTAACAGTCATTTCATTCCATGGTGAACTCCAAAGGGCATGGTTCACAGATGATTCAATGAAGGCCAGAATTTGACAGCTTAGGTTGGTTCTTTGCAAATAAGTCTGTTTTGATGTTTTCTTACTTCTTAATTATTTCTTATACGTAGCATCCTCCCTCGAAAGAGAATTTTTTCTGACAATCATAGCCTACAATCCCGTCAGTGATCTTCTGTGAACACACACACACAAAAGGATAAAATAAAAATAGTGTGGCAACAGGCTAAAACAGACTATGCACAAAATTCTCTCTGCTTTGTATTTCCACATGCATAACTCACATCTCCAGTTACTGACACTCCGTTAAAAATACCAGTCACTGAAGTAAAGCTGTGGATATCCTGCCCTATCGCATAACCTGTAGACCCAGAGGTTGAGGGAGCTGTTAGGTTGGAGACAGCTGGCTATGAGGACTGAAAGATGGCAAAATACTGGGAGCAAGGAGATTACAAGTAAGGTAAGTTTTCTCTTGTGTTACCTGCGTCTGTACTGCTCAGCTACGTTTCTCTCTACATACACATTCATGCTTCATAATATATATTATATACACAGTATATAAAAACCACATTATACTATACATGTGTATGAAATGTATTTACTAATAATGAAAAGGTTAAATATGTATAAAAAGAATTACATTTGTCATGCTGCTGTACCTGCAGAGTAGTGTCAATTTGACATTTCTCCCTCAAATGTTCAGTTCATGAGTTCATATTTTGTCTAGAAAAAGTGTCTAATATAAAAAAATTGTCCATTTTTTTCACCTTAGAGGTGTTCTGGGTAGGCAGTTTACCTGTTTTTTATAGGACTTTAAATTAAGAGAAAAAATATTTTGGAATTTTACTTCTTAAAGTAATTAAAGGGCTGTCTAGAGTGATCTCATCTAAACAATCACTCCAAACATCCCTGTTCAGCAATTTGTGAGGTTACATTTTAAAACTGGTTGCAATATTCACCTACTGCTGGCTTTGTAAAACCATTTAGAACTTTACCCTCTGATGATCATGAGAATTTCACCAATTGCCCACTTTAATTATTCATGGACAACTTCAGATTCTTTATCTTTGAGTGACTATTAATTTTTAGTATTTCTCCCACTTTGTTCTCATGTTATATATTTGCAGAATTAAATGTTATGTGTACTGAATTGATAAAAATGCTGTAGCTGTCAAGGCTCGTAAGGAACATAATATCTTTGGCTACAGCAGATGGACATGCCCAGAACCTCTTTACTCGGTCATGCCTAAATATATACTAAAATATTGGCAGCAGTTAACACCACATGAAATATTAAATCCATATTCAAATGAAAGGTTCAGTTAACTTTTTCAAGGAAATGTTTTCTGTGCTTGTTTCAGCTAGGATTTCTAAAAATCTGTTATCAGCCCCGTTCATTGAAAATTAATTAACACTTTTTTTCCCAATCCTGTTCTATGACTATTAAGTTCTTTAGCTTTATACAGTATACAGAGTACTAGTTGACTGATCTTTGGAAGTGTTGAGTCATCTAAGCTTGGACTCTAATATTTTTGTTCTTTGATCTCTCTCAGATTTTCAAACTAAGATAAGCTTGTCCAGGCCACATATGGACTGAGAAATGTCTAAAGAATGGTCTGATATTGCAAAGAGAGCCAGTGACAGCTCTGCCTTCCTTTGCCAATAGAATCTTTCATTTCTTAGCACATTAAAATCTCGGAAACAAGCCCCTGACCAGGGATCCTTAATATGTCAAACATTTTAATCTCAAAAACTTTGTCTCTATGAATTGGAATAGACTGAGATGTGGGGTGGGTGGGGAGCGTTTGAAAAAAATTAACCGAAATAACTTTTCCACCAGAATACAGATTTTTCTTCAGAATTATTGCTTCTGTGCTTAACAGGTATTACAGATCTGTTGGACACCGGGATAGAAGCTGATAGTTCCTGATGTTCCCCAGCACTGCATCCCAGAGGATAAAGCCTCTAGGTTCAACTCTTCACCAGAGACACAGAAAAGTGAGGCAGCTGAACTACAATTTTCAAGACTTGTATCTATTGGTATTTATAGAGATACTTCTCTATACAATATTTCCAATGTCAGTCAAAGATATTGCTCTTTAAAAATAATATCTTTTTTATTGTTATTTTCAGGCATTTTCTATTTCGATAACAGAAACACAACAGCCACAGAAGGCAGCAATTTGGGGTGAGGTGGAAGGAAAATATCATTATATTAAAAAACAAATTTTGTGTCAAAGAGTTCTCATGAATACATTCAGTCAGTCTAAGTGACAGGATGACAGAACCAGATTTTTTTTCCTGTTCAGAATGTCTGTTCCTGACTAAAACTCACTAACAAGCTGTATTTCTGTTCTATTGTGTACTTAATCCTGAGCCAAAACTAAAAGCAAAGCCCTTGACTGATATTATGGAAAACTGGGAATGAGTTCTCAACGTGTCTTTTCATGACAATCAATAAACTTGTGTTACAAAAACATACAAACTCTTTTGACATCAATGTATCCTTTTGAAGGTATTAAAGCTGGTTCACAAAGATTTACAACTCCAACAATTTACAACCACTGTCTGAACAGAAAAAAACCAAAATAATTCTTTGTTACTATCTGTACAAAGAAACACAGAGTTTAATTTGTCATTATTCATAGAATTCATTACATTTTCTATAAAAATGAATTAACATTTACATAACTCCAGAGGTATTTGTAAATCCTCATTTCATATATTTCAAGCAGTTTTGTCGTTCATTTATGTAGAAGTAAAAGCTTATACAAACTCAGAAACCTGTAAGAAGGCACCTGGACAGATGATATAAAATGAGTGACCATAGAACGTTAGATTAGGTAGAGGCTGAGAGCCATTCTCTCATTTGTAAGACATCACTGATATGCAGGATCTGCAACCCATAATACTCAGCATCAAATTACAGGCAGGCACATCACCTTTAAAACATTGCTGACTCTGTTTCTTAATTATTCCATCATGTTGCTCGAAGTGAGAAAGAACACAGTGTAACTCAGCTGACGTAGCATCATGAATTGTGAATTGTTACATCCAACAATTTGCAAACAATTTTTAGTCTGAATATTGTGAATAAAGTTATCGATTAAAACCATCAGGACTGGGTCATGTATAGTCTGACACCTAGAAAAAGAGAGGTTTTCTGAGTAACAGTATTTGCAAAAGGTAAATCAGGAAGTCACAATATCTTTATTTCTGAATAACAACCAAATTCCATGAAAGGATATTTAAAGAGGGAAATATCTGATCTGGAATGCTGAACAATGCATACCTGAAGTATGCATGGGTTTGGAATACGATTAATTGAAAAAGTTCTTATAGTTCAAGCTAATATTGTGTGTAAGTTATATAAAAGAAGTATATATATATATATATATTACTCTTTACTTGATGACTCCGCAGTGTCTTATGGAAGATTCAAGGGCCAATCTCCTCGAACCAAAAAAACAGCAAACTCCCTCCATTTGTTCCTTTACCTTTTTCTTTTATTCCCTCATTTTATTTACCTAATATTAAGTCTACTGATTCTGACTTTTTTTCTTCCCCTGTTGTTTTCCTCCACTTGAAGGGTACATCTGAGCTTTGTGCAGCTTGGGAAGCAGTTTCTTTCTGAAATAGATGCTCTTATGAAATAATCATAAGAGAGATGAATCATTGCAGGGATGAAACAAGGAAAGCCAAGGCTGCCTTGGAATTAAACCTTTTTAGTGATGTCAAGCTCAACAGGAAGGGCTTCTACAAGTATATTGGAAGCAAAAGGAAGACCAGAGAAGTTGTGGGCCCACTGTTGAATGAAACAGGAGCCATGGTGACGGAGAATGCGGAGAAGGCGGAGTTACTGAATAACTTCTTTGCTTCGGTCTTTACTGCTCAGCCCAGCCCTCAGGAGTCCCAGGCATTGGGGGAAGTAACAGGGAAAGAAGACGACTTCCCTTGGGTTGAGGAAGATCGAGTGAGGGATCAATTAGATCAATTATATATTCACAAGTCCATGGGCCCTGATGGGATGCACCCGAGAGTGCTGAGGGAGCTGGCAGAAGTCATTGCTGGGCCGCTCTCCATCATCTTTGAAAGGTCCTGGAGAACAGGCGAGGTGCCTGAGGAATGGAGGAAAGCCAACGTCACTCCAGTCTTCAAAAAAGGCAAGAAGGAGGAGCCGGGGAACTACAGGCCGGTCAGCCTCACCTCCATCCCTGGAAAGATGATGGAACAGCTCGTTCTGAGCATCATCTCAAGGCATGTGGAGGAAAAGAAAGCTATCAGAAGTACTCAACATGGATTCACCAAGGGGAAACTGTGTCTGGGTAATCTGATAGCCTTCTATGACGGCATGACTGTACGGACAGATGAGGGGAGGGCAGTGGATGTGGTCTACCTTGACTTAAGCAAGGCGTTTGACAGGGTCTCCCACAGCATCCTCATAGGGAAGCTTAGGAAGAGTGGGCTTGATGAATGGACAGTAAGGTGGATTGAAAACTTTTTGAAAGACAGAGCTCGGAGGGTCGTGATTAGGGGCACAGAGTCTAGTTGGAGGTCAGTGACGAGTGGTGTTCCCCAGGGGTCAGTACTGAGTCCAGTCCTCTTCGATATATTCATCAATGACCTGGATGAGGAGATAGAGTGCACTCTCAGCAAGTTTGCTGATGACACAAAGCTGGGGGGGGAGGCTGACACACCAGAAGGCTGTGCCGCCATACAGAGAGACCTAGACAGGCTGGAGATCTGGGCAGAGAGGAACCTTATGAAATTCAATAAGAGCAAGTGTAGGGCTGCACCTGGGGAGGAATAACCCCGTGCACCAGTACAGGTTGGGGGCTGACCTGCTGGAGAGCAGCTCAGCTGAAAGAGACCTGGGAGTCCTGGTGGACAACAGGATGACCATGAGCCAGCAATGTGCCCTTGTGGCCAAGAAGGCCAATGGCATCCTGGGGTGCATCAAGAAGAGTGTGGCCAGCAGGTGGAGGGAGGTCATCCTCCCCCTCTACTCTGCCTTGGTGAGGCCACATCTGGAGTACTGTGTCCAGTTCTGGGCTCCCCGGTTCAAGAAGGACAGGGAACTGCTGGAGAGGGTGCAGCAGAGAGCTACCAAGATGACTAGGGGACTGGAACACCTCTCTTATGAAGAAAGGCTGAGGGATTTGGGTCTCTTCAGTCTGGAAAAAAGATGACCGAGGGGGCATCTTGCCAACACTTATAGATACTTAAAGGGTGAGTGTCAGGAGGATGGGGCCAGGCTCTTTTCAGTGGTGCCTGGGGACAAGACAAGAGGTAACGGGCACAAACTTGAGCAGAGGAAGTTCCACCTAAACATGAGGAGGAACTTCTTTCCTTTCAGGGTGGCAGAGCACTGGAACAGGCTGCCCAGAGAGGTGGTGGAGTCTCCGTCTCTGGAGACATTCAAAACCCGCCTGGACGCGTTCCTCTGCAACCTGCTCTGGGTGACCCTGCTCTGGCAGGGGGGTTGGACTAGATGATCTCCAGAGGTCCCTTCCAACCCTATGATTCTATGATTCTGTGATTCTATGAAGGAGGATATAATGGTACTAACAATACAGAAGTAAATTCCCTGGAATAGGTGACTGTATTTATAATCTGTTTGAGGACTGGTGTATATAAATAACAGTTACATTTAAGATACGTTGCATTTCAGCATCACCAGTTTCCTCTTCATTTGCCAGGCAATGTGGAAGAGCCGTGTACCTAGTACTGCTCAGCAGTGGGGCAGAATCAGTTTCATTGGAATTAACCTTTTCACTGTCGTGTGAGAGTGTGATGAATTGAAGGGAGTATAGACTCTTTTAGTCTTTGTATGTTACTAAATGAGCTCCAGATTTATTTGTTTGTTTCTTTGCTATATTTTCATACTGGATAATTAGCTTAAAGGCAATTTTGCATTAAATAAATTGACCTGAATTTTGTCTGATACCACTACAAAAAGAATACTGTCCTTGAAGTCCCTACTGTCTCCTCTAAAATTTATCTCAATGAAAATTGTAAGGTATTTTTAAGACTTTAAAACTGTATCATTTCCACTGTAGAATAACACATTGGTAGGTAATCATCTGTGGAGCGGGGCTTTTTTCTGACTTTTATATATACACATGCGTATACATGTATATAATGAATGCCACAGTTTTGACTTTACTATGCATTACCAGCCTAGTCTATAATCCTAGCATTGCTTACTCACATTGCCTTTCTAGACTCTTACAAAGTCCCTTTCTTATATCAGTGCAAGCTTCCCAGACAATTGATGAGCAATCAAACTGACAGGGTGGAAGAGCAAATGCCCAGTAGTTTTTTCACATAGACACTGCTACAAGTTTTTTTAACTGATAATTTCCCTTCAGCCTTGACTTTTTGAAAAATTAATGATTTTATGTCTTAAAATATTAAAATCTCCCACCAGCCCTGTGCATTTTAAATGCCCGTGCCGTAATCTGCCATCGTGTAAGGACAAAGGGTAAACTAAGAATACGACATTCCTAAATGATAGTCGTCTTCATATTATAATTCATCTTGCACAGATTGTATTGCTCCAATTTCTTTTTTCAGAGCTGGAAGGAAAAAATACATTTACTATGCTTCAGAAAAGTGGGACAGATCTGTCCTTCTGTTTGTAAAGACATTTAGGCCAAGAGGTTTTCTGATCTGTTGTAGTTTGGTCTTCTTTATGGAACTTTGCAGTAGCCTTATCTGGAAAATGTCATTCTGAGCTTAATTAGTTCTGGCATGGTGATTACATCAACAGACAACATGTCTCTGTATGAGCTGTGCAAGGCACTGCTTTGTAGTGTAAGCTCCCACAGAGTTCATAAACTGCTCCTTAGTATTATGTGGCAAACAAAAGGACAAAACTGCTGTTAGTTGATATCTTTTTTAGTCTCATTAATGTAGCAGGAACTTTCAATGTAAACTGATGGCATTATTGCTACTTCGTCAGACAGTTGGCCTAGTTGTAAACATGAAGCTATGGCACAAGTGCAGCATGGATGTATCAGCCATGGAGATTACTGAATCTATTCTGTTGGCCATGCATCAATCCTGAACATGAGATGCAGACCCAGAAGGAAAAAGTCTAAGAAGCAAGAAATAGAAAATGAGACACAGAACATGGAATTTGACTAAAACACGCTATCACATCTTACACACATTATGTGGCAGTGAGTAAAAATATACCCACTTGTCAGCAATAGCACCCAAAAGGTGGTGAGACACTTTCTTCAAGAGACCTATTCTCATTTTCCTGTTCTTCTCTATGGCTCATTTATTCTTGGTAAGTCTACACATATTGCTTGTATCAAGCATGATTAGGCCTGAACATTTTTTTTTTTTTTTTTTTTGTCCCGGAAGTAAAGATGAAGAGCATTCCTCTAAAAGGACACTGTTAGAATTAGTTAGGATATCTTCCATCCTGCAATCTCAGAGCATTTAAATATCCCCCAGCCACACAGTGAAAAAACCCCCAGGGAATAGGGAAAGAAGTAGAGAATAAGAAAAATAAATAAGATAGTACGGAGTGTCCAGTTTTGTCCTTTTGAGAAGGTAGTGCTTAAGTCTTTCCTTTCAAAATCATATTTGCGTATTTAGCCTGCTTACTCATTCTGCTCCATTCTGGGCACAGTTATAGCAGTAGGCTAAATTCTTCACTGCTACAGTGTATTCTCACGCATTTCTGATGTGAGAGTTGCAGAAATCTTAACTTTGTTTTTAGCTCCACTTGGAGAAAGGTCTGTGAGAAATCAGATATCCTCTTCGAATTTAGGATGATCAAATTTATTAATAAATTTGTCTTTCTGTTGGATTTTCTGTATGCTATACTCAACAGTCCGATACATTTCTAAATATGCCTTGGGAAGTTGTTCCTTCTGTTATTTTGATAAGGTTACTTCTTGTTGTTATTTTCCTTCTTGCTATGTCCTCAGTTTTTTTAATTTCTATATAAATTTTTATATTTTTTCTTTGTCTCTTTTGTGTTCAAATCCTATGAGCAACGTAAGAAGGAATACTGTAGGCTGAGGTATTCATTGACCCAGCACATTTCCATCACAATGTTAAAAGTTTAAGGCAGCCCTGTTCCACTTGGTGCTCGTTTTCCCTTGGGTGATAGCTGACACTTTGTAGCAAAGAAGGATGAAACTTACTTTCACCCGGAATAGGAAAAGTAAAAAAACTGTACCAAAAACTTTTAAGTAAATGGGAGGTTGGCCAATAATATCTTTTTTGTTCTAGTGCGTATCATCCCACCTTATTGGTAGAAAATATGTGGAAATCTATCAACGAAAAGATCTATATAGTAACTCTCAGGGAGGTAATGAAAGGTTTTACAGAGAACTTAATGAAATGAGGAAAACTATGAAGATTTATTGCTACGATTGTAACTAGGATGGACCAGACTCCATCACCGCAGTGGGCACAGGTGAAAGAATGGATATGGGTACCTAAAACATGAGTCACACAGATTTTGAGGCAAGTACCAAACCTATAATCTCTCCAATACCTTGATGTGGATCTAATCTCACCAGGTAAGGCATTTATTATCTCCAAGAGGTCTAATAGTGTGCTTCACCCTGTCTCCACACATGAGCATACATACATGATGTGCATACATACATATATACATATATGAGCAGCCTTGAACTCAGAGGACTAGCTAACTGAAGCTGGGTTGCTGCCTGAGCTCTGCCAGGACACTCCAGAAATGCCATAGAGGTGCCTAATGGGACCAAAAGCGTGGTGCTGTCTACACATAACCCACACTCATGATATCATGGTGAATTCTCTATTTCTTTTAACACTTGTACATTTAAATAGTGTGATGCAGTACTATTGTTTTTTTCCATTGCATTTGATCAACTGATTGGTTTGTTGCCTGGAAAAAGATGGACTGACAGAGGTACATAAATACACAATAAAAAATAAAATTACTTCATGCAATACAATTGCTACTGTTGACCTTACGTATGTATGCCTTACGTGTGCATACATGATGTATGATCAGTACTGCCCTTTTTGACTTGAAGAGAAAGTTTCATATAAACAAAGTCCCAAAAATTTTATACACCTTACCGTTGAGATGAAGACAAAAATGAACACAATAAAAAGCAAGTAGAATAACAGTAATTGTATAATAGTACGTTAAGAAGGAACTTGGTTCACAAAAGAGTGAGCTGGAAATATTTGCAATGTTGATGACACATTTCATAGGCATTTAAAATTGAACTAAAAGATTAAAAATGGCTAATGATTTTTTTTACAAAATTTTTTTTGCAAGAAAAATAGTTTTCATTTATAGACCAGCTCTAAGAGAAAAACTTGTAGATTTTACATCAAATTATCTTTTCTTTCTTTCTTATATAAACAAGTAAATAATTCAGTTAATTTTATGTCAGAGAAGCTTAGTAAAAATATGCCAATATTGATGTAAACTCCTCCTCACCCTATTCAAAATGAAGTTCCACAATAGTTTTAACCTGTTATCTGATTCAATACTGAAATACAAAAAGAGTATCCCTTATATGCAGGTAAACAATGGCAGGCTCTCAGAAATCTGTTTTGTGGCCTTTAGTAATACAATTCTCTTCATACTCCTTTCACTGGCAAATGACAGGAGGCATATATGATCTCAGCTCTCCCAAGGTAAAGGATTCATAGGTGAAATCGCAGACTTTTATTAAATAATGGTATTAAATTCAGCACAATTGCATCCATAAATTTGTCATCTGCTAAACTCCCTGTAAGAAGGCAGATGAAACAATTGTTATGAAAATATTTTATGATATTTCAGTCCTGCAATATGAAAATAGTTAAATACAGAATAAAAGGATTCTTCTGCTTGACAAAAATGATAGCTGTAAAGCTGAAACAGTGCATGAAATGTAATCAGACTGGAAACTCCTGGAGGGTTAGGTCTGTATATACAATACCAGCATGAGTAGAAGCACTTATAAAGATGTTCTTTCCTATTTCAAACATGAGGTACCTACAAAACCTGAGTGTCATTCTGAATTTTATCGTGAGTGAAAAATTCTTGCTATGAATTGATTCTTTTCTTCCCTCTGTCAGTGCTTGTGTCATTAATGCCTCTTGCAGACAGAGGTGGGTTGTAATAGCCTGCTAGATCCTTGCTCCCACACAGTTTCCATGGCAGGATTGGGCTCTGTGTGTTTTCTCATCCTTCAGCTACTATTTTAAGAATTCATATGACTGTCATCCAGCTTTCCAAAAATCTGTCAAAGCTCAAAGCCAGAAGGAGAGTTTAATGGCAGATAGTTACAAATTGTTATTGCAGTAGAGTGTGAGTTTCAGACTGATAAAACGGCTGTTTTCTTCTCTTTTTATAGTAGTAGTGAGAGCTTCTACACCTGATCATCCTAAAGGCAATCGTGCCCTTATGTGATGATTAGGATCAAAGGTTTATGTCTAAAAGATCAATAAATAGCATGGCTTAGCATCCCTGAAATTGAAACACTTTAATTATTTATAAGCAGCTTCAGGAACTGTTTCTGGAATGGTAACAAATCTACAGGATTTAGGCAATCAGGTGCTGAATCATCAAGACTTTAAGCAACTAGCATACTTGCTCTCTATTCATCTTTGAATAAAATGTTTATTAAGTGACTTCTAATAGCAGATGAATTAATAAAAATCTACTTCTTTCATTTAAATTTTACCAAGATATAAAGGAATATATAGTTTGCTACAAATAATCAGGTTCTTTCTCATTTTGTCTATTAACTGGATAGGAGATGTTAGAAAGAGGCAGAGAAGTTCCTCATTTCTTCACTCCCATTTATCTGTTGCTAATATTGGAATAATAGCATTAAATAGATAGCATACCTTAGCTGCTGTTGCAAGATCTTCTCAATATTTATAAAGTAGAATTTGAAAGTTGGGGTTTTTTTCATGAAAATAGCAGTAAGTTGGATTTAATGCTGTAATACTTCTTTGAAATATAAAGGTATAGTTTTCTTACTTTCTTATTGTTCTCTGGCACGCTATTCTAGGTTATTCAGCAAATCACAGTGCATTGTTGTATTACCCTTCCCTAGGTCACAAAAAGACATGTCAAAATCTGTTTCAAGAAACCTTGCCTCCTCCTTTTGAGTCTTCTCCAAGGTGACTGCCTTCCTCATGCCATGTCCAACAGAAAATGCCTGTTAAGGATTCACCAAAGCAGAGCAAGCAGTCAACGGCAATAAAGACTGGCCTGCACTTGCACTGATTTCAGACCAAGAGCTGGCTGGTAACAAGACCATAAGCTAATGCAAACAGGCCTTGAGAGCTAAGAGCTCTGGGGAATAGCTCCCTGCATCTGTGGCTCCATCACATGAAATCGGGTTCCACTGTCCAGGAATATTAGTGCAATATCAAAAAATGCCAGAGAGGGGACAGATAAATAATGGTGCATTGGCAAACATGTAACATACACAAATAAATACTCAGAATATAATTTTTAAAAAATCAAACCCAGATATCCAATAACATTTATTTTAAAATCCAGATAACGAAGACAGTAACCACATTAAATGTGAATGTTCACAATTATGATTAACTAAACCGTTTAGACTAATCTCAAATACGGTTTAAGTTTAAAAGTGTATTGGTCATTGACAATAAAAAAATAATTAGAATAAATTTTTAATGCCAGTGAGCAAGAAGGGAATCTCAGTCTAGTAAGGGAAATGCATGAAGTGGGCATACCAAATGACAGCAAACCGTCAAAAGTGTTCTGTATCTTTTCCATGCATCCTTTATATGAGCATCTTAAATGTGGTGGTACACTTTAGCGTTGGAATGCATGAGAATGAAGTGACCAACAGGAAATGGCAATAAAAGCAGCATGCTTGGATCTCACTGCTGTGCTCAGTGAGGCTGCTATTCATGACCTGAAATCTTTCCCTGAGCTTCAGGTAACTGTATTTGAGAAGGTTAATTTGCTTTTTCTTTTAAAACGGAAGTGTTGGTAGACCAGTCATCCAGGAAATGTGGGGCCTAACTGGAAAGCAGCTTAGTCCTCATGGTCTGGTCTAAGCTGTGATCATTTCTCAACCTTTTGTTTTGCAGAACAAAACTTGGTGCGAATTGTGCTATCAGAAGAAAAATGTAAGTGAGCCTTGCTCCATAATCCTGGGGATATTAGTTGAAGGTTCAATTTCCTTTATTCATATTGGCATTACATTTTGTGTTAAAGATTCACTGGATAAAGTACTGAATTCAATGGCCATTTCAATATTAACAAATTCATTTCAGAAGTCCAAATTACCTGAATATCTAAAAACTGAAAGGAAGAAACTATAGCTGCTTTTAAAGTAGGTGTTGCAGTAATTTTGTACATATGTCTTCTAATTTTTGTTTTATTGGCATTAACAGCTCTTACGTTTGCATTTGCCTAGATTTATGGAGTTCTGGAGTTTTCCCTTTTGGTGTGCTACGCAAGAACATGAGGTAGTAGAGAAGTGAGGAACAGTGAGAAGAGACAAGAGGTAGCTGAAAGTCCCTGGAGATTTACTGTGCTTTCAGAGTACAGGAAAGTATGGCTATGAGTAGCAAAGAATTTGAAAATAATAATTATTTTAGTATTAGTAAGCAGACCGGACTTCCTGTTTTCTGGACCAAAATGTATGACGTGGGTGGCAAGAAGAAGGTAGTTGCTAGCCCCAGTGGCAGCTGTTTAAGTGTCTGGAGAACGTCTGTGATATGACTTGAGCTCATAGCAAGAAATACTTTATAAAGTATATTGCACTTCTCACATTATCAGCAAATAAAACTTAAAAGATCTGAATTTGCTGCAGCTCAATACAAGGTCCAGTGTCAGCAAGTTCATTTCTAACAAAGTTACACAAACATGTACGGAATTCAATTGTGCTGAAAGGTGCAAAATTGAAGGATAAAAATTTTTAAGAATTCATCACTCATAGGTCAAAGTCTACTTTTTACTATACTGTTTGAGGTTGATTTCAAGGAAAATTGTTTTGGTTTGGTTTAGCATTTTACAGAATGTTAAATAACTATCATAAGTGAACACATTTTCCATATTTAATTTTGTTTGAAATATTTTTTTTAAGGAATTTAAAGTTTTAACAGGCATTTTACTGGAAATTTTGATTTAGTAACAGACCTCCATTTTTGTCATCTCTGATTTTCATTTGTCTTTGCAACCCATCATTTTATACTGTTGTTAAATAAATCAGGCACATAAGTAAGAGTCTTTAATCAATGACTAACTGTGAATTTTGAAGTTCACAATGAGCAGTTCAAATTCATGTGATAGGATACAAAATGGGAAGAAACTTGCAAATAATTTCTGGTCAGGAGTACTTTAGAGAGCTTTGTAATCTGCTTTTGAATATTTCATGGTGCAAAAAAAAGGCAAAATCCAGTGAATAAATTATTCATATTGAATTATTCACTCATCCGTATTCTGGTAAGAGCTTAAATATCAATTCACCATGTTGTACCATGATGTGATGACATCTAGTGTTGCAATATTGAAATCATCTTATTTTGTCATAACCTGAAAAAATCCCACAAATTTGGTGTGTGGAATGAAGCCTACCTTCTGACTGAGTTAATATCTAAGCCTCAGACTCATTGGGTGTGTTTTGTAGCTCTTCCTGATGTCACAAGTACAAAATTAACTTTGAGTTCCACTAAAAAATAATGTCTCATTAAATCTGGAAATTCTTCCTGGTCTGCTTGATTCAATAATCAGAAATATTTTGTATAGAAGAAAGAAAAAAGCACCAAACTTTCAAAAGGATAAAAGCGGCACTAGGGGTTAGCAAAATTTACATGGTATTACACTAACTATACTAACTGTCATCATCAAGACAGAGAATATCTATTAAAAGAAAATTGGTTATAAAAGGGGTTACAAAAATTTTAAAATCCTTTAAAATGAATTTTTATCCACCTAAATGGCAATAGCCATTAAAATAAAAAGAAAATTTTCCATTGATTCAGCTGGGCTCTGTATCATATTTAAAATGTACTGATTTTGAAAATGCTGAGAATTCACAATTCCTTGTCAGTAAATAGACTTTTCTGTCCTCAGTAATACTTCATCTGATCTTGATTCTGACATCTGTACTACATATACTCACAGCGCAATTCCAATATTAAAAATTGAAAATGTTCTGTACTTTGATGTAAGACTGGTCAGTATAAGGGAAATTTAAACTGCTCCAGAATATGGATATAGAAATCCATAGCCTTTTAAGTAACTCTTCTTAAAAATTATTTTCAGGTGTATCAGTGAAACCTGGTTTTATAAAGGCCGCTATTTTTTTGTCAGGGAAATTCAGAACTTGGTTTAAATTATGCACATTGTGCTCTATTTTGTTGAATAACAGTGATTCTGCTGAATTGAAGCTTGATCATGGAAAATTTGGCACCATTCAGCAAAGCTGAGCGGAAAACAATCTCAACTTTAAACATTCATATAATTCCTTTGACATAATCAATGGCACTACCCAAGTGCTTACTGCTAAGTGAACACTTAAGTGCTTTGTTAAATTGAGCTTTAGCTATCCATGAAATTAGTACCCACTCACTCAATCAGACAATCAGAAATGTGTAGAAACAAACAAATACTGAAACTTAGACAAAACCAATTCTGTTATCCTATGCAGCCAGTTACACTTCTATTCAGAAAGAGCCAAATGACTTGCAGGCCATTAAATATATCTGACAATATATTGTCTTTTTCTTTCAACCAGTTTTAAATTTGGCTTATTTTTTAAGAGCTCCCTTAAAACCCTGGCCACTTATTTGTCTGTGCTTTAAAAGTAAGGATTTTAAAAAACCCATTATGTTTTGTCTAAAAACCTTGATTCGTAGAGGATAGAAAGACATTAAACGCGAAGTTCAACTCAAGGACGTGAAAGAAACCACTGTAATTATAAGGTTGAATTTGAAATAAATTCATGCTTTTCCAAAGCATAATAGTTATCATATGATATGGTTTGACACAATACACAGCACTGCTTGTCATCACTTCCAAGTATAATAGATCCTTGGCGTAAATACTGAGTTGTCCTATGGTTGTGTATGTCACCTTGCATAATACGGACCTGCTAATTCAAGCTCTGTGACTGTCACTGTCATCACTAAAGATCCCTGCCAAAGAAGTTCAAAGCTCAAGTCTAATTGTCCCACAAAACATCAACTTTGGCTGGAATTTCTCTAAAGGTTTTAAGGTGGAAAAAGCCCCCTTGCAATAAACTTAGATCTTATGCTTGGACCCACTGAATTCACAAAGGGGTGTCCTGATGCCCAGTCTGATGGTCAATATATTGAGGCACCTCACACTCCTTCTGTAATTCACAGAGCAGAGCAAGGCAGCTACATGAACAGAAGAACTTTACAATGGGATACACGATGTCCAGCATAGCAAGAGAGGAAAGCCTATGCCAGCCAACAGGAACACCACAAGGAAGGATGTTCTGGGTTGCTTCCTCAGACTAAAGCGTTGGCCTGTGGCCTTGGTGACTCTTTAGGACTGGAACTGTTAGACAGAAACCCTTTTATATGTTTAGGTACCTGAAAAAAAGCAGGGAAAAGACACATCATTTTCATTACAGCTTATCAGTTAGACAGTGGGTGACTAGGGTTCTTGGTCGCCCTTTTCTGAGCTCAGAAGTGCATGCACTGCACCACTGGATTCCATTTACTTTCTATCTCTCTTCCTATTGGATGGACAGATTTTGGCTGTCTAAAGGAGAAAAAAGACACTGCATATGGGGCCTGGTAAAGAACACATTCTTCTGGAAAGGGCAGACCTGGATTTCAGTTTCACCTGTCAATGCAGTTTATGGCAAAGACTTTTTAATTCAGAAAAGCTAAACAACCCTCAAAGTAGAGAATATAGCAGCCATGACCTTGATACAATCCAGCAGTTTTCTCCCTGCTGCTTCGTTGATATCATGAGAAGATTTGTCTTTGTATATTCTATTTTGTCTGTATGGTAAAATAGTTGGCAAAAAGATCTTGGACCCATTTGGACTTCTTTGTGATATAAACATGTATATTTCTTACATTCAGGACATTTCTTCCAATGCTATTAAGTCAGCAAACAAATCAGAAAGTCTTCTGTGTCAAAACCGATCAAGTTACATTTCTTTTTTCTTCCACATTTATTTCAGTTTCTCTTCCTAAAGTCAGCACTTACAACATGAATCAAATTATTTATACATATAGACCTTGCTTGAAAAATTGGCCGAGAAATTGTCTTTGCGTTCAAGACACAAAGTCCATCGCTTCTTTTCTGGAAGTGTCTTCAAAGAAAATATTACAATTGTCAACAACAACAAAAAAATGGGCTTTGAGAACTTATGTGCAATCTCAAAGCCAAGATCTTTATGAATATCAAAGCTAATTCCCTAAACACTTAAGATCTGATTTTGCTAAGACATTATATACATCAACACCTAAAATTACATGTATCAATATTTTTGAAATAAAATACACTTACTTAACATGCATCATATTAGGCTTATATTGGTATGACCAGTAGTTTAAGATATCAGAATGTCATGATTACAGTCATACAAAATTAAACAATCCGTTAGCACTGTTTAAAATTTATTGTATCTATTTATTCTTATTGTACCAGTTCATTCACAAGCTGATATAAAAAATGCAGTATTCTGTATTGCATGGAGAAGCACAGCAGCTTTTGACAGGACTCGTTTGTGCTGCGTGGAGCTATGTTAATGCTAATGATTCTACTGCTGGAATTGACTTTTGGACATATTTTCTCTTTTAAGTTGCCAGTGATATTTCTTCAATAAAGCAAGGATTCATTTTGTTTTGTTATTTAATTTTTATTTTAGTGTCCTTTATCTCTTGAAAAGCTACTCCAGGAATCTGAGGCCACACAGTCTGGCAATTACTTCACAAGCTCAGTTTGCCAAAAAGTTTCATACTTATTCTCTAGTACCTGCCACCTGCCAGAAATTCTTTGCTATGCAAGTGGTCAAATATTATCTTACCGATTGGTTCAAGCTCAATTCATTTTCACTCTGATTTTGTCTTGATAACAGTGTATAGAAAATGTAAGTTAAACCCTTCAGGGGGTTAACCAGCTTGATAGTCCAGACAGTAACATGCTGCAAGTTATTTCCTTATTCTGTTATTTCTATTATTTCTGTGCTTTTTATGGCAAGTAGATCTCTTAATCTTGAAAAATAGGAATGTAGGAAAACGAATCATCCAGGATGAAACTGAATGTGCTTGAACGTGCCCAAATAGAGATGCTTTTCATTTAAATTTAAAGTTGGGCAAATGTGCATACTTTTGGAAGTATCTTCTTTAGTGCTTCTATGGCATTAACATTTAGGATATGAAGATGGGAAAAGAACACTATAATTTACAACATTTATTTACTTTATACTATCTGTTTCTACCAGCAAAGGAAATTCTCAAAAAGTAAAGGAAAAAAAAAGAAAAAGTAACGAAGCAGGACTATGCCCAGCCCACCAATGCATTTCAAGCAGGGCACCGGTTCATTCTCAGAGTCTGAAATAACAAGGAACGAAATTTGGAGCTCTAAAACCTAAGAGCTTGAAAATAAAAGTGAGAAAATCTTTCCATGACTCTGGTTTGCAGTACTCAAGCTTTCACTACAAGCTTGTTAAAATTATGTCAGAATTTCCTACAGTTGGAATTACACAATCGCCATCAAATGGCTTTAAGTTGCAGGATTCCTAATAGTGCCATATCAGGGGAATTCTCCAAAAAAACCAACAAAAAATCCTAACCTATTTTTTCTACATGTGATGTGTTGACCCTGGCCAGAAACTAAGCACTCTCCAGTCGCTCATTCTCCCCAATGGTGGGATGCAGGGGAGAATAAGAAGAGCAAAAGTGAGAAAAAATCATGGGTCAAGGTGAAAACTCTTTAATACACGAGGGAATAAAAGGAGGAAAAAAACAAGTGATGCAAAGGCAAGCACTCAACACCTCCCACCAGCAGACTGATGCCCAGCCAGTCTCCAAGCAACAGCTTCTTTGGAAGGACTAGACAGAGACAGGATCTGCACCCAGAATCTTAAAAGAAAAATAAGGTTTCTGTGGAGATGCTGGTAGTGGTGTCTGCAGTAAAGACAAGCAGCTTGAGTTTGATAAGGGAGAAGGGTAAGCAAGTGGAAGAATGTACAGTGATATGCGATGTGATCATAGCAGAAAATGTCTTTTATTGCATCATTAAGAGTGGATCTGACGTGATAATATCAAGGAGAAGAAGAAAAGATGCAAGATGGTTTGAGTTTAGAGGAGTTGCATGCTTTAGTTGGAGGTTTAGACAGGGAAGTTCTTAGGCATATTTTGTCTGATAGAGACTAATATTTGGGCAAAGCCTAGGCAGAAAGACTTGCAGAAGTCTCTGAGTTGGAGGGGACTAGTAGGCTATGGATCAGAAAAAATAAGCCATGGAAATATTATCAAAGGAAGGTGTGGAAGGGAGATAATGAAACTATTTTAGATATCTTCTTGAGTGGCTCTTGGTCTAGAGAGAAGCAGATTAGTCTAGAGTACACATCTGGGAGTCATCGATATTAACAAAATCATTGTTATTTGGTTTTGTGATGAGGTTACAGAGAAATAAGTCACGGGCGAGGATGAACAGAGAAGCAGGTCAAAGAAGATGTGCGAGAAGTACTGGTTCTGAGATCTGGCTAACAGCCATTAGAGGCTGTAATAAAAGCAGCTTTATTTTATGTAGAAGATAAAAGCAGATTCGGGAGGGATGTAGCGTACATCTGACAGAGAGACTGTCAGCAATTATAAACAACATGTTGAGTTGACTTAGAGAGACAAACAATAAAAGAAGAAAGACAAACAGCTGAAGTATTAGCAGATGATGAGATCTGGAAATGTGTTTCAAGTACAAAAATATTTCACAATAAACAGTTCATCAGATAAATAATTATTTCTAGTTTTTTCAAACTTAAGCAGATTTAAGTATTGTAATACTCTGATGATCAAATTCTTCACGCTGCATATCCTTCATGACCTGTGCTCCTCTGCTTCTTTTGATACTTGTTCATGTCTCCGAGTGCTTTCAGATCTGGTCAATACCATTTATAATGAACCTGTACAAGAGGAAAATTTTGGACGTTTCTATTGAATGTATTCATAGAATCATAGATTCAGAGAATGGTTTGGGTTGCAAGGGACCTTAAAGTTCATCTTTATGTATGTAATTATTTTTATTATTATTTCACTGTGTCCCACAACTCTAATAACACTTTCTTCATTGTAGAAATATTAGCCTCACAGCTGGAAAAATGAGTTATTCAGAGAGATGATTTCTGCTTTCACATTGAAATCTGAACTTTGCGGAAAATATTTGTTATTGAAAAATAAATAAAAAACGACCATTTTTATTAGAAATTGAGAGAAAAAAAATATTTAGTATTCTCTTGCAGTCCCTTAGCCAGCAAATGATATGCCTATTCTCTTAGTAGTATCTTCCAGGATAGCACAGAAACTGGTGAGTTGGGGGTTTTCAAAATTTGCAATTACTTTAAACTTTTGGGTTTTTAAATCTTAGTTTCTGTTGTTCTTTGCAGAACACATTTTGACACAGAATTTTTTGTTAAACATTTAAAATATTATTATGCCTTGCAGCTATAGCTTTAGTCACACAAAGATGTCACAAGACTGCAGTTTCTAAGACATACAGTTGTTACTGACAGGTTATAGGAAATGCTTAAACATGAGCTCCTCTTCATTAACCTTTCCTATTTTTTCTTTTCTCATTTGAGAGTGATCAAGTTGCAGAAATAATTTTGCATGTGGATTTCTCTAACTATGGTGCCAGTACGCGTGCCTCTGAATGCTAGAGCCGAGCGCAACAACATCCTCTACCGCCACTTCCCACAAAGTTAATGATGCTAGATGAATCTGGAACACAGCTTGTCAGTGGTTGTGCTATACCACAGTCCCACTGAAAAAATCCAGAGAAGAATAATGACAACCAAGCATGAGAAACCTCAAAACCATTCACAAAAATGAAGTTACCACCCCCAAGAAACAGAATTCACATTAAGCCAGTCAGGCTGTTTTGGGAAAGTGGGTAGCAAACATAACGTTCACATTTGTCAGCACATCTTTGGCTCTGTCTTTTGTGGTAACTTCTTTAGACAGAGCAACATATCAGGGCCACATCCATTCATCCTATGGATACAGAGGTTTGAGGATATGCTTCTATAACCTTGATCAAAAGCACATGTGCACATATGCTACTCTACCTGTCTTGGTCGCGTCTTGGTAAGCATATGGGTCTAACCTTTTATTAGCATGAAACTTTCTGAATATAGCAAATCATAGTAACATGAGGTCCTGTCCATTTATTTGCATTAATTATAACGGGAAGTTGGTAGTGGAGGGAAGAAATAAACCCAAGTTTCCTAGGCCTCATTTAGCAAAGAAATTACAGAAACCTTCTTTTTTCTGAAGTAATGCAGTTCAACTGTAATTTATTTTTACATCTTTCTAACAAATCACATGCTAGAATAATTTTACAAAATTGAATTACACAATTACTTGGAGAGATAAGAATTATAGCAATAAGAGAGAAATTAAGAGGTGCTGTTTAAACTTTCAATAAAAAAATTCTTAACTGGAATATACTTAATTAAAAAATACACTCAATCAGAAATCTGATTAAAACCTAATGATACTAATCATCAATAACTACTGCTGCTGGGACAGTTATACTCTTAAATGGGATTCTTTGGATTGCTTTAGGAATGATGCAAAATTACTACGTATGTTCTTTTTTGTACAGGTTATGTCCGCTTCTTAACCAAAGTGCTATTGTCCTGCAGTTGTAACACGTGAAATATTTTACTAATGCTTCAATTATGGAGTGAATTGTGTGCTATGCCAGGGACCTTTTTGACAAAGTGTCTGAAAGTGCTTGTCAAGATGCAGGTTGAATCATTGAGCATGTCCTCCCAGTCCTGTTTGGCTGATTTGCTTATGAAGCACTCCCTGACTTGGCGTCACCTCTAGTGCAACAGCTCTTAGCATAACAAAAGGAGTTGTGTAGCAGCCAACACAGATTTGTCAAGAACAGATTTTGTCAAATTAATCTAATTCCTTTCCATGACAGGATAGTAGGACAGGCAGCAGATGAGAAGCAGTAGTGTCATACATCCTGACTTTAATGGGGTTTTTGATACTCTCTCAGGTGTCATTCTCATAGCCACACCAGGGAGCTATGATCTTGATGAAACTACTGTTGTATATGATCTTGCTGGATAAGTGTACCCCAAGAGTAGCTGGGAATGACTCGCTGCCAGGTTGGAGGGATGTAACAGGTGGAGTTCACTAAGGTTTCACTTGGGCCTCAGTCCAGGCTTGCTCAATGTATTAAGTAATAGATGATATAACATGGGCCAAGTCTATTAAGTTTACAGAATGTGAAGCTGGGAGTGTAGTGGGAAACATTAAATATCACCGAACTGGCAAGAGCACTCTGGAGAGAACTGTGGATCGCTACAGTTAACCACCACAGTCTTTTGTGCTTAATTAAGTTGCATTGGTCTCCAAACATGGTCTGTCCTCCCTTGATGTTCTCTGGCAAAGAAGCAAAAAGCAGAGATGGAATGATCTATATTCATGTCCATAGTGGATGGAACAGGAAATAGTAATCTTAAATTGCAGACAGATGTCAGGAAAACCCTCTAGGATTAGGGACACTGAAGGTCCGGAGCAGACTGCCTAGAGCTTGCATCTTTGTTACTGGCTAGAGATGGCTGAACCATCCCAGCTGATCCCTCCTGTCCTGGCCCCACAGAGGTGAGAATGCTACAGGTCCCTGCTAGCAGGTTCCATCTAGCAGTGTGGCTTGGCTTGTGTTCCCAGTAGGTACAAACACACACACACACAAATACACACACGCACACAGAGCGTACACATGCCTGGTCACACAGATCCACCGCAAAGGGTGGTGCTGGTACCAGTACCCACGCAGGCACCAGCAGCACTCACACAAATGTGAAGAGTGCAGATGGCCCCATTCTGCTCCTCCCTTCCTGACAGGAGAGGACTGAAACTCGCAATAAAGGAACATATACACGAACAACATGCATCTCTTCATCAGGTGGCCTTAGATGCTCGGTCTATCTGGTTGCTGGCCCTCAGACCCTAGTCTCCTCCTGTTGCTGGCCAATGGATCTACGAGTCCTTGAGGGCCCGCTCCAGCCACTGGCACTCAGATTTCGTGTCCTACTCACCATGTAGTTTGCTAATGTTCTCACATGCACAGAACAGAAAGTGCACCCACATGAAAAACACTTATAAAAAGGATTTAATGCAGAGAACACATGTAGGCTCAGTCAGAGAAGTATACTGACCTGTTCTGTATACAGAAGTATACAGCCTGTTTACACTTCACAGATCCCTCTTATTCCCTTTTTGCTTTATTGTCCCATACTTTTTCCCTCTTGATCCACCCTCATCCCCCTCTTTCCCCACTTTCCCCCCTAAACATCCCATAACTCTTTCACATTTCCTCCATCCCCTTTAAACATTCCGTAAATTTTACACAATTCCAAAATTCTACTGTCCCAGCACCCCACAATAAACCCCAGCCTCCTGGAGGCAATGACCCCCCTCTAGTCCGATGGCGTTCCTCTCAGTGGTTTTCCCACCAGAAGTATCTTATCTCTTTCCTTTGGCTGTCCCAGGAGTAGCCAAGTCGAGGTGCTCTGTTTGCCCTGAAGAGGCTAGCGGTCTCCCCATGCCCTGTCTGTTGTTGCTCCCCCAATCCTCTCTGAGTCTGTGTTCACTGCTGTCAGCCTTTAATCACACCACATAACATAGGTATTTAAGGAAAGTTTTGATAAATGTCAAGAATGGCACCATAATTGTCAGTGTCTGTTCAGGAGGACTAGACTTTACTCTGGAGTCCACTCAAGGCCTGTTTACAAACAATGTTATCAGACACCTTTACCAGGGAAGCAAAATACAGTTGTATCTTACCTTTAAACGGTGTTTCTCATTTCAAGCTTTGTAAAGAATACAATACATTATCAAAAGCCCAGTCACTGTTTTTTTTTTGTTTGGGGTTGGATGTTTTGGTTTGGTTTGGTTTTTTTTGGAGTGTAGGGGTGTGTGTGTGTGTTTCTTTGTTAGTTTTTCCCCAGGGTAAAAAATGTTCTCTAAACTAAATGCAGAGACAAGTCATAGACCTGTGCCACTAATTCCCTGATTCCCACATGCTGTGTGGATAAATGGTAGACTTATGATAAAAGGCTGAATGACTCTTGTCAGCTTTGCAGAGTTTCTTGTCCTCTGCATCCTAAGAGTCAAACAAAAATGGGAGCAGAATGAAAATTTACAGCAAGAATCTGCAACTTTAATACATTAACATTTGGTTTTATTCCTTAAAATCTCAATGAAAAAAATGTCTGCACTGAATTAAAGACTCAGAACTGACTTGGTGGAATAAGAGACAAGAAAAGCTAACTTGTCCTAAGTTTCAGGCATTTACCCTAAGCCATACCCATTCACAAGCTAAAGGAAAAAGCAATTATTTCAGTACTTCTTTACACAGTTTGGAGTTTTACCTATACCATTCAACCAGTGTCACAGTCTCCTATTATTTTGGTGACTAGACATTTTGAAGAAATCCACAATAATCCATAAAATCTTTGCAGGAAGAGAAATGCAGCTATGAAGCTTTTTCAGCTGTAAGATTTTCAACACTTCTTTTTAAAGGACTATTCCATCAGTTCTTTTCCAAGAATTTTACAAAATATTCCCAGTACCTTTAAAAATAAAAGGCATGGTATTCTAATTACATCGTTAATGGGAAGTGCATTTAGACTATGATCCCTGTCATCACAGTAGTTACAAAATCGCTTGAAGAAAACAGAAAGAGCAAGGGAGAACTACAGCACATGCTTCCCTAGTTTTCTCTTCTTTCTAAAGTAAAATAGCTGAAGAACATAGCATCTGGTTTAGATTGCTGTAGTATTTTAGTGAAAATAATGAATATGGTCTCAAAGAACAGAGAAAAAAACTCAGGTCTATGTTTCATTGGCACGGGAGTTCCTGAATACAGTGTTTGGAAGTTTACAAGGCTAGCAGGAAAAGCCAATATTACATTATTTTTAGAAGAAAATCTGCACTTTGTGCTTTTGTGTTCAATTATTGCAATAGTTAATACAGGAAAAGGCCGGATTTACCTGAAAGGAAGAGTATTCCATTCTTCCAGTGTAATAATTTATAGCGAAGTTTCAATACCGCTTTCTCACAAGCACCATGAAGTGGCTACCCTCTCAGATAAAATACCAGATGAGACGGACCTTGGGCCTGGCCAGTTTAGTAATTTCCAGGTTTTGCAGTCCTAAAAAAATCTAGTCAAAGTGTGTTGCATATGGAATACTATCACTTATGACACTCTGGGATGTCTTTCTCTCAAAAAGCAGAAAACAAACAAAAAAAAATGCTGATACTTACCAAGCTGAAAAGAATATGCAAGCTTTATAAAGGAAAACAAATGAAGGAAGGAAGACACTTTTTAAAAAGCTCCGTAATCCTTTCCAAAAAATGTTGAACTTGAGTGCAGATAATAGTGTGTCCTCTTCCTAGAAAGTTGAAATAAATTGCCGCATTACTTGAATCCCTTCAGCTACATCTTTTTCACCTTAATTTCAAGAAAGAAATTGCTTTTGAATATATTAGGTGAATAAATTGGAATTATTGCTATTGTTTTAATTTATCTATTTATTGTACTGTAAGTTTAAGAGGTAAGGAACTAAATAGAGAATGTCCTAATGAGTTTCTCATAAATAAGAGCAGCCATACATTTTATCTTCACTGTTCATTGTGTCAGGTCCTTGTCTGTTTGCTAGGGGTAAATTCTTTTCTGTCTTGTCTCTACCAAAAATGGGGGAGTGAGGAAAGCTGATACCAAAGTATATCTCTTTGACAATAATAGAGGCAGTCCATTAGATTATTGCTCTTTTCTTCCTTTTGGTAATTGCTATGATGTAATAGCTGGTAAATTTTACATTAGGTATTGCAAATGAGGCAAATGAGAAATACTGAGAAATATTTTAGTTTCCAGTTCAGAAGGGTATTTTTTTTCCCAGAATATTAATAGGATCCACTGAGATTATCTATTAAAAATTGTTCACTACTTCATGGATTTTGAATTATTCTTTAATTTGAATGAAAACATGCTGCTATTTTCCTCTTTAAAAATTTACAAAATCAGTTTCCTTTTGCATATCATGCACATCTGCTCGGTCATGCAAAGTACCTTGCAGGATTAGCAGTTATTCAAGCAATCATAGTGACCTTGGCAAACTTAAACAGTCCATATATTCCATATGGGTAAATGTGTCTTTGACAGCTGTCACACATATTCCCTCTGTCCACAGTTTTCAATTCTTTACATTTATTATGACTTGCAAAAGATAACAGCTCCTAAAATTCAGTTTTCAAGCTAGAAATCCATATATTGACATATACACAAACACCAAACACCATAAAAATACACTGCTTTTTAAAGGAGCCTTTCCTTGCTGGCCTCCTGCTGCAGAGAAACTAACAGATTATTTCCTTTTCCCACTACATTTTCTAAGAACGTGTGTTTACGCACATTCCAAGTCCTACCTCCAGAATTTATTTGTTTATCCTAGATGTGGAAAATTTCAGAACAGACATGTTTTGGTGAAAGGTCAGTGGAGAACACCTGGATTAATGCTGCTGTAGCAATATTCCCCTCTGCAGTATTTGGGGGAGATGGAGAGAATTCAGCTAGCTAGTCTGATTGCTAGTGCCGTTGTGACAAACTTGGCAAAGTTTAGTGGGGTTTGGTCTCAAAAAGGTTCACCTGAAAGCTTCAACTGAAAGCTTTTTGCTCAATATTTAAAAGTGGCCTTTAAGAGGGAATTTCAAACCTGTTGTTTAGTGCAGGCAATACTGTAATAGGCACTAGACTTGGTTTCCTTGCACCTCTGGAAATCTCAACCAACACTAGTACTTAAACATCCTATTTTAATCCCCACAGAAACAGTTTCTATGCTTCTAAGTTACCACCTGCTGCAGCCAGTAATGGTTTTCCGGTGAAACCTGGCAGGCTTTCAGAGGCCCCCTCAGCTCACATCACCTTTCGGACGCTGCTGCGTTTCAGAGCTCTTACAGACTCAGGCAGCGTCGGCTCAGACTGCCCAGTGCAGACGTGCTCAGACCACCTCTTACGCTGATACGATCTCTAACCAGAATAGGTTTTGGCAAAAGCAACCACAGCAATTGCCTGTGGTCAAAAGCCAAGCTGAGGCCCTACGAAGGTAAGTTAGGTACTTGTGCAAGTAAAATAATGTGCGGCTGAGGGCACAGGTTGCCCCCTACCTACCTTAGCTCCACCCGGTGCTTTTATGAACCTAATGGTGGTTCAACTTCTGACTTTTAAATCACTATCAATACCACCCTGTGTGTAAATGCCTTTTTATTTTTCACAGAGAACAGCAAAAAAATGAAAGTGCAGTCTCATCTCCAGATCTTACAATGCAAGTCCTCACCTTTGATAACAAATGTGTGTTGCACGATTTTCACCTCTCTTCAAATACTATCTGCGGGACCACCTACCATACACAAAACACCCTCGATAAATGAGATTTGTTCGTCATTTCCTTTTCCAGTCTGAGCTCTACTGGGAAAGCAGCTGAAAGAGCTCCTTGCTCTCTTGCTCCCACCCCTCCTCCACATCTATCAAACAGAGTCATATGGCTTCTGGTAGAAACCCAAAAGGAAATAAAGTCATATTTTTGATCAGAGCCAAAACATTGTTTTAGAATAACAGCTGTCAAAACCTGGCCAAAAAGCTTCATTTTAACTGTGTATAAAATTTCACCCTTCAGTGTGTACAGTGATTTGTAAAAGGGTCAGTGGCATTGTCTAAGACTATAAGGAAGCACGGCTGAAAGTATTTAAAAGTTCAGGGGGAAAAAAAAAAAAATCCTTGTCAATCAGCTTTTCAACCATTCAAAGATTTTTTCTCCTTTCAGTAGTAAAATGTGCTCAGCACAATAGTCTTTGGGTGTACATGCAATTAAGGATAGGGGAACATGCTGCGCATCAGGCCTGAACTGGAAAGAAAAAAGATTTCAAGCCATGAGTTTTGCTAAGGTACACTTCAGAATTGTTTTTGTTAAAAGACAATAAGGGTATTGTCTCATCCTCCTCCCCCTCCACAGGCACTCTAGGCTATTCTCTTCTACTTTGTTCAAAAACATTACCAATCCACAGAGCATTAAAGGAATCATTGTTAGGTTGTGTACTCTTAATTCTCTTTCCAGACTGATTTTCCCAGCCATCACATGTGGCTGGCATTTTTCTCCATGATGCGTTCTATATACCCCCTTCCAAAGCTCCTAGCCAAATGGCCAGCCTTCTTCAGGGAGAGACCACAGCTGCCTGGCCCTCACTGCCAAGACGTGCGCTGGAGCATGGCTGGTACAGCTGTGCTGAGTTTATTCACAGGCAAATGAGAGAAAAGGGCTTTTCTGACTGCAAAAAGAGGCAGAAAGGGATATCAGTTGACAGAGGTTAACATCCAGAGGAAGCTGGTACTACCTCCATATTTTGTTGACTTGCCTGGAGTCAGTGATTTTTTGTTTGTTTGCTTCATGAAGGTTTAAAGTAACTGGAAGAACCAGGGAGTACTTGCATCCCAGTTTTGACAAGATGAAGTTTTGAACCATTTTTTTCACATTCTACACCTACCAGGTCTCAAGACTCATAAGAAAGTTTTCTGTTGACCATCTTTGCTTGAACTGCATATCACACACCATATAAGTCTTCATTGTCCAAAGTAAATAGCTCCCCTTTACAGTATCACAGTACTATAGGAAGTGCCCATGAAAGATCTGCCCTTGGGAAGTTCTTGTTTATTGGCTCTTGTGGTTCGTCTATACCACTGCGACTTTTCTGCAGTCATACCAACAAAATCCTGCAAAGGGTTTCTTTTGGATAGTAGTGTTAAGACATTTTCCTAAATGACCCCAGTCATATTGTGAAACGAACTGCATTTGCAGTGCAAATTTGTTCTTAAAAAAAGACTTTAGTGAAATTTTGGTCACAAATGCAAGGCAAAAATTTATACCGGCAACATTTTATAACGCAGACCTGCCTGTGGTTATTTTCCTTCAAACAGGACAAGCTACAAGATAATGCTAGTGCTGCAAACTCAAATCTGAGAATCTGAAAGTCAAGTTGAACTCGTGTTTTCTAATGCTTAATCATCCACTTAGAGTTGAAAGAAAAAAAAACACTTCATCTCTCCAACAGCAAAGTAAATGCAGTTGTCTTAAGTGGACTTCCTCAGCACGTAATTGCTCAAAATTTTGTAAACAAGCCAGTTGTTGCCATACAAGATGGAAAAGACTGCAGCTCTGTTATGCTTTTTCTGCTGTGCTAAAAGGTTTTAACAAGACAGTAAATTTGTTTCTGTCAGCTAATAATCCTAAGCAGAGACAATTCTAAATACACAGTTTTATTATATGCGAAGGATACTGCTTTTAAATTAGAAGACACCACTTTTACAGCCAATTTTTAAAGGCAGTGTGATGTCTTTATTTCTCTGAAAGAGACTGATTGGCTGTGGTGACTGATAAAAATACATTTTTTATATTGCTCATTTTTTATAGCAGTTAAAAAAGTAAAGTTTTATCAGACTGCCTCATGCAACAAAATGAAATATAATTAGGAAGTTATCACAGAAGCTCTAGCTAGTCAGAAAGGTATTTTCCCTATAAAATATAGGTAAAAAAAAATTCTCGAGTTTTCCACCCCAGTTTTCCATTAGAAATGATCTTTCATCTTTTCAAGAAAAGAATATTTCAGAAGCAAAGGAAATTTTACAGATATATCAATATCTGATGAAAAAAAAAAGTGTTTAAAAACTTCAGTCTAAATTTAAAAGAAAAAAATGCACAGGTTACGTGGTTAAATAACATCTGCATAAGGCATTTGGTGGATTAATTCTTTTTCGACACATCTAACTTCAATTAAGCATAGAAGGTCTTAGACCCTGTATATTTCAACAAAACCCACCATTTTTATTTTGTTTTGTTTTGCTTTGTTTTGTTTTCACTTAAATGGACTTTGCTAAAACAACCATATTGAAAAAGCAGAATAATCTTTTTGTCTTAGCAAATAATTTCAACAGTCTGCTTGTAAATTGCCTGAGTGAACTGGATCCAAGTCAAGTTAAGTTCACAGCAAAAAGAAAGTATGATAAATGTTCACCAATAACTTTATTGCGCAAAGACTGGTTGTACAATTCAAGTACACAGGCTGTTATTAGAAATGATCCTCTGAAAATTCAGGTGCTATTCCAACAGCTGTGGCCAAACGCCTGTGGAGCGGACAAGACAGATAGGGAAATCAGCATATCAGATCAGGACAAGGATTAGATTTCTGCCTCTAATGCAGTCACTGACTTGTTGGGGTGTCACCATCGGTGTCAAAGCCCAAGGAATAGGAAGAGTATTGTGAAAGGACTAAAGCACCTTGTGCTCTTACTACTTGTATGGAGCGAAATACTTCCTATCTGCCCAACTACGTGTTATTTTTCTCCTCATCTAGTTTTCTACCTTCTTTGTTGTGTCGATGACGTATTTCAAGAAAAGTGTCCAAGAAAAAAAAGAGTAGAGGAGAGGAGACTGCATCAGTGTAAAGGAGGGACATTAATTTGTGGCAGAGGGTAGAAGTAGACAGGTAAGGTCAAGGGGAAAATATCTTCTTCAGATGGCTTTATTGCCAGAAAAAATCTACATGGAACTATACTTCTGAGCTCTGGTCCCATGGTGTGAAGCATTTTAGTGGCAATTCTGCCTTAAGGACACTCTGCTCCTCAGTTTCATTTCTGTCCCATAATGCAATAATAACTATCAAGAATAAGTTGAAAGCAAAACTTTTTTTTATCCCAGGTGATCTCACTGGTTTTATATCTGTGCTACTGAGGAGGAAATGAAGAAGATGATAGGAATCATAGGTGAGGCAGAAGGGAAGAGGAATGGATGGGCAGTCCTTACTCTGCCCTTTCTGCCATGGAGTGAAAACCTCTAAGGCTGTTGTCAACAGGAATGGCACATCTATCTGAAATCAGGTAAAAGGTATGTTTTAAAAATAAGTTAGCTAAATCGAGTTTACATATAGCTCTGAAATGGCAGGATGCATTTAACAGAAGCACAGCTTAGCGTCTTTAGAACAACATTACTTGAATATATTACAAACTCAAAAAACAGCAAAAAACCCCTTTCTATCTCAAGAATAGGTGCCTTAATATAAGCAATTTTGAAAACACCTGTAATTCATGGATACATAACCTTGTGTATCTTTCAATGGTCTTGAATTTATTGCCAAAAGTCTACAAAGCAGATTAAGCCACTGGGAAATATTGCTAGTATTCTACCTCTGGGGTAATGCAGTTCAGCTGTTCATCCTCTCTGAAGCAAAGGCAAATAAAAATGTGTTTCCCCGTGGTGCCCCCTATGTTTGAGAGGCTTGGAAAAATTAAACTGTGATCTCAGTAGGCCCTATTACTCATACAATTACTATCTCTGTGCAGTTCCTTGTAAATCTTAAATATAGTTCAGTTAAATATACTTAAAGTGACTTAATTCCATACAATCAGCAGAGATATGGCTGATATAGAAGAAGGTGCTTGTGTTGATGTGTATCCTTTTAGTGAATAGCATTTGTTTATTTCCAAACCCACATGTTTATATAAAGGCTCTGAACAGATGAGCTCATTACTTGCAGAAACAAAACAGATGAACTGCTCTGCAAAACGCACCAGCAAATACTTAAAAAAGATAGCATTCCTAAAGTCGCATTCCTAAATTCAAATAAGTGGTCTGGTTTCCAACAGAAGGCACTGAGTGTTGAATAGTCTTTTCTTTCCTAATCATGAGCTGAATTTATTTATTTCTGAAGGTAAGTGTGAACTTTGTAGCTTGATTTTTAGCTTGTCTTTTTGAAATTGATAACCAGGTTTTGCTATTTGCTTCAAAAGTCACACAGAGAAGAAACTGGTCCATACAATTGATCTACTCTCACAATAAAATTATTATATCTAGATTAATGTTAAAGGCCCTGGGTTGCACAAGAAGTAGAATCTAAAAACTTCTACCAAAAGAAAAAGAAATACAACCTCCATGCCAGATTCCAGCACAGTGGGTATGAATTTCGTTATTAGAGATCTTGATAGAAATAGGAGGGTTTTGGTGGACTTAATGCAGCTAATTGTGTTGTAGTAAACTGCAGGATTGCAGAGCTTTCTTAGTAGTAGTTGGTGTTGGCTCCCTCAGAAGTATGATGAGTGGAGAAGAGAAATATTTTTATTATTTACTTTTCTATTCTGTTATCAACTATAGGAGAGTAGTGCACAACTGTATAATTCAGGCCTTGGTTTTCCAAAACTTTTCATACATTATGTGTTTTCAACATTGAAAAAATTTTTTTTAAAAAATAACCTCTGTTCTAAGTGAACAGGCTTCCTCTGTCCTTTAGGTACAATTTCACTTAAGATACTGATATTTTCTAAAGCAGATGGTCACAAGAAGCCATGAAATCTAGCTTTTTATTGGAAAATATCAAACACTGGAGAACCCACTCCTTTCGTGTGGATTCCTAACCCTCAGTTAGAAGCAAGAAGGGTATCAGAGCCACTGATTACTGATGAAGTCTGACGTAGGCTTAGGAGACATACAGCAATTCTCTTCAATTGCTCTGGGTAATAATGTTCCCAGGAATTCAGATCAATTCAAGGGAAACATTGAAAAACAGGGATATGCAGAGGTAAAATATTAATGTAGTCTGATTAGGAAAACAGAACAAAATCACACATCTTCTAAGAAAATGTTGGCATAAATCATTAACTGAGCTTCACTATCTGTGAAAAAAAGATCTGTGCATTGGACTAAGAGCATGTTTTTCTTTGTACACAGTGAGATGGAGAGGTCAGAAGGCAAGGAGTTGGGAAGATGTGGGGAACTCTTTCCATGGACAGCAGACAGAAAGCAAGAGGTTCCCTGGCAGAGAAGCTTACTGATTGCTTCTTTGTCTGCTAAAAATTAAACTTGTCAAACAAAACACAAGCTGTTTGAAAAGGCGATGCAAGCATGATCTAAATAGAATATCAAATTCAGGAGGCACGGGAAAAAGTCTCATAAGCTCAGGTACTTCAGGAGCTTGAAAGCATTTCTTTTTGAATTGCAATTGTTAAAGGGAATTCCACAGAAGAGTGAAAACTAAAATAAGTTTCTGAAATGTTTTTTATCTTCCTTTGTTTCATATAATAAACCACTGTCTGTGGGCTTCTAGTCTCCAAAGTAAGTGCAGTAAATAACACTCTAAGGAAAATTTGTTTTCTAATTCCCGAAAGAGAATCATTAAAAACATCACCTGGCTACTCAGGCCCCCTAGAAGTAGACCAGACAGACTGTTGATTTTACAGCTCCAGTTTTAGGTCAGATGCCTAGGTTTGAATAGGACCATTAAAAAGCCACACAGCCCTATTTGCAGGATCTAGGAGGAATGGCTCCCAGAAACAACACTTCAGGGGCCACAAGGGGCAAGACTAGTATAGCTTGATTTGGGAACATAGTATGTGCATGTCTTCGTGGTTCATCCTTCATTCTAGCTGCATGCTTCAGCATCTCTGAGGCACCCCATCCAGAAAAATGTTCTGATACACAGTGCCAGCACAATTCAGCATCAAGTACAACAGTTATGTTCTCTTTCACGTGAATCCACAGCTGGCAGAGAAATGCACACATTTTCATAGTCACTCAGTGGTCAGAGTATTAATGCAACAAGTGGGGATTCAGCTTTCTTCAGAGACTGAAGAGGTCCACATTCATATTTCTCAGGAGGATACACCATGTCCCAGGTGATGGAAGAGGTGGGAAAGTGGGGGTCTCCACCCTTGCTGCTGAAGGCAGGACAATGTGCAGACAGCAAAGAAAGAGTTGTGTGAGCCCAAAGCTGAACGCACGACACTGCAGCCCCTGTTTAAGGAGGTATGTTTGAAAATGGCGAGCTTGGTGTTTAGATTCTGCTCCAAACATTGCTTATGCTTTTTAACCAAAGACTGCTTAATGAAAAATCCTTGGGAACGGGGATCAGGATGCAGTCCCAGGAGAGTGCCCTTTACGCCAGGCAGCAGGAAACAGGCTCCTGCTTGCTTGCTAGTTCTATTCGTAACGCCATGAATCTCACATTTCAGACTGCAGAGTGGTCCAGACATTTTATTGGTAACATCCCCTGTAGGTTTCCAATGTGATCTTAAATAAAATTGGAAGAAAGAAGCATGAATGCCTCTTAAATTGTCCTGTGACCTTCTTGTCCCGTTATCTGGAGTCCAATTAAGCTAATTTATTGCTACCCAAAGCTAAAGATTTTTTTTTTTCTTTTCTCAGCTGAGTTTTTTCTTCCGGCTCCAATCATTGCATAGTACATACTCAGGAGAACAGATTTAACTGATGCCCTGCATGTACATGGTATCCTTCTCTGAGATGTTGTTGAAGCTGGGCTTTTATCTGTCAGTTTTCATCTATTATTTGGTAGTTAGGAGAGACACATGCAGGATTTCTCGTATAAATTATTGATTTTGTATTGGGTGAAAGTCTCATAACTGCATATGTACGTCTGAGACATTAAGTAGGATAGAGCTTTGCTGCTAGGTTTCCTTGGCAGATGTGAAGTCTCATGACAGGTATATTTAAATTTTTGACGCGTAGCTTCAGCCAAATAGGTTGTTCTTTTGTGGGGTTTTATGATTATTATTTTGTTAGTAAAATGATGAAAAAATAGCATAATTTGTTGAAGTTGGGGGCCTTTCCCCCTGAAACTAAATAGCCATGAAATCTAAAATCAAAGATTTTTTGGCCTGCACTTAATAGATAATTCATCAAGCCTATTTACAAGGAAGAATGGGAAAATAAATCTGTTTTCCCTTTCTATCCCAAACCCTCATTACCTACAGAGCAGTACTGCTTCAGCTTCTGAGCTCAAAGAGAGTGCAGCTTCCAGTCTGGTTTTGGCAGATCTGGCATAAAATACTCTGTGGGCTTCTCACTGACAGTGCTTGGGAAAGGCAGGTGAATACTTTACTAAACTAAGAAGGCAGGAACAGCTAGCAAGGGGCAGAAAAGGCTGATGTAACAGCGTCCTTCTGTGATTTCCTGGCACCATGTTGCAATACTGATGAAAACAAGGTTTACACCTGAGAGGTTCTTTGAAAACGGCACCCTGCACAAAAAAAGCCCAATTTCACAGACTTTTTAGGGATGCTTGAACCTCCACAGTGCCATACAAACATGGCTATGTGTCTTCTGGCAGAGAGCTGGCGTGACCCCAATCAATTCAGAAAGCTCCTTAAGTGAGATGTGGCCTCTCCCCTTTAGTGTAGACATGCCCTAAAGGAGAATGTGCTGAACTAGAAAGATTATATTAACAAGAAAAAATGCAGAAACAGAAGAAAGCTAAAGTACTTGGGTTGAATGCTCTCCAGTCTGTCTTGACTAAACCATCAGAGTTTAGCTGTTCGATTTCGCTGTTCAAATGTCAGACATCTTGAACACCAACCATATTCCTGCCCAGTACTACCATTTCATTACCTTAATGTGACTAACACAAATGTTTTCATGAGGTTTATGAGTTCTTTGGGTTTTTTTTTTATTTATGTCTTTTGGAAGGGGGTCATTCTGGTACTAGAATTGTTCTGTGCCATAGGACAAAAAATAATAGATTATTCCCATGAAGGAAAAAAGTCTCAGTCAAGAAATGAATGAAATAACTGGCAATCTGGTGATTAAGATGATTGTTTCAGTCATAGCAGGACCACATGTATGTTTTTATCAACTTTTCTTTGACTCTTCTTGCACTTTATCTGTTGTTTTTTTTTCTTTTTTCTCTATGTAAGTAGGAACACGGATCATTTTCATCCCACAGAGGAATGAAAACAAATTTTGAAACCTTAAAAATTTCCAGGAAATAAATGTCTTGTTTTCAGCCCCCTCCATTCTTCCAATCCCAATGGGAAAGCTATACTTATCTTTTCCCATTAATAGTGACATAAATACCAGAAAAAGTCTAGAAAACTGTATTCTAATTAAACCTGAGATTTTTACATATATTTTTCTGTTCTGCATATATTTTCTACCTCTCCCAAGTCATAGGGGCCTAAGATTTACTCTAGAGAAAGGCAATGAAAAACTAACAGACTCAGCGGACAGTCCTTGAATAGACATGTCAGGAGGTATAAGAAACATGTATGTTTTAAATGTTTTGCTGGACATTGATGGAACTACATATTACTTAAAGTAGAAATTTTGTGATGCTAGGGTGATTTATTTCAGTTCCAGTCCCAGTATAGATTAGAAAAGGCTGTAGAGTATATTATATTAACTGATGTCCAAGACAGTCAAGTTTCAATTCTTTTTGCTATTATTCTGGTTACTTAAAACTTGCATGCCAGTTTGTGAGGAACAAAGTGACTACTTGAATTCCAAGAGCCTCATTGGAAAATGCTCCCTCGGGAGGCATGCTCAGACTGGGGGACAAAGCTTCATCAAACTGAAAAAAAAAGCCACGCATTCACCAGAAAGAGATAACTCCTTCAGACCTACACTGCAGGTGCACGTTGAATCATTTTGTGGGCTCTACTGCTACCAGGCTTTGCTCACATGCTCATGCAATGACCAGGTCTTGCATTAAGATTTTGAATTATCCTTTGCTCTGTTGCAGCCACCATGCAGTAAGTGTTCCTTTCTTATAGCCTAACCTCTGTCTGCCCCTTGAACAATACTCTAGGTCTTCGATTTTTTTTCCTAACTGAAATTCATGGGGGTGGAATTGTCAGAGCTATAATGGACTATGTGATAGTTCTCTGCCCTCTTGCGTAACAGGAATACCACATGGCAATTTCTACAGCAAGACTGGAACCTCTAGTTATTGAGAAGGAAATCTGGTTTTATACATCTCAGTGATTTTGAAAACCGTGATCTTTATGTGATGTATTTTATCTTTGTGTGTGCGCGTGTGTCTGGTAGAACTGCAACATTTTATTCATGTTCAAAGAAAGAAGTCTGACCTATTTTTTTCTCGACCTGTGAATTTTTCTACAGAACATTTGTCTTAGAATAAAAGCTTTATGGTAGTTTAAGAACCAAGTTTCTTCCAAACAGAAATAGCATTATGCCTGGACCTCATCAACTTTAATACGTAGGGAAAAAAAATGCAGTGAACGAGCCAGCTGTCTGACCAATTTGGGGAAAAAAGTGATAATGAGCGCTACTTTGGCATCGAAGGAAACTTCGGAGTATCGATGTATCTTTCTATAAAGGACAAAGCTTCAATCTAGACAATAGGATACACTTCTGAAACGTCTTGACGCACAATTAGCTAAGTAAAACAAAATAATAACAGTAGCAAATGAATTGATAAACAGTAAAAGGCTATCATATTCCCCAGGTGTTCCTTGCATTGTGGTTCCTAATTACCAGTGAATGTACAATAATGATATCTCTACATTTAACCTGTGGTTGTCCCTAAAGTACTTTATCATTATCATGGACTGATCTCCTGTTTTCTTGTATGTACTGTAATCCTACATAGGGGTAGCAGTTTTTCTTATCAGCTGTTACACTTGTAAAGGAGACAGTCCTAACACCTAGGTAAAGTTTACAGCAACACTGGGCTTGTACACGTATTACCAGGGAAGACTTAGCACTCAGGGCTCTCTTTTCAAAGAAGAAAATAGGTTTTCTCAAGAAAAGGACGAGTGACTCAACAGGTGTAATTATCATTTTTAATTGAACTTTAATAACAAATAAGAAAAGAGAAAAGGAACAACAAAATAAGCAGTCTTCTGAGGCACCAGAGTGCTTGAATGTAAGCGTGTCATGATTCAAAAGACCTTTTCTTTAGAGTGCGTTTGGCAGAAACACTGCGGAAACATATGACCTTTTACATACTCATAGGGAGAAAGATGAGTTCCTGCAAACAAAACAAAGGCATTCTCAATGAAATTAACAGGGGAGACCGTCAATGCTGAGAAATCCCAGTCTAGTGTTTGCTCATCTGGAAAAAATCTAGACATTGGATTTTTTTGATTAATAGTATTCTTTAATATACATTAGACAAATTAATATTTCTCATATTATAGAAGACAGTGGTTTCTTAAAACAAGATTTAGTTTTACTTTACTGTACTAGGTGAAGCAGGCCAAATGGGACTGTGGGAATAACATACAACATTTTCCATGAAAGTTCATCTGCCTTTTTTAATGAAATAGTGTTAGAGATATCTGTTAGCCCTTCTGTTTTAGCTGTCACTTGCGTGGACAAATGCAAACCTAGCATAAGTCCAGTTGATTCAGAGGTGTTCCACTAGCATTGGATGGTCTGCTTTTGGTTAATTTGAGGATTATGAAAGAGGGACAAGGCAAAGGATTGACCACTCAGTGTTAAATTTCCTGAATTAGCAGTTAGGGTCAAAATTTCTTTTGATAGAAAATTATTCAGATATATTATTCCTTCTCCTTTCAGATTCAATCACTTGGCTGGTTTGGTGGATCTTAGAGATTCTCTCCCTTAGAGAGACAAATTGCAGAGTGAGCAGCTTCTTCAATGCCCTTCCGTTATTCACAAAGAATATACCTAGTCTTAGTCATTGACAAAGGTAGACTCAAAGAAGAGCTGATTTCTGTGCTCTCTGCTGTGAATCTCTTGTAGGAGGACACTGACCCTACAATTTTCTGGGTGCCTTGATCTCTGAGCGCATCTATGATGTCTGATCTTTTTTTCATTCTGCTTGAATAAATATGTTTCTATATCACTTCTTTCTCACACTCAGACACAGTAACTGGTGGCTGAGCACCTACAAATGTTACACCAGCCTAGAAGGAAACCTCTGGTACAACGGCATATCTCATTATATTTCTGTATTGTGAGTTGTGGCCCCTGTTATTAGAGCTGTTCTGGAAAACTGTGTGGGATTTTTTCTTAAATTCATGTTAAGTCCCTGATGACAGTCTGCCAGCCTCAGTGACACCCAGCAAGCTTATAGTTAATATTTCACGTGTGCAGAAACATGGAAAAACTGTATGTGCACATTTGCTGAAGTTTCATCAGTATATAACAATAAATGCATTTAAGGGAGCTAAGTTTGTATGTCTAAAGTTGTAAAGCAAGCACCCCAAAACATAGGTTTGTAAGTGATCATACAAATGTGTTTCCCTCCTAGCTTTACATTTAGATTTGATGTTTAGAGAATTCTTTTAAATAAATTTCATTCGGGATGGGTTTTCAAAAACATCCAAAAGAGTAACATAAATCCAGAGTCAAGGAACTTCCTGTAAAAAACATGACCACATCTTTGGTACAGTGGTGTATTACTAGTTCATGCTTGTTTAGTTGTCAGATGAAATTAAGCGTTAAGGGTAAGTGACAGTCTGCCCATCCATTCAACTTTTTAATTCCCAGGAATCCTATGGTTTATTTAACTTACCATAAAAGTATAAGAGTTATTAGACTACAAAAGACAAAAGCAAAGCAGCCTGTCTCTTGTTTGCAAGGCAAGACTCAGTGCTTTAAAGAAAACCACTATAAAATATTTATCCAAAAGTACAATATCCTGAAGTAAATCTGTTCCCCCCTCTTCCTTTCAGGCAAAAAGTTTAGGCCCTGGGATACGCAGAATGTCTTCACCTGTGTAAAGTCCTTAAAAAAATAAAATCTACCAAGATCTAAAAACGTGATTCACGCTTAGAAAGGTTTTCCAGACTTCGTTTTAAAATCCCCCTTCTCCTTCTGTCCCACATCTCTGGGAGAGGAAATCACATGCTCCAATTTAACTTTCCCTGCACAAAGGAGTGGAAAAGAGCCAAAACTGAGGTTCCTTCATAGACATCCTTATTCGAACCAGTTTGGATTTTCCATCTGAACACTGGGATTTTGTGGCTAGTTTTGATGTTTACTCATTTCAGTTGCTCTCCCTTAACTGTTAGCTCCTTAATAGCTTGCTGAGGATCTAAAACTATAGCCATGATAAAACATCTTTGTCTCTTGCTCTTACACACATGGAAGCATTACACATGAAAATGTCTCGGAAACCAAGTGCGTTAATTGCAGTGTGCCAAAAAGATTTGGGATCCGGCGAGTTCCCGTGTCCTTTTTTTTTTTTTTTTTTTTTTTCCATACCTGATCTTGGCATGCTTAAAACCCTGGAAAGTCACAATTTACTTTCCACATAGCCGCCCTGGACAGCTGAGAAGCCGAGCCGTACAACAGGATATCCAGCTATTGAGCGCTGCTGTCACAGGTGGCCAGCAGCGCAGCTGCAAAGAGCTTCCTGCCAGGAGGGCAGAGTGGGTCCACAGGAAGAAATGTTCCTTTCCTCTTCCAATCTGTTTTCAACTATAAAGGAAGGCCCAGGCTCACACTCCTGCGGCGGATCTGCCTACGCAGCATTTTTCGGCTGCAGCAAAATCTCAGCTAACATTTCTAACAATAATTGCCCAAAGCGGAGCAGACCCTTTACAGGGCTTCAAACAGCGGGGAGCCCACCTTTAATGCAGAGCCGCCCTTGAGAAACCTTTCAGCTTGATTGTCTTTCTGTTGTGCATAATTGTATCATCATTTTATAACTCGCTTAAGAGCAGTCAGTGATGTGCAAAAAAAGGACAACAAAAGGAGTAGCTACCTTTCTCTCAAGATACCACAAGTAGGCAAGTCACATGTTTCCTCTTTTGTCCTGCAATCAGCCATAAAAACACTTACAAGAGCAAAATTGGTTCCAATCAATTGTGGATTTTTATTTTAGAGAAGGAAGGAGGCAGATAACTTTTATCTGTGAATTTTACAAGCTGACACTGCAAATCATGAACACTAAAATCCTGGTTAGGTAAAGCCAAAGATAAAGAGAGTATTGGCTCATAGCAGTGTTAACAGAAAACATGCAAAAGTCCACTGCCATGGGGAACTCAAGCTTATTTCCAGGAAGCTCTTGCGCTAAAGAAACACCAAGAATGCAGATTGGGAACAGGGACAGGCGACAGAGAATGGGGTTTCCAATACTGTTACAGTGGGCTAAAACTCGTATCGAGACTGAAGTACATTAGGCAGTTGAATAAAGAAGTTTTCTCTGAGCAGACAAGCTGCGTGTTTGCAGTGGATGTGCACAGGGCTCACTCATTTAAAATGAAGTGTAATTGTAAATGTCTTTAGGATCGGGGCCTTCATGCTGGTATGAAAGGCTGGTGAGATCACAGGAGAAATTTAGAGTAATGCCAGTGGGTTTCCTTGCCCCAATCCTGCAAGCTCATATGCTGCTGAAGGCAGCACCATGTTTTTTTATCTCTAAGTTGTTCTGTAGTTTTCGGTACTAGTAAGTGGCTACTCTGAACCTTAAAACTCAATTTTTAGGCTGTAGATTCTGGGGCTCTTAAACCTATACACAAAAATTTTTGTTCTCTCAGATCTAAAGGGTGAATTATCTACACCCCAAAATAGCTAATCTCAATCTGTCAGGGTACTTTTCAAAGTAATACACAACTATTATTTCTAAAAAGGCTGTAATTAAGACCAGTTATTCCAAGAGGCCATCTGGGAATGCAAAAAATATCTTAATGGACTTACTGAGCACAGTCAATTTCTTTTGTGATTAAAGGGTTCCCTCTAAGCATTTGTCACAGTCATCATCGAAAACTACAAAATATGCCTCCTGTTAAGGGTATATTCCTAAAGCACTCAAGGAATTGAAAATGACACAAACACAGTGGGATGGTCTTACCTTATTATCCTGGAAAATTGTCTGTTAAAAAGGCGATTTAAATAAATTGTAAAGCACATACATCTGGTTGCTCTGAAAATGATATGTGAATGCTACAAGCCTGAGTATAAGAAGTATTGCACCACAAAGTTTACTGTGTAAACACTTTTGATGCCAGAGGAATTACTTGTCATTTGATGTTAGTGTAACTGAGAGAAAGATCTAAAACTTAGAAGTCCAGCATAAGGTAAAAATGTCCATTAACACAACAAATAGGAACCATTACTACATTCTTCAGTGCTTTGCCTATCATAATTTTACAGAACAATGTTCCATAATGATGATTATTTGCTAACTTGAAGCTCCTTGAAAATGCATTGAAAATATATTCCCCTGCCTTCTCTGAGAAATAAAGCAAAATTATTTCTTTTCCCTTTGACTCAGCAGATACTAAATGCTTACCAGCTAGTCTTATCTTGTCATATACAAATTAGCACTGCAAATCTAAGGACTATCTGTTCACTTTCTCATCCTCATATCTCAGATGTCAGACAAGCAGATGCTGGAAAACATGCAGTTCTACGAAATCTCATGTTTTAGAGGTAATTGGGTTCTAGCTGATGAACCTTTGCAGACTTCTTCAAAATATGCTGAAACTCAGTTCTGCAAATTCATGTGGAACTTTGCGACAGAGACTACCTGCAAAGACCCAAGCTGAAGACAGGGTAAGAGGCTATCCATGGGGTCGCCTCAATTCAGCGTAGCACTAAAAGCACGTGCTTCAATTCCACCGACATCAGAGGGTATTACATTAGGTTTAAAGCACCCTTCCCAGGTAGAAAATCTTCCTCTAAACAGAACCACAATTACCAGGTTAGATATTTAGAATACACTTTGACTTAACTATAAAGTTGTTGAAATTGATGGGTGCCCACCCGTTTTTCAGATTTGTAACCTTGCTGCTCCCTTTGTGATCAGAAACAACAATGAACACCCAGCCAAAACCTGACATATGCAACCTAGTTCACCAATCTGTGACTGATAGTCATCACATAAACTATCTAGAGAAATAAGTTTCATAGATATAAGATCAAATATATTCCAGACTGAGACATTGGATCAACAAACACGTGAACAGTCTAACTCTAGCATCTCAATGCTTCCCAAATTTTGTAAGCCAAATCCGCTAAATAAATACTATTAAAGGATACTACTCTATCACTAGAAAAATAATTTAACTTATTTTTTGTAGAAGATCATTTTATTCACTTGGTGCAAATCAAGAGAAACAGACTAGTATGGTAATTATTCATATTCTGTAAGATATAATCATGAACCTCTTTTGGAGAATTAATTAACCTTCAGTTTCACTTTGGAAAGATAGTAGAATTTAATGACTCCCCCAAATCATCTCCTCAGTGAAGCCTACTGGGAATTAACGAAGCCTGCTCATCTGAAAATATTACAGTTGGCAGACTATTGCCTGATCTTAAGGTTGCCTGACATTTTGCATTATAAAGCCCTTTTTTCATCTCAGGCAATAAAAAAAAACCTTATAGACATTTATCTGAAGACTTTGTCCCATCTGCATAGAACTTAGTTCAATGCATAGACTGAACATGGTCAACCATCTTATACCGTTGACCCCTATGCCAGTTGACCACGGAAACAACTGCTGAACAAAGTACTAAAAAAGCACAGTAATGACGCCCACCAAGGATGTGACATTTGTTAGATTTTTCACTTTCTGATGATCCTCAAGCTACACATAAATCAATCAAGCCTTTGAGTGGCTCTTTTTTTTTCTTTTTTTTTTTTTTTTCTTTTTTAGTTATTCGCATTTAAACTCTTACAAATCTGGAGCAATGCACTGAAATGAAGTCAGATCAGAATTGCAGTTATATCACTGGGAACACGTTCTGGGCCAGTGGGAGTTGAGTTTTGCCAGCTGGCACTACTGTTAGGATGAATTCCTACCCCGAGCGACATGGTGAATTTTGCATATATTTAGAAATGTCTGAGTAAAGGACTTAAACTGGTTATTTAAGCAGTCTAGACAATTGCCCACCATGTTGCAGGATACTACTCACCCACAGACTTTATGATTTATTTTCTCTAAATGTGGAAACTGTCATAAAAAGCAATATACAATGAAATGTGTCCTGCAGAAAGAGTTTCTTTAAAAAGAATTGTGCCCGTTCTTCTGAGAAGTCTTTTACAGTGGCCTCACATTGCTCAGTAGTTTTCAACATACAAGATGGAGATAGTTTTTCTATGACAAAAAGAGAGATATCACACTTTACCTTATTAACAATTTTCAGTTATTTTGATTTTTGTGTATTGCTTTGCCCTAAGCACATTATCTTGAAAAATATCCAGATTTGGCTATGTCAAATACAAATTTACTTTCCAGATTGTCTGACATTTTTCATCAAGGGTTGCATAAATCTGCAGTCAGTATCCTTATGTTACTTTTCATTAGTTTTATTCACCAAATTTTAGCAGGGAATAAGAACAGAGACCATGTATCACTTCCAGAAAGCAAATGACAATCAAATGAAAGATCAACTCAGTGTTAGAACACAATATGTCCAGATCCAATTGAGTTTTTAAATTCCTGAGAACAGTGTAAAGCAATTCTCCCCCTGAGGGTCTAAGAAAATAAAATGTGTGTGAGGAAATGCTATAATAAACTGGTAATATATTTCCATAGGGGATACATAGGAATTTTCCATACATCCTCCTAGGATGGCAGTAAACCAGACTTAACAGCAAAAAGTAAGCCATTTCCACAGTGAAAATAACAAAAAAAAAAAAAAAAAAAAAAAAAAAATTAGCTGCTTAGCACGGACAGAGGCCCAAGCTCCAAGTTTGATTTTCTGTTGAGAGATGCTGTCAGCTGTGCCCGGGCAGCTACCCAGTTTGAATGACTGATGTTGGCACAGAAGTAAGTTCAGAGCTGTATCGGTTGGTTGGCTGGTTGACAGTCATTTACCCATCACAGAACTCTCGGAGAACTTAATGCCAACTATGTCTACATCAAATATGTGTTGGGTCAGTAAGTCACTCTGATTATACAGAAATTTCTGGTGGTCACAAAAAAAATGGATAGTCACATAGGATTGGCTCTTTTTCTTTTCTTTTTTTTTCTTTTTTTTTTCTTCTTTATGTCTAGTTTCTGTCAAAATAAACTAATAACAGAAAAGGTATTTGGGTTTTTAACACTGATATAAAACTATATCCTGAAGAAAGAAAGCAGCAGGGTATTTTAACTAAATTTTGAGTTAAAAGCAGGTTTTCCAGTTTGCAGGAAATCCTCTCCTCTCCCCTCCTCTCCCCTCCTCTCCCCTCCTCTCCCCTCCTCTCCCCTCCTCTCCCCTCCTCTCCCCTCCTCTCCCCTCCTCTCCCCTCCTCTCCCCTCCTCTCCTCTCCTCTCCTCTCCTCTCCTCTCCTCTCCTCTCCTCTCCTCTCCTCTCCTCTCCTCTCCTCTCCTCTCCTCTCCTCTCCTCTCCTCTCCTCTCCTCTCCTCTCCTCTCCTCTCCTCTCCTCTCCTCTCCTCTCCTCTCCTCTCCTCTCCTCTCCTCTCCTCTCCTCTCCTCTCCTCTCCTCTCCTCTCCTCTCCTCTCCTCTCCTCTCCTCTCCTCTCCTCTCCTCTCCTCTCCCCTCCCCTCCTCTCCTCTCCTCTCCTCTCCTCTCCTCTCCTCTCCTCTCCCCATGTTTTTTGTTTCTTTTCATTTTGAACAAGATTGCATCACAACAATTTTGTCTGATGTTTCTGAACTGTAATCTTATTCTGGATAGCTACTCAAAGGAACTGACTCTTAGCCTTCACTGCTAATATAAGCAGCTAATGACAGCCCAGAGACTCCTTACCACGTTGTGTTAGGGCTGGAGACCTAAAGCTTGAAAAGTTCCCAGAACAGTGCCTGACCTGCCCGGAGATGAGAAGCTTTTGCTCCTAAACATGCCTGAGATAGCAGAAGTTAGTTGAAGATTTAACATTACAGTCCAGCCATTCTGGCTTGAATAAATTAACACTTTTTTATTCAAATCTGGTTTTTTTCACAATGTTTCCATCCAACTCTAATTGTTGCTGTAGTGATTTTACAGAGACACAAATTAGTTGTTGTTGCATAGTTTGCTTTCCATGCCTGATCCAGTTAGCAAACTTAAGGCGCACTTAATCCCATGGCAATGGCTCCCCTTTTCCCCATAGCCTCATGACTGGAACATCTGGGATGCAGGAAACATCTGCTCAGATTCTCTCTTTTCTGGACGTGATTTGGACAGTCACCTCCCACCACAATCTCCAGAATTGGTACACTCTGAAGAGGTGAGGGAAGGGAAAAATTCTCCTTACTTTTGTATTTCTGCACACTTGTTACTCTTACATTTTTCATTCCCATTTTACCTTGTGTCTTGATGCAAGTGATTCTCCTTATATACTCTGTACAGATGCTGCTATGCTGAATATGCAAGCCTCAGCTGGATCTAATTCCAAATACCAATAGGGAACACAGAGAGAAAAATAAAACAAAGAAATTTGATTTCTTTCAGCATGTGTTCCTTCAGGAGCAAATGGGTTCCTTCAGGTTTCCAAACACTGAGATGTAAGACTTTTTAAATATTTTAGAGACTTTTTTTCTGACTTGGTTTGTGATGATGGCACACACTGAAAAGCAAGGCCAGCTATAAAATGGACTTCTCTTAGGTAATCATTGCAAAAGTAGGTGGATGCTAGTAACAATGAAAGTTCTGACTTGTTCAGACATGCTTCAAGGATTTGCCAGTAAAGCAATCATATGCTGAAAGAGAATAAGTAACATGGGCTCCCTTTCCTCCCCATGTGTCTGTCTTTGCAGTCGGTCACTAATGTTATCAGCCAATTTGGAAACAGAAAAGAAACAAACCCAAGTTTGTCTGCAGGAGGCCAGAGAACCAAATTCTGGATATCAACCCAGGGATTGACAGTAAAGGTTATTCATACTGGAAGGCCCTATTAGGGAAAATGCTGTACAACATGAAAAGAAGAAAAGGTCCATTGGCCTGGCGACCTTACAGTTTAAGGGGAAAGAGCAGATAAAAGTTTGATTTGTGCTTAACTTTTAAATGGTTGAAGAAAAAAAAACAAACATGAGACCTATTTTTTGTCAAAGTTGTAATTATAACAAACAGGAGTAGAAATTAAAGTCATACCATTTGCCACCAGTTGTGAACCTTTGAATTTACCATTAACTGGTTGGTAGATGTGATTGATAGTTATAATATCTATCGGTGTATCTAACTGCAAAAGCAACTATGATTGAAAAGATTTCTGACTGGTGAAGTGAAAGACCACTGATATTTACTCGTTAGAATCACATCCCCAGTTGTTACATTCTTGTGGCTTTTGGTTCTTTTATACCTTTTAATTATGTCATGATATTGTCTCATATATTGAATAAGGAATTTATTTCCATGATTACATAATTTTAAAAGGGAGAGAAAAATGCCACCTCGGTCATGCTTAAACAAGGTACACAGACAGTATTTTAATAGAACACTGAGTCAGAAGTTATTAGTATTGCCTTTCCTGAGCTTAAAAATTGGATGAAAGAATGAAAGCAACTAAACACATGGGAATAATACAACACGTGCTTAACTACCAGCAGCTAGAATTATACAGTATAAGCATATCCAAGTCAGAATTTCCAAAAAGAAATCCCAATCCCCTTATCGCCTCCAAAAGCTGGAAGTCAATTGAATTAAATGATGTGAACAAACAGACGAAATGAATCGCATGTTAAATGATACCACTTTTAAACTCAACAAGATTTCATCTGGTAGCTCAGCAGCAGCATTTCAGTTTACAATGATGTCTTGCAAATGAACTTCTTAAAGCTTCCTTAAAAAGTTAGGTGACTTAGGCTGAGACCCTTAAACTGTGGCACAATGGGGATTAAATGCAGGTAGTGATATCTAAGTGTAGTGGTATCTTATTCCTTACTCATGACCTTTAAAGAGTCTACTTGTTTGCACTTCTGCTTTTTTTTTATTTATAGCTTTGTATTAAAATGTCTAAAATTAACTATCTCTATATTTAAATTAAAAAAAAACCCACAGAAGTCTCTTAGGAGATTTTAAAAAAAGTGGTTACTTTCAAGGAGGTATACAGATTTACCCTTGCAGAGACCACCACACTTCCAATATTTTATTCTTGCTTGTGTGAACACTGGAACACAGCATGGTTATGATATCAGAATGGATGAAAACTTACACAAGATTTAAAGGAAGAGATTTGTAACTCTCCCCTAATATAACTGCCTTTCTATGAAATTTGGCTCACTTTTGGTCAATTATAAATACCTCACTATTTAATCCATTTCAACAGCCTTGCTCTTGGTTTAGGTTGCTAGAAATATTCAGTCCACACCATTTAAAACTTGTAATTTGTTTGTTTGTGTCTATAATTCTCAAACAATAAAACAAAAGTCAGCTTTAGGAAAGACTTTATCATTCCTCCATCATTGAAAGTAAGTTTCATTTTTTTCTTTCTTTAAAGTCTGGCAAAAAAACCAATTTCAAATAAATGACCTTATGACTTCCAGGCTTATTTCTATGGTTATGTCATGTGCCAGCCCCAGTGGGCTAGTGCTCTGTTTGTCTTTATCAAGCAGAAGCAAGAAAACCTTCAGAAACTTTCCATCTCATCGTCAAACAACTTTGTCGCTAACAGTGGGGAAATGATTTGCAGTGCATAACATATTAATTGAGGATTATTTTTTTCAGCTTGAAGAATATATCATGATTTCCCCACATATTCTCATATGAAATTTTCATAGGCTGTTCCATTCTCTCAACAGAAATCTAAAGAACAAGTTTATACATATATACAAATAGTCGGAAAATGCAATTTCTGTTTCATGGGAAAATCTGAAAGTTAAAAACTGATTTTTCTGTTCAGAATTGTACCAAAAGAGTCAAAATGAGACTCCAGAAAAACACATACAAAGTATTTTTGTTTAGGAATTTGATTAAATTATTTCATTTTGCCTTTTTTTTTTTTTTATATTATTATTTCGTTATATTCCAAAAAGGTAAAATAACATTTGAACCTCGTTGAAAGAGAGATGTTTTAACTTTATCAAACTCTAAAATTTTAATGAAATCAACATATGTTAAACACATTCTGTGAGCAAATTTGAAGTGGTGGCATGTGCCATGAAGGCAAAGTATGTTTCCTTAAAATTCTTCCTGTATTTGAGATTCATGTTGTGAGAATACCTTTAAAAGCAGTTCTTGCTTTATGGTCTTTCATGGTTTATGTCCTTCCCAAAAGATGACAACTGGAGCCAAAATCCACCAGTACAATCATTAAGAATGTGAGTTAATATTTGCAGAAAAAGCAAAGAAATCTCCCAAAACGTTTCTAATTCTCCATTGCTAGTCTGAAGTGAAGTGTACTGAATTTCACTGACTGGAAAGACACATCTTTTAGCTACCAATTCCAACTGCATACATGAGTAGCTTTACTCAGAATTCCCTCAAAACAGTATGAAGCTTCAGTCTTCAAATCATCAAGCAGAGTCTCCTTTGTGCTCCAGCAATAGATCAAAGAAGCAGATGGAGCTGGCTCCATTAGTCTAAGAGTAAGGCATGAAAATGCTATAATTCCTTGGGACTCACTTATTAGACATCAACATACAGCAGCTCCTAAAATGGTATAATTCAAAGAACATTGTACATTTTTTCACAACAGTGGTAGTTATGTGCTGAACTACATGACCACACATCTTCAGATCTTGCCCAGACCTAAAATAATCATTTATTAGAGACGAACAACTCACTTAATCTTCAAGGCTTTTGGAAGTTTGCAATGTCCTTAATAATGTTCATTTGACCTTCGGGAGATGAAAAAAAATGGAGGCAGGATCAGCATCTTCTGTGAGTTGACCTGGACGAAGAGAGGTATATGGCAGCACACATTGCTTGCATTTGTTCTTTCAGCTCACTGCTTTTCCCTCTACTTTCCTGTTGCTATGAATCTCCTTTATTTGCTTAGTTCTATACATACTCTCTGAGGTATGGAAAGCAATTCTTATGAATACAATAGATACGGAATATTTGACAAGATACCTGTGGCTTCACTTGTATTCGTATTTGATTATGACAGGTCATTTGAAAAGAAAGGAAACACTGTGGTGATTTCTTACCTCTCTTTACTTCTAATATGATGAAAGTCTACATTATGGGGTTTTTTTCTGAAACACTTTTATCAACCGTTCTGTTATTTTTAGAAAAACTATACACAAATGTAAGGAAACTCTACCATATTTATCTAATAAATTGTCTTAACAAAATAAAGTTGAAAAAAATAATCAACCCACATTCAATTAGCCTTTAAACACAAATCAACAATGATGGACACTAACTTCTTCATATGACATCATGTAGAAAGATTCATTTCATCTGGAACGCGACCAAAAGCCCCAGGGGTACTTATCAACAGTCTTCAGTGAAGGAAATGATCTTTTTTTTGATGCAAAACAAACAAACATCAGTTGTTTTCACAGCTCTGACCTAAGATCTCTCCTGCTGTATCTTACTGTGTTTTTAATCTGTCTTATTAAACCCAACAGCAGGTGTGAGGCAATTGAAAACAATGTAAAACTGAATTGTTTCTTTCACTTCCATGTGAACTTCAGCAATTTGCATTCTTGGAGAGGAATTAGTTCGAGGTCAGCATTATTGTCTTGTTAACAGGCTGTTTGCTACAAATGAACGTTTGCCAAGGTCATTCAAAGCCTAAACTGCCAAACTTTTTCAAAGAAAAAAAAAGCAACCAGCAAACCCGAAAAAAATGTTATTATCCAAACCAGGTAATTTTGAAGTTAAACTTTTACATCTTTATTGCTGGGAGGCAGGCAAGTGTGGTTGCTAAAATATTCAGGACAATCTTTCTTCTTTTGAAGATGCAATAAAATCAGTTGTACATTCACAATGTTATAGGTGTCCGGGCTGCAGAAGCATGAAAGTTTTCAGGCTGTGCAAGGAGGAATCCATCTCTACGCGTCATACTGCTTTTCAAAAGGCTCTGAACTGTTCACAAACACAGAGGATCTCTTGTGAGGAAAAGCAGGAATGTGACACTCTTGACCGCAGGGTCCACAGCTGGTTGAGCTCTTTGGCCTCGAATGCTGCACGTTCCACAGACCATACGCAACTGCACAAGATGGGTGGGACGTATACAATCAGGAGTATTACACAGATGACTAGTAAGCTGCCTGGGCTACTTAATACTGATGTGCTTGGGCTGGATCTCAGCTCATTCCTATGTCTAAGGAGAGCTGTGAGTCAGAAAGCTAGAACAGTGTTGAGCCGTGTGGAAAGCTGCAGGTGAAATCATCCTGGCGAGTGAGGCTCCAGCCTAGAAAGAATGGGAGAACAAATAGTGATATGTTTGCAACTTACAACACAGATCTGACACATTGCTGTCCAAATAAATCTCCTTGATGCTGTAAGATAGGTGTAATGCACTACAGATTTATTACTGCCTGGTTCCCAGTCTAAGTTCCCATCTTCTTCTATGCTCTATTCTCATCCTGTTTCTTTGGGTCCAGTGAAGTTGCAGGCTTGAATAGCTCTTTTGGGGCTTTCCTGGACCTCTAGAGAAACATATGAGAGATTTTCTCATGCTAGAGGAATTTGTCAGAATGGGAACAGAGCATTTCACTGACCTCACAGGTGAAGACGCCAGATAAAGATGCCAGCTTGTTACCCAGCACAAAAAATAAATATTGAAACACAGAGGGATTGAAGTACCTGTGTTTGAATGACAGGAAATGTATTTTCAGATTGTTTTGACTTTCAGGCATTCTTTTACTAATTTATAAAACAGTCAGTGGGTGCTGAGCACACTAAGTGCTCTGTGCTCTGCCTTGTAACATTCACTTTTTAGCCTGTGGGTTTTCATTAAGCTAGGTTCCATTCAGTAGTTATTTCAAATGTAGTCCAGATGACTGTCCACTGCAGGCTGTTAACTAAAGAGCCAATAAAATACAGTGTTTAGTTCAGTTGGGTCTTTTCCATTAATCAGACTGCATGATCTTCCAGTAACAAAGTAATGCTGATTTTATAGACTTCTTACATGAAGCCTAATAATTCCCCATTCAGCTTAAGCTAACATATACTTTAGTATGGATTATGATCCCATAGTTAGAAAGAGAAAGTGGTAGTATTTTCACCATAATTGATACTGACAAGAATTAACAGTTCCCTTCCATTTGCTTTTATTTCAACGATTGCTGTATAAATGCATTGCTTTCACATTATGTAGTTGAGCTGGCTCAAACGTTCTGACTCAGGAAACCCATTTGTGCCAGGCTCGAATCTGTTTCTCATAGTCAGAAAGATACTGAAGTTCCTCTCTGTCCCTGGCTAAAGCAATTCACTACTGTTCATCTGTCATATTTTTCACAAAATTTTGGCAAGTTCTTTGGTGTTATCTTTTCTTTCTTGTGTCTTTCACTATTTTTCAATAAACTATTTAAACTATAAAGATACTATGCTCTCCATCTCTCCAACACTTTTCCATTCGATGATATCAAGATATATCTCCAAATGAATAAAAGAATTTCTTAGCTAGCATCCATGTGTTACACTACAGGCAGCAAATTAATGAGAAAGTTCAAAATGACTCAGTAGATGCAAGTTCTAAGTCTTGGTAACAGTAACAGGAAAAAAAAAATAATACTTGCAAAGTTAAAACCTCTCAGTTACAGAATCTATTATTTTTGCATTTGCATATTTGTATACATACATATACACTTGGGTCTGAGATTCTAGAGGCGAGAAGTAGAGTCTTTCAATTTAATTTTCTCACCATTGTATTCATAAATACTATTACATCGCAAACATATGAATTATTTACATATAATTATTCTTTTTTTACTTTTTATTGCAGTGGTACTTGCAAATACTCATGGATCAATTGGCTATTTTTTCAAATGCCGTACGAAGTCAGGATAAAAGGATGTCACTTTTTTGTATTTACAGTCTAAATTGTTCATGCATGTCTTTGAGCACATCAGCCTATTCCAACATTACTTTAGACAGCTCCCTGGGGTTGGTGAATTACTTCTCAGGGGTCTGTGAAAGGCTACTAAAAAAATCAGGTTTATTACCAATACACTTCAACCCTACAGGGACCTGTAACTCCATCAGGAAACTAAAAAATGTTGAAATCAGCAATAGTTCTGCGGTGGCTAACAGAATGGTATTTGCAGCATTCATTGAACAATAAAATCTCTCATTATCTTCCTCAGACTTTAATCATCACTTTCATATCCATAGACTACTTTCTTGTGCACACTTGCCTGGGAAAGAGGGATAAGTTTCTTCATACTGCACACTGCTAAGATGATCTGTTTATAAATATAAATTATTTCTTCTCTATATAAATTAAAGCGACAATGATATCACTGCAATTTTTTCTTTTATTGCTACTGAACCTTAGTGATTGAATCATTTAAACTAAAGTTAAACTGATAAATGTCATTCAAGCTTTTGTAAAGGAAGGAGACAACCATCTCCTGAAGCTATTTGCTAACGCATAACAGTAAATCGAACTGAAAACAAATAGAAAAACTACTTCCAACAAATAAACCTCAGCTGCCAAGGAATCTCAGAGGTGAAGAGGTGAAATGCAATTTATATTTTGCTGTAGTGACAGAAATTTTCCGATATTTAATGGTGTCCCAGAGGGTGATAACAAGAAAGCTTTATCAAGTAATTTTCTGATTCTTCAAATAATATCTCTGAGGACATAAGCTGTTAGGGAGGGATAGTTCTATCTTCAAAAATGCATGAGGGAAGATAAAACAATGTCATTGGTTGTTTACTGTCTCCAACGCAGGGGCTTAATTTGAATGCAAACATGTGTTTTGGAAATTAAAACCTTCTTAAGGCATTTGGTTGATATAAAGCTGCAAGAGACAAGAATATTGTGTAACCTTCAAGAATTTGAAGCTCAAGACTGTGATAGATTTGATTACTTCTGTCAAGAAGCAGAAGTGGTTTTGAATTAGTAATCTAAGGGTGCGGTGGAGTTGAGACTATCCAGAAGTATGCTTCACAGACAATGGGTACTGACAAAGTCTCAGCTATTACTGGCTGAAAAGCAAGCAGATTTTGGTCCTACAAATTAATACTTGGATCTTCAAAAGCAGTGGAAAGTGTAGTAAGAAGGAACTGCCTAACTATCTTGAACACTTCTGAAATTCTAGTCAGAAACAGAGCTATATTAGACCGCTGTAATCATTCTGAGGGTCTTCAGTATTTATATGAGCCCCTATATTTGTGCTCATATATTATTGTCCAAATAAGATGTACAGAAAAATATTGAGTAGTAAAGGATGCACTTGTCTAAAAAAGAAAGGTTTCATAAGAAGTAATGACTGGAAGGTAAATGCAAGCAAATTAAAATTATAAATACAGTCTATCTTAAATACTAAGTATCATTACCTGTTGAAACAAACTGTTTAGGGACAGGGTAGATTCTCCATCTCTATGTTTTGTTTTGGTTATGTACAAGATGAGGATCAAATATCTGATTGTACCCTTTTCCTTAAGAATGCTAAGTCATAAAATTTGACTTAGAAATTGTAGAAGAAGAAAATGCACCAGGAACTGTTCAGATCTGGCAAAGCAGCTGGCCTTACTTTCTGGAAAGCAGCACACAGGTGTCGGAAATTATTTTAGGACAGGCTAAATGACTTGTGCTAGGGCTTTGCACAGAAGGTTATGAAGGAATTTGGGTAAAATTGGCTTCTAGGACAGAATTACCTATAGAATTACAGAAAGGTGATTTGGAAGAGACCTTTGGAAGTCATCTAATCTAACATACCATTCAGGGCAGGATTATCACTAATGCTAGGTCAGGTTAGTTTTATCTTTGTTTAAAAACCTTTGAAAGTTTTTGTCTTAAAAACTTCAAAAAATAAAAGACTCAAGGGCATTTCTTGAAAACTTTCAAGGATGGAGATTCTATAGTCATAGAAACATAGAATTGTCTAGATTGGAAGAAACTTTAAGATCATCAAGTCCAACCATCAACCTAACACTGCTAAAACCACCACTAAACCATGTCCCTAAGCACTACATCTACGTGTCTTTTAAATACCTCCAGGGACGGAGATTCCACCACTTCCCTGGGCAGCCTGCTCCAATCACCAATGATGAAGAAATTTTTCCTAATATCCTATCTAAGTCTCCCTTGATGTAACTTGAGGCTATTTCCTCTTGTCTTGTTACTTAGGAGAAGAGATTGACTCTTTCAGGTAGTTGTGGGGACAGATAAGGTCTCCCCTGAGCCTCCTTTTCTCCAGACTAAACAACCCCAGTTCCCTCAACCAACCCTCATAACACTTGTTCTCCAGACCCCTCACCAGCCTCTCTGGGTAACCTGTTGCAGTGCTGCATGATTCTCCAAGATTTTTTTTGCATGTTTTTTGTTTGTTTTTTTTTTTTTTCCCATAATATCCAACCTGAAGCTGCAAGCTCTGGTCAGTGTCTCCTGTTAGACTGTCTGGAACTACCAAGAATCAGAGTTTGGCTCAATCATTATTGTAACTGTCCTTAAAATAGTTGTAGACAGATAGATTGCACTTTAGTTTCTTTGCTGGGCAAAATCCCAGCTCCCTCAACCTCTTTTTGTAGGCCACATGATCTAGGCCTCTGATGACCTTGTTGATCCTCCAGCCAGACCCTTCCCCACATATCCCTGGAACTCAGGGACCCAAAATTGGGTACAATATTGTAGACATGGCCTCACCAGTGTCAAGTATGACTAGCTAGAGGGGAAAAACAATCTAAAAATTACTCATACTTGAGAAATTTTAACATTAGAATAAAAGTTGGGTACCTGCTCTCATCTAAATGACTTAATGAGAGACTGGCATACAGTTTCTTCAGCTTGCAGTTGCAATAAACTTTTTCCTCGCATAATCCAGGCAATTTAACCTCTAAAGACTTCATTTCCCAAGCAGCATCAGAACTACTATAGAAATTGTATGGGTTACATGAAGCAGAGCTCAGATGGGTAAGGAATCATTTTCATGTTCTCCTTAGCATGTTCCGGACTACCTCAGGTTTCAACTATGAGGTGGCTGAATATGCCACTAGACCAGTCTTGAAGGTTAGGCCTATTAGCTTTGCTCCACATAGGACAAAAACTTCACATAGTCCTTAGGCCAATCTTTTCTCTGAGAACTGAGGCAAGTTTAAAAGGTCTACAACCTACCTAATAATCTAAGTGTTATTATAGTATATACGGAACTTCAGACAGTGGACATTGCCTGTGCCATCTTTGTTCATTTTGGGATCGCAGTCACTTGTTGTGCCCTTCCAAAGCTTCTTTTTATAACATCCCAACATATCAGCTTATATCCTTTAGAACTGGGACATTTTTTGGTTACACCAGATTAGTTTTTGACCCATTTAGAAGCATTTTTTACATGAGATTAAATATGTTTTCTATGGCTTAGCTTTTATTCAGTGATGACTTTCAGAAGAAAGACTTAATCTATTACCTTAGATTCACTGCTGTGTTCAGTAACATGCTGTTTTACTATTGTGTGTTCAAACCTAGTTCTCAGCTGTATGCCATTTTAATGAAAGCTTTGAGGTTCTTTGGATAAAGAATCCACAGTATTGTATACAAAATAAATTTGTTCTTTACATATTTCAGAATTAAGTAAATACATACTTGATATCAAGAAAATGAAAAACAAAACAAAAATTACTCAGTCGCATAGTTATGTAACTGTTAAAAAAGGTATAGAGGAATAATATCTCCACGAAAGTCTCAGTGATAACTCGAAATATTGAACCATGGCTTATCACTAATATTCCAGTGCCTTTAGGCATCATTTATCACTTCTGTTTGTGCTCTTCTGAGACTTTGTAATTTGGGTTTATTTTCCTTTCTTATTTTATTTGTCTTCCTTCAGCTTACTGGCATCTAGATACTGGTTTGAATCTTACTATTAATAAAGAGTAGCCTGATCCTTTTTCTTTTTTTTTTTTCTGAGAAGAAGAGAAATAAGAAGAGTAGGAGGACAGCTGAGCTGCATCCCCCCCTCCCCCAATTTCTCTTTCTTAAGGAAGAAATCTTCTACTTCATCTTTCTGAAAAAGTCATACAAACAATACTCTTTTTCCACAGAGTCCTGAAAGCAAAATGAGAAAGTTACAGGACTACTAGCTTTCTATAGCAATTGTAGGTGGTGTATACTTACAAACTTTAAGCAATAGATTCTTCTGACTTTTATCCTTCACTACTTTAACTAAGAGTAGAGTTCTTCCACTGAAAAGCAGTTCTAAAATGGCTTTTTTTTTGTGTGATAAATAATCTGTAGATGAATAGATATGACATTTACAGATATTTTGGTGGGGTAGAATAAGCTGAAAAGAAGTTTGCTGTCAGCAGAGTAGGAGTAGGAGGTCTCTCCCAAATTAATTGCTTCTAATAGCAAAAACACAGTAAATCAGGAGTGAGAGGTTTTTGTTTGTTTCTTTGCTTCTGGGGTTTGTGTTTGTTTGCTTGCTTGCTTGCTTCTCTTCTAGTCAGAAGCTCAGACTTGTTTTCTACTGGTTTTGATAGGGAAGAAATTCAATTTGTGACCTCTTCCAAAATGGTGTAGGTAAGGTCCCTTGACACCTATAAAAAAATATCTAGTAACTCTGGAAAGTGAAAACACTGTAAGGAGAATCCAGAAGAGAAAAAAATCATTCAAGATCAATAGCCTTTTCAAAGTCCAATCCAGCATGAGAAAAACATTGAATTAGCTTGGAAGAAGCTCTATAAAATCCTGATATGAACTGTAAGTGCTCCTTATTGAACGATAAATTGGTACAATAATGCTCAGAACTGAGAGAAAACAAGCGACTATAACAATCTACTGCATCCATTTGTAAACTAATCTACCAATATTGCTCCTGGCAATCTGTTGATATGAGAAAATGCAACAACACAGTGCAGACAGAAAACTTGGAAATAGGTAGCTAAATATGTCAAATTTCAACTGCTATTGTTTGGAGCTAGAAAATACCATGGATGTACTCTGCATTGCACATGACCCAAAATTACAACTTAAGAGCCTGCCTTACATTGTTGCTTTCTATTATTCTTATTAATTAATTAACTTTTATTTTTAACAATGAAATTAAGATTGTAACAAGGCAATTTATTTTCAAACTGTAGCTGCTCTCCATTTTCAGGTTGTTTTGAATTATGTCCATTTTGCCCAAGAGAATTCATTGCGTACTAGGAATACTTAACATATCCACTGTTGATGCTTTGCTTCCTCACTGGACTTTCGATTTGCTGTTGACAATAACAGAATCATAGAGGCAGCGGGAGCTTCTGCCTGTGTCTCTACAGACAGTTTCTGGTCTTGTGCCGTGTCCAGAAGGTATGAAATATCAGCTTATCCATCAAAGCTGCAGAAAACTAAGCATGATAATCCATCCTTGATTGGATGATTAATTTCAACCCTTTCCAAGCTTCAGCAAGGAGCTCCCATTCTTCTGTCAGGAGACATGCTTAAAACCCATGGAATCAAAACAGGATCCTCTTCCAAATTGCATATTTCCCTTTGGAAATGACCAGGTCATGCTTAACTAGTAATCATTACTTAGGCATGATGTTTTTCGAATGATCATGCCTAAGATATACAGGGAACACCCTCACACATGAAATCTAATCTTCCTCCTATCAATACTACGTAGCCAGGAACTGGCTTCTTCCCTGCAGCCAACTCAAACAGTCATCATAGAGCTGGTGATTAGACTTTCAGCCAAGATTAAATTGGCCAAAGTGTTTAAAGAAAGCTGAGCCTGTACACAAAAGCATTTGGACAGAATGTCAGCAAAGTCAAATGCTGACTTAAGCAGACAGCTGGCTACCCAAAGGCTGGGTCTGGAGCTCAGTTCTATCTTATTTTAAATGGCTACTATTTTGAATTTAAAACATTTACAGAACAGTACTTATTAGATATTTATTTCAATTAATTTACACCAAGAGGGAAGTTCTTAGTTTACAAGTGAAGAAAAGCTGTGTCCCATATTCTAACCTTCTACCCACCATGTGCACTGGAATTTTCTTTGGTGAAAGCAGTGATCAACCTAAACAAACCTACAATCACAATTAGTACCAAAAAATTTTAGCCCTAAAATTTTACTACTAAGCAAGTAACTAGAATAACATTTGTCACATTCCCTGCTCAGCTGCTTTTGAATTTTATCCACAGGTTATTTTTAACGCTTTTTTTTAGCAGATAAATAATAGCTGAATTCTACAGCAATTAAATTCTACCATTCAAATAAAACAAGTATTTAATAATAGTTCTCTGCAAGCCATGATTCAGGCACTCTGTGTTTCGGAGGAGTGTGAAGGGAGGGATGGCAGGCTAGTGTGTATAGAAAACAAAGGCATGCAATCAGCTATCTAATTTTAGCTAGCATTTATATTTAGATAAAGCCCAGATCTAACCTTACACCTAAAGACTCTTCATAGTCACTGAGGGAGACTGTATCAGTGGGGTCACTGTTGGTTTGGTGTGTAAGTATACAGGTAAGGCTATACAGGGGCTGGTAGCATGGGGTCAGTACACCAAGTGAGAGAAGGGATGAAATATTGCCAAGAGAGTGGAACTGGGGTGAACAAGGTCATCTCACAGGGACATTTGATGAGGAAACTCAACAGCTTTACAAGCATCCTGAGACTACATGGCTAATGGGCAGTTTGTCCAGAGCTAAAAATCCCTGTGATCTCAGGGAGATGGAGCTACACACATGGAGTTTGTACTTACAGCATTCATATTCAGCTGTAATCCTACAGCTTTAAACTCACCTGGAGAAAGGCAAATTCCCCTATAGCCTTACCTTCCCTGGTACAGCATAAATGAGGCAATAAAGATTTAAACGTTCCATAATTAACTCAGAGGCCAGTAGTGGTCTGAAATGAGTGAACTGAGGGGGACACTAAATGATGGGGGTTTGTAGCTATTAATAGCTTGATTTGTAAGAAACTACTAAACATGATTCAGGACCATGAAAGTGATCTATAGCTTCATAAAGTATTGCATTGACACAAGGGAGCAATAAAAGTCTTTCCACATGAAAGATGACACCAAATAAATACAGTGACTGGCATTTCTTCTTTAAGTCCTGCTTCTTCAGTGTATATACTCTGCTTATAACATAGGTAAATAAAGATGTATATTGGTAAAACTGTAAATAAAGATGTATATTTTAAAATGTTGCGGTGAGGCACTTGCAGATATATCATTCTGCTCAACTCCTGTATAGTACCAGGGACTGTAGAGAAGCAAGACCCATCCATACAGGATGATTAACAGATTTTTGGTAGCTTTTATGGTTTTACTGCTCAAACCAAAGAAATAAAAGAATATGTTTTGCATAGGAGGGTGTAAACAGAACACAAAATATCCAAAGCAAATTATCAGAGCACAAAGTCTGTTCCTTATTTAGAGGGACAAAGAAAGGCCAACTGTGTTTGCAAGCAACACTAAATGTACATATTTCAAGTTTCTATATGTGGAACAACATTATATACTTCTACCAACGAAGACATGATGGGGAAGAATAAGTGGGAAGGGAAAGAGCACATAACATAAGTGTATATTGTGTGTCTCTCTCTTTCAACACTTAACAGAGATGCTAAGGTTTTTTTGAAGGGGGGGAGGGGGGAACCAAAAACCTTTTGCAACATTTTAGTTATTGAAATAAATGCGTGATCTCAAACTTTGAAATAAATTCTTTGGTTTTGTTAATATCTGCTCTAACTGTAAATATTAATATCAACCCCAAGAGTTTGTCGATGGGCGATGTTTTAAGTATTCTAAAATTAATAATAGCTTGAGATAGATGATAGAAGATGGCCTTACATTGAAGCCACATAATTTGGCCCCTAACTATTGGAATATAACAATACATTAAAAAATCTACAAAATACTGAACATGCCTGTGGTGTGCTTAAACTCACAAATCAGAAAAGAGGTAACAGTCTGAACCATATGTTGCTTTTAATCACTTTCTCTCCAGGGACTGCAAATCTAGCACAGCCCTATTTCAGCATTTCTTCTAGACTTTTCCTGTTGCTAGGCTTCTGTGCCTGCTTTTTGTAATATGTGATATTATCTCTGTAATATAAGGTGTAAAATTTGATATGGGAGTCACACATTTTAGAATATAATGTCACATGTATGCATCTGGAATGATTTGCTCTGTCTTATTTTCTGGGTCCCTGTGTACACTTTCTGGCACTTCCCTGTTTGACTGTGGAAATACATTTTGCTGACAGTTTTGTGGCTCTGTTTACTGTGTTTACACTCCCAGATGCTTTCCCTGCTTTCTGACAAATATGCCCATTTAATATATACTGTCTCTGACTGGTTTTAACCCCAACACTCTTAACCTTGCACCTACATATTCTTATAGAGATAAAAAAGTGGAGCTCTCCCTCCTTCTGAAGAGCTAAGTACACAGCGTGGGTTTTCACATTATAGTAATAATAGTAATCATATTTAGCAGTCTTCATCTTCAAAGCCTGCTGCAGATCTGAACAAACGAGTCCTCTGTGTAACACCACAGATAGTGAAGACTTGTTTTAGGGTACAGAATCAAGACATTATAACCATTTCTGAAGAATACATATAGCATTTCATGGTATACATATAGCTGTTAAATGGGTGAGATGACATTAAGCATACACAGAACAGAGAAGCACCTTTGGATGCTGAGTGGGTTAATTGTAGGCAGGGCTGTGTCTAGCCAAAGCTGCAGATCTTTTTGGATCAGCTTTCTAAGTTTTTACATTATTTGCTAGCCCATCCGGAGTGTATTTTGTGATCTCCAGAATCAGGTATCCTGTTGCTCACACTTTCCTTCTTTCTCCTTGCTCATGAACATAGTGACTGTGTCCCAGGTTGTCCCAAGCAAAGCAAAGGAGATAGGGATGCAATCCCAGTGCTTGCATGAGGAGTGAGAAGCTGAAGAAACAAAATATTTGAGGAGAAGCTTTTGTATTTTTTTTAGTTTTTAAAATGAATGTGGTATTTCAACAAAGACGTCTGATGTATAAGAAAAGGAGAGTAGACAAGCTGTTTCTCTGGGTTTGGGGTGACACCTTGACTCCATATCTTCATTTGCACAGTTACAAAGGCCTGTTCTTCTGGCCAAAGATGGTAAGATTTCTTTAGATAAATTATATCTAGATCCTGTCAATGCTTCACCTATCTACAAGGGTAACTGCAGAGCAGTGAAACCAATGGTTGCAATAGAAACATAACGAATGACCCTGGGGCCACTCCCCTGCCACAACTGTCCCAAAGATCTCCCATGTCTCAACTCACAAGACTGTAGCAGACCTTTCTGTGTTTCACTTTAACTCTGATTTTTCAGCCTCCCATTTTCTGATATGAAAATACTGATAGAATAGAAATGTGGCTAACATTTATTAATCCCAAAGTTGGATGCATTTTTTCTTGTTTTTCTTTCATCAATGTATTTTCTTCTCATTTAAATGTTCAGTTTTGCTCTATCTCCTTTTTCCTGTTGCTGCTCCCAGTTTTCCTAACACATTTTGGTCTTTGGATTTCTCTCTCTCTCTCTTTTTCCCGATCCTTCAGCTTCTTGTTTTTCCTGTACCTTTCTCCTATAGCCTTGCAATATTTTTCCTGTAGGTCATTTTGCCATGTTTCTTTTTGCCTCCCTTTAGCCTCCAAAACTATTTGCTGGTTGCCAACAAGCGCTGCCAATTTTATGAGATCATATAACTGTGATCTGCACCACACTGAATAGGTCACCCTTCCTACAGAAACTTTAAGCTAGATCTGAGTTACTTCTGTGAAGGTTAAGTGTTACTTATGAGCTCTGGGGCCAGGCGTGGCTCACAACGAGTTGTATGGGGTGGCAGGAAAGCAGTCATGAAACTGGTATTGTGCAGTCTCAGGAGAGGTGGTCCTCGGTGAGGAGAAAGAACCAAGACATTGGAGACCTGTTGGATGGCAGAGAGAAGCACAGACGAGTGTCAGAAGTGAGAGTAAAGCTAGCAGAGAGGGAGGACACCATGGCATGGCTTGTAAACCTGCACAGTCATGGGCTTTTCAAGTAAAATGACTAGCTGACATTTAGAGCACAGGGTGGCTTGGGAGACATTGAATGCCTGAAAAGCTACAAAACCAACAAAAAACAGTGCATGTAGCTTCATCAGAGATATACTCAATCCCCTCTCAGTCATATAGCATTTTGAGCCAATTTTACAACCATGAATGCACTTGATAGGGGGGTAGCTGTGTAATTGTTATCAGTTGTTGGGGAAACGGAAGGAGGTTCAGCTTGGTTTCACCTCTCCAAATACACTGTTGATTGGAATAAATTATCACTGTTGCTTTTGTCTACAGTTCATTTTTAAAAATCACTGCCAAGTGACACTAGCAAGAAAATATGTAAGCAAGGGCACTTTGTTCAGACACAAAGGCTACTTACTTGAGGGCAACTTAGGTGGAAAGAAGTCATAAAAAGGGGTGTGTAGACCTTATCAAACCTCTTAGCCTCTGAAATGAGGATCTAGCCCTCTTTTTTTACCCTATACAAGTCCTATTTTCTAGGCCAAGCCACGGACAGCTTTGATCCTTCCCCATGTATGCATATAGGTACAACAGATAGATGCCCAATATCTAATATCTAATCCAAGCTGCATTGGTGACCATTCAGGTGAAATCAAGACATCTGGGGAGTTTAGATAAACATAGCAGCTCAAGTCCTAAATTGTGTGTCTTCTTTAGAGAGGGACTTCATAAAATTAGCAAGAGTTTCAGCATGCCTATATTGCTTTAGGAGAGGAGGTGAGTGCTAGGACAGACGGCCTAGCACACAGTGATCTATCCCTAAAGTAGACACAACTCAGAAGGACCACACTGCAGCAGTGAGTTTCCTCAATTGTAAACAGGACAGATGAGTCTGGGACATTGGCTCAACCATGCAGGAGCCCTTCACAGCCCAAGCCAATGTTTGTGGAACAGGAGAAGTCCAGGGTAAGTCTTCTGTCCCCTATCGCTCTGACCCTGTGCAGGCAAAAAGGGCACAACAACCCAGTTCCATGGTAAAAATGTTCTGTGCTGTACCCAGCCTTTTATTTCTAGATCAGGAAGTAATCCTGAGGCTGCCTTCACATCTTCTTTCTTATTTAGAAAATGGGACTGTGCAACACTGGGAATATTCACTTTAGAATCCAGTCATGAGCGGCCATGCAGATAAGATCATGTCTGTTATCTCATCAGTTTAATAATTAGAGTCAGGATGGATTTAGTTCCTGTTTGCAGTTAGAGTTTTCTTTTTCTGAATTTCAGAGATGATCAGTAAATGGAAAACATATTTTAGAACCATGTTTTGTCAAAGATGTTTTCTTCATTTTTTTAATCAAATTTCATTTTGATCAAGATTTTCCAAGAAAACACAAGAAATTATTGGGCCAAATTAATCCTGAGTGTATCTTAGCCTATTGCACTGAAGGATTTAACACAGAGCCAAGGAGTTCAGGATGTTGGAAGAAAGTGTTTTTAGAGTTACTAAATTACAGTCTCTATAGCGATTTTCTTGCCATATGTTAAACAAGCACAAAGACAAAACACACTGGGGAAGATTCTCCTCTGGCAAAAGTAAGCATAACTGTAATGGAACAACTTTCACTCACATGTGTGGAGACATTGTTTCAGTGAAGAATAGATTATACCCTAACAAAATAGCTTCGGGTTTCTGTGGTGAGGCATCTCACAGTAAGTGTGAGGAAGGACATAAAGAAAGGTGTCTAGGGAAAGGGGCAGGAGAAGTAGGAGAATGGGGGAGGGAATGTCATGGCAAGAGGTGCAGAGAATTTTTATTTTATTTTTTTTTTTGCTATGGGGCATGAAGTGACTTAAAGCTAGAGTTCAAAAGTGCATAAGGTATCAAACAAAGCCTTATACAGTTTACCAAAATATTTTGAAGGTCAATGGCTTGCCATCAGTATAGAATTTTAAGTGTGCAAGTAACGATACAGTTACTTATGCTTATATTTATTTCACAAGTCAGTAATAACACTTACTTTACATAGCCTACTCTTACAGTTGAAAAACTTTAGAGATATCTTTAATTCTAACTGTACTCTTAAACATAGCTTTTACATTGAGGAAAATAAGATTAGGATGCTTTGAAATGTTCTTCCTTAGAGATCTGCATCTGGTTAAGAAATAGGTGGTGTTTTCACATTTGTACTCTATTTTATGTGATGTATTTTGCTTTAACTTGTACACACTTTAACTTGTACACACTTTAACTTGTATCGCATTCATTCCAGTGGAGTTCAGGGCATCACACAATACTTTGGGAATTCCTGAAAAAAAAGCTTGAAATAACTCTTAATCTTCTAGCCACTCTATTTCAAGTTATATTGGATTCCTGAGATGACTGCCTGAAATATTCAGTCTCCAGAACACAGGCATTTATTTTCAGAAAAGCCTGGCAGAAAACTGGTGTTCTTTGTTATTTTTTGTTTTGTATTGTCACAATATGATGAATGTATTATGTTGGTTAATGCTGTAGTCATAGAAAACCAATAGTTTTCCTGGATAGTAAAGAGTAAGTGAAGAACTAGAATTTACCTAAGAACTGTATATTGTTTCCTACTTTTTAGCCTTATTTTTTAACACTAGGAAAAGGAGAAAACTTAGACAAGGAGAAAGAGGAATACTGAAGAGTAAATCTCAAAAAAAAAAAAAAAAAAATATAATTAATTTTCTGGGAGCATATATTTAGGGGTTTGACCACAACACCTGTAGGAAGGAAAAAGGTATGACTGTGTACATTCAAGACATTGCCTTAAATACTTAAATTTGCCTTTTGCTATTAGTTTCTTTCTAAGATAGAGAAGGTTTTTTATCCACTTCCCCTTTACCTCATGACACACACATCCTGGAAAGAAGAAAGGAAGGAAGGAAGGGAGGGAGAGCAGGAGGGAGGGATTGCATTTTTTTCATGTACAGTAGTGCAAAGGAGAAGGAGCGTCTGAGCAGTTATTGTAGCTAGATTGCAATAAGCAGTTTTGAGGTCACGATCAGTGTCAAAGATAACTGGCTTGAAGAACACAGAAACTGTGTTTGGGTGTATTGGGGAAATCGGAGTATCACTAGCTTTTTGCCTTGAGCCAGGAAACGTGCTGGCCAGACCTGGCTGTGTTACAGCTGAGGCAAGGACATGTGTGTACTCAGGCAGGAGATGCAAGAGAAGAGCATCTCAGACAGCCTCTCAAGCAGCCTTCTGCCTGGCCATTGGACAGTTCTGCCATTTGGGAGTAGACTTGTGTTGTCTTCAACCACTATTGTAATTTAAACTATCAGTGCTGCAAACAGCTTTTTTCTAATGTTTGATTTTTCACTAGAATGGAACAAAGGATGCTGTGCATACAAATTGGGTGGGGACCAAGCTTCAGTCTGCATTAAGCATTTCAAGCTATATTTTTTAGTATACAGGGAAGAGTTTTGAAATTCAGTTGAGAAGCCACAGGCTTGGGCCTTAGGGTACAGAATTTTCTTCAAATTACTTGGTTTACAACTTTAAAAGCAAATTCTTTGCAGATTTTCAGCTTCTGGAAATGCTGGAAATGCCTGTGAACAGCTTTGCTTACAGTATGTCACAACTTCATCTTCTCTCCAGACTGGAGATGTGGAGTCACAAAAGAGTGACAGAAAAAGAAATAACACTGAATGGTATTTAAAGTCTCACCTAAATACAGTCAGCAGAAATAGGAGTATATATATTTAATGAGGTAACATTCAAGCCCAGTAATCAGCCCAGTCTCCCACAGGTCTAGGAATGCTGCAAAAATGGCTAGAGTCCTTGTCCAAAATTTTTGCAGTATGATGTTAATTGAGAGTGTATCAGACCTTCAGGGTAAATAGGAGAAACAAGAACAACAGCAACAAACGAATCCATGTTCAGCCTAAAGAGCTGTTACATAGCCATGAAAGTTCTGTAACACTGGCAGATATTATCCCACTTTGATGTATTGATAGCTAAATATATACAGCTTTTGCTGACAAATACAATATTAATCAGAGACGTTATTGTGTCTTTGTTCACTTACATTTAACCAAATAATTTACATCCTGAAATAATTATTTTGCAAAGTCCAATGTATGGTTGCATACATGTGTGGATGAAGAGCAATCACATCATGATACAGGGCATACATTTATTTAGAGTCAGTTATACTAGGGAAAGCATAACCTATTTAGAGCAGAGGACTGCAGGAGTAACAAAAAGACTACAGCCATTATGTTGCTTGTGCCTATACTGGAAGAGGCAGAGTCCAGCCATTCAAATTCTATGTATTACCAAAGTAATCAGTCTCAGCCTCTTCTGTTCTTCTTGCCGAGACGGCATAAATGGGAGTCCAGCTCCCTTTGGAGGAGGAGGTGGGTGGAAACATGCAGAGCTCACCCATCGGACTGTAGACGTGAGTCTGTATCAACATTGCAGCAGGTATGTATGAAGAGAAAGGGGTTGCTGGTTGCAAAGAATAAGTATGAGGAAAGTTTCTTCTTCCCCAAGAGACTCCTGAAGCCACGCTCAACCCTTAGAAGCCCTCTGAGCCTGATGCTTGGGTTAGAAAGCCCCATTTTTCTAGAGAGTAAATATTCTCTATATTATTTGCTGAGTCTGTGCTTATTTGTCCTTTCAATGTTGTCTCTACTTTTATGTTTGCAATGACCACAGCATAGCCATAGCAGATTCCTGTTGACTGGGTCCCAACAGATTGAATATTGTTCAAAAAAGTTGAAAATTTAGGTTAAGTATTATTCCAAATAACCTTGTTCCTTTTGGCTTTACTAGTTTGCAAGGTGATGACCACGTTTCAGAGCAATCATAAGCTAAAAAATAATTGAGCCAAGCTCACTGAAACTGTCAAGATAAACACAAAAAAGACTCAAATTATTGGAGTCATAAATCTTTAACAAGTATATTAATTCAGCCATTTGCTTCAGGTATGTTAATAACATTCTATGTGTTTCTGGAATTAGAATACCTTATGCCAGAAAACAACTGACTGAAGAGCAGCAATGGGTTTTGCAGCTTTTAAAACTAATGCATTTTTTTTAAAATGCTGGCAATCCCTAATTTAATGGTTGCAACACCACTAAAATTAATTACCATGTAAACGTCCCAAGAGACATCCCAGAAAAGCCACTGCTTGCAATGTGAATTTATTCAAAAATTTGAAATAATAGAGTAACTGAACCACAAATTGAGGTTGCTTAACTCCAAATGGAGCAGACTATGTCATTTTACAAGTGTTTTGAAAATTGCCACCTAATTTTGGCGTAGGTCTCCCTCTGACATTGTTACATATCCCTGTAATTACTAAGTGGGAGGTTCAGCTCCAAAATGGACTGTGCCTTTTTATACCTGTAACATTTTTCTAGCAGAGGTCACCTAGGGTTTGGATGAAGTCTGACAGTTGCAGACATCCTACACAGCCTGTGGGACAGCTAGAGAAGGGCTAGTTCATAAACCGGAGTGCATGAGCAAACAGAGCTTGCAAAAAGATCCAGGAAGACCTTTGCTCATCATTGTGTTACTCCTTGGTTAACAATGCATCTATGCAAACAATTCAGCTTGACTTGTTCAGGCAATGGCCATTTTCAAACAATTCTGCATAAAGCTGATAACCTCCTATGCGAGTGCAAGGTAACCTAAAAGAGGCTTAAAATAAGCTGCGGCCTTCCCCACCCCTTTTTCCCTTTTAAAACAAGTCAGTTCAGGAATCATGAGTAGCTTCCCACACAATTTCTCCCTTCTCAATATTCTGTTCACAGTTCACACAACTCCAGGATCCCAGCAAATGTATAGCTGAGCCAGTTTGGACACAATTGCCCCTTGAAAACTGGAAACGTTCTCATGAGCTTTGGATAGTTGACTAATTCCTGCTGAGAATAACACTGCTTACCCTTTCTTTACAGTCTATTTATACTCCCACTTTTTTTAAGTTTGTCTTCTACTCCCTAGCACTCCCAAAGACGAATGCCCTGCAATATCCAGCACAATATGCTTCTGATTTAACTTTCCCTTCCTTTATTTTCAAAATGAATAGTTTCATCTGCTTTTCATCCATGAGAACCTCTCTGCAGTCATTCCTCACTTCGTTTTGTTCAGTTAAGGGGCTCAGTGATGTCAGGTTAAAGTAAAAGGTGAATGAGGCCATTTGAGAGATTATTTAAATGCTGCTTTCCTGCATCCCACACTCTAAAGTGTCTCTCTCAATCATTTGCAAAGATGATTATGTGAAAAAATGTAGAAACAACATTTTAATAAACACACTACATCAAGGTAACTTCTGTTGGTTGTGTGACAAACATTGCTGTGGTTTATCTATCATAATTTTCCCATTCAGTGCCTCTTTACCACTTGGGTTAAAAGATAACAGAAAAAAAATCTATTTGCTGATTTGCACTGATGGAATGATATGATGATATCTCTAAATAGAGATTATTTGTTAACTCCTGTTGCATCTTACATCTGCCATGTAAGGTGAGTCTATTTGTTTCCACGTTTTGCTCTGGACTCAAATAGATGTAAGAAGCATTTATCAGAAACAAAATGGCTAGATTATCGCCAGGACCTTCTTTCCCCATTGAGCACGTATTTCTGTGGAACTATTGTTAGAGAGTTACATTACTATATTTCTTACTAGACTGGGAGTCCGAAAGCAAGAACACATTAGACTGATGAGCTTGGGTATAGTTTCCTGAATCAATACTACTTCTTCAGCAGAGACGTAGTAGCAGACAATTGCATAATGAAGCTGTCTGTCTTTATTTACACAATGTATTTCTGTATTCAGCAGGCCAGAAAGAATAGTTCTGTGTAGCAGCTGTCATTGTGTTTTTTGCTTATCTCTGTCCTGTCTGCCAATGTTATAATTCACCAGCTGACACCCGCCTTGGCAGAGACCGAGCGCGGTGACTCGGTGCCAGAGCGACAACAGTGCTCTGAACTATGACACGATTCATCCCTGTCCCAGTCAGCAACAGGGCGCTCTTTTGGCTTTTTCACTCTTTTTTTTTTTCGCTACACTTTGTGGCCGTGGGCCTGGTGCAAAAGCGAGCTCTGGGAAAGAGCTACGGCTCTGTTACACACCATAGCAGGGGGCTGTGGGAAGGGAAGCAGGGTCGGCTGTGAAGAGTGATGGTGAGGGCTGGACACCCAGAAGGAGACACTCTGGATGGTTTGATTTTGAGGAATGGGGATGGTATGAGGTCAGGATGGAAAGGCAGCGTTCACATCACCCTGTCATGGGACTTGAGGTGTAATGTTTGGTATTCCTGACCATGGCTTTGCTTAGAGGGGCAGAAGCTCATTGACTTTAGTGGGAGTGCTGGCTGCGTCAGGAGCAAAGCAGGGAAAAAAGGCACCAAGCAAAGATTCATGCGTACTTTTGGAAATGAAACACGTAGATCTGATGTTTCTTTTCCTCTTTTTGCATTAACATTTCCATGAACATTCTTCCACAGAATTCTAGTTTTGTTCCTTGAATATTCATAGAAAATAAAAATAGATAATAACATACCAATGAAAGAAATGCTTTTTTGCCCTTGTTTTGGGTATTTTATGCCAAAATCTCTTTTTGTATCTGTTCTCTAGGGGATATAAAGTTACGACAACTGTCAATGGTATATTCATAGACTCTCCTGCATAAGAAAGTTGCACTTCAATGAGTGTATAATCCACATGGACAGTTAGTTTAAGAACCACATTTGTTAATCAACTGAAGTCAATCTGAAATATAAAAGCTTGAAACTGAAATTGCAGTTCCAGACAAGGCTGTGATTCACAATTAAAGATAAGATTTTCTCTTCTATGCAGCACCCTAGTTCACTGTGGGAATCTGAAGTATATCATGCTATCATTGCTAGGAATCCTGTATTGAACAAAACGCTGACCAAAGTATCTGTGACTATTTTTTCTGGACATTATATGTCCTGTTTGTGCAGTAAGAACAGGAAAAGAAAAGAGAGAGAGAAAAAGAAAAAAAAAAAAAAAAAGGAAAAGGAGGAGAAAGAGGAGGGAAAAGGGGGGGTGGGGAGGGAAGGACAAAAGGAAAGGGAAAATAAAAGGAAGCGGAAAAGGAAAAAAGAGACGAATAGGCAGTGAGAGAAAAAAGAAAAAAGAAAAAAGAAAAAGAAAAAAGAAAAAAGAAAAAAGAAAAAAGAAAAAAGAAAAAAGAAAAAAGAAAAAAGGAAAAAGGAAAAAAGAGGGAAGGGAAGGGAAGGGAAGGGAAGGGAAGGGAAGGGAAGGAAGGGAAGGGAAGGGAAGGGAAGGGAAGGGAAGGGAAGGGAAGGGAAGGGAAGGGAAGGGAAGGGAAGGGAAGGGAAGGGAAGGGAAGGGAAGGGAAGGGAAGGGAAGGGAAGGGAAGGGAAGGGAAGGGAAGGGAAGGGAAGGGAAGGGAAGGGAAGGGAAGGGAAGGGAAGGGAAGGGAAGGGAAGGGAAGGGAAGGGAAGGGAAGGGAAGGGAAGGGAAGGGAGAAGAGCAAGGAAAAAAGCTGATTAGAATAAGCAGGAGAGAGTCAGCAGAGTAGCCCAAATCCTGAAGGCATTTCTTGCACAAGGACATGCCTGATCACAAGGAAGTGTGCTGGGAATGTGTTGAGAGGGGAGGGAAGTGAATGGAGCAGGATGTGATTAACCTGGAAAGGCTCTGTTTTGCTGCATCCTGAAGGGCTGCCACTGCCAAGAGCAGAGCAGCATCCAGGTCTGCAAGTAAGAGATCACTTGGAAAGGAAAAGAGCAGAAACATCGTAGAAGGAAGGGCATGGGGCCACATGGACAGGAGAATTGGTTGTGAAGGATCTGTCTTCTGCCTTTCACACATTACCTCCTGTACTAACTCCTGGGAAAAGGAAGGGTCCTTAAATACAGATAAAAGTGTTAGATGACAGCTTACCTGTAAGTGAGAAGAGTTTGCTTGCTTTTAAATGTGAGTTGGTTATGCGCAGATATTTGGGGAAGGTATGAGTGTGAGGGGAGATCGTATCAGACTAATCCATAATTGACACTCACAGGTAGGGGAATTCAGATGTCAGAATTGATTTAAGCCTCTGAAGTGAGCCGTGGCTAATAGGTGGTCAGCAATTTGATGTAATGTGCTAAAGATTAAACATTAATATCTCCAGAACTAGCTCTGATTTTTTAAATGCTGCAAGCCACCTTCCGTCTCATTGCTCCTCAGTTGAAGAGTTCAACATGGACACCAAGGCTGATTGAAAACAAAACTTTTCTATCACCTGGTGCCAGCATGGGGATCTTTGGGAACAATGCATAAAGGATCTAGTTGGTTGAGCCAAATTACCTGTGTCCTTAAATATGGGGTATGTCCTGGTTGCCCTGCTGACCTCAGGATATGTATTACCGTAGGTAATTTGGTATTGACTTTTCCTGTAACTTCTGACATTTCCGTTAAGTGAAAAATGTGGGTTACAGTTCCCATTCCTTGTGAGAATGTTTATTCTCTGAGTTTAATGGAAAATAATGTTGCTGATATGCTGATATATGCAACACAGTTTCCACCAAGACCTGTGACCTTATGAGAGGAACAAGTATATGAGACAGGACACCTGCAGTGAAAAGTAATACAAAGAGAAAAATATAAGCCTCAGAACATAATGACTAGGTGACTTCATTGAAAATTATCATATAGTCTTGCTTGTCTTTTTAATAGTCCTGTGTTCACGCTAGTCTAATGGACTTAATAATGGAAGAACAAGCTGAA